>NC_069499.1:378901467-379509592 GCF_027579735.1 Bombina bombina
AAATGCTTTCTACTATGTTATGGAGTGTCAGTAGTTTTGAATTAAAATAAACCCTGACAATCAGCTAATAACTAAATAAAACTGTTTATTTGAATTGAAATGCTCGTTTACATTGGTTTGTTGTTTATCCAAGTTTGAATTCTATTGCAAATTTTAAGTAGTTAAATGTAACATATATTGTGCACACTGAACATATATTTTTATATGAATATATATAACAATGACAACCTTGTTAGTTGATGAAAAAGACTTGTGATTGTGGGGCTTTACCATATTGGGCCTTTTGTACTAATACAAAGCTGTTGCCTGGAAACCTGATTAGTAATTAATTGAAGTTCTTTATATATTCCAAAAACGTCTCCACTGCACTACAGTTTTAATTGTACCTATTATTGAAAGTAGAGTTCAATATACAGCTTTACTTTAAAATCAGAATTATTTTCTTATTTATATCCTAAACATGATATGAGACAGAAAAAGATGAGACAGAAAGAGAATTTACAGCATAGTTTTGCAGTACAGTGTCCATTTTACAAGGTAGAATACGGTTATTACCTCAAATTCCAATCCATCATTTGTTTTTAAAGCACCTTTATCAGCACTTACCAGATGCCTCTAGACCACGGTAACTTATTACATAATTAAAAATGAGCTGTATTACAACATCTATTCTAATTAATCCATAATTGTTTAGTGAACACCCACACAAAATACAGATCTTGTTAAGACCTTAAACTTTTAGGAATACAGTTAACCTTTTATTAGACAGAAACGGCTAGATTTAGAGTTCTGCGGCCAAAGGGGTGAGTTAGCTATGCGTGCTTTTTTCCCCCCGCACCTTTTAAATACCGCTGGTATTTAGAGTTCACAGAATGGCTGCGTTAGGCTCCAAAAAAGGAGCTTAGAGCATAATTTAACGCCACTGCAACTCTCGATACCAGCGGTGCTTACGGACGTGGCCAGCTTAAAAAACGTGCTCGTGCACGATTCCCCCATAGAAAACAATGGGGCTGTTTGAGCTGAAAAAAAACCTAATACCTGCAAAAAAGCAGCTTTCAGCTCCTAACGCAGCCCCATTGTTTGCTATGCGGAAACACTTCCTAAGTCTGCACCTAACACCCTAACATGAACCCCGAGTCTAAACACACCTAACCTTACACTTATTAACCCCTAATCTGCCGCCCCCGCTTTCGCTGACCCCTGCATATTATTATTAACGCCTAATCTGCCGCTCTGTACACCACGGCAAGCTACATTATAGCTATGCACCCCTAATCTGCTGCTCCTAACACCGCCGACCCCTATATTATATTTATTAACCCCTAATCTGCCCCCCTCAACGTCGCCTCCACCTGCCTACACTTATTAACCCCTAATCTGCCGAGCGGACCGCACCGCTACTATAATAAAGTTATTAACCCCTAATCTGCCTCACTCCCGCCTCAATAACCCTATAATAAATAGTATTAACCCCTAATCTGCCCTCCCTAACATCGCCGACACCTAACTTCAAGTATTAACCCCTAATCTGCCGATCGGAGCTCACCGCTACTCTAATACATTTTTTAACCCCTAAAGCTAATTCTAACCCTAACCCTAACACCCCCCTAAGTTAAATATAATTTTATTCTAACGAAATAAATTAACTCTTATTAAATAAATTATTCCTATTTAAATCTAAATACTTACCTGTAAAATAAACCCTAATATAGCTACAATATAAATTATAATTATATTGTAGCTATTTTAGGATTAATATTTATTTTACAGGCAACTTTGTATTTATTTTAACCAGGTACAATAGCTATTAAATAGTTAAGAACTATTTAATAGTTACCTAGTTAAAGTAATTACAAAATTACCTGTAACATAAATCCTAACCTAAGTTACAATTAAACCTAACACTACACTATCAATAAATAAATTAAATAAACTGCCTACAATTATCTACAATTAAACCTAACACTACACTATCAATAAATTAATTAAATACAATACCTACAAATAAATACAATTAAATAAACTAACTAAAGTACAAAAAATTAAAAAGAACTAAGTTACAAAAAATAAAAAAATATTTACAAACATTAGAAAAATATTACAACAATTTTACACTAATTACACCTACTCTAAGCCCCCTAATAAAATAACAAAGACCCCCAAAATAAAAAAATGCCCTACCCTATTCTAAAATTAAAATAGAAAAGCTCTTTTACCTTACCAGCCCTGAAAAGGGCCCTTTGCGGGGCATGCCCCAAAGAATTCAGCTCTTTTGCCTGTAAAAAAAAAACATTCAATACCCCCCCCAACATTACAACCCACATACCCCTAATCTAACCCAAACCCCCCTTAAATAAACCTAACACTAAGTCCCTGAAGATCTCCCTACCTTATCTTCACCACACCGGGTCCCGATCTGTCCAGAAGAGCCTCCGATGTCTTGATCCAAGCCCAAGCGGGGGGCTGAAGAGTGACGTCCATCCTTGGGCTGAAGTCTGGATCCAAGCGGCAGCTGAAGAAATCCATCATCGGGCTGAAATCTTGATCCAAGCGTGCGCTGAAGAAGTCCATAATCGGGATGAAGTCTTCTATGAAGCAGCATCTTCAATCTTCTTTCTTCCGGAGCCATCATCTTCCAGCCGACGTGGAACATCCTCTTCTACCGATGCCTACTCGCCGAATGATGATTCCTTTAAATGACGTCATCCAAGATGGCGTCCGTCGAATTCCGATTATCTGATAGGATTATATCAGCCAATCGGAATTAAGGTAGGAAAATTCTGATTGGCTGATGGAATCAGCCAATCAGATTGAGCTTGCATTCTATTGGCTGATCGGAACAGCCAATAGAATGCAAGCTCAATCTGATTGGCTGATCGGATCAGCCAATTGGATTGAACTTGAATCTGATTGGCTGATTCCATCAGCCAATCAGAATATTCCTACCTTAATTCCGATTGGCTGATAGAATCCTATCAGCCAATCGGAATTCGAGGGACGCCATCTTGGATGACGTCATTTAAAGGAACCGTCATTCAGCGAGTAGGCGTCGCTTGAAGAGGTTGGATCCGCGTCGGCTGGGAAGAAGATGTCTCCGCTCCGGAAGAAAGAAGATTGAAGATGAGGCTTGATAGAAGACTTCATCCCGATGATGGACTTCCGACTTCAGCCCAATGATGGAGTTCTTCAGCTGCCGCTTGGATCAAGACTTTGGACCCTCTTCTGGACCGATTGCTGAACCCGGTGAGGGGAAGACAAGGTAGGGAGATCTTCAGGGGCTTAGTGTTAGGTTTATTTAAGGGGGGTTTGGGTTAGATTAGGTGTATGTGGGTGGTGGGTTGTAATGTTGGGGGGGGGGTATTGTATGTTTTTTTTTACAGGCAAAAGAGCTGAATTCTTTGGGGCATGCCCCGCAAAGGGCCCTTTTCAGGGCTGGTAAGGTAAAAGAGCTTTGAACTTTTTAAATTTAGAATAGGGTAGGGCATTTTTTTATTTTGGGGGTCTTTGTTATTTTATCAGGGGGCTTAGAGTAGGTGTAATTAGTTTAAAATTGTTGTAATATTTTTCTAATGTTTGTAAATATTTTTTTATTTTTTGTAACTTAGTTCTTTTTTATTTTTTGTACTTTAGTTAGTTTATTTAATTGTATTTATTTGTAGGTATTGTATTTAATTAATTTATTGATAGTGTAGTGTTATGTTTAATTGTAGATAATTGTAGGTATTTTATTTAAATAATTTATTGATAGTGTAGTGTTAGGTTTAATTGTAGATAATTGTAGGTATTTTATTTAATTTATTTATTGATAGTGTAGTGTTAGGTTTAATTGTAATTTAGGTTAGGATTTATTTTACAGGTAATTTTGTAATTATTTTAACTAGGTAACTATTAAATAGTTATAAACTATTTAATAGCTATTGTACTTGGTTAAAATAATTACAAAGTTGCCTGTAAAATAAATATTAATCCTAAAATAGCTACAATATAATTATAATTTATATTGTAGCTATATTAGGGTTTATTTTACAGGTATTTAGTTTTAAATAGGATTAATTTATTTAATAATAGTTCATTTATTTAGTTAGAATAAAATTATATTTAACTTAGGGGGGTGTTAGTGTTAGGGTTTAGGGGTTAAAATATATATTAGAATAGCGGTGAGCTCCGGTCGGCAGATTAGGGGTTAATGTTTGAAGTTAGGTGTCGGCGATGTTAGGGAGGGCAGATTAGGGGTTAATACTATTTATTATAGGGTTATTGAGGCGGGAGTGAGGCAGATTAGGGGTTAATACATTTATTATAGTAGCGGTGCGGTTTGGTCGGCAGATTAGGGGTTAATAAGTGTAGGTAAGGTAGCGGCGACGTTGGGGGGGGCAGATTAGGGGTTAATAAATATTATGTAGGTGTCGGCGATGTTAGGGGCAGCAGATTAGGGGTACATAGGGATAATGTAGCTGGCGGCGGTGTACGGAGCGGCAGATTAGGGGTTAAAAAAATTTAATAGAGTGGCGGCGGTGTGGGGGGGCCTCGGTTTAGGGGTACATAGATAGTTTATGGGTGTTAGTGTACTTTAGAGCACAGTAGTTAAGAGCTTTATGAACCGATGTTAGCCCAGAAAGCTCTTAACTACTGTTTTTTTTCTGCGGCTGGAGTTTTGTTGTTAGATTTCTAACGCTCACTTCAGCCACGACTCTAAATACCAGCGTTAGAAAGATCCCATTGAAAAGATAGGATACGCAAATGGCGTAGGGGGATCTGCGATATGGAAAAGTCGCGGCTGCAAAGTGAGCGTTAGACCCTTTCCTGACTGACTCCAAATACCAGAGGGCGGTAAAAACCAGCGTTAGGAGCCTCTAACGCTGGTTTTGACGGCTACTGCCCAACTCTAAATCTAGCCGAAAATAACTTAATGGACAGCTTAATACAGCCTGAAAAGTATGTTGTGCGTGCATAGTTGAAACAAAATTATACAATTACACTCACTGGCTATTTAAAAAAGCATCATATAACAATTGATGACTTTTTGGAAGACATGCAGTAAGTTGTACTTGATAGGCCAGGTATAAAATGTTCTTTTAAAAAAATATTACATTATATACTTATGCATTAACTAATGACAGGTTAACTATCTCCTATAGTAAAAAGCACAAAGACCTAGGACCCGATTATCTAAAGGTTTCTGGGCTGGTGAGATTATTTAAGAATGCTCGCCATTACTTCTATTTCCTTGGTAGAATTATCTAAATCCACTTTTTACCATGAAAAAGGGTGTTGAATGGTTGTGATTTCATCTAGAAATGTTGTGTTTGAAAACTTGGCTTTCTATGGATTGAATACAATCACTTCTGGAGAAGACCCTTTTTCTTTGTGGTCAATATTTTCCTCTCTACTTACTCTTTATCTTTCCTCTTGGAAACACCTGTTTCTTAACCTCTTAACTCCAACTCTACTGTTGAATTATTGCTGATGTTCTGCTTGAAAATACTTGATGCTCTACTCTCTCCCTCTCTGTATACGTGTTATGGAGTTGGTAAAATATATTGGCCCTTTTGCAAGAGCCTTAATTGATAAGTAATCATTAGTGTTTTTTCTTTATGCTATCTGTATGGGGTTTCTATCCAGCCTATGGGGCATATTTATCAAGCTCCGTATGAAGCTTGATGCCCCGCGTTTCTGGCAAGCCTTCAGCCTCGCCGGAAACAGAAGTTATGAAGCAGCGGTCTAAGACCGCTGCTCCATTACTGTCCACCTGCTCTGAGGCGGCAGACAGACATCGCCATAAATCAACCCGATCGAATACGGATGTATCCCCTGCTAGCGGCGAATCTGCAGGGGACGGCATTGCACCAGCAGTTCACAAGAACTGCTGATGCAATGATAAATGCCGAGAGCGTATGCTGTCAGCATTTATCAATTTGCAGCAGACATGATCCGCAATATCGGGTCATGTCCGCTCGCACAATGATAATTCGGCCCCTTTGAGTAAATAGACTGTTATATGCATTTATATCTCTATATAATGACCTCATACACATTTATTTGTTTAATGGTGGAATTTTTGGTTGTCTTTTGTGCAAGAGGGGATAAATATGTTTATATATTATTCACACTAATACTGCCTTGTTAAATTGATAGTTTGTTTATTTATTGATGCACTTGTTAATGACATTGATATCATGTTAAATGTGTGGAAGGTGGTTCTTCTTTGATTAAGGGGCGGGGTTACACACTTGTTAAATACTATGCTGTTTTATTCATTTCATTGAGTCTGATGAAGGGGTTAGATGCCCAAAACGTCACTTCATTTTTTTGTCTTGTGCACAATAAAGCACATTTTGAACCCAGAGAGCGCATGCCTGTTATGTTTGCCTGCAACCTGGTTGCTGTATTAGTTGGTGAGAGTGTGCTCTGTTGGACTATGTATATATATATATATTTACACACACATATATAATGTGTATATATACATACAGGCATACCTCATTTTATTGCACTTCCCTTTATTGCATTTCACAGATATTGTGCTATTTACTAAATGAAGATTTGTGGCAACCCTGTGTCAAGCAAATCTATGGGGGGCATTTTTCCAACATATATACACATTTAAACACATGAATACACACATATATATATATATATATATATATATATATATATATATATATATATATATATATATATATATATATATACACCTATGTATACACACCAGCAGCAAAAAGATTATGACATGTACATTTGTTTTAGACATATTGCTATAGGCTACAGTATAGTGTAAATATAACTTTTAAATGAACTGGTAAAAAAAAAAAAAATTGTGTGACTTGCTAAATTCACTTTAATGCGGTGGTCTGGAATTAAACCTGCAATATGTCGGAGGTATATATATATAAATAAATATATATATATATATATATATATATATATATTTAATTCATGAAGACTCAGCTTGATCATAATACAATTTAACTTTATTGTAGTGAGTTACATCCGACGTTTCAGCCCACTAATGGGCCTTTCTCAAGGTAATAAAGAGTCTTTGAACATAAAGCTCTTGCAACGATCGACACAGTCTTGACAAAGGTCACTGCGAGGACCGAAACGTTGACTGAACCAATGACGGATAATTTACAACAATACATTTCTAAATATTTGAAGTTATTAAGACCTGTGAGTGCCTCTTCTTTTACAAAGTTTATATATATATACTGTATTTGTTCCAAATAGATTAGGCACTCCGATAGGTAATATCTGCCAAGTCCTGCTGTATTTTAAATATTTAATTCATGAAGACTCAGCTTGATCATAATACAATTTAACTTTATTGTAGTGAGTTACTTCTGACGTTTCAGCCCACACCTAAGCCTTTCTCAAGGTAATAATTTCACTCCCACCTTCCCATTATATACACACCACTGATTGCACAATGATTGTCATGTGTCAATACCTGCTGTGTCTCCCATACTGTGAAGCTGTCCTCTTACCTGGAGATTTATCGCCATCTACTGGATAGCAAGATAATGGTAAACCTTTTACCTACTCCATGATATCTTATATCAGCTCTGTTGGAAAAGACAGAATATTGAGGTACTGAGAAGCACTCACCTATTCATTTGATACAACACCTGCAGAATGGATACTCTATACTGAGAAGCTGGAAGAATTTAAAATTAAAGAGAATCCTTTGGATATATACAATGAATTACTGAAACTAAAGAAGAAGAATGTAGATTATTACTTACACAGAGTTTCCCTGTCGGAGTACCATAAAGTATCAAAGATCCCTAGAGGATTCAGGATAAAAAAAGGTCAGACGCTGGGAAGAAACAACCCTGAGTTCTGTGAGCACTGGTGCAGGATCCTCAACAAGTGCTCACTGGATCTAGTGTTTCTGGTTGTGGAGGAGACTAGAAGAATGCTTTCCCTTCTTGAAAAGGAACGCCAATTCTTTGACACAGAATAAAGATCAGTTCTAGTATCAGACAAAAGTGAAGATTGGATCAGTAAGATCGAAGAACAAGTACAGAAATATAAATAAGGATTAGCATCCTATAAGCGCAATAAGAAGAGGAGGATAAGAAGAGGAGGGTAGCGGAAGATTACAAGTTAAACCTAATTTACCTGTGGCAATACGGAATATCCACGCCAGGAAGGAGGTGGAGGGATACACAGAGGGTAAGATGCCCGAAAGGTACTAGCCTAGATTTGGGATCATCCAGCAGTGACGCAGAGGTCAGAGGTGAGCGTTTTTTATGGGAGACTGCACCAGCTCAGGATCAAACAGACTCAGGAGGCACCGGAGATGGAGAGGGAGTAAACAAACCCATGAGAGTAACATGAAGCAAGGTAAGTTGCTTTAATACACAGAAGAGAAGGCAATATTTAACCTCTCAAACCATTTGTTATCGAAAGAGGAAGTGAAGGTGTTAGAGAGAGGCCTGAATGTTGTACCTAGATCTAGAGGTTACATGTTCCTTGAAAAAATTGACAAATATAAATTTTGCAGAACCTTGAGACTTAAGAACTATTACCTAAATAAAACCAAAGGAGATGAAGGGGTTAAAAAGGGATACAAATCTGTAAGCGTGTTTGATCCACCTACATGTAACCCTAACATAACCACATTCCTAAAATTATTGGAGAAGGATATGGATTTAAACAGAAGGAGCCCTTCTAAAGTCAAGGTTAATTTTACGAAGTCAGAATGGGATGCAGTAAATAACCTTAGGAATAATAAGGAGGTTATCCTGAAGCCAGTGGGTAAGGGAGGGAAGTTTGATCCTTATGAATTTTAAGGATTACAGGAACTAAATTCTGAGGCAGTTGGGCAACACAGAGAATTATTTACTTCTAAACAGAAATCCTACGTTTTGAATATAGAAGAGAGTTAAATACAGTATTACAGATAGGGTTGTCCAATGGATGGATAAATTAAAGTGAGAAATTGTATTTAACAACGGAGAATCCAAAAATACCAGTGTTCTATGTGCTGCCCAAGATACACAAGTCTCTGTAGGCACCTCTGAGCAGACCAATTATTTCTGCAATTGATTCTTTGAATCAGCCTATTGCAAAGTTCCTGGATGGATTTTTGCAGGACAGTGTAAAAAGATACCTAATTTTATCAAGGATTCTGCAGACTTTATACAGGGTTTAAAAGAAATGGGACAATGTGATGATAAATGCATATTTGTAATGATGGATGTATCTAACTTATAAACATGTATCCCACATGAAGAAGGGATACGGGCAGTAAGGGATATATTGGTAGGGGACACTGATTATAAAGGTCCCCCAGTGGAATTTATATCTTTATTGTTACATCTTGTCCTACATACAAATTTATTTGAATTTGAGAGGGATATTTACCTTCAGCATATTGGCACAGCTATGGGGTCACATGTGGCCCCTAGCTATGCCAATATTTATATGCACTATTATGAGCATAGTAAGCAACAGAAATGGTTGGAGGGATAGATAGATGTCTAGTTCACTGTAAGCATGATAGGGTGCCTTGTGGCTGCAAATGCTGTTCTCCCCCGGTTTCAATCACAGATCAAACTTAACCAAGTGTAATATCAAGTACAATATCTGCCAGGATAAGCATCTCCGCTATGGCCATATGTGAGTGTACAGCTATTATGCAATCAAACAATCAAAAGGAGTCGGAACACCGGAGTCTAAGGCTGTTCGCCTATCTCACCTGTCCTCGCGTTTCTTCGGCTGAGGTAAACTCGACCCAGCCACGAGAATACTTCTCCTGAGTTGAAGTCCTTGCTGTGTCACATTCACTATCAAAGCCTTTGGGGAGAGTTTGAAACCCAAGACTTCACAGATCATCTGCCCGGCTCTCACCAGTGTAGGCACATTCGACTGAGGTAACAGCATCTCAGTCACGGAGGTCCTCCTCTTTGAGCTGTACTCTTGCTCTGTTGCTCAGGCAGTCCAGTGTAAATGTCAGGGGGAGGGGTCAGGCAGATCACACAGGAGGTACACGGAACTCTGCTTAGGGGTAATCCAAGGTGACTGGATACAATGTAAAATGAAGAAAAAGCTGGATACTCCTTGGGTAGAATAAAAATACAAACTTTAATGTTTCATTAAAAAGTATACATGGAACAACCAGACATAGACATGTAGCAGGCGCAGCACCAGGGTTTACACGTTTTGGCTAGTTAGCCGTAGTCATAGCCTGTAGGTGCTGTGCCTTACAGGTGATTTTAAAACTCAAGCACAGTTCTAATTGGTAGTAAAATCAAGAAACCCGCCTGCTGGGTTGGGTCTAAATTACACTAGCAGAATTGTTGCATAACAATCTGGGAATACAATATTATAATAATATGTGTACAAAAATGGTACAATTCTCAGAATGGACAATAGACCAAAACCCAGAAGATTAGATGTGTAATTGAATACATTGTGGATTCATATCAACACTATATACCAGCTGGAAAACAAGAAAAAAATGAGATGTGAATAGAAATCATTGTATCCTAAACACTGTATACAATAAGTGTTCAGTGTTAAATCTCAACTAAAACGAATGCATAAAAGCACTTAACAAATAAAGTGAAGGGGGGGGCACTGTAATGAGATATATTTATGTGACATATTAATCATTCCCAGTAATTAATCAAATCGAATTTCGAGTTGAGGCCTTTGGGTATCCTGGTGTCTAATTTAAACATCCAAAATACCTCTCTCTTTGCCAAAAGTTGATCTAAATTGCCACCTCTGCTTTGCAGCATTACTTTTTCAATTATACACCATCTGAATGAATTCAAATTATTTTCATGTTTGTCATGGAAATGTTGCACCAGGGGTGTAGTAGCCTTACCTACATTGAAAGTGGACAGATGTTCGCTTATACTGGATTTCATATCTCTGGATGTGAGTCCTACGTATTGTAGATTGCACTGTATGCAGGTGATAAGATAAATTACATTGCTAGCAGTGCAGTTGAGACATCTCTTGATGTCAAAACTTTGACCAGTGGCTGAGGAAACAAAACTTTTAGTAACCTGTACATAGTCACAGGGTTTGCAGCGTCTGCTGCCACATTTATACATCCCGACATGGACTCTCAACCAAGAACTGCTGCTACTTTCAATCTTTTTTAGTTCAGTAGGTGCCAAAATGCCACCCAAAGTGGTGCTTTTCTTGTATGAGCATTTAATGCCCAATTCCACGGTATTCACAGGTCTCTCATCTGCCGCTAGAAGTGGAAAATGTCTCTTAACTATTCTGCAGACCTTCTGGTATTGGGCACTATATTCAGTTACAAAATATACTCCCTGAGATGTTTTGGGTACAGTTACTCCTGGTTTATCCTGTAGCAAGACTTTTCTTTCAGTGTGCTCAACTGACTTCCTTGCTCTCACAATATATCATGAGTAGGATAGCCTCACTCCCTCAATCTTCCTGTAAGTAAATTTGCTTCCCTTTCAAAAACTGCTTGACTTGAACAATTTCTCTTTAGCCTTATGAATTGCCCTTTGGGAATTATGAGCAAACACACATTCTCTCTGACCCAGTATTCCAGACATATTGGGAGGCTATAAACGTTTTATAGATGATGTGTTTTTTGTGTGGAGAGGCAGTGTGGACATTCTAAATGATTTTGTGGAAAGTTTAAATAAGATCAATAGCCCTATTAAATTTGTGGCAAAGTGGAACACACAAAAGATAGAGTTTCTGGATGCTAAGGTACTCAAGGAGGGAGACGAGGATGTACAGGAAACCGACTGATAGAAATACTATGGTCAGATATGAAAGTTTTCATCCTAGACAACTGTTAAAGGGACACTCAGGTTAAATAAAATTTTCATGATTCAGATACAGTGTGTAATTTTAAACAACTTTCCAATTTACTTCCATTAAAAAAAATGTGCACAGTCTTTTATATTTACAATTTTTGAGTCACCAGATCCTACTGAGCATGTGCAAGAATTCACAGACTATACGTATATGCATTTGTGATTGGCTGATTGCTATCACATGGTACAAGGGGAGTGGAAATATACATAACTTTCAAATTTGCTATAAAAAAATCTACTACTCATTTGAAGTTCAGACTAAGTGCTATTGCATTGTCTTGTTATCTTGCATTTGTTGATTATGCAAATCTAATGTGTTGACTGGTCCTTTAAGGTCAATGCCAAAAGCACAGATGATGAGGGCACTAAGATTAAGATCAAATTCAGATAACTAGGAGGAAGCTGTGGAGGAAATAGGCCAGCGGTTCTTGTAGAGAGGATACCCAAAACAAATGATAGGGGAGTGCAAGCATCATGTGATAACTAGGGGTAATAAGGTCCAAAGCCCAGTTAAAAAAAAAAAAATAGATTGTACTTTGTGACAGACTACATGACAGATACATGGAAGTTGAGAAAAGCTGTACTAGACAATTGGAAGGTTTTACAAGTAGATGAAAGGATGGGGCCACTTGTAAAGGATATACCCAAGTTCGAGAGACATGCTAGTACAAGCTGATCCAGTTAAGAAATATGAGGTAGAGAAGAGACACTTCTTGACTAGAAAGGGTGGAGTATACCATTGCCACAGGTGTTGGGTGACACATTTTACCACAATCACACAGGAAAGAAATACAGGATAAAACAGGTATTCAATTGTGAATCTAAATATGTTGAATATGTAAGTAAATGCCAATGTGGAGAAATGTATGTTGGAAAGACAGAGTGCATGCTGAAAGAATGAATGGCAGTGCACAGATCCAACATTAGGCGAGCATTAGATTTGGGCAAGACAGATCAGCCTGTGGCACAGCACTTTTTAGATCATTAACACCCAGTGTCTAGTCTGAGATGTTGCCCCATTGATTAAATACCTAAATTAAAGAGGGGTAAAAACAGACAAAAGTTGTTAAATTGTTATTACATAGAGAGGCTCTATGGATAGTGGAATTAGACACAGTAACACCAAGAGGCCTTAATATATACTAGTCCCTAATATGTTTTTTGTAATATAATTTGTCCAGGAACAAACAACAATATTTCTGGTGAAGAGGTTATTGTAAAATATATTTGTAAATATTTAAATATTTAAAAAAATGTGAGCACATGATAGTCCTGAATGGTCAGTACCTGAATATTCTGTATTTTCCAAAAGAACTGATGTGAGATATCATGGAGTAGGTAAAAAGGTTTACCATTATCTTACTGTCGAGTAGATGGCGATTAAACTCCAGTTAAGAGGAAAGCTACATTGTATGGGAGACACAGTAGGTATTGACACCTGACAATCATTGTACAATCAGTTATGTGTATATAATGGGAAGGTGGGATTGATATTATTACCTTGAGAAAGGCCCAGGTGTGGGCTGAAATGTCGGATGTAACTCACTACAATAAAGTTAAATTGTATTATGATCAAGCTGGGTCTTCATGAATAAAATATTTAAAATATAGCAGGACTTGGCAGATATGACCTATCAGAGTGCCTAATCCATTTTGGAACATATAAATGTATATATATATAGGGGCGGAGCTTACAGCAGAGTGGAGTGGCTGCACCGGAGCTGAACTCCTATAACCATAAGCATCCTAAATGATTTAAATTGCCCAAACATACCCCAAAAGTTATCCCCCACTAGCCCTTGCTGCCCACACACTGACCACGGACTTATTTACAGTGAGGATTTTCTCCCCTGTGATGGATCCGATATCGGAACATTCAGTGCGGATCTTCCGCAATAGAACACCTACTCACTCTTAGAATTGGGAGCCCTGCTGATCCGGATTTCTAAATATAAGTTTATAAAGAGCAGCGCCAGGTATTATTCCCCAAAGCTCCCTCACAAGTAATTTTCCCTATAATTACCGTTAGATAATACACAATAACAAAAAATCAATAGTAGTTTGGGAGCGCTAAAAGCTAAATGAGAAAATTCTGGAAACTGATATATATTTTATCAAAAATATATTTATTAAAATGATATAAAACATGTATATAACATTTAAAATAGATTGTGGGACGTCTCCCTTTGTAGTTTAAGAACAAGTAAAATTTACTGCATCAAAAGAACACTTTTGTATATTTCTCTAAAAGATTCCACCTAGGTTTTTCTTTTTCACCTTAAATCGATTATCTTTTAATTTCCACCTTAATTCTGATACTAAGTAGTCGTAAGAAATTTCTCAGATATTATATCGTTTCCTACTTTTGTATTGTTACTTTGTATCAGATGGAAACAATTTACATTTCATAGTCCAATAGATTGTTATTTCAGTTGTTATCTTTTTGTAGCAATGTCTTTTGGTGTATAATGTATAAACAGAGTTGTCTGTACTTAGTAAAAGTTTGATATTTTTTGATGGGGCTTACCGGTTCTTCTGACACGTCTGTGTCTGATGGTATCTCGGTCTCTCTTACCGGTTTTTTCTTTTGTGTCTCTCCTCCCTGTATACTGTAGGTATCTCCGATATCGAGAATAGAAACCTAGACCACGCTCCTGCGTGTATGGGTTTCCTTCTCTGCCGGTTTGTAGCGAGTTTGGCCTCTATGTTCAGGATCTCGTTTTTTTCCCCCGGCTGCTTCTTGATACAGGTGTGCACGTCTCAGCGTGTAGAGGTAATCTTGGACTTGTAATACAAACGGCCGTTTGTTTTTTGAACTTTCTTTTCCTCTACTTCCTTCGATAGGGGATAGGTAAAGTTGTTAGTCCAATCTTTAGAAGGCAGGTAATAGCAGGTAACGTCTACGCGTTTCGCCAGCAGGCTTTGTCAAGACGGAGCTGAACTCCTATAACCATAAGCATCCTAAATGATTTAAATTGCCCAAACATACCCCAAAAGTTATCCCCCACTAGCCCTTGCTGCCCACACACTGACCACGGACTTATTTACAGTGAGGATTTTCTCCCCTGTGATGGATCCGATATCGGAACATTCAGTGCGGATCTTCCGCAATAGAACACCTACTCACTCTTAGAATTGGGAGCCCTGCTGATCCGGATTTCTACCCCTGATTAACCAGACCCACTCGACTACTGTAGAGCAAGAAGCGGCTGTCAGGAGAGGAGAACACTGTGTGATGGCTAGTGATGTCGTGAATAGTTCGCCGGCGAATAGTTCCCGGCGAATATAGCATGTTCGCATTCGCCGCGGCGGGCGAACATATGCGATGTTCAATCCGCCCCCTATTCGTCATCATTGAGTAATACTTTGACCCTGTACCTCACAGTCAGAAGACACATTCCAGCCAATCAGCAGCAGACACTCCCTCCCAGACCCTCCTACCTCCTGGACAGCATCCATTTTAGATTCATTTGGAAGCTGCATTCTTAGTGAGAGGAGGGACAGTGTAGCTGCTGCTGATTTAATAGGGAAATTGATAGCTAGGCTAGTGTATTCAGTGTCCACTACAGTCCTAAAGGACTCATCTGATCTCTGCTGTAAGGACAGCACCCCAAAAAGCCCTTATTAGGGCTAGAACATCAGTCTGCTTTTTTTTCCTGTGTAATCAAATTGCAGTTGCCTGCCTGCCAGCGTGTGTGTCAGGCTCACAGCCTATACTGTGCCCACTTGCCCAATGCCACCACTCATATCTGGTGTAACAGTAGTGTAGATTTTTAAAAAAAAAAAAACTTTTTTGACTGTGTTAAATAATAGCAGTCAGTTTCCTTCACACGTGTGCGTTTCAGAGCCTGCCTGCCAGGGCACAGTGTCACCCCAGTGCAACTCATATCTGGTGTAACAGTAGTGTAGATTTAAAAAAAAAACACTTTTTTGACTGTGTTAAATAATAGCAGTCATTTTCCTTCACATGTGTGCATTTCAGAGCCTGCCTGCCAGGGCACAGTGTCACCCCAGTGCAACTCATATCTGGTGTAACAGTAGTGTAGATTTAAAAAAACAACAACACTTTTTTGACTGTGTTAAATAATAGCAGTCATTTTCCTTCATACGTGTGCGTTTTAGAGCCTGCCTGCCAGGGCACAGTGTCACCCCAGTACAACTCATATCTGGTGTAACAGTAGTGTAGATTTTAAAAAAACAACACTTTTTTGACTGTGTTAAATAATAGCAGTCATTTTATTTCACACGTGTGTGTTTCAGTGCCTGCCTGCCAGGGCACAGTGTCACCCCAGTGCAACTCATATCTGGTGTAACAGTAGTGTAGATTAAAAAAAAAAAAAAAAAACACTTTTTTGACTGTGTTAAATAATAGCAGTCATTTTCCTTCACACGTGTGTGTTTCAGTGCCTGCCTGCCAGGGCACAGTGTCACCCCAGTGCAATTCATATCTGGTGTAACAGTAGTGTAGATTTAAAAAAAAAAAAAATGTTTGACTGTGTTAAATAATAGCAGTCAGTTTCCTTCACACGTGTGAGTTTCAGGGCCTGCCTGCCAGGGCACAGTGTCACCCCAGTGCAACTCATATCTGGTGTAACAGTAGTGTAGATTTTAAAAAAAACAACACTTTTTTGACTGTGTTAAATAATAGCAGTCAGTTTCCTTCACACATGTGCGTTTCAGGGCCTGCCTGCCAGGGCACAGTGTCACCCCAGTGCAACTCATATCTGGTGTAACAGTAGTGTAGATTTAAAAAAAAACAAACACTTTTTTGACTGTGTTAAATAATAGCAGTCAGTTTCCTTCACATGTGTGCGTTTCAGGGCCTGCCTGCCAGGGCACAGTGTCACCCCAGTGCAACTCATATCTGGTGTAACAGTAGTGTAGATTTAAAAAAAACAACACTTTTTTGACTGTGTTAAATAATAGCAGTCAGTTTCCTTCACACGTGTGCGTTTCTGGGCCTGCCTGCCAGGGCACAGTGTCACCCCAGTGACACAGGGGTGACACTACCTGATTGATACAACATCATACCTGATGTTTTAAAGCACGTTATTCCAAACAATTTAGGAATGTTAGGTGATTTATGCCCTTTATGGCTTAAAACCAGACTCTGCATCAACTATGTAATTTTCCATGGGAGTTTTGCCATGGATCCCCCTCCGGCATGCCACAGTCCAGGTTTTAGTCCCCTTGAAACAACTTTTCCATCACTATTGTGGCCAGAAAGAGTCCCTGTGGGTTTAGAAAGTCGCCTGCCCATTGGGGTTCGCCCGGTTTTGGGGAAGTCCACGTTCGCTGTTCGCGAACCCAAATTTTTAGGTTTGCGACATCACTAGTGACGGCACCTCCCGACCCCTTCTGTGAAAGCCTGCGAACAGACGCCATATTGGAGAGGAGGTGAAGAACGCTGTATCCCACCTCAGGTTTCTCAGTAAAAACCGGATTACCTACACCCTCTGCCTCATTACTGCAAATTGGTGACACGCCAGAACTCACACCCTTGGCTATATCTCTGTAAGTTGCAAGGCAATATTGTTGAGCCCTTAATACATTACCGCACCACTTATAGAGGTCCACAGGGGAAGAACGTAGTAGCAGGCTAATACAGAGGCCAGACCACATGTAAGTGTTTACCGGAGATTTAAGTATTCCACACACTCACATATCTCCACATCACTGGCAGAGGTTTGATCCTGAGGCGCATACTACATACTAATTTCTCCCTTATCACTATACTGTGAAACTCACGTGGCAATAAGGGGTGTCTCTTCTGATGGTGCACCTGCACACTGGTATATGTGTAATGAACCATCCAAACTGGGAACTTCATTAAGAGACTGTGTAATATTGCATACAAACCCAGTAGTGAGTTGATCTGATTTTATAGCTACTGTATTAATTTGTAGCAGGCTACTCTGGACTTATCCCTAGCTCTCAATAGAGCACTTCTACTATTTCTCATAAGTCCATACTGCACGGGGGAGTTAATTGCTTAGATCCTGAAACCATCTCATGCTTTACAAGGAAGTCAGGATTATTAGAACAAGGCTTGAAAAAGAAAATAACAAAAAAAAAAATAATCAGAAAGCTGCAAGCTAGTTTCATTCAGGAACGGCCTATTTACATTACAGATCAGCACCCCTTCTCCCTTTCCTGCAGGACCTTTGTGCCTGTGGGTCATACCCCCTTCCCCTTTACCCACTTTGCCTATAGGGGCAACTCCCCGGGAGGGTGGCTGAACACTAAGAGACATGCTCTGAATTGACCGCACTTTGGGAATCCATACTTCACATATACCAAGATCCCTACATTAACCACGTCATCTATATCACCTGACTGTGATTTGTGCACCTGGGGTAACAACATTTAGCAGTGCTAAGCATACAACAGTAGGGGAGCCAGGTGGTACACACCCCTGTCCATTGATAACTAAGGAAGAACCATTACCTAAGATTCAACTACAGCCTCTTTATATTGTGTGTCTCTGGGATTTTACTTTTACCAATCCTGATGGCGAATAATATGAGGAAGAAGCAGAAGCACCAGGATCACCCCAAAAAGATTTTTTTTCAGCATGGAGACCGCTCCTATGTTATCTCCACATCTGATCAGAGAATGAAGACACTACAAACACTTAACCTCATCCAAACAATTGGTCAAAACCCTCCATACACAGAACAACCAAGGACCCTAAATTCTGAAGCGCCTGAGTGGCAACCTCTTCCCAGAAGACCTTCTGCACAAGCTAAAAGGAAAGAAACACAGGATCCAAAGAATCCACCTTAAGGTAATTTGGCTCTAACCATATCAAGATTATTTGACCAACCAACTCAGGGGGGATATGTGAGATTACATACGGGTACAAATCTTACCCTCCTAACCCTCTATGACTCCTCGTCCCCCCGTGGAAGGACTTCCTCATTCTTTGCAGCAAATGATAGACCATATCCCCTAAAAACTATATGAATCTATAAGTGGCTACTCAGCTTATTCATCATCACAGTTGTAGCTCACTATTCTTTCTATAACTGTTTTCATCAGAAAGGTTTGACCTGTTAAGACACATTCTATATATTGTGCAGTACTGTTTTGTTCTATATTACAGATTTCCTCGCATTATGAGTGTAAGTAGTCCTTAGTCATTGGAAACCATTCTAGTTATTTCGGTGTCTATAGGAGTCATTACATATAGGCCCATTCAACTTGATACCTATTTTTTATTTCTTGTTATGCACGACTGTTCAATACTGTTTAGTCTGTTGTTCTAATACTGATTTACTTGTTTTATAAGCATTAGTAACTCTTTTTTATAGGAAACAAAGTTAGTTAATATTGTAGCTATAGGAGCCCATGAACACGGACCTACTCAATTAGACACCTGCGTTATACGAATTGTTAAGCATGCATCCTAAGCCAGACACAGAGTAAGGCTCCCTTCACATAGGGGCACTTTTTGCAGTTTTCTTACGTAAGATAGTTATAACAGAGAGTGAATTTTTTCTCCTTATAATGCTTACAGAGTGAGAAGTAGATATAGAATTTATTACATCACTCATTCTAGCAATCAGAGTATCACCCACAGACCCACAATCAGATGAACACTAGGAATAGTGGATAAGAATTACCCACAAAAAAGTATGGAAATAGCACTCTTATGCCCAGACTCAGAAGTTAGCGGTATTCCTAAGTTAAAACATCACTTTTATTTCAATAATTTAAAATTGTGAACACTCTAACACAACAAACATACATTTAAAATATTTAAACTCTGAGGTCATAGGTTAATAATTATGAGAGGATTAATTAGTTATACCCGGCCTTGTCGACATTAATTCACACCCTCTAATATTAATATGTGTGTGATAATACACTATTGTAAGGCGCTATAGAGAGTATAGTTATTAAAGTAACTCATTGATATTCAGACGTAAATTTAAGAGTCCACTGAGTAGCTTGTGAGATATATTATTTAATATGTGATCTCAGGTTAGAGTATTCTGACTGTCAAATATTCGAATGCAATACCTTGAAAAATCACAAATAATCATGAACAGTCAGAATATATCCTTGGCGTGGAGAATTGGGAGAAGGGGGGTGATAGCTTTATTGACAGCTATGTATAAGCATGTTAGTAGTAGGCTAATGTGTTATATTTAAACAAGTGATTGATTCTACAATTCTGTGCCCAAGCGCTATACTTAGCAAGTGTAGTATATATTGATTATTGAAGGTTAAAATATATTATTTACACTTGTTCAGAGTTCAGTGAATTGGAAGTATGACACTATTGGATAGCAGTCAGTAGGAATCTTCAGTCTTAGTCTGTGCATATTCGAATGTTGTCAGTTCTAGCGTTGGGTCAATATTATAATATACTATATACGGTTATATTTAATAACCTTCCCTATGTCACTACAAAGCGTAAAATTGGTATATCCCCATGTACCATCTGTTGGAAGTTAGGTTGTGACAATACTTATGTAGCAGTTGTTACTCTCTGGTCCAATTCTAGATACTATGCGTCCTAATAATTATGGGACAGTTGTAATTTTGTTGCCAAGCCTGTTAATTGGTTACTTGCGTCAGATGCTTGTCTCACACGTTATAAGTATTTTTATAGTAGTCAACAGATGTAACTTAATATGGAGCAATTGTGACAACCAATATAAGGACATATAGATACTTAGTATTATATATTAACCGGTTAAGTATTGATACAATTGTATCTCTCTTAATATATTTGTTGTTAACTCTCAGATCAGTTAATATGGATACACTGTATTAGTCACGCCAGAGACAGTTAAGTTAGAATTACTTAGTGCAAGAGGCCCCCTAGTGTTTCTAATGTACAATCCGTCAATGCGGTTAGATTCACGTCTGTGATTCTCCGCTCAACTTAGCATACTCTACTTAGTTAAATCAGTAAAGATGTAACAGGCATAGCCTTAATGTCATCGCTACTTAGCCTTCTTATCACACTAAATTATTCCACAGTTAGTAGTATTGTAGTTCTTGTCAGTATATAGCTATCCTGCTACACTGAGTATATACAATTTGTCAATGTGGTTAAAATGCCGTCTTATAATTCCCCGCTCATCTTAACATAATATACTCGGTTTGATCAGCAAGGATGTAACAGGAATATCGTTAGCGTAATCTATACTAAGCCGTCTTGTCATGCTAAATTATTATCACAATTACTAGTGTAATAGCTATTTTGGTGCATAGCTGTCCTGTCACATTAAATATATTCACCGTCAGTTGGTGATAGCTTCTAAACTTGTGCCCCTTATAGCTCCCACTGTTATTTACGTATCATTAAGTAGTAATTTGATTTAATTATGTATATACTCTCTTAAGCTAATATTAACCACAGAGTTTGAGCTAAAACAGCGTCCGTGCTGCTGACGAGTTTCGCCTGTAAGGGCTTTTTCAAAGGCAGCGGGCTGCCGGAATTAATTCTATTTAAGGCTCAGTGTACCGGAAGTTCCGCCTCTTCTTTAGTTTCATTGGAATCTAAGTTGTCACTTATATTCCTCTTATTTATATATGTGTACAATTACATTATTTAAATGCTTTTCTATTGTTCCATTATTCAAATCTGTTCTTAGATCAACAACTGTTGTTGTATATATGTGTACTTATATCTATCTCATTCTCGTATTATGGGATTCCGGATAGATTTCATTACAGGACAATAGTTTACTTATGATTACATTGCTGTCATCTAATACAACGAAGAAAGAGTGGCTGATATCTGTTTTTTTAAATAAAATTATTTTCTGTTATTATTCAGAAATACTAGTATTTTCAAGTTCCTTCAAACATCCTTTATTGATAACAATATTAATTACAGTTTTGTGCTTCTATTATCGTCAATTTCACTTAACTTTATCTTATGTATCTCCTGTAATCTCTGAAGTTTACAGTTTATTAGTTTATTCTTATAATTACGGTACATAAAAATAATGTTACAAATGGCTTGTATTAGATTGTATGTTTTACAGTATGTAGCTCATATGTGCCGATTGTTGTCTCGATGTCTTGTAATCTACCATGTATAGGGTAGGTGTCATTAACATTATAGGTTGGAAGAATGCTTTATTATAAACATATAAATTATCCTCTATTATTTAACATACTTGTTGTTTGTGTTAATTATTGTATGAGTTGTTATTTTATTGATATGTACTATATTCATTGTAACTACTGTGTATTTTACTAGTTGTGTTACATTTGGTGTAAATCAGATGACTGTTTGTGTCTAGCTTGAATCATTATAGTGCTTCTGTGATTAAATATGCTTAATTAAAACAGTGATTATATTTTAAAGATTATGTGGTCACGTGATTAGCAAGATTCTTGAACTGGTCAAGCATAGCCGTGTATAAACATTTTTAAAAAACAAATTAATCCAGTGAAGTGAGTGTGTGAATGGTGACTGTGCATTAATATCCTGTTAAGATGATCTATGTAAAATGAGTTTCATTGGGAGATCAGATACTGGTTTTATAATGTGATATTCTGGTTCTTAAATGCTAAATTCATAAGAGAATGGGTGTATTTTAATGTATGTACTTTAATTATCTATAAAAATGAATTTATAGTGTAATTATCATGTTGTAATATGCTGTATTCATGGAACAATAAAGTTTTTTATTTTGTATATTTTTCAATTATTTTGAATATAATATTTAAGTTCTTGTGTGTATGTAGCAAAATGTATCTATGTCTGGAGCTGGTCCCCTATAGTTTATTTTAAATGGTATGTTGATTACTTGTTAAATCTACAATAATTCTTAGATAAGATTATTGTCCAGTACCAGTTCCTTTCCCCTGATGGTTGGATTGGTTTTCTAGTTATGTCCCTTATTGAACGTGTTTACCTTTGAATCTCTATATGCTTCAATATTCAAAGTGTTCTTCTTTGGACAAATATAACAACTATTTCATAAATTACAGTGCCTGTGAAAATATTAACTGTGATGTCTATTAGCTATCGTGATGGGAATGTGAAAAGATAATTTATAGGTGTTATTCCATAATGGTGTATTGTGTGTGAATTATGTAAATGCAACTTTATGTCAAGGTTCATAATATTTTTTTATTAATTCCTGTTTTTTATCTGTTGAATATTAAGTCATCTAATGTACATACTTGGCTTTGTGTATTGTGGTTAATTTAACCATAGAGATATGTACTTCTGGTAGAACAAAATGGGTAATGATCCTGATTTTCTTATGTTCTTTGTTCATTATATTTAGTATGTACAATTCACTATTCCTCCAATGTTCCTCTACTTTGTAGAGGCCTATGTATTGTGAACCCCCTTAGATATCATTATTCTACTATTTGAGAGATAGATATATATTTCTCAATTATTTAGTTAATCTATGGAACTTGTTCTTACCGTTTTAGTAAAAAAACATAATAATTATTCTGTTCGTTCATTCCTTTCGGTTGAACTGTATTTAGTAAGTAAATCCATTTGCTTTCTGCCTTTAACAGAGCAGTTTCCAAATCTCCTCCTCTAATACCAAGAGATACTTTCTCAATTCCCCAACATTCTAGTTCATCTTTGTTGGAGTTATGATATTTAAGGAAGTGTGATGTTACGCTGGTAATTGTTTTGCCTCTTTCTTGATCTTTAATTGCATTGGTGATGTTTCCTCGATGCTCCATTAGTCTAGTTCTTAGTTTGCGGGTCGTCATTCCTACATAAAGGAGATTACATCTACAGCGTAACACATATATTACTCCCTCTGTATTACAACTTATGTATTTGTTGATACGGTGCTTGGTACCAAATCTATCTTCAAATTCTGTAATTTTTCTAATGTGATGGCATGTACTACAATTCCCGCAGCGAAAGCAGGCTGGATTAAATCCAGATTTTGTTCTTGTTACATTTAGATGGCTGCTACTGACCATATCTTTTAGGTTCTTTGTACGTCTGTAACCAATTGATGGTTTTTCTCCCAATTTGCTTTTTAGTATTGGATCTGTCATAAGTATTTTCCAATGATTGCTTATGATCTCCACTATTTGAGGTGTTTGACTGTTATATGTCAGGATCAATCTAGGGATTTGAGATTCTTTTTTGGATTTGGTTTTGAGCAGATCTTTCCTCTCTGTTTGTCTCGCTCTGAATTTAGCTTTCTTGATGCTACATTTGCTGTAACCTCGATTGATTAATCTCTGTTCAAGTTCAGTGGCTCTTTGTTCGAATGTTTATGTATCAGAGCAGTTCCTCCTTATTCTCAGAAATTCACCCGTAGGTAAGCCTTTGATTGTCCCAGGGGCATGAGCACTTGTACTATACAGACGGCTATTCATTGCCGTTTTCTTTCTGTATAGCTTTGTTTTTATATTACCTATATGGTCCTTGTGTATGGTAATGTCAAGAAAATGTATTGCTTTCTGACTTGCTTCATGTGTTAACTTTATATTTAATTCATTGCTGTTTAATATATCGAGGAATTCCTGTAGTTTTTCATGGGTCCCTTCCCAAATAAAGAAAATATCATCAATATATCTTAGTCATGTGTGGATCAAGTTAGTATAACTGGTATTATTGTCTGTAAATACATGTTCTGCCTCCCACCAACCGAGAAACAAGTTCGTGTAGGTGGGGGCACATGCAGTCCCCATGGCTGTTCCGTGTGTTTGAAGATAATATCTATTGTCAAATATAAAGAAGTTGTAATTTAACACGAATTCCAAAAGTCTGAGTATAAATTTGTCATGTTCTTTATCTTCTTCCGAATGTAGTTCTAGGAAATATTTCACTGCTCTTAGCCCCATTTTGTGTTCAATTGAGGTGTACAGAGATTCTACATCTGTCGTGACTAGCCAGACCTCATCTCCTAAATTCAAATTCTCCAATCTGTGAAGTAATTGCATAGTGTCGCGTATGTGGGATGGTAATTCCTGTACATATTGTCTTAGTCTGTAATCCACATATTGGCTTGCCTTTTCTGTCAGGCAACCAATTCCCGACACTATGGGTCTTCTGGGAGGGTTATGTTGGTCCTTATGAATTTTTTGAGTATTATGTAAAAAGTGGCTACCTTAGGATTGGGTACAGTTAAGAACTTTTTTTCTTTCTCAGAGATCGTTCCTTCTAAAAAGGCTCCATTGATGATATGGTCATACGTTTTCAAATATCCCGTCATTGGATTATGTAACAATTTCATGTAGCAGCTTTGGTCTCTTAACTGTTTGTGTACCTCCTTGAGGTACAGATCCAGGGGCCAGATCACAATGTTGCCGCCTTTGTCTGCATTGCATATTATTATTTCATCATTTTGCTTAAGTTCTTTGTATGACAGGTTTTGGTGTCTAGGTGATATTTGTAATGCTGTAATGACATTACATACCATTTCGTTGAATACATAAAGTTGTGGTGTAGTAATATTTTTTGGTACAAATGTTGACTTGTTCCTAATACTTCCTCTACATTTTGGTATTCGCTGAGGTTCTGATTCTTCTAATAGGTTCTCCAAAGTTTGAATGGATTCTAGTTCTGCGGCATTCCAAGTTCCACTATTATCTGTTTAAGAAAATAATTTATTCAATGCCAATTTACGCATATATAATTGTGCATCTTTTATAGTTTCGAATTTATCCATATTAGAAGTTGGGCAAAATGACAGGCCTTTAGATAATATTGAAATTTGTTCTTTAGTCAGGGGTATTTGTGATAGATTTATTACATTTAGTGACGCAGCCTGATCTGGGAAAATGGGCTCGGGGGTCTCCGGGATTGTCTCCAATTGCCTTGCCGTTCTGTCTGTACTCGACTCCGGCCTCTTGCGGGTCTTTTGTTTTTCCCCCCTTCCCCTGCGTGTTCCCCTTCCTTTTCTTCTGATTCTAAAAAATCCTTTTGTTTGTTTTGGCTTGATGATCTCGGTATCAGTGCAGTGGGGGTAGTACTGGATGAATTGCCATCCGTAGAGCTCCCTTCTTCCCCATCGGTATTTGATACATCACTTTGCACTATTGTGACTTTAGGCTATCTATTGGGGTTTCTAAAGAATCCTCTATTTCTCCATTTATGGACTTTCTGGTCTGTAAAATCTTGCATGTGTCTGTTAAGTTTGCCTTGTTTAGTAGTTTTCAGTTCATCCTCATATTTATCAAGTTCTTTTTGGTATGTTTTATACATTTTATCAAAATCAGGATTATTTTCAAACTTTTTAAGGGCTTCATTGTACTCTTTAATTTTTGATTCTAATTAGTGATGTCGCGAACCTAAAAATTTGGGTTCGCGAACGGCAACCACGAACTTCCGCAAAAGTTTGCGAACCTGCAAACCGGGTGAACCCCATTGACTTCAATGAGTAGGCGAATTTTCAAACCCACAGGGACTCTTTCTGGCCACAATAGTGATGGGAAAGTTGTTTCAAGGGGACTAACACCTGGACTGTGGCGTGCCGGAGGGAGATCCATGGCAAAACTCCCATGGAAAATTACATAGTTGATGCAGAGTCTGGTTTTAATCCATAAAGGGCATAACTCACCTAACATTCCTAAATTGTTTGGAATAACGTGCTTTAAAACATCAGGTATGATGTTGTATCGATCAGGTAGTGTAAGGGTTACGCCCGCTTCACAGTGACAGACCAATCTCCCGCAGCGGGTACAACATCATCATCATCACACCGTACGTCCATGTGTGTAATGCTGCCTGACTGAGACATATCCCTGTTATTTACATCCTCTGGCAATAATGGTTGCGCATCACTAATTTCTTCCAACTGATGTGTAAATAACTCCTCTGATAGATCAAGTGAAGAGGCTGTGGTGCTAGTGTTGGTGGTGGCAGCAGGTGGGCAAGTGGTAACTTGAGAGGTGCCCGAAGCTAAGCTGGAGGAGGATGGTGCGTCAAGGTTACGAGCAGAAGCTGTAGATGATTGGGTGTCCTGTGTTAGCCAGTCAACTATGTCCTCAGAACTTTTCGAGTTCAGGGTACGTGGCCTCTGAACACTCGGCATTATTCTAGGGCCAAAGGGAATCACACCACGACCACGACGGCCCCTGCGGGGTGGCCTGCCTCTGCCTGTCATTTTTTTTTCCATTAGTGGTACTATGCGTGCAAGCTACTGTGACAATAGATATGAGTGGCACTGTGCACTGGCAGAAGTTGGCAGAGTAGGCCTGACACACATGCTTGCAGACAACTAACTGCTATTCATTCTATTACAGTCAAAATTGTATTTTTTTTAATGTATACTACTGTTACACAAGATATGAGTTGCACTGGTGTGACACTGTGCCCTGGCAGGCCCTGAAAAATCTGTTACACATCTACAACCACCAAAAAACAACCATGCTAAATAGTTTCTAAATTTTGTCCTGAGTTTAGAAATACCCCATGTTAACATGTTCTTTTTTTGCAAGTTATAGGGAAATAAATACAAGAAGCACTTTGGTATTTCAAAACCACTTTTTTTTTTAAAATGAGCGCTAGTTACATTGGAACCCTGATATCTGTCAGGAATACCTGAATATCCATTGACATGTATATATTTTTTTTAGAAGACATCCCAAAGTATTGATCTAGGCCCATTTTGGTATATTTCATGCCACCATTTCACCGCCAAATGCGATCAAATAAAAAGAAATTGTTCACTTTTTCACAAACTTTAGGTTTCTCACAGAAATTAATTACAACCAACTTATGCAATTATGGCATAAATGGTTGTAAACGCTTCTCTGGGATCCCCTTTGTTCAGAAATAGCAGACATATATGACTTTGGCGTTGCTTTCTGGTAATTAGAAGGCCGCTAAATGCTGCTGCGCATCACACGTGTATTATGGCTAGCAGTGAAGGGGTTAATTAGGTAGTTTGTAGGGAGCTTGCAGGGTTAATTTTAGCTTTAGTGTAGAGATCAGCCTCCCACCTGACACATCAGACCCCCTGATCCCTCCCAAACAGCCCCCTTCTATCCCCCACGCCACAATTGTCCCCGCCATCTTAAGTACTGGCACTAAAATAAAAGGTTTTTTAAAAAAAATAAAACATTTTTTTAGCATATTTACATATGCTGTGGTGTAGCATCCCCCCTTAGCCCCCAACCTCCCTGATCCCCATCAAAACAGCTCTCTAACCCTCCCCATCTGCCTTATTGGCTGTCTGCTATTATTTCACAGTCAAAAAAGTGTTGTTTTTTTTAAATCTACACTACTGTTACACCAGATATGAGTGGTTGCACTGGGCAAGGGGGCACAGTATACGCTGTGAGCCTCACACACACGCTGGCAGGCAGGCAACTGCAATTAGATTACACAGGAAAAAAAAAAAAGCAGACTGATGTTCTAGCCCTAAAAAGGGCTTTTTGGGGTGCTGCCCTTACAGCAGAGATCAGATGAGTCCATCAGGACTGTAGTGGACACTGAATACACTAGCCTAGCTATCAATTTCCCTATTAAATCAGCAGCAGCTACATTGTTCCTCCTCTCACTAAGAATGCAGCTTCCAAATGAATCTAAAATGGATGCTGTGCAGGAAGTGGGAGGGTCTGGGAGGGAGTGTCTGCCGCTGATTGGCAGTAATGTGTCTGCTGACTGTGAGGTAAAGGGTCAAAGTTTACTCAATGATGAAGAATAGGGGGCGGATCGAACATCGCATATGTTCACCTGCCGTGGCGAGTTCGCCGGGAACTATTCACCGGCAAACTATTCGCGACATCACTAATTCTAATATGTCGTACTCAGACTGATCATGTTTCATCAGGATATTCATTAATTTCACTGAGCATTCCGAAAGAGCATCTTCCCACTCTATGGTATAAGTATTATCCCTGAATTCAAAAGCCAGGAACAATTGGATCCTCAATCCCCTTGGTATTAATTTCTTTTGTAAATATTTTTCAAAAAAATGGCGGTTCCACCAGGCTTTATCCTGCTTAAACATAGCTTTATGGGCATCTCTTAACAGTCCTTCTAAAGTCGTAGGTGTTGTACTACTTCCTTGTGAACCCCCTTCCTCAAATATTTCATTTAAGTCAGCCGTTCTTTTCAAGTGTCTGGCCTGCCTGTCCCTATACCAGACTGATTCCATTCTGTCTATTGAGTCTGTGTGCTCTATTGTCAAGAAACTCTGGATTCCTAGAGCAGGTTTAATACAGAAAGAGAAGAGGAGTAACAATGGCACTATTTAAATAGGCAGTCCCACTTAATTTTAGTACTGTGGTCACACTTGATTTAAAAATATACAAATGTGCTGTAATCCACTGTTAATTATTGTGTGGGTTGGTGCTCTGCATAAATTAATTGAACACTAGGAATAGTGGATAAGAATTACCCACAAAAAAGTATGCAAATAGCACTCAGCGCTCAGACTCGGAAGTAAGCTGTATTCCTAAGTTAAAACATCACTTTTATTTCAATAATTTAAAATTGTGAACACTCTAACACAACAAACATACATTTAAAATATTTAAACTCTGAGGTCATAGGTTAATAATTATGAGAGGGTGAAATTGGTTAGTTATACCCAGCCTTGTCGACATTAATTCACACCATCTAATATATTAATATGTGTGTGATAATACACTATTGTAAGGCGCTATAGAGAGTATAGTTCTTAAAGTAACTCATTGATATTCAGACGTAAATTTAAGAGTCCACTGAGTAGCTTGTGAGATATGTTATTTAATATGTGATCTCACGTTAGAGTATTCTGACTGTCAAATATTCGAATGCAATACCTTGAAAAATCACAAATAATCATGAACAGTCAGAATATATCCCTGGAGAATTGGGAGAAGGGGGGTGATAGCTTTATTGACAGCTATGTATAAGCGTGTTAGTAGTAGGCTAATGTGTTATATTTAAACACGTGATTGATTCTACAATTCTGTGCCCAAGCGCTATACTTAGCAAGTGTAGTATATATTGATTATTGAAGGTTAAAATATATTATTTACACTTGTTCAGAGTTCAGTGAATTGGAAGTATGACACTATTGGATAGCAGTCAGTAGGAATCTGCAGTCTTAGTCTGTGCACATTCGAATGTTGTCAGGTCTAGCGTTGGGTCAATATTATAATATACTATATACGGTTATATTTAATAACCTTCCCTATGTCACTACAAAGCGTAAAATTGCTATATCCCCATGTACCATCTGTTGGAAGTTAGGTTGTAATAATACTTATGTAGCAGTTGTTACTCTCTGGTCCAATTCTAGATACTATGTGTCCTAATAATTATGGGACAGTTGTAATTTTGTTGCCAAGCCTGATAATTGGTTACTTGCGTCAGACGCTTGTCTCACGCCTTATAAGTATTTTTATAGTAGTCAACAGATGTAACTTAATATGGGGCAATTGTGACAATAAAGAGCCAATCAGTTAGGTGATTGCTATTATTATCAAGAATCTTTATTGGTCTCCTGGTCATCCAGTTCACTATTTAATAAAAATGAATTGTGTAATATACCGTAATATCCAAAGTGTCTGATGACTAGCTAACCTTAGATTACAACCAATATAAGTACATATAGATACTTAGTATTATATATTAACCGGTAAAGTATTGATACAATTGTATCTCTCTTAATATATTTGTTGTTAACTCTCGGATCAGTTAATATGGATACACTGTATCAGTCATGCCAGAGTCTGTAACAGTTAAGTTAGAATTACTTAGTGCAAGAGGCCCCCTAGTGTTTCTAATGTACAATCCGTCAATGCGGTTAGATTCACGTCTGTGATTCCCCATTCAACTTAACATACTCTACTTAGTTAAATCAGTAAAGATGTAACAGGCATAGCGTTAATGTCATCGCTACTTAGCCTTCTTATCACACTAAATTATTCCACAGTTAGTAGTATTGTAGTTCTTGTCAGTATATAGCTATCCTGCTACACTGAGTATATACAATATATACAATAGTACAAAGTGATGTATCAGATACCGATGGGGAAGAAGGGAGCTCTACGGATGGCAATTCATCCAGTACTACCCCCACTGCACTGATACCGAGATCATCAAGCTGAAACAAACAAAAGGATTTTTTAGAATCAGAAGAAAAGGAATGTGAACACGCAGGGGAAGAGGGGAAAAAAAGAGACCCGCAAGAGGCCGGAGTCGAGTACAGATGGAACGGCAAGGCAATTGGAGACCCACAAGCCCATTTTCCTAGATCAGGCTGCATCACTAAATGTAATAAATCTATCACAAATACCCCTGACTAAAGAACAAATTTCAATATTGTCTAAAGGCCTATCATTTTGCCCAACTTCTAATATGGATAAATTTGAAACTATAAAAGATGTACAATTATATATGCGTAAATTGGCATTAAATAAATTATTTTCTCAAGCAGACAATAGCGGAACTTGGAATGCCGCAGAACTAGAATCCATTCAAACTTTGGAGAACCTATTAGAAGAATCAGAATCTCAGGGAATACCAAAATATAGAGGAAGTATTAGGAACAAGTCAACATTTGTACCAAAAAATATTAATACACCACAACTTGATGTATTCAACGAAATGGTATGTAATGACATTACAGCATTACAAATATCACCTAGATACCAAAACCTGTCATACAAAGAGCGTAAAGCCTTACAAGAACTTAAGCAAAATGATGAAATAATAATACGCAACGCAGACAAAGGCAGCAAACATCCTGATCTGGCCCCTAGATCTGTACCTCAAGGAGGTACACAAACAGTTAAGAGACCAAAGCTGCTAAATGAAATTGTTACATAATCCAATGACGGGATTTTGAAAACTTGTGACCATATCATCAATGGAGCCTTTTTAGAAGGAACGATCTCTGAGAAAGAAAAAAAGTTCCTAACTGTACCCAATCCTAAGGTAGCCACTTTTTACATAATACCCAAAAAATTAATAAGGACCAACATAATCCTCCCGGTAGACCCATAGTGTTGGGAATTGGCTGCCTGACAGAAAAGGCAGATTGGAGAATTTGAATTTAGGAGATGAGGTCTGGCTAGTCACGACAGATGTAGAATCTCTGTACACCTCAATTGAACACAAAATAGGGCTAAGAGCAGTGAACTATTTCCTATAACTACATTCGGAAGAAGATAAAGAACATGACGAATTTATACTCAGACAATTGGACTTTGTGTTGAATTACAACTTCTTTATATTTGACAATAGATATTATCTTCAAACACGCGGAACAGCCATGGGGACTGCATGTGCCTCCACCTATGCAAACTTGTTTCTCAGTTGGTGGGAGGCAGAACATGTATTTACAGACAATAATACCAGTTATACTAACTTGATCCCAATGTGGCTAAGATATATTGATGATATTTTCTTTATTTGGGAAGGGACCCATGAAAAACTACAGGAATTCCTCGATATATTAAACAGCAATGAATTAAATATAAAGTTAACACATGAAGCAAGTCAGAAAGCAATACATTTTCTTGACATTACTATACACAAGGACCATATAGGTAATATAAAAACAGACCTATACAGAAAGAAAACGGCAATGAATAGCCTTCTGTATAGTACAAGCGCTCATGCCCCTGGGACAATCAGAGGCTTACCTACGGGTGAATTTCTGAGAATAAGGAGGAACTGCTCTGATACATTAACATTCAAACAAAGAGCCACTGAACTTGAACAGAGGTTAATCAATCAAGGTTACAGCAAATGTAGCATCAAGAAAGCTAAATTCAGAGCGAGACATACAGAGAGGAAAGATCTGCTCAAAACCAAATCCAAAAAAGAATCTCAAATCCCTAGATTGATCCTGACATATAACAGTCAAACACCTCAAATAGTGGAGATCATAAACAATCATTGGAAAATACTTATGACAGATCCAATACTAAAAAGCTAATTGGGAGGAAAAACATCAATTGGTTACAGACGTACAAAGAACCTAAAAGATATGGTCAGTAGCAGCCATCTAAATGTAACAAGAACAAAATCTGGATTTAATCCAGGCTGCTTTTGCTGCTGGAATTGTATTACATGCCATCACATTAGAAAAATTATATAATTTGAAGATAGATTTGGTACCAAGCACCGTATCAACAAATACATAAGTTGTAATACAGAGGGAGTAATATATGTGTTACGCTGTAGATGTAATATCCTTTATGTAGGAATGATGACCCGCAAACTAAGAACTAGACTAATGGAGCATCGAAGAAACATCACCAATGCAATTAAAGATCAAGAAAGAGGCAAAACAATTACCAGCGTAACATCACACTTCCTTAAATATCATAACTCCAACAAAGATGAACTAGAATGTTGGGGAATTGAGAAAGTATCTCTTGGTATTAGAGGAGGAGATTTGGAAACTGCTCTGTTAAAGGCAGAAAGCACATGGATTTACTTACTAAATACAGTTTAACCGAAAGGAATGAACGAACAGAATAATTATTATGTTTTTCTGTAAACTGAATTGTTTACTAAAACGGTCAGAACAAGTTCCATAGATTAACTAAATAATTGAGAAATATCTATCTATCTCTCAAATAGTAGAATAATGATATCTAAGGGGGTTCACAATACATAGGCCTCTACAAAGTAGAGGAACATTGGAGGAATAGTGAATTGTACATACTAAATATAATGAACAAAGAACATAAGAAGATCAGGATCATTACCCATTTTATTCTACCAGAAAGTACATATCTCTATGGTTAAATTAACCACAATACACAAAGCCAAGTATGTACATTAGATGACTTAAAATTCAACAGATAAAAAACAGGAATTAATAAAAAATATTATGAACCTTGACATAAAGTTGCATTTACATAATTCACGCACAATACACCATTATGGAATAACACCTATAAATTATCTTTTCACATTCTCATCACGATAGCTAATAGACATCACAGTTAATATTTACACAGGCACTGTAATTTATGAAATAGTTGTTATATTTGTCCAAAGAAGAACACTTTGAATATTGAAGCATATAGAGATTCAAAGGTAAACACGATCAATAAGGGACATAACTAGAAAACCAATCCAAGCATCAGGGGAAAGGAACTGGTACTGGACAATAATCTTATCTAAGAATTATTGTAGATTTAACAAGTAATCAACATACCATTTATAATAAACTATAGGAGACCAGCTCCAGACACAGATACACTTCGCTACATACACACAAGAACTTAAATATTATATTCAAAATAATTGAAAAATATGCAAAATAAAAAACTGTATTGTTCCATGAATATAGCATATTACAACACGATAATTACACTATAAATTCATTTTTATAAATAATTAAAGTGCATACATTAAAATACACCCATTCTCTTATGAATTTAGCATTTAAGAACCAGAATATCACATTATAAAACCAGTATCTGATCTCCCAATGATCCTCATTTTGCATAGATCATCTTAACAGGATATTAATGCACAGTCACCATTCACACACTCACTTCACTGGATTAATTTGTTTTTTAAAAATATTTATACACGGCTATGCTTGACCAGTTCAAGAATCTTGCTAATCACGTGACCACTTAATCTTTAAAATATAATCACTGTTTTAATTAAGCATATTTAATCACAGAAGCACTATAATAATTCAAGATAGACACAAACAGTCATTTGATTTACACCAAATGTAACACAACTAGTAAAAAACACAGTAGTTACAATGAATATAGTACATATCAATAAAATAACAACTCATACAATAATTAACACAAACAACAAGTATGTTAAATAATAGAGGATAATTTATATGTTTATAATAAAGCATTCTTCCAACCTATAATGTTTATGACACCTACCATATACATGGTAGATTACAAGACATCGAGACAACAATCGGCACATATGAGCTACATACTGGATAACATACAATCTAATACAAGCCATTTGTAACATTATTTTTATAAAAAGTCAAAGAGAGAGAACAGCACTCCATGAGATAGAACAGAAGCTGGAATAACTTCCATGCATGTTCATTTTTATTGAATTTCTCAGGGTGCCAGTTCTTTTTGCACACTACGCCCCTTCACAGAGAAAAAATATCCTGAAGCATATCAGTCTGAGCCTGCCCAATGACAGTCCACGCCGAAATACCAGGCAATTCTTCTCTGAACAAGGGAAGCAACAACCCCAGACGATCGTTTCGGCCTCCTATGGGCCTCGTCAGTGAGGTGCAGTTGTATCTCTCTAAGGGCAAGTGTGCATGGAGTCCACGTCTGGTTTCCCCATTACTCTTAGGGTGACCCAAGAATAATTTGCATAAAAAGTCAAAGAGAGAGAACAGCACTCCATGAGATAGAACAGAAGCTGGAATAACTTCCATGCATGTTCATTTTTATTGAATTCCTCAGGGTGCCAGTTCTTTTTGCACACTACGCCCCTTCACAGAGAAAAAATATCCTGAAGCATATCAGTCTGACCCTGCCCAATGACAGTCCAGCGCCGAAATACCAGGCAATTCTTCTCTGAACAAGGGAAGCAACAACCCCAGACGATCGTTTCGGCCTCCTATGGGCCTCGTCAGTGAGGTGCAGTTGTATCTCTCTAAGGGCAAGTGTGCATGGAGTCCACGTCTGGTTTCCCCATTACTCTTAGGGTGACCCAAGAATAATTTGCATAAAAAGTCAAACAGAGAGAACAGCACTCCATGAGATAGAACAGAAGCTGGAATAACTTCCATGCATGTTCATTTTTATTGAATTCCTCAAGGTGCCAGGTCTTTTTGCACACTACGCCCCTTCATTGTATGCAAATTATTATGACCCTGGGGAAGTCTCCCTATGGGTGATGGGGGAAACCAGACGTGGACTCCTTGCCCAGTGTGCTTAGAGGAATGTGGCTGCACCTCACTGACGAGGCCCACAATAGGCCAAAATGATCAGCTGAGGTTGCTTCTCGGGCCTTTGGCTTGGATCAAGTGCAGTTTTCTGTGCTTGGTCTTGGTTTGCTGCCTGGAGACCTGCTCCTTCGGCCTGGGGTCCTTTCCCTTTGGGGTTTAGGCTCCTGCTGCTATTGGGGGGGTGGCTACTCCTTAGGCGTAGAGCAACTGGGTAGTAGGGCTGTCCCCTTGGCCTTGTGGCATCGTCCCTGTACTTCAGCCACATGCTGCTTTTGGGGGGGCGCTCTGAAATCCAGCCTAAAGAGGCAATAGGGCAAATATGGCTACCAATGTGCCAAATGTTCCCCATACACTTCGGGTGTTGATCTCTGAGGACTTTCGAGAGAAGATTGGTTTGGCTCATGTCCAGCAGGTGGTTTTGGAGGGTGTTTTGAAGATGCCAAGAGCAAGTTTTCATTGTGTTCAGTCATTCCCTTCAAGAGGGATTTTTGATGTGGCTTTCACCGATGAGCATTATTTACAGACCTGCTATCAACGGACTATTGATATGGCTGCTGCTCCAGAGTTGGTTGGCATGAAATTTGTTGCCTGTGTGCAGAGGGAGAGAAGAATCCCAGTGACAGTACATATGTACAACCCTTGGGTCACTGATGTGGAAATTCGTCTGTTTCTTTGTCGCTACTTTGATGATGTTCAAGGAGGTAGCAAGCTGAAGAATCAGTTTGGGACTTTCAATGGAAAGCGCAGGTTCTGGGTGCGGTTTGTGCCTGATGAATTAGGTATTGGTGGAAAGAAACACCCTCCACAGACTTTCGCCATTGGTGGAAATAGAGGTTTCCTATACTATGATGACATGCCTCTTTTTTGCCGTAGTTGCAACCTGTTTGGTCACATTGCTGAAAATTGCCCAGGTGCCAGATGTCGAAATTGCGGTGAGGAGGATCATCTTGTTGCCCACTGTAGTAAACGCCGGACCTGTGACCTGTGTGGTTCTTCAAGTCATCTGTGCAGGATGTGTCCTTTGATGATGTTGCAGGGGCTTGATAGAGTGAAGCCTTCCTATGCTGATGTTGCAAAAAAAACATCTTCAGTTGCAGCTGAGCCATCTGTGAATGAGGAGGAGGTCTCTAATGAGGCATTGAACTCTATATTACCTCTTTTGTGCAAGAAATCTGCATTTGGGGTCCCTGTCGGAGAGGTGTCTGATGCTCCTGTGGTGGTTCCTGTGGCTGAGAAGGTGGAGGAAGCCCAATCTCATCTTCAGGAAGTGGATCTTGCTACATCTAATGTGATAGCTGCTTCAGATGTTCTTGAAGCCCTGTTGCCCAATTCTGTGGATGATACTGTTGCTGTTCCTGTGACAGAGAATTTTTCCTTCACTGAGTCATCTTGTGATGCTGCTCCTGATGCTGTTCTTGGTGAAGGGGAGAACATTGATTGGTCTGCTGTTGTGTCCTCTAGTTCTGAGGAGGATATGGACACTGAAGGGAAAAAATCTGCCTCCAAGCGAAAAATAGATGCGGATTCTGATGGATGGGAGAGTCCTGATTTGAATCTTCCAGTAGTTAAGGGTGCAGATCCAGATACTACAAGTGATGCTGACTCTTTAATTTCAGAGTTTCCTTCTGTCTCTACTAAAGATGTTCCTTCTGATTCAAGCCAGTGTATAGGTGACTTTTCTGATGCCTCTTCTGTTGGTTATCTAGATAAAAGAGATGTGAACCAACTTGCTGAAGTTACTGGTTATGAGGCTGGCAAGGGGGAGCCTAGGAGGTCAGAACGTCGCAGAGGCAGATTTAAAGGATCTCCTTTGAGTCCTAAGAAAAAGAAAGGAAAGAAGAAGTCCTGATGTTATTTCTTTTTTTGTTTTTCTTTAATTTATTTTTGTGATGTCTCTGACCATTTATTCCCTTAATGTCAGGTGTATGACAACTATAGCAAGGAGAGCTGCAATTTTGAAATTATTATCTGTATGTTCTGCTAATATTTTTTGTTTGCAGGAATGTGGTCTCTCTGAACATCCTAAATGTGCTGACTGGGAATATGGTCCTAAAGTATGGTCTTGTTCTTCTGATAGGAATGGGGGGGTTGGGAGTTTTGTTTAAGGGGTTTAGTTTTTCTATCCTTAATGTAGTTCATATTGTCCCAGGTCGGGTACTTTTGGTTAGTTTTAGTTTTTGTGGGACTGTTTTCGTTTGTTTAATGTATATGCTTCTCCAAATAGGGTAGAACGTTTGCTTGATTTTGAAACTTTAAAGTTTTTTCTGCCAGGCCGAGAGCCAACTTTTTTGGTTGGGGATTTTAATTGTATTATTAAGAATGGGGACAGAGAGGATTGGAGTGATTGTAGGGTGGATAGCTCAGGGAAGTTTTTACTTGATTTGCTTAAATCTTTCGGTTTGAAGGATGCCTTCGGGTCTGTTTCTTTTTCAGGGGAGGGTTTTACTTTCTTTAGTGATAGTGGTGGGATAAAATCTCGAATTGATTTTTGTTTTTTATCTAAATTTTTATGTGTTGATGATTTTTCTTTAAAGCGGATGCCCTTTACGGATCATGCCCTTTTAATTTGTAAGGTGAATTGTGATTTGAAGATCAAGTATGGTAAGGGTGTTTGGAAACTGAATGTGGATTTGTTAGAAGATGAGAAGTTTAAGCGTCAGTTTGTTTGGATGTATGAAAGGTGGCGTGAAAGAAAATGTGATTTTAGTAATGTGCTTATGTGGTGGGAATGGTTGAAGGTTGAAATAAAGAGGTTTTTTATTAAGAAAGGCTGTGAGAAAGCTAGAATGGAAAGGGAGTTGTATGATAAATGGTATCTGAGGTTGTTGTATTTGTATGAATTGAGAAATTGTGGTATTGATGTGCATGAGGAAATTGCTGAAGCAAGAAAGATAATTAAAAAGTGTATGCATGAAAAAGGAAAGAAAATTGTTTTTATGGCAAGATTGGAGAAAATGGAAAAGGATGAGTCTTGCAGTAAATATTTTTTTAAGAAAGCTTTTGAAGGAAAGACTGGTTTTGTTAGTGTTTTTGATAAGGTTGAGTGTGAAGTTAATGGTACGGATGGTGTTTTGCGTGAAGTTCATGAGTTTTACAGTGAGCTGTATAAAGAAAAAACAAGAGATGTTTTATTGGAAAATGAGTTGCTGGAAAACATTGAGGTTAAGTTGGAAAAATATGATAATGATTTGTTAGAAAGGGATCTAAGTTTGGATGAGATTGCAGAGGTTGTTAGGAGTTTTAAGAATGGGAAGGTACCTGGTTGTGATGGTTTGCCTGTTGAATTTTATACTTGTTTTTGGAATTTGATTGGGGTGGATATGTTGGATGTTTGTAAGTTTGTTTTTAGAATGAATGTTTTGCCTGTTTCAATGAGGAAAGGTTTGATTGTTTTGTTATTTAAAAAGGGTGATAAGAGAGATTTGAGGAATTGGAGGCCGATTACGTTGTTGAATGTTGACTATAAGGTTATTGCAAAGGTGTTGGCAAATAGAATGCGTGGAGTGATTGGTAAGGTTGTGGGTGAAGAGCAAGTGTGTGCTGTTCCTGGGCGTCAGATTTCTGAAAGTTTGTTGTTACTACGTGATGTACTGTGGTATGTGAGGGAGAGGATGAGGTCTGTTGCTGTTGCTATTGTGGATTTTGAAAAAGCGTATGATAGGGTAGTGCATGATTTTATGTTTCATGTTTTAGAACGTTTAGGTTTTTCTGGTAAGATTATTGGATGGTTTAAATAGTTTGAGGTGTGAGTGTTCTAGTTTGAGGAAGGATAAATTAGTTAGAGGTGTGAGTGTTCCTGGTAGTAATGGAAGGTGTTTAAAAGTGATTGGGTATATGGATGATGTGAGTGTGGTATGTGAGACTCAGGCTGGTTTGAGGAGGGTGAAAACTTTAGTTGAATGTTTTTGTATGGCAAGTGGTTTCAGAGTTAATTAGAATAAGTGTAAAGTTAAAGTTTTTGGTAATGATAGGGAGATTGATTCCTGTGGATCGCCTGTGACTGAAGGTGCAATTGAGGTGTTGGGTGTGAAATTTGATGTGGATTTGAAAGGCTTGGAAAGTTGGGAGAATGTTTTCGATAAAGTGAGTAGAAAACTTCAGTTTTGGTCTTTAAGGACTTTATCTTTGGAAGGAAAAATGTTAGTTATTAAATCGGTTTTGATCCCTATTATGTTATATTTGGCGTTAGTTTTTCCGCCACCTGAGAGGATTTTTCGGAGAATTTTGAGAGTGTTGTTTTCTTTTTTCTGGAGTTCTGGTATTGAGCGTTTGAAAAGAGATGTTGTTGTTAAGAGTAAGAATGTTGGTGGTAAGGGTTTTCCAAATGTGGAGAGATTTTTGGCTGTGAAATATGTTAGTAGGTGTGTGGTTCCTGGTAGAGCGCTTCTCTCTTTGTATGCAAATTATTATGACCCTGGGGAAGTCTCCCTATGGGTGATGGGGGAAACCAGACGTGGACTCCTTGCCCAGTGTGCTTAGAGGAATGTGGCTGCACCTCACTGACGAGGCCCATAGGAGGCCGAAACGATCGTCTGGGGTTGTCATGTTCCTTGTTCAGAGGAGAATTGCCTGGTATTTCGGGGCTGCACTGACCTTACTTGGCGGGATCAGACTGATATACTTCAGGAAAGTTTTCTTCTGTGAAAAGCACACTGGTCTAAAAGAGGCTGCTTCCGGGTGGTAAATCGCCATAGAACAAGCCACTGAGCTGTTGTTCGTTCCTGGTAGAGCGCTTCTCTCTTTGTATGCATAACATTATTTTTATGTAATTATAAGAATAAACTAATAAACTGTAAAATTGAGAGATTACAGGAGATACATAAGATAAATTTAAGAGGTGTTGATGTGAAATTGACGATAATAGAAGCACAAAACTGTAATTAATATTGTTATCAATAAAGGATGTTTGAATGAACTTGAAAATACTAGTATTTCTGAATAATAACAGAAAATAATTTTATTTAAAAAAACAGATAACAGCCACTCTTTCTTTGTTGTATTAGATGACAGCAATGTAATCATAAGTAAACTATTGTCCTGTAATGAAATCTATCCGGAATCCCATAATACGAGAATGAGATAGATATAAGTACACATATATATACAACAACAGTTGTTGATCTAAGAACAGATTCGAATAATGGAACAATAGAAAAGCATTTAAATAATGTAATTGTACACATATATAAATAAGAGAAATATACCATCTTAAATGATACGTCACTTTAAGTGACAACTTAGATTCCAATGAAACTAAAGAAGAGGATGAACTTCCGGTACACTGAGCCTTAAATAGAATGAATTCCGGCAGCCCGCTGCCTTTGAAAAAGCCCTTACGGGCGAAACGCATCAGCAGCACGGACGCTGTTTTAGCTTAAACTCTGTGGTTAATATTAGCTTAAGAGAGTATATACATAATTAAATCAAATTACTACTTAATGATACTTACGTAAATAACAGTGGGAGCTATAAGGGGCACAAGTTTAGAAGCTATCAACAACTGACGGTGAATATATTTAATGTGACAGGACAGCTATGGACCAAAAGCACTATTACACTAGTAATTGTGGTAATAATTTAGCGTGACAAGACGGCTTAGTATAGATTATGCTAACGATATTCCTGTTACATCCTTGCTGATCAAACCGAGTATATTATGTTAAGATGAGCGGGGAATTATAAGACGGCATTTTAACCACATTGACAAACTGTATATACTCAGTGTAGCAGGATAGCTATATACTGACAAGAACTACAATACTACTAACTGTGGAATAATTTAGTGTGATAAGAAGGCTAAGTAGCGATGACATTAACGCTATGCCTGTTACATCTTTACTGATTTAACTAAGTAGAGTATGTTAAGTTGAATGGGGAATCACAGACGTGAATCTAACCGCATTGACGGATTGTACATTAGAAACACTAGGGGGCCTCTTGCACTAAGTAATTCTAACTTAACTGTTACAGACTCTGGCGTGACTGATACAGTGTATCCATATTAACTGATCCGAGAGTTAACAACAAATATATTAAGAGAGATACAATTGTATCAATACTTAACTGGATAATATATAATACTAAGTATCTATATGTACTTATATTGGTTGTAATCTAAGGTTAGCTAGTCATCAGACACTTTGGATATTACGGTGTATTACACAATTCATTTTTATTAAATAGTGAACTGGATGACCAGGAGACCGATAAAGATACTTGATAATAATAGCAATCACCTAACTGATTGGCTCTTTATTGTCACAATTGCCCCATATTAAGTTACATCTGTTGACTTCTATAAAAATACTTATAACGCGTGAGACAAGCGTCTGGCGCAAGTAACCAATTATCAGGCTTGGCAACAATATTACAACTGTCCCATAATTATTAGGACACATAGTATCTAGAATTGGACCAGAGAGTAACAACTGCTACATAAGTATTATTAGAACCTAACTTCCAACAGATGGTACATGGGGATATAGCAATTTTACGTTTTGTAGTGACATAGGGAAGGATATTAAATATAACCGTATATAGTATATTATAATATTGACCCAACGCTAGGCCTGACAACATTCGAATGTGCACAGACTAAGACTGCAGATTCCTACTGACTGCTATCCAATAGTGTCATACTTCCAATTCACTGAACTCTGAACAAGTGTAAATAATATATTTTAACCTTCAATAATCAATATATACTACACTTGCTAAGTATAGCGCTTGGGCACAGAATTGTAGAATCAATTACGTGTTTAAACATAACACATTAGCCTACTACTAACACGCTTATACATAGCTGTCAATAAAGCTATCACCCCCCTTCTCCCAATTCTCCACGCCAAGGATATATTCTGACCGTTCATGATTATTTGTGATTTTTCAAGGTATTGCATTTGAATATTTGACAGTCAGAATACTCTAACCTGAGATCACATATTAAATAATATATCTCACAAGCTACTGAGTGGACTCTTAAATTTACGTGTGAATATCAATGAGTTACTTTAATAACTATACTCTCTATAGCGCCTTACAATAGTGTATTATCACACACATATTAATATTAGAGGGTGTGAATTAATGTCGACAAGGCTGGGTATAACTAACCAATTTCACCCTCTCATAATTATTAACCTATGACCTCAGAGTTTAAATATTTTAAATGTTTGTTTGTTGTGTTAGAGTGTTCACAATTTTAAATTGTGATGTTTTATCTTAGGAATACCGCTAACTTCCGAGTCTGGGCATAAGAGTGCTATTTGCATACTTTTTTGTGGTTAATTCTTATCCACTATTCCTAGTGTTCAATTAATTTATGCAGAGCACCAACCCACACAATAATTAACAGTGGATTACAGCACATTTGTATATTTTTAAATCAAGTGTGACCACAGTACTAAAATTAAGTGGGGACTGCCTATTTAAATAGTGCCATTGTTACTCCTCTTCTCTTTCCACAATCAGATGACTTCATTGGATATAATCTTAGTATTCATACAATAGTTTTTCATATATCATAGCGTAGAGTGCCGTGAACTCTCACATGCCATAAAATTTAAATACCGCTCACCTGATGGTGGGACATAGTAGATAAGAATATAGTTGCAGGAATGTTTTTTTTTTCCAACACAATGCTCATTTTTGTACGTTGGTCATGATAGACTATAGTTATGCCATTTCTTTATGTCTTTTTTTTTTCTTTTTTTTGGCTATATTGTGTATAACCTGAATATGTACTGTTGAAATCTTCATTTCAAGAGTAGTTAACCTTCTTTGAGTCCTCCCTAGTAGATTGGGATGGTCTTTCTTGGGATTTATGCCTTAATATTGAATTCTAGGACACACTACATCCCATTCCTTACCAATATCCCAATTTGTTAGATGTCAGGGGGGCTCTGTCCCCGATGGGCTCCTCCTACGTATTTTCTCTATATATTTCCCTAAAACGTGGTTAACACCACCTTAAAGATCTTATTAATCCTCACCCCACTTCACTCGCCACTACTATTTCACTCATTATCAACCATCTGTAAGTTACAGAGGTTGCTTTATCTACCCTCCGCCTCCCCTATTTTATTTTATTCTATTTTAATTTAATTTACTTTATCACATTCCAGTTAACTTACTTTATGATAAGAATAATAATAACTTTCTTGCCCTTCACACTTCCAAGCGGCTTTAGTCTGCTGACTCACTATATTATACCCCTCATTACTAGAAGTTTTACTGAATCATATATTAGCGTAGATACTTACCTTGTTATTCGTTATTGTCTGGGCTAGGAGAAATTAGTCCATCAGGCACTCGACCTACATCCTAACCCCTATCTAGCACACATCCCCTCTCCTCCTCTTCTCCTCCCCTCCTCCTTTGTTATTTTGGAGCTGTTTATTTAGACAAATAAAAGAGTGCTGAAATCACTGTCTATTTAGAAACAAGTATTTTCTTTGTTTCTTCTCTCTCTTTAGCATTTCTTGATATATATATATATATATATAGATATATATTTTACAAAAAATAATGATATATATATATATATAGAGAGAGAGAGAGAGAGAGAGAGAGAGAGAGAGAGTAACATTTGCTTCTATGTTAAGAACATCTAAATGTAAAATATTCCTAACTCATATCGGGTTGAGCACAGTTGGTCTAACGTCATGTTGGATTGGCACGCGAGCGATAAGTGGTAGCTTTTATTCATCAGTGAGCTCCATTAAAATCTTCATGGAGAAGAAGTTAGCGTGGCTGCAATATCTGAGGTCCTGAAGTTAGCGCACATCAGATTTTGCTCGCTCTCAAACATCTTATTTTCAACTTTTAATACTGCACTAACTGACAAGTTATTAATTCCAGTGGTGTTTGCACACGAGTAAAAGCACTAAATACCGCACCACTTGAAATTTGGAACTTGGTGTGCTATTGAAAGGATCACTAAACCATGGAGAGGTGGCGATAGGACGAGCTTATTGAATAGACCAGAGATGTATTAGATATTTTAATTGAGAAGAAGAGTACCATTAGACTTCAATTTTGAATATGATCTTATCAATTATTGGCGATAAAAGTCTGTTATTATTTTATAATAATTGAATGTAATTGTTTTTAATTTTCTCAATTGATCAGTTTCTCCTATACATGCCACAAAATTTTAGATGTATTCTGATGTATACAAACTTTGCTTCTGTTTGTATAATGGGTCTATTTACATGCAAGGGAGGGGGGAATCTGCTTTCAGCCCCTATCAGTTGATTTTCCAGGTGAATCTCATTAACAGTGCTAAATTGGGAGCTTCTAAGTAAGTTTTTTAAATTGCTTTATACTGGATTTTTATATCAGTATCTGTGCATATTATTCTTTATAGTAGTGTCTATTACATGCAGTTATATGAAAATTGGTGTACAATGTCCAATTAAGTGCTAGAAAAGATTAATCCACATCTTTTACTTTAGAAAAACATAATTTATGCTTACCTGATAAATTCCTTTCTCCTGTAGTGTGGTCAGTCCACGGGTCATCATTACTTCTGGGATATTAACTCCTCCCCAACAGGAAGTGCAAGAGGATCACCCAAGCAGAGCTGCTATATAGCTCCTCCCCTCTACGTCACACCCAGTCATTCGACCAAGAACCAAACGAGAAAGGAGAAACTATAGGGTGCAGTGGTGACTGGAGTATAATTTAAAAATTTAGACCTGCCATAAAAAACAGGGCGGGCTGTGGACTGACCACACTACAGGAGAAAGGAATTTATCAGGTAAGCATAAATTATGTTTTCTCCTGTTAAGTGTGGTCAGTCCACGGGTCATCATTACTTCTGGGATACCAATACCAAAGCTAAAGTACACGGATGACGGGAGGGACAGGCAGGATCTTTATACGGAAGGAACCACTGCCTGAAGAACCTTTCTCCCAAAAACAGCCTCCGAAGAAGCAAAAGTGTCAAATTTGTAAAATTTGGAAAAAGTATGAAGAGAAGACCAAGTTGCAGCCTTGCAAATCTGTTCAACAGAGGCCTCATTCTTAAAGGCCCAAGTGGAAGCCACAGCTCTAGTGGAATGAGCTGTAATTCTTTCAGGAGGCTGCTGTCCAGCAGTCTCATAGGCTAAACGTATTATGCTACGAAGCCAAAAAGAGAGAGAGGTAGCAGAAGCTTTTTGACCTCTCCTCTGTCCAGAATAAACGACAAACAGGGAAGAAGTTTGGCGAAAATCTTTAGTTGCCTGTAAATAAAATTTCAGGGCACGGACTACATCTAGATTGTGCAGAAGTCGTTCCTTCTTTGAAGAAGGATTCGGGCACAATGATGGCACAACAATCTCTTGATTGATATTCTTGTTAGTGACAACCTTAGGTAAGAACCCAGGTTTAGTACGCAGAACTACCTTATCTGAATGAAAAATCAGATACGGAGAATCATAATGTAAGGCTGATAACTCAGAGACTCTACGAGCCGAGGAAATAGCCATTAAAAACAGAACTTTCCAAGATAACAGTTTGATATCAATGGAATGAAGGGGTTCAAACGGAACACCCTGTAAAACGTTAAGAACTAAATTTAAGCTCCATGGTGGAGCAACAGTTTTAAACACAGGCTTAATCCTGGCCAAAGCCTGGCAAAAAGCCTGAACGTCTGGAACTTCTGACAGACGCTTGTGTAAAAGAATGGACAGAGCTGAGATCTGTCCCTTTAAGGAACTAGCAGATAAACCCTTTTCTAAACCTTCTTGTAGAAAAGACAATATCCTAGGAATCCTAACTTTACTCCATGAGTAACTCTTGGATTCGCACCAATGTAAGTATTTACGCCATATTTTATGGTAAATCTTTCTGGTAACAGGCTTCCTAGCCTGTATTAAGGTATCAATAACTGACTCCGAAAAACCACGCTTTGATAAAATCAAGCGTTCAATTTCCAAGCAGTCAGCTTCAGAGAAATTAGATTTTGATGTTTGAAAGGACCCTGAATTAGAAGGTCCTGTCTCAGAGGCAGAGACCAAGGTGGACAGGATGACATGTCCACTAGATCTGCATACCAGGTCCTGCGTGGCCACGCAGGCGCTATCAGAATCACCGATGCTCTCTCCTGTTTGATCCTGGCAATCAATCGAGGAAGCATCGGGAAGGGTGGAAACACATAGGCCATCCCGAAGGTCCAAGGTGCTGTCAAAGCATCTACCAGGACTGCTCCCGGGTCCCTGGACCTGGACCCGTAACAAGGAAGCTTGGCGTTCTGGCGAGACGCCATGAGATCTATCTCTGGTTTGCCCCAAAGTCGAAGTATTTGGGCAAAGATCTCCGGATGAAGTTCCCACTCCCCCGGATGAAAAGTCTGACGACTTAGGAAATCCGCCTCCCAGTTTTCCACTCCAGGAATGTGGATCGCTGACAGGTAGCAAGAGTGAGACTCTGCCCAGCGAATTATCTTTGATACTTCCATCATCGCTAGGGAGCTTCTTGTCCCTCCTTGATGGTTGATGTAAGCTACAGTCGTGATGTTGTCCGACTGAAACCTGATGAACCCCCGAGTTGTTAACTGAGGCCAAGCCAGAAGGGCATTGAGAACTGCTCTCAATTCTAGAATGTTTATTGGAAGGAGACTCTCCTCCTGAGTCCATGATCCCTGAGCCTTCAGGGAATTCCAGACAGCGCCCCAACCTAGTAGGCTGGCGTCTGTTGTTACAATTGTCCAATCTGGTCTGCTGAATGGCATCCCCCTGGACAGATGTGGCCGAGAAAGCCACCATAGAAGAGAATTTCTGGTCTCTTGATCCAGATTCAGAGTAGGGGACAAATCTGAGTAATCCCCATTCCACTGATTTAGCATGCACAATTGCAGCGGTCTGAGATGTAGGCGTGCAAAGGGTACTATGTCCATTGCCGCTACCATTAAGCCGATTACCTCCATGCATTGAGCCACTGACGGGTGTTGAATGGAATGAAGGACACGGCAAGCATTTTGAAGCTTTGTTAACCTGTCTTCTGTCAGGTAAATCTTCATTTCTACAGAGTCTATAAGAGTCCCCAAGAAGGGAACCCTTGTGAGTGGTAAGAGAGAACTCTTCTCTACGTTCACCTTCCACCCATGCGACCTTAGAAATGCCAGTACTAACTCTGTATGAGACCTGGCAGTCTGAAAGCTTGACGCTTGTATCAGAATGTCGTCTAGGTACGGAGCCACCGAAATTCCTCGCGGCCTTAGCACCGCCAGAAGAGAGCCCAGAACCTTTGTGAAGATTCTTGGAGCCGTAGCCAACCCGAATGGAAGAGCTACAAACTGGTAATGCCTGTCTAGGAAGGCAAACCTTAGATACCGGTAATGATCTTTGTGAATCGGTATATGAAGGTAGGCATCCTTTAATCCACTGTGGTCATGTACTGACCCTTTTGGATCATGGGTAAGATTGTCCGAATAGTTTCCATTTTGAACGATGGAACTCTTAGGAATTTGTTTAGGATCTTTAAATCCAAGATTGGTCTGAAGGTTCCTTCTTTCTTGGGAACCACAAACAGATTTGAGTAAAAACCTTGTCCGTGTTCCGACCGCGGAACCGGATGGATCACTCCCATTAGTAAAAGATCCTGTACACAGCGTAGAAACGCCTCTTTCTTTACCTGGTTTGTTGACAACCTTGAAAGATGAAATCTCCCTTTTGGGGGAGAGGTTTTGAAGTCCAGAAGATATCCCTGAGATATGATCTCTAACGCCCAGGGATCCTGGACATCTCTTGCCCAAGCCTGGGCGAAGAGAGAAAGTCTGCCCCCCACTAGATCCGATCCCGGATCGGGGGCCTTCACTTCATGCTGTCTTAGGGGCAGCAGCAGGTTTTCTTGCCTGCTTGCCCTTGTTCCAGGACTGGTTAGGTTTCCAGCCTTGTCTGTATCGAGCAACAGCTCCTTCCTGTTTTGGTGCAGAGGAAGTTGATGATGCTCCTGCCTTGAAGTTATGAAAGGCACGAAAATTAGACTGTCTAGTTACCTCCTGTAATGTCAGCGATAATTTCCTTCAAACCGGGCCCGAATAAGGTCTGCCCTTTGAAAGGTATGTTAAGTAATTTAGATTTAGAAGTAACATCAGCTGACCAGGATTTTAGCCACAGCACTCTGCGTGCCTGAATGGCGAATCCGGAATTCTTAGCCGTAAGTTTAGTTAAGTGTACTACGGCATCAGAAATAAATGAATTAGCTAGCTTAAGGGTTTTAAGCTTGTGTGTAATCTCATCTAATGGAGCTGATTCAAGGGTCTCTTCCAGAGACTCAAACCAAAATGCTGCTGCAGCCGTGACAGGCGCAATGCATGCAAGGGGTTGCAATATAAAACCTTGTTGAACAAACATTTTCTTAAGGTAACCCTCTAATTTTTTATCCATTGGATCTGAAAAGGCGCAGCTATCCTCCACCGGGATAGTGGTACGCTTAGCTAAAGTAGAAACTGCTCCCTCCACCTTAGGGACCATTTGCCATAAGTCCCGTGTGGTGGTGTCTATTGGAAACATCTTTCTGAATATAGGAGGGGGTGAGAAAGGCACACCGGGTCTATCCCACTCCTTAGTAACAATTTCAGTAAGTCTCTTAGGTATTGGAAAAAACGTCAGTACTTGACGGTACCGCAAAATATTTATCCAACCTACACATTTTCTCTGGTATTGCAACTGTGTTACAATCATTCAGAGCCGCTAAGACCTCCCCTAGTAATACACGGAGGTTTTCCAGCTTAAACTTAAAATTTGAAATGTCTGAATCCAGTTTATTTGGATCAGATCCGTCACCTGCAGAATGAAGCTCTCCGTCCTCATCTTCTGCAAATTGTGACGCAGTATCTGACATGGCCCTAATATTATCAGCGCAATCTGTTCTCACCCCAGAGTGATCTCGCTTACCTCTAAGTTCTGGTAATTTAGACAAACTTCAGTCATAACATTAGCCATGTCCTGTAGTGTGATTTGTAATGGCCGCCCTGAAGTACTCGGCGTTACAATATCACGCACCTCCCGAGCGGGAGATGCAGGTACTGACACGTGAGGCAAGTTAGTCGGCATAACTTCCCCCTCGTTGTTTGGTGAATGATGTTCAATTTGTACAGAATGACTCTTATTCAAAGTAGCATCAATGCAATTAGTACATAAATTTCTATTGGGCTCCACCTTGGCTTTTGCACATATAGCACAGAGATATTCCTCTGAGTCAGACATGTTTAACAAACTAGCAATTAAACTAGCAAGCTTGGAAATACTTTTCACTCAAATTACAAGTAATATGAAAAACGCACTGTGCCTTTAAGAAGCACAGAAAAAAATTATGACAGTTTAATAATAAGGAACCGGAAAAATTATAACAATCAGATTTTTCCCAGTAAAAGCATAAATTTAGCAAAGGATTGCCCCCATTAGCAATGGATAACTAACCCTTAATAGCAGAGAAACAAATGTACAAAATATAAACGTTTTTTATCACAGTCAAAGCACAATCTCACAGGTCTGCTGTGAGTGATTACCTCCCTCAAAATAATTTTTGAAGACCCTTGAGCTCTGTAGAGACGATCCGGATCATGCAGGAAGAGAAAAAGACTTTTGACTGAATTTCTGATGCGTAGCAAAAGCGCCAAAATAGGCCCCTCCCCCTCACCCACTAGCAGTGTGGGAAGTTCAGTAAACTGTCTCAAATTAAAATAAACGACAGCCAAGTGGAAAAACAGTGCCCAAAAACAATTTTTCACCCAGTACCTCAGATATTTAAACAATTTTGCATGCCAGCAAAAACGTTTAAAATCAATATCATGAAATGTCATTAAACAGCCTGTTGCTAGACGTTCCCACTGCAAGTAAGGCTAAAGATTATATGCATATAGTATTACCCAGAGAAGTGCCATTCCCCAGAATACTGAAGTGTACACATATATACATAAACAGCCTGATACCAGTTGCTACTACTGCATTTAAGGCTGAACTTACATTATATTGGTATTGGCAGTATTTTCTCAGTCAATTCCATTCCTCAGAAAATAATATACCCTCTTTGCAGGTGAACCTGCCCGCTGTCCCCTGATCTGAAGTTTACCTCACTCCTCAGAATGGCCGAGAACAGCAAAATGAATTTTAGCTACGCCGGCTAAAATCATCCAAAAACTCAGGTAGATTCTTCTTCAAATTCTACCTGAGAAGGAACAACACACTCCGGTGCTGTTTTAAAATAACAAACTTTTGATTGAAGATATAAAAACTAAGTATAATCACCACAGTCCTCTCACACATCCTATCTATTAGTTGGGTGCAAGAGAATGACTGGGTGTGACGTAGAGGGGAGGAGCTATATAGCAGCTCTGCTTGGGTGATCCTCTTGCACTTCCTGTTGGGGAGGAGTTAATATCCCAGAAGTAATGATGACCCGTGGACTGACCACACTTAACAGGAGAAATTAGATTTTAGTGAATTATGTAAATAGATTTTCCGGGGCATATATATGACTACGGCTATTTCCAAAATGTGTAAGCATGCTGACATATGGCACATTCTGTGTATTATGTGAGCTCCTTTTAATGTTTTAATGTATAGTTAATAATAAATAGTAAATAATGTATAGTTAATAATAAATAAAGCAAATGTTTTATTTATATTTTGGTTGTATTCCTATTTGTTTCCAGTAGTCTATTGCCAGTTTTCCATCCTGTTTACTCTGGCCTAGATTTGGAGTTTGGCGGTAGCCGTGAAAACCAGCGTTAGAGGCTCCTAACGCTGGTTTTAGGCTACCTCCGGTATTTGGAGTCACTCAAAAAAGGGTCTAACGCTCACTTTTCAGCCGCGACTTTTCCATACCGCAGATCCCCTTACGTAAATTGCGTATCCTATCTTTTCAATGGGATTTTTCTAACTCCGGTATTTAGAGTCGTGTCTGAAGTGAGCGTTAGAAATCTAACGACAAAACTCCAGCCGCAGAAAAAAGTCAGTAGTTAAGAGCTTTCTGGACTAACGCCGGTTTATAAATCTCTTAACTACTGTGCTCTAAAGTACACTAACACCCATAAACTACCTATGTACCCCTAAACCGAGGCTCCCCACATCGCCGCAACTCGATAAAAAAATGTTAACCCCTAATCTGGCGACCGCCACCTACGTTATCCTTATGTACCGCTAATCTGCTGCCCCTAACACCGCCGACCCCTATATTATATTTATTAACCCCTAATCTGCCCCCCACAACGTCGCCGCCAGCTACCTACACTTATTAACCCCTAATCTGCCGTCCGCACGCCGCCGCCAGCTACATTATCCCTATGTACCCCTAATCTGCTGCCCTAACATCGCCGACCCCTATATTATATTTATTAACCCCTAACCTGCCCCCCACAACGTCGCCGCCACCTACCTACAATAATTAACCCCTAATCTGCCGACCGCAAAGAGCCATTATAGCTATGTACCCCTAATCTGCTGCCCCTAACACCGCCGACCCCTATATTATATTTATTAACCCCTAACCTGCCCTCCCTAACATCGCCGACACCTAACTTCAATTATTAACCCCTAATCTGCCGACCGAATCTCGCCGCTATTCTAATAAATGTATTAACCCCTAAAGCTAAGTCTAACCCTAACACTAACACCCCCCTAAGTTAAATATCATTTTAATCTAACAAAATTAATTAACTCTTATTAAATAAATTATTCCTATTTAAAGCTAAATACTTACCTGTAAAATAAATCCTAATATAGCTACAACATAAATTATAATTATATTATAGCTATTTTAGGATTAATATTTATTTTACAGGTAACTTTGTATTTATTTTAACCAGGTACAATAGCTATTAAATAGTTAAGAACTATTTAATAGCTAAAATAGTTAAAATAATTACAGATTTACCTGTAAAATAAATCCTAACCTAAGTTACAATTAAACCTAACACTACACTATCAATAAATAAATTAAATAAAATATCTACAATTACCTACAATTAAACCTAACACTACATTATCAATACATTAATTAAATACAATATCTACAAATAACTACAATGAAATAAACTAACTAAAGTACAAAAAATAAAAAAGAACTAAGTTACAAAAATAAAAAAATATTTACAAACATAAGGAAAATCTTACAACAATTTTAAACTAATTACACCTACTCTAAGCCCCCTAATAAAATAACAAAGCCCCCCAAAATAAAAAATGCCCTACCCTATTCTAAATTACTAAAGTTCAAAGCTCTTTTACCTTACCAGCCCTGAACAGGGCCCTTTGCGGGGCATGCCCCATGAAGTTCAGCTCTTTTGCCTGTAAAAAAAAACATACAATACCCCCCCCAACATTACAACCCACCACCCACATACCCCTAATCTAACCCAAACCCCCCTTAAATAAACCTAACACTAAGCTCCTGAAGATCTCCCTACCTTGAGTCGTCTTCACCCAGCCGAGCCAAATTCTTCATCCAAGCGGAGCAAGAAGAGGTCCTCCATCCGGTAGAAGTCTTCATCCAAGCGGGGCAGAAACGGTCTTCCATCCGATTGAAGTCTTCATCCAAGAGGCATCTTCTATCGTCATCCATCCAGAGCGGAGCGGCAGCATCCTGAAGACCTCCGACGCGGAACATCCATCCTGGCCGACGACTGAACGACGAATGACGGTTCCTTTAAATGACGTCATCCAAGATGGCGTCCCTCGAATTCCGATTGGCTGATAGGATTCTATCAGCCAATCGGAATTAAGGTAGGAATATTCTGATTGGCTGATGGAATCAGCCAATCAGAATCAAGTTCAATCCGATTGGCTGATCCAATCAGCCAATCAGATTGAGCTCGCATTCTATTGGCTGATCGGAACAGCCAATAGAATGCAAGCTCAATCTGATTGGCTGATTGGATCAGCCAATCGGATTGAACTTGATTCTGATTGGCTGATTCCATCAGCCAATCAGAATATTCCTACCTTAATTCCGATTGGCTGATAGAATCCTATCAGCCAATCGGAATTCGAGGGACGCCATCTTGGATGACGCCATTTAAAGGAACCGTCATTCGTAGTTCAGTCTTTGGCCAGGATGGATGTTCCAAGTCGGAGGTCTTCAGGATGCTGCCGCTCCGCTCCGGATGGATGCCGCTTGGATGAAGACTTCAATCGGATGGAAGACCTCTTCTGCCCCGCTTGGATGAAGACTTCTACCGGATGGAGGACCTCTTCTTGCTCCGCTTGGATGAAGAATTTGGCTCGGCTGGGTGAAGACGACTCAAGGTAGGGAGATCTTCAGGGGCTTAGTGTTTATTTAAGGGGGGTTTGGGTTAGATTAGGGGTATGAGGGTGGTGGGTTGTAATGTTGGGGGGGGTATTGTATGTTTTTTTTTACAGGCAAAAGAGCTGAACTTCTTGGGGCATGCCCCGCAAAGGGCCCTGTTCAGGGCTGGTAAGGTAAAAGAGCTTTGAACTTTAGTAATTTAGAATAGGGTAGGGCATTTTTTATTTTGGGGGGCTTTGTTATTTTATTAGGGGGCTTAGAGTAGGTGTAATTAGTTTAAAATTGTTGTAAGATTTTCCTTATGTTTGTAAATATTTTTTTATTTTTTGTAACTTAGTTCTTTTTTATTTTTTGTACTTTAGTTAGTTTATTTCATTGTAGTTATTTGTAGATATTGTATTTAATTAATGTATTGATAGTGTAGTGTTAGGTTTAATTGTAGGTAATTGTAGATATTTTATTTAATTAATTTAATGATAGTGTAGTGTTAGGTTTAATTGTAACTTAGGTTAGGATTTATTTTACAGGTAATTTTGTTATTATTTTAACTAGGTAACTATTAAATAGTTATTAACTATTTAATAGCTATTGTACCTGGTTAAAATAATTACAAAGTTACCTGTAAAATAAATATTAATCCTAAAATAGCTATAATATAATTATAATTTATAGTGTAGCTATATTAGGATTTATTTTACAGGTAAGTATTTAGCTTTAAATAGGAATAATTTATTTAATAAGAGATAATTAATTTCGTTTGATGTAAATTATATTTAACTTAGGGGGGTGTTAGTGTTAGGGTTAGACTTAGCTTTAGGGGTTAATACATTTATTAGAATAGCGGTGAGCTCCAGTCGGCAGATTAGGGGTTAATAATTGAAGTTAGGTGTCGGCGATGTTAGGGAGGGCAGATTAGGGGTTAATACTATTTATTATAGGGTTAGTGAGGCGGATTAGGGGTTAATAACTTTATTATAGTAGCGCTCAGGTCCGGTCGGCAGATTAGGGGTTAATAAGTGTAGGCAGGTGTAGGCGACGTTGTGGGGTGCAGATTAGGGGTTAATAAATATAATATAGGGGTCGGCGATGTTAGGGCAGCAGATTAGGGGTACATAGGGATAATGTAAGTAGCGGCGGTTTACGGAGCGGCAGATTAGGGGTTAATAATAATATGCAGGGGTCAGCGATAGCGGGGGCGGCAGATTAGGGGTTAATAAGTGTAAGGTTAGGGGTGTTTAGACTCGGGGTACATGTTAGAGTGTTAGGTGCAGACGTAGGAAGTGTTTCCACGTAGCAAACAATGGGGCTGCGTTAGGAGCTGAACGCGGCTTTTTTGCAGGTGTTAGGTTTTTTTTCCAGCTCAAACAGTCCCATTGTTTCCTATGGGGGAATCGTGCACGAGCACGTTTTTGAGGCTGGCCGCGTCCGTAAGCAACTCTGGTATCGAGAGTTGACGCTGCGTTAAATATGCTCTACGCTCCTTTTTTGGAGCCTAACGCAGCCTTTATGTGGACTCTCAATACCAGAGTTATTTTTATGGTGCGGCCAGAAAAAAGGCGGCGTTAGCTACGCGGGTCCTTACCGACAAAACTCTAAATCTAGCCGTCTGTTAGCTGCTACAGATTGGCCCAGCCTGGATATGGAAGTTGGCAACCTTGTAACTGTGATGCTGTAGGCAGAAGTCGGAGACGGTTGGAACAGCTAAAGTTAATCTGGCAGTGGTATGAGACATTCCAGGAGGTAAAATATGGCCGTGTTTGAATACAATATAAAAAGCCTCCCTGCAAATAGGACCGGAATATACTGGGCTTTCAAGTGAGTACACTTGGCCATATTATTAATGTGTCTGTAAATTGATGTTAATAGACACAAAGATTTACAAGGTGATTTATGTTTATAACAGTTATTATTATAGAATTTAGTGTAAATCTTGGAATTTACTTTTTCTCTTATTTGTTTAAAAATGTCTAGAGAAGTGACTACTTTAACTGTGCTGGGGACAGTCTTCGATAGAGATAGAGATAAGATGTCATGGCTAAACACTTGCAAATCACATTTGTTATGAATTCTTGGCTTCCGGGTTAGTGCTGATTGAAGAGTGTGAAATGGATATATATATATATATATATATATATCTTAGAAGACGACTTGGAACATGTACAGAGGGATACAGAGGGATACAGACCTACAAAATAGAACCCTGGAAGCATAGGACTCAATAATTCAGCAGATGCAACTACAACTAGAATATCTAGATAATAGAGGACGTTGCAATAACATCAGGGTCTGTGGGGTCCCGGAAAAAATTACAGCACAACAGATTCCGCAATATCTGCAGAGTCTATTTCAGCTAATCTTGCAGACAACAGAACCCCCCTCTATGCATATAGAAAGAGCACATCGGGCCCTTCGGCCGAAACCACCTGAGGGAAAGCCTCCCAGAGACATTATACTCAAATTTCAGTCATTTAATGACAAAGAAAAAGTAATGGAGGCTTCCAGGAAGATTCAACAAATTTTTCACAGTGGAGATAATATACAAATATATGCTGATCTGAGTACTATCACATTGAACAGAAGGAGGGAATCTAGATATCTGACCTTACACCTACAAGATTTGAAAATACCGTGTAGATGGGGTTTCACATTTTGCATCAAAGTGGTCCACGGCTCATCCATAGCCATATACAAATCTCCAGAGGACCTGAAGGAGTTTTGTAAACAACTAAATATTCTGGAGCCCGCTTTGCCCAAGCTAGATAGCCTTGCTTCGCAGGAGGCATCAAACCACCCCATTGATCTGAAACCTCAAAGGTACACTTACACTACTATTAAACAAGATATGAGTGGTGCCACTGGGCAAGTGGGCACAGTATACACTGTGAGCCTGACACAAAAAGCAGACTGATGTTTCACAGTCCAAAAAGTTTTATTTATTTTTTTAAATGTACACTTACAAAGGAACCCATGGATTAGAGTCAATAGGAAAAGGCAGCAACCAGCTACCAATGCTACTGATGGAGATTCTAATTTGACATGAATCTGGGAAGAATCGCAAGAACTTGCTATATAGATCTCCAGTAGATAATCTTACGATAACTGGCATCCGCTGGACACTTTGTTCATGCATAAGGTATCCCCTTTTATGAACCTCTTTAATTTGCAATGGACTGCAATAAAGGCCGTAACCTACTAGACATTACCATTCCTCTTCTTAATCAATGTTTATAACAGTTTAGAATTGTTGAAATAGTTAATATGCACTGTATATACCTCATTTTTAGGAAGTGCTGATACTCTCATGTTCGGAGTTGTAAGCGAACAGGACAGTATCCCCTATTGACATATGTATTGTATATGTACTTATGCAATCGTTTTGTTTTTATTTAATGTTTATTTGTTTATTATTGTTCTGGTTACTTCTAGTCGATAAAACCACTGAAGGCATTAAATTTTATCTGGAGCTGTACAGAACATCACAGGTATTGTTGGGTGGGCCCCTCTACAAACTCACATATACCAATGGCACTATTAGGCAACAAATTAAATTTTTAGATGGTTATGATGACAGACACCAGACATATTACCTTTTGAACCCAAAATGCTAAGGTACTGAATTCCCCACTGAAGAGATCAGTAGCTCTTAACTGGTTTGTGAAATTATATTTGTTCAGGAAACACATAACAAGACTGACATCATGCCAAAGTTTTCTTCAAAACAGTATCCAATAGGTCACTTCAGTTCCCACTCACACAAAAAAAAGAATGGGGTGGGTATTCTACTTCACAAAAATATACACTTACAGAATGTTAACTCATATTCTGACATGGAAGGAAGATATCTAATTCTAGTAGGTGACCTGTACAATAGGCCAATAACATTAGCAAATGCATATGCACCAAATAAAGGCCAAGCTAAATTTTGTTAAAAACTTACGAGTAAACTCCTGGAGGTCTCAAAAGGAACCACAATCCTAGCGCAAAGAGGGTAAGCCCATGACAAACCCTGGGAGTTATAGGCCAATCTCTCTACTCAATGGGGATATAAAAATTTATGCCAAAATATTGGCGAAAAGAATTAATTCTATATTGCCATCCATTATACAATTAGATCAGGCAGGCTTTGTTCCGCACAGGGAGGCCAGGGACAATACAATTAGAACAGCTTGAATAATAGACTATGCAACCACACATAACATCCCAATGGCCCTGATCTCCACTGATGCGGAGAAAGCTTTTTATAGGGTGGCATGGCCTTTCCTCCGAAGCACCTTACAGGGATTCGGGTTTGGAAACACCATGATCAATAGAATTTTTCAATTATACACACTCCCGTCGGCTAGAGTTAAAGTTAATGGAGTCCTATCCCAGGGATTTCCAATTAATAATGGTACGAGACAAGGATGTCCGCTCTCGCCAATTTTATTCGTATTGGTAATGGAAGTTTTGGCTTCCAAGATACGCACCAACACAGATATCATAGGTGTAAACATAATCACTATAAATTGTCAATGTTTGCGGACGACGACTTGCTGACATTAACCTCACCAAAGCGTTCTCTCCCTCTTATGGAAGAATTTGATAGATTTAGTGACTTGTCTAATTTTTTGATCAATCAGCAAAAATCAGAGATCTTGTGCATCTCTATGCAGCGGACAGAGACCCAAACTCTCAAAACTATATGCCCATATAAAATACAGTACTCACAACTGAAGTACTTGGGAGTATATTTAACCCCTAAAATTACACAACTATTTGAAGCAAATTATAAACCGCTACAAACCGCCATATTACACACTCTCCAAAATTAGAGAGATAAACCATTGTCATGGTGGGGTAGAATCCAGTCCATAAAGATGTCAATTTTCCTAAAAATTCTATACATTATCCAAACGGTCCCAATCACTCTACCTAAATTATATCTCTCACAACTACAAAGAAACATCCATTCATTCATCTGGGGTAAGACAAAACCACGTATTAATGCAGCTACACTTCATAGAACAGTAAGAGAGGGTGGCTTGGGTGTTCCGATATTGGAATCTTATTATTACTCAATGGCTTTTCAACACGTACTTGATTGGCATCTGAAAAAAGAGGCAAAAGCCTGGGTGTCCCTGGATTGTCAGATTCTTAGGGCCCCAAAACCAGGCTCCATATGCTGAATTAGCAAACATCTCAGACCCACAATTTGTCATACTTCTTTGCTCTATAAACATATATTTGAGACCTGGGACCACCTAGTCCAGAAATACCCAAAGCTCTCTTCACCCCAATCCCCACTTACCCCAATTTCGCCCAATATGGAATTTGCAGGAGGTTATGAACCTTTACAGAACACTAGAGTCACGTGGGAACTACCAGAGTCGATACCATTTATTAACCTATTAGACAAACGAGTACTTAAACCCAGACAGGATATAATACATGTATTGAATGGTGCCTTTGCATCCTGGCTAAAATATTCACAGCTTACCCACTATCTACACAATAATCATCACAAAAATGATTTAACCAGACCCCCTACCCCCTTTGAAAATGAATGCCTTATGGCCACCCCCTTTAAGGGTACCCTCTCTATTGCAAAAAAAAGCATTAGAGGCGGCTAAACAAACTTCCCTTCCGACATATACATTACATTGGCAACAAGACTTAGATCTACAGATAGATGAGGAAGCCTGTAGGAAAATCTTTAATAATACCTGTAAATCTTCTACCTCCACAAGAATAATTGAAATGAACTTCAAAATTCTGATGCGTTGGTACCTAACACCACACAGGCTCTATAGAATATACCCTTCCTCCACCGCATTGTGTTGGAGGGGATGTGGGAAAACAGGAACTATGGCACACATATGGTGGCACTGCCCTTAAATTGAGCCCTTCTGGAAAATGGTTGAACAGAAATTACAGATACTGGGTGGCTCAGATTTTACACTAACACCAATAGTAGCTCTATTAAACCATCCCTTGAGTTGTAGATGCAAAATATGCCAACATTTAATACAAATATGCCTGAATAGTACTAAGTCATTAATAGCTCTAAATTGGAAGTCATCCTTAATACCCACAACCCAGCAATGGTTATCGAAAATTACTGATACAATTCCTCTAGAACAATACGGCTATTTTAAAAGAAATCAACTTGCTATGTTTCTAGATATGAAATTTTATTGGGAAACAATGCTGAAATCGATTGACACAATTGGAATGAATCCTTGGGATAAAGGGAAATAATGATATGCTGATGCAAAAAGATACAATACTCTATTAGAGTGAGGGGGCCCCCTATACCTATAACTATACCTATACCTATATCTAGATTATATACTAGATTTTACTCTTCATATTGCACACCGAATATGCCACACCAGCTACTTCAGTTTATACTAGACTTATTAAGTTATGTAATATGTTTTATTATTTTTTTCTTTGTAATTTTTACAACTGTTACTGTTAAGTTGATCAATAGGGTTTATCAAGCATGTATGACAGTTCTGCAAAACCCACTTTGCATTGGAGCAATATCCTTCATATATCACAGATATTCTGCAAAGGGACCCTTGACATGGAAAAGCCCTTGAGATTCTTAGACCTAGGAATCCTCCATTAAGACTATGCTGGGAAAGTAGCGGGAATCCTAGCCGCACAATAGTAAACAAATTTTCTGTTTCAAGAGATGTTCAATGTATGGAAAACCAATAAAAATAATTTAAAAAAAAACAAAAAAAAAAACAGAATACAAATTTAAGAAATATAAGAAATTAAATGCCTGTAACCACCATTGTGTCCGCGCAAAAACCTAATCCAAATAATATCCTAATAATAAACGTACCATAGTGTATCCAGCATCCTCATGTGTAGCAGATGCAGCAAGGGGAGAGCAATTAGGCCATCACTGGTATATAAAAAACGGGAAATAGTAATATAGTGTAACAGGAGAGCCAACGTCCTAGACCCATTGTCTTGGCAACGGTAAACACTCTGGAGAGCCTATAACGTCTATGCCTAGAAAAGTCGCATCGGCACTGTGTGGAGAAGGCTGTACATATGTGTATCGCAATGCAAAGCAGTATTAGCCTTCCATAAAATAATCTGTGCAATCCCAAATAAACGGGCAATCTAGTGTAGTGCAGTGCAGAGTGTTATCAGCGTGTCCCATGTATAACCCAAATGTACTTAGACAAAAGTCAGATTGTAAATAAGCCATACTTAAAGCCTATTATGTCTAAGTCTAGCAGACTTGCATCGGCACTGTATATAAAGGGCAGAAAAAGTGTGTGCCACAAATTAAAGCAGCCTGTCAAATACTCTGTAATATCACATGCAAGCAGGCGATATAGTGTAGAGCTGTGCATGCTAGAATGCTTGCAGCATATTCCATGTATTACCCCAATGTCCTTAGAAAAAAGCACATACCAGAACAGCAAGCAGAAAAGGATACAGCGTATGTCCCATGCAAGGTATATCTTAAACACAACGGTTAGACAGCATGATGCCTAGAACTGTATGTGAAGGGAAAACCCGTAAGCCAATATAATAAGTGCAGATTGTCGCACTATATAAAGTGATGTACATTTTATAATGTAAAAGGTATCCCTTTGATGGGCAAAGCATACCACAATATAATAAATTACTACTCAGAAAACACAAACCGCTAAGGCCAGTAGTCAACAGTACAGTGTATACCCCATATGGGCAGGTTCTAAGTACTCATGCTAAACATTATGCCTATGGCCTACCAGGTGTGCTGTCACCATCTCGCATAATGGACACCAACCACTTAGGTCATAAACGGGGCCAATGTGTAGAGGGTGAAGGAGCCCAAATAAAAAAATGGACAAAATAGGTATAGCTACAATAAGATAAACTGTATCAGGACATAGGACAATAGTATCCAATAACCAAAAATTAAGATTAAACAAAAGGATACAAGATAATATAGGCTGCTGTAATCCCCTAGGTTGTGAACATTCCTAAGTAAAGCCATAAGCCTAAGGCTATACTGTATATAAGACATAAGCAAAACCTAAATGTAAGGGAAGGGGATGTTATGCGAGGCCCACCTGCCAGACTGAACAGACCTTGTGTAGTACAGGATTAAACACAAATTTATATACAGACCAAATGCAAACTAGACAACGACTAGATTAAGTCCTAAATTTCAGGACTGGGAAAGAAATGCAAAGTCTATAGACACACCTGCCAATCCAAATGAGTATTTAGTCCCTTAGGGATGAGGGTGTCCAAGATAAAAGTCCATCGTGCCTCACTCCTCAGTAATTGAGTGTTCCTGTCCCAACCTTGCCAGTGGGGGAACATGATCGATAATAGTGTACGTTAGATCTCTGACCGTATGGTTATTATATAAGAAATGGCGTGCCACTGGTTGGTCTGAGGACCCTTTCTTCCAGGCTGTTCTAATGGTGGATGAAACTTTTCTAGGCATAGACATTATAGGCTCTCCTTATGGCTTTCTCATACAGGCCACACTGTTTACCATTGCCAGGACAACGGGCCCAGGACGTTTGGCTCTCCTGTTACACTATATTACTATTTTCCAGGTTTTTACATACCAGTGATGGCCTAACGGCTCTCCCCTATTTACTTAGTGGTTTCCTTGCTGCATCTGCTACACATGAGGATGCAGGATACACTATGGTACGTTTATTACCACTATGGTGGTTACAGGCATTTTATTTCTTATATTTCTTAAATTTGCATTCTGTTTTTTGTATCTGCTTTGCATTATTTTGGTATTATGTTATGTCCGTATGGTGTCCCACCTATGTTGTTTATGCATGCACTTAACAAGGTCTTTAAGAGGATCACAATGTATTTGGTTCTTACTCCTGCTGTTTTACATGTTGTATATATTGTATTATGTTAACTTTGGGGCTTCACATTCGTTGCTAGGGATTGTGATGTCACCATGTGGGTGGCACCCCACCCTGGAGAGCATGTGATTGGATGGTGCTACTGCTATAAGGGTGTCTGATGTGAGTTTATGCACATTTGTTTTTTGTATGTCTGAGGAAGGGGCTATATCCCGAAAACGTTCACAACTTAGGAAATAAATCTTTGAAAAGTCCTGGTGAGTGCACTCTTCTTTTGCTTTATAACAACATTTTTGCTTTACATTTGTCTAAAAATCCAAATGGAAAATTGTACTTTATCACATTTCATTGACATTTTCTTAACCAATATCATTTACATTTTCAAAATTTATAGCAACACATGAATTTCAGCCCATTAAGTTCAGCGATTCCAAAGTTATAACTCAAAAAAATAAAACAAACAACAAATAACATGAAATAGTCTTTCTAACTTAAACTATAGTTTTACTAGTATTTCCTCATGCCGTGAGAATTGAAGTGCTATCAGTTTTATGACTTGCCTTGCTTAACAGAACTCTTCCCCTTCATCTCTATGCAAGAAATCAACTATGTTTGATTAAAATAATAATTTAGTGATTCTGATCATGGAATATCAGACCATTATATACATATTGTATTTACTGTCTATGCAAAATGTGTGTTATTAAATAAACAAATTAATTATCTATAATTAATTATGTAAAGATCATGTAAGCACTTTTTTTTCCCTTAAATACCATGACTCATTTGTCATGCAAATAATACATTTTCTATTTTTGTTATTCCATTGAGAAAAATCTGTTGTCTTATATTCCATTGCACTCTTATGTGATTATCATTTCGAGAAGCACAGGTGTGTCCCCATTAACTTTGCCTTTAATCTCATAAAAAGTCATACACCGTGAATTTGTAATTGTTTCTTTTTGACTAATTAGATTAAGCAAAGCCTACATTTTCACTGATTTGCCTGAAGCAGTCTAATAATTTATGCATGTCATCCATTAACTATTACTGATTTACTTTGTTTTCAAAGAGCTGAATGTGATTAAAGAGCACTTTACTGAACTTTCATCTGCTGTATTGTAATACACATTAACCTGAATGTGTGTGGAGGCTCCACGAACTCCATTAAAATTTCAGAAGAGTATATTTCAAGTGTTAAGTTGTGCGAGATTAATAAAGATATATTTAAGAATAAAAAAAAAAAAAGATTATATTAGAATATAGCATAAACAATGTTATTAATAATGGTATTGTATGTCAAATCCAGTCAATTGTAGAGTGCACTGAGTTACTGAGCTGTCATCAAAAACACTAAGGGGCAGTAAAGTTAAAATGAAACTTTCTTGATTCAGACATTGATGCCCCATGTTCCGCGCAAGCCTTAAGGCTTGCCGGAAACAGCAGTTATGAAGCAGCGGTCTAAAGTCCACTGCTTCATAACTTGTTCACCTGCTCTGAGGCCACAGACATCAATCCGCCTGATCCTATACGATCAGGCTGATTGACACCCCCTGCTAGTGGACGATTGGCCATGAATCTGCAGGGGGTGGCATTGCACAAGCAGTTCAATAGAACTGCTTGTGCAATGATAAATGCCGATAGCGTATGCTGTCAGCATTTATAGATGTGCAGCGGACATGATACGCTACATTGTATCATGTCTGCTCGCACGTTGATAAATTGATCCAATCGTATGCAGTTTCAAACAAGTTTGCAATTTACTTGTATGATCTAATTTGCTCTGTTCTGTTGGTATACTTTTTTGAAAAGCACACCAAGGTAGACTCAGGAGCAGCAATACACTACTGGGATGTAGCAGCTGATTGGTGGCTGCACATATTTGTTTGTCTCTTTTGTTTAGCTCAGAAAGGACTAGATTACAAGTGAGGCACAAACGGTTATGCGCAAGTGATATTGTTTTTTTGCAAACAGTTTTAATTGTGCTGATATTATAAGTTGAGCGAAATTGCAATTGTGCTAGCACAGATGCTATTTACGCTTCTATCCTTACCGTTATCTCAGAGCTGTGGTTAACTGTTTTCCAAAACTAAAAAGTTGCACAAAACACTTTGGGCTTTAACATTGAGATACATACAGATACATGTCTATATGTCATACATACACAGATACATATATCTACATATATATTAATGTATTTATATGTGTATATATGTATAAATATACACACATAAAAACACATTAATATATATATATGTATACATATTTTTTATATTTTCATGTCGTGTATGTACATAGTACAGTATGCAATCATGCTTGTGCATATTACAGTATTAGATTGGGTATGTGCATATTACAAATAAACATGTTAAAGAACATTGGAATATGAAATATTAATGTTTTCATGTCGGTTTTGCGCTAATGAGAAAAAGTCATGGTGTTTGCGTGAGAGAGTGGGTGAACACGTAGGCAATATTGTAAGTTCCGATTTTTGTGCTAGTCTGGTTACCGCTTGCGCTAAATACGTTTTTCTAACTTGTAATACCTTCGCAACCCGACTTGCGCAAAAAGCTTAACTCTAACGGAGTTTTCGTGATCGCAAAAAATATATATACTGGACAACTTATAATATAGCCCTTAATGGGCCAGATTGCAAGTGGAACGCTAAATATCACTTTGATGAAAGCGATGTTTGTGCTCCACTGTGTAATACCAGCGTATGATAATTTGTGCTGGTATTACAAGTTTTCAGCAATGTTAATGACATTGCACTCATGAGAGCTCGCATCCATAGGCTCCTATGGAAGACTCGTTCTGAAAGAGGTGGCATCAGAACTTCAGCGCCGACGAAGGGGGTAATTAGTGCAGCAATCTAAAATATATATGTATATGCTTATATACATATATATTTATGTGTTACTATGTATTTATACTGTATATACACATATTAACACACATATACTGTATATATATGTGTATAAGCATATACTTGTATATTTACTGGGAACACAACGTTCCTATTGACTGCAATATAAAGGCACTTTTCAGTGCCATTTTTTTCTAACACCCCACTCCCACCAACTTTAACCTCAATTTATTAAAAATTAAAGAAGCTGCCATCTTTCATTTTTAACCCTTTAACGACCGAGGACATGCCAGGCAAGTCCTACAAGATGTGTCAGTTAATGACCAAGGACATGCCTGGCACGTCCTCTGGAGTTTCAAGCACTGGAAGCGATCGTGATCGCTTCCAGACACTTTCAGAGTATTGCAGTGATGCCTCGATATTGAGTCATCGCTGCAATACCCTTTTTAAGCACACTGATGTAGAGAAGGCCACTCTGTGGCCCTCTCTGCATCGGCCAGCTATAGTGCAGATCATTGGTGGCGTGGGAGGGATACGAGGGAGGCTGGTGGACGGCCCATCGCTGGTTCACATCCTCTCAGCTGGGATCCGGTTGCGACTGTGCAGCGAGGTCATCGGGAGCGTGCGACGGGTGCAGGATCGTGCACGTGCGCTATTTAGTACAGAGTTGAGTATAGTATAAAGTGAAGGAGGGAGAGGGAAGGGGAAAATAAATAATGAATTATTGGGAAAGGGACCTGGGAGGGGGAGTGAGTAGGGTATTGAGGGGGGCAGCTACACTACAGAAAAAATGGGGTATAATTATAAAAAAAGGCACATTTTGACCAAACTGGGTACTGGCAGACAGCTGCCAGAACCCAAGATGGCGTCAAAAAGGTAGAGGGGGGAGGGTTAGAGAGATGTTTGGGGGGGATCAGGGAGGTTTGGGGACTAAGGGGTGATCCAACTAAGCATTTTATATATATATATATATATATATATATATATATATATATATATATATATATATATCCTTTTATTTTAGTACTGGCAGACTTCCTGCCAGTACTTAAGATGGCGGTGACAATTATGAGGTGGGGCAAGGAAGAGAGGGATCAGGGAGGGATTAGGGAGTGGGATGTGTCAGGTGGGATGCTGATCTCTACATTAAAGCTAAAATTAACCCTGCAAGCTACCTAATTTAACCCCTTCACTGCTGGGCATAATATGTGTTGTGTGCAGCGACATTTAGCGGCCTTCTAATTACCAAAAAGCAAAGCCAAAGCCATATATGTCTGCTATTTCTGGATAAAGGGGATCCCAGAGAAGCATTTACAACCATTTGTGTCATAATTGCAAAAGCTGTTTGTAAATAATTTCAGTGAGAAACCTAAAGTTTGTGAAAAAGTTAACGATTTTTTTTATTTGATCGCATTTGGCGGTGAAATGGTGGCATGAAATATACCAAAATGGGCCTAGATCAATACTTTGGGTTGTCTACTACATTAAACTAAAGCTAAGATTAACCCTACAAGCTACCTAATTAACCCCTTCACAGCTGGGCATAATACAAGTGTGGTGCGCAGAGGCATTTAGCGGCCCTCTAATTACCAAAAAGTAATGCCAAAGCCATAAATTTCTGCTTTTTCTGAACAAAGGGGATCCCAGAGAAGCATTTACAACCATTTGTGCCATAATTGCACACACTGTTTGTAAATCATTTCAGTGAGAAACCTGAAGTTTGTGAAAAAGTTTGTGAAAAAGTTAACAATTTTTTTTTTATCGCATTTTGCGGTGAAATGGTGGCATGAAATATACAAAAATGGGCCTACATCAATACTTTGGATTGCCTACTAAAATAAATATATATATATATATATATATATATATATATATATATATATATATATATATATATATATATATATATATACATACATGTGAAGGGTTATTCAGGGATTCCTGACAGATTTCAGTGTTACAATGTAACTATCGCTAATTTTGAAAAAAAAAAAAAATTAAATTGCAAAGTGCTACTTGTACTTATTGCCCTATTACTTGCAAAAAAAAGCAAAGAACATGTAAACATTGGGTATTTCTAAACTCAGGACAAAATTTTGAAACTATTTAGCATGGGTATTTTTTGGTGTTTGTAGATGTGTAACAGATTTTGGGGGTCAAATTTAGAAAATGTATGTTTTTTTAAATTTTTTCATACTATTTTATATTTTTTTATAGTAAATTATAAGATATGATGAAAATAATTTTATGTTTAGAAGTTACATTTAATGGCGAGAAAAACAGTATATAATATATGTGGGTACAGTATTAGTAAGAGGAGAATTACAGCTAAATTGAAACACAGCTGAAATGAAAAAATAATAACCCTAGTCCCAAACGGTCATTGTCATGTCCCATTGACAACTTCCTGGCAGAGGGCAGCAGATTTTATTCAAGAATTTGATGGTATTTTGCCCCATCATTTGATGGTATTTTGCCCCATCCATTATTCCTTCTATCCTGACAAGTGCTCCAGTGCCTGCTGCAGAAATGCCCATAATAGGATATTACCTCCTCCATGCTTTACTATAGGTCTGTTGTTATTTGAACGGCGAGCTGTATTGTATTTCCTCCAGCCATATCGTTTGGTGTTGAGGCCAAATAATTTTAGTCTCATCTGACCATAACACCTTTTTCCATGTGGCCTCAGAATCTCCTAGGTGTGTTATCGCAAAGCTTAGTCATGACTGCATGTCGGCTTTCTTGAGGAGTGGCTTTTATCTTGCAACCCTCCCATATAAGCCACATTTGTGGAGAATTTGAGATATTGTTGTCTCATGCACACAATGACCACTCTTTATCATAAATTCCTGTGACTGCTCCAGAGTTGCTGTTGGCCTTTTGGTAGCCTCTCTGACCAGTTTCCTCCTGGCTCTTTTATTTAGTTTGGAGTGACATCCTGATCCAGAGAGGGTATTTGTTGTACCAAATACCTTCCACTTCTTAATAATAGACTTCACTGTGCTTCTAGCCATTGATAAAGCCTTTAAAATGTTCTTGTATCCATCTCTTGACTTGTGTCTGTCCACAATATTATCCCGTAGATCTTTTGACAGTGCCTTGCCACCCATAGTTGATTGTTTGCTTCAGTTGCACTACCAGGGACTGGGATGCTCCAGGAAAGATCTTTTCCTGTAAGTGAAGAACATTGGAAACAGTAAATACACAGTAAAACAAATTAAATAGTATTATGGAATTTGTATATATATATATATATATATATATATATATATACTCACCGGCCACTTTATTAGGTACACGTTGCTAGTACTGGGTTGGACCCCTTTTGCCTTTAGAACTGCATTAATTCTTCATGGCATAGATTCAACAAGGTGATGGAAACATTCCTCAGAGATTTTGGTCCATATTGACATGATAGCATCACATAGTTTCTGCAGATTTGTTGACTGCACATCCATGATGCGAATCTCCCATTACACAACATCCCAAAGGTGCTCTATTGGATTAAGATCTGGTGACTGTGGAGGCCATTGGAGTAAAGTGAACTCATTGTCATCATGTTCAAGAAACCAGTATGAGATGACTTGTGCATTGTGACATGGTGCATTATCCTGCTGGAAGTAAGAAGATGGGTACACTGTAGTCATAAAGGGATGGGCATGGTCAATTGGTACTAAGGGGCCCAAAGTGTGTCAAGAAAATATCCCCCACACCATAACACCACCACCACCAGCCTGAACCGTTGATACAAGGCAGGATGGATCCATGCTTTCATATTGTTTACACCAAATTCTGACGCTAAAATCTAAATTTCGCAGCTGAAATTGAGACTCATCAGACTAGGCAACATTTTTTTTGATCTTCTATTGTCTAATTTTTGTGTGCCTGTGCAAATTGTAGCCTCAGTTTCCAGTTCTTAGCTGACAAGGTTCGATGCATTGTGCATTCAGAGTTGGTATTCTGCATAACTTGGTTGTAATGAAAAGTTATTTGAGCTATTGTTGCCTTTCTATCATCTCAAACCAGTCTGCCCATTCTCCTCTAACCTTTGACATCAACAAGGCATTTTCGTCCACACAACTGCCGCTCACTGGATATTTTCTCTTTTTCGGACCATTCTCTGTAAACCCTAGAGATAGTTGTACGTGAAAATCTCAGTAGATCATCAGTTTTTTAAATACTCAGACCAGCCAGTCTGGCACCAACAACCATACCACATTCAAAGTCACTTAAATCCCCTTTCTTCCCATTCTGATGCTCAGTTTGAATTTCAGCAAGTCGTCTTCACCACGTCTAGATGCCTAAATGCATTGAGTTGCTGCCATGTGATTGGCTGATTAGCAATTTGTGTTAATAAGCAATTAAACATTTGTACCTAATAAAGTGGCCAGTGAGTGTGTGTATATATATATATATATATATATATATATATATATATATATATATATATATATATATATATATATATATATATATATATATATATATATATATAATTAAATACATAGCCATATACCATATATCTTTGAACCTTTATATATATATATATTTTATGCATATTTATATGACAATTTTTTTTTTTTTAATATATTTTTATTGAGGCGTAAATAAAAAAATACAATGAAAAGCATCATTTGCTTCAAAAACTGAATGACAACCATAGTCAAGAAATAAAAATGAATACAAAATATCATGGTCACTATGTACTATATACAAAAGTAAGTGCACCACAATCATAACACTCAAGTGACAAGGCACAAAGATTAGACTATAAACAAATATAACAGATGCTAGATAGCTTAGCCCCATTTTTAAATTTATAATTGTATAGAGAGGTTCCCCTCATAATTATATATAATCTAACACAAATTACCCCAGCTAAACTCTAGCGGCCTCTCTTGGACTGCTAAAACTATAGTAAGGTTAGGGAACCAAAGGGGGTTTGTGACATTGAAGTCAAGTGTAGAATTATACACTAGATAAATCAAATAGCAAATATATTTATTTTACACTTTTATTAACAAATATGCTTGAAACAGACGTTACCAGGGGGGGGGGGGAATAAAGTAAATCCAGGGTTAAGCAACCTCTGAACTAGTTGTAAATATAGATTACAAAATCTAGAAACCCCCACCGGTAATTAGACAAATAAAATAGGGATGTTTATAGAAGGCTAATACAGAATGGGATAAGTCACTTCCATACTTCAAATAAATAATAGCCAAATTCTATAGCATCCAAACTTAAAAATAAGGGCTAGTGGACAGGGTGTAGCGTGTCTAATCAAATAATCACACAGGGTAGGGAAGTTAGCATAAAGGTAATTTCATACACACAAAGTAGGTACATTTAAACAGGCATACAAATGCTCAAGCTATGCGCTCAAAGGCGTCCTCCTGCCTGCGTACTGCTCTGATTTAACAGAGTCAGTCGATTTCTGGCTAAAATCCCTGTCAGATAGAGCTAGCTCACATACAATCAGGTTATTCTCATATACACGATGGATGTATTATGTTCGATACAAACTGTCAACATAAATTCCTCTCAGTTAAGTTCAAGTAGATACATTCAATTCAAAATCAAAAATTACTGTGTAGCTTGTAGCATAATAGCATATAAAGCTTAACAAAAATGTAGCTGCTTGTTAACTTGGCAATCAAGCATACTCCTAAATGACAGTTTTAAGTATTTCAACATCCCCCCTATAGTAGCAGGTAAAGTGCAAGGCTATAGCGGTGTAGAGTTATAGCGGTATTAGGTTTGAAAACCGATAGTGTAAATTTAAGTATGTGACTAGCTCGGTTAGACCATGCTTATTCCACCCAAGGCCACGCCCACCGACGCGTTTCCGTCACAGAACGTGACTTCGTCAGGGCATAGGGCCTGACGAAGTCACGTTCTGTGACGGAAATGCGTCGGTGGGCGTGGCCTGACGAAGTCACGTTCTGTGACGGAAACGCGTCGGTGGGCGTGGCCTTGGGTGGAATAAGCGTGGTCTAACCGAGCTAGTCACATACTTAAATTTACACTAGCGGTTTTCAAACCTAATACCGCTATAACTCTACACCGCTATAGCCTTGCACTTTACCTGCTACTATAGGGGGGATGTTGAAATACTTAAAACTGTCATTTAGGAGTATGCTTGATTGCCAAGTTAACAAGCAGCTACATTTTTGTTAAGCTTTATATGCTATTACGCTACAAGCTACACAGTAATTTTTTATTTTGAATTGAATGTATCTACTTGAACTTAACTGAGAGGAATTTATGTTGACAGTTTGTATCGAACATAATACATCCATCGTGTATATGAGAATAACCTGATTGTATGTGAGCTAGCTCTATCTGACAGGGATTTTAGCCAGAAATCGGCTGACTCTGTTAAATCAGAGCAGTACGCAGGCAGGAGGACGCCTTTGAGCGCATAGTTTGAGCATTTGTATGCCTGTTTAAATGTACCTACTTTGTGTGTATGAAATTACCTTTATGCTAACTTCCCTACCCTGTGTGATTATTTGATTAGACACGCTACACCCTGTCCACTAGCCCTTATTTTTAAGTTTGGATGCTATAGAATTTGGCTATTATTTATTTGAAGTATGGAAGTGACTTATCCCATTCTGTATTAGCCTTCTATAAACATCCCTATTTTATTTGTATAATTACCGGTGGGGGTTTCTAGATTTTGTAATCTATATTTACAACTAGTTCAGAGGTTGCTTAACCCTGGATTTACTTTATTCCCCCCCCCCCCTGGTAACGTCTGTTTCAAGCATATTTGTTAATAAAAGTGTAAAATAAATATATTTGCTATTTGACTGCTAAAACTATAGAAAGAAAAGATATCTGGGGGCATGTAGGGTAAAAATAGAAATATCTGTGAGGGCCACTTTTGGACCCACAGGACTGTAGTTATGCAAAATAAGACTTAGTAGAGAAAAGTGTCCCCTCATTTACTCTGTATCGGCCACTCTTGGGCCACTTGCTATCCAAGAAAATTAGAGAGGGATAGTGAGGAAGCTTTTATAAGTTGAAAATTAAATTGAGTAGGAAACCATCATTACTAGTGTTTTAGGGAATGCCTTTGGGGGAGGGTATATGACTAATTTTTATCAGAATTATTGTAATCTAGCCCAAATAAAAACTTTTTTTTTCCCCAACTAAGGCAGGCCATAGGGAGGATCCCTACCAGTCCAGCAATGCCCCAGGTGCAAAGTAATTTAAATACTACAACTTTTTTTCAATGAAATATTTTATTTAAGTTTTTTTTTTGTGCAAGATAACAATACATAAACAAAAAGAATAACAATAACAAGGCATTACATGCTTTATTAAGCTTATCTTCCAGGGTATAGAGTCTCCAGGTTTTGTATCGTATATAGTTTCAGTATGGTAGGTTGCTTACATAGTTTACATTTTAGACATAATCATGCAATGTTATATCCTCAACATCTTAATCATAGTTAAACAAGAATAAAAATAACTTTTCAAACTAAATCAGTCACCAAATATGTATCTGAGAACAAATTTGTTTTTAGGTCACGTCAGGTTGTGGGGAATGTCAGTGAACTGTATGCTTCTAACTGGATGATGTTTGCATTCAAACTTCGAGGGAAGGTTTCTTTGTTCCCAAATAAACAGGATGTCAAGGATAAAGTCAGATTTCCCTATGAAGCTCTAGTGGATTTTTTCCAGGGATAGGAGATGGTCCATTTCTTTGATCCACATATGAAGGGTGGGGGTGTATTTTTTTCCCATAGGTGGGGTATTAGCCTCTTGGCACAATTAAACATATACAAGAGTAGTTTTTTTCCGATATAATCATGTGATTTTAGGTAGGTGGTTTAGTAGTATCATAGCATGGATAAGGGCCAATGACGTTCCTAATGTGTCATTTATGCAGTTATTGATATCTTCCCAGAAGGTTTTCAATAGTGGGCACGTCCACCATATATGTGACATTGTGCCTACCTCCCCGCAATGCTTCCAGCATATCGAAAATGTATTGGGGAATATACTTTGACACCTATGAGGCGTAAGTTACCATCTAAAAGTATCTTATAATTCAATTCTGCTATAACTAATTAAATGATTTCTTAGTTGTTTCAAATATGTGATGCCATTGGCTGTCTGATAATGTTAGAGCTAGTTCTTTGTTCCATTTAGCAATGTATGATGGGTGATTATTTGGGAATAAAACTCTTAAGATTTGGTATATCAAGGAGATGTGGGATTTAAGTATTGTACTGCTTGTGCAAAGTGATTCAAAGGGAGTAAGAGGTCTCAATAGTTCAGTTTTATGCAGATTGGTGAGAATGGTGTGGCGGGCCTGTAGGTAGGGGAACCATTTGTGAAAAGGTGGGCCTATTATCTCATAGATTTCAGCTTGGGAGCAGAATTTACCTCCTTTTATCAACAGATGTACTGGTAAGTTTGCAGGTTTCCCTGCTATTTTAGGGGTTTGTATGGTTTCTAGCTGCATAAATGCAGGGTTGTTTAGGAGGGGTGAAAGGGAGGAATAACTGACTTGATAACATTTTAGTTGTGGATACCACTTTATCTCATACTCTTAGTATGATTGTTATAAAGTAATTAAGTGTTGTGTGTGGTGGTCTACGACTTGGCGGAATACAGCAGATTTCGTCTAAGGATGCTCCTCTACTAAAAGAGGACTCTAATTGTACCCAAGGTTTTGAGGGGCGAGATTGGTTCTATGCGACTATTCGTCCAAGATGGGCTGATTTATAGTAATTGACTAGATTGAGAAGACCGTCCTCCATTTTCTCTGCTAAGATATAGTGTGTCTTTTGACACTCTGGGTCATTGTCTTGGCCAAATAAAGAGTTCAAAAGATTTTGCTGCTGTGTTAGGTCGTTTGATGGTATTTCTAGCGGTAAAACCTGGAATACATAAATAAATTTAGGGAGGAGGGTCATTTTTATAGCGTTGACTCGTCCCATCCATGATAGGTGTACCTGTTTGTGTCAGGTGTCAAGAAGCTGATGGGATTCTTTTTGTAGGGGGGGTATAATTGAGATCAAATAAATCCAAGATGGTAGGGGTTATATGGATTGTATTCTGTTTTTGATCAAAAAAGCTGTATTAGAGGCAAGATATTGGGTGTCTTCAGTTTACGTATTGATTGTTATAAGAACTGATTTAAAATACTACAACTTGTAAACACTCAACAATTATAGAAAAAAATGATTAATAATATTAATATTAAAATTATAATAATAATAATAATAATAATAAAACTAGATAAATGCAGTAATGTGCAGTTGCACAGCACTGCAAGAAAAATTCTGATTCTAAACACAAAAGTGTTTGGGTTTTTTTCCAAGAAAAAAACAGCACACAGTATTGTCCAAAAGCTTAAGTGAAAGTGAATAAAGATGGCTGATTATCGCTTAGACTTCTTTCTTCTTATGCTAGGTTAAAAGTGGATGGAGAAAATAAAAGTTCTTTGAGAGGATCACCGGTTTTTTAAAACATAAGCGTTGATTAATCCAAGTTAAAAACGGTAATACACAGCATAACGATGAAAGGTAAGTATGAAAGGTCAGTACACAGCTGAAAAGGTCAGTACACAGACTAATCCATAATACATATATGGCACATCATAACATTCCTAACTATATGTATAGGTGAATACTTATGATCACTATGGATCCAGTCTAAAATAAATGCTGAGAACATAATGAGCCAGCAGCCTCGTAGAACAAATAGTAATAACTGATTAAATGAGATCACAAAAAGGGACTCGCAAATAACAAACAACCTAAGAACTAGGCACCGGAAACAAATTCACTGAAAAAAGAGGTTTAACCTCTCAACAGATTACTTCTAATAACTGCTCAAAGGCAGTAAGGAGATTACACATCGTAAAAGCTTTTAGTGGCTCATATCAAGCTTAAGACAAATAAAGGGGTTGCTGGCCTCAACAATAATGCCAGATGCGCATTTCAAAGACAAACGGCTTTATGAAAGGCTAACCTGAGTTGGGTCTGCCCTCCTTCTTAGAAAATGCTTCATATCCAATCAGGGGAAGGTACCATTGCACACCCCTGTAGCAGCCTATTACAGAATTGGCTTATTCATTGGATATCGTAAGTGTCATGTAATTTCACACAGACACGACATCCAATCATATCAGTGTTAGGGTATGCATATATATCATAATCATAATAATGGGAGAAATCATGAAAATACTTTAATTCTAAAACATAGTGTAAATTAACAATAAGAAAAATGCAAATTTCAGATTCCTGCAATAATACTAAGTGTGTGAAGACGAATAACAGTTACAATGTTAGCCAATAAGATCTAAACACTAATGAGTATAAGAAACGTGTACAATCCAAATAACACTTCATATTCCAATGATATCCCAATGGGACATAATATGGCGTATGGTATGTTTGCCATAGCAAATATCTGCAATACGTATCGGTAGATCGACACTTACAATTGATTAGTTAACTTAAACTATTGATGTCAAAACATCATTAATGTTTCCTTGTCATTTGGAAAATAGTTAAAATAGGCTATGACAGCACTATGTGGCTTTACCAGTGGTCATAACAAATAAAATAGGACTAGGTGGTACGCCATTAGTACTGTAATATACGGTATTGTTAATAAGCAAACACATGTGAATGCAGGTATTGTATATATAGGAATTCTAATCATAGTGATTTGTATCCAATTATATAGTATGGCTAATAATAAGTTCTAAATTATATATCCCTACAGTGCGTAACATAAGGTGGTCTCTTATCATTATGAGCATAAATATGTGATTTTTACTATCATGTATACGAGAAATCTAATCCCAGAGACATTTCTCTGTTTAGATATTGCAGCTTATCATATGTCCGTATTACATGTCACTACAGTCCATATAAAGATATAGTCACTTGTACTTAAATTGCATAATAATGAATGATGATATATATGGATATCAATAATATCCCCATATTTATACGGGATGTAATAGAATTGAACTGTCACAGCAGTATAAACGGCTATACCAGTAACTATAGCAGTCAATTTAGAGTTTGGTTAGTAGGTAGACATGTAATACGGGACATATCATAAGCTGCAATATCTAAACAGAGAAATGTCTCTGAGATTAGAATTCTCGTATACATGATAGTAAAACTCACATATTTATGCTCGTAATGATAAGAGACCACCTTATGTTACGCACTGTAGGGATATATAATTTAGGACTTATTATTAGTCATATTATATAATTGGATACAAATCACTTTGATTAGAATTCCTATATATACACAATACCTGCATTCACATGTGTTTGCTTATTAACAATACCGTATATTACAGTACTAATGGCGAACCACCTTTTTGTGATCTCATTTAATCAGTTATTACTATTTGTTCTACGAGGTTGCTGGCTCATTATGTTCTCAGTTTTTAATCTAAGTATTAATACACACACCTACACTATATTATATTCATTTAGCTTTATTAAAAGTTACATTTTATTTCTCTGATAGGGTTTCCCTACTCCTGCTTACATTGACATAGTTATATTGTTTTTTTGTTGTTTTCTGAGTGATCTGTTGGCCATCTTTTCTTTTCCTGCTACTGTACTTACATTATGGACAGTGAGCATTACAGACATTATTGATCGTAGTGGGGTATTAATGGATATCTTCCCATAACTTATATATTTTTTTGTTTGTAAAACCACAAAAAAGGTAGATGCTAATGTCTGCAATTAATCATACATTTTTGTGCTTTTACAAACAGCATTTATTTTAGACTGGTTCAATAGTGATCATAAGTATTCATCTATACGTATTTTTAGGAATGTTATGATGTGCCATATATGTATTATGAATTAGTCATTAATGCCTTTTTAAGTTATGATAAATTGTATCAAGCTATGAATTTCTATTATGTCCGGTATTGGAGGCATCTGATTGGATGAATGTTAATTAACTCTCGGCTAGATTACGAGTTGTGTTAGAGGCTATGCGGTTCTAACGAGCAGTTTTCTCTCACCACTCACTTACCTACAGCGCTGGTATTACGAGTTTTCAGAAACCCGTCGTTAAAAGACAACAAGTGAGCGTTGAACAAAATTTTGCTCCATATCTCACTTCAATACCAGCGCTGCTTAAGTCAGCGGTGAGCTGGTCGTACGTGTTTGTGCACGATTTCCCCATAGGACTCAATGGGTAGAGCCGGCTGAAAACACCTGCCAAAAAGCAGCGTAAAACTCAGTAACGCAGCCCAATTGGTTTCTATGGGGAAACATATTTTATGTTTACACCTAACACCCTAACATGAACCCCGAGTCTAAACACCTCTAATCTTACACTTATTAACCCCTAATCTGCTGCCCAAACATCGCCGACACCTACATTATATTTATTAACCCCTAATCTGCCACCCCCAACGTCGCCGCCACTATAATAAACATATTAACCCCTAAACCGCTGCACTCCCGCCTAGCAAACATTAGTTAAATATTATTAACCCCTAATCTGCTGTCCCTAGCATTGCCGCCACCTACCTACATTTATTAACCCCTAATCTGTCACCCCAATGTCGCTGCCACTATACTAAATGTATTAACCCCTACACCTAACCCTAACCCTAACACCCACTAAATTAAATATAATTACAATAAATCTAAATAAAAATTAATATTATTACCTAAATTATTCCTATTAAACTAAATATTTACCTATAAAATAAACCCTAAACTAGCTACAATATAACTAATAGTTACATTGTAGCTAGCTTAGGGTTTATTTTTATTTTACAGGCAAGTTTGTATTTATTTTAACTAGGTAAAATAGTTAGTAAATAGTTATTAACTATTTAGTAACTACCTAGCTAAAATAAATACAAAAGTACCTGTAAAATAAAACCTAACCTAAGTTACAATAACACCTAACACTTCACTATAATTAAATAAATTAACTAAATTAACAACAATTAAATAAATTAAATTAGCTAAAGTACAAAAAAACACTAAATTACAGAAAATAATAAACAAATTACAAGATATTTAAACTAATTACACCTAATCTAATAGCCCTATAAAAATAACCCCCCACCCCCCAAAAATAAAAAAAAAACCCTAGCCTACACTAAACTACCAATAGCCCTTAAAAGGGTCTTTTGCAGGGCATTGCCCCAAAGTAATCAGCTCCTTTACCTGTAAAAAAAAAATACAAACAACCCCCCCAACAGTAAAACCCACCACCCACACAACCAACCTCACCAAATAAAATACTATCTAAAAAAACCTAAGCTCCCCATTGCCCTGAAAAAGGCATTTGGATGGGCATTGCCCTTAAAAGGGCAGTTAGCTCTTTTGCGGCCCAAACCCTAACCTAAAAATAAAACCCACCCAATACACCCTTAAAAAAACCTAACACTAACCCCTTAAAAGATCAACTTACAGTTCTCGAGACCGGACATCCATCCTCAAGGAAGCGGCAGAAGTCTTCATCCAACTGGGCCGAAGTCCTCAACGAAGCCGGGAGAAGTCTTCATCCAAGCCGGGCGAAGTGGTCCTCCAGATGGCCAGAAGTCTTCATCCAGATGGCATCTTCTATCTTCATCCATCTAACGCGGAGCAGCTCCATCTTCAAGACATCCGACGTGGAGCATCCTCTTCAAACAAAGTCTTCTTACCGAATGACGGTTCCTTTAAGTGACGTCATTCAAGATGGCGTCCCTTAGGCTCCGATTGGCAATCAGCCAATAGGATTGAGCTTGCATTTATTGGCTGATTGCATCAGCTAATAGGATTTTTTCTACCTTAAAAAAACCTAACACTAACCCCCTGAAAATCGACTTACAGTTCTGAAGACCGGACATCCATCCTCAGGGAAGCGGCAGAAGTCTTCATCCAACTGGGCCGAAGGTAGGGTCTGACGCTCACTTTTTGGCCTCCCAGGACAGACTCGTAATACCGGCGCTATGGAAGTCCCATAGAAAAAAGAATTTACAAAGTTTACGTAAGTCGTTTTGCGGTAAGGCCAAAAAAGTGTGCGGTGCCTCTAAACCTTCAAGACTCGTAATACCAGAGGTAGTGAAAAAGCAGCGTTAGGACCTGTTAATGCTGCTTTTTCAGCCTAATGCATAACTCGTAATCTAGCCGTCTGTTTTCCTCACTTTACCTATAGCATAATTAACCAATAAGAGGCCAGTTTCCTTTTTTTAAATGGAGGGGTTGTTTTTAGTATGGATATGTCAGCTTGGAGTATGACTGTGTCATGTTCTGTCTCATGATATCATGTGAGAGCCTCATTGTCTGGAACAGTTGCTTTAAAGGAAGATTAGTAGAAGCCATACTGATTGAAAATGATAACAAATTTATTTAAACAACAAAATACTTTGTTTAAACAAATACTTGCAGAATATTTAAATATGCTACTCAGGTATGTTAAGACCACATACAGCAGGAGTGAAAATAAACAAAACTAGTAAGCAGAGATGCAGATTCAAAAAGGAAAGTCTTTCTCCTGGTAATAACTGAAATGTAAGATTTGCACAAGGCAGAAAACAACTTGTAAACTGGTAACAGGTTTAAAGGTAAAGTCTTTCTCCTGGTTATAGCTGAGTTCAGGAATTGCACAAGGCAGGAAACAAACTTGTGAACTGGTAACATTTTTAAAGGTAAAGTCTTTCTCCTGGTTATTGCTGAGTGCAGGAATTGCACAAGGCAGGAAACAGACTTGTTAACTGGTAACAGGTATAACGGTAAAGTCTTTCTCCTGGTTATAGCTGAGTGCAGGAATTGTACAAGGCAGGAAACAAACTTGTTAACTGGTAACAGGTTTAAAGTTAAAGTCTTTCTCCTGGTAATACCTTGTAAACAGGTGCAAAGGTGAAGTCTTTCTCCTGGCAATAGCTGAGTGCAGGAATTGCATAAAGCAGGAAACAAACTTGTAGATTGGTAACAGGTTTAAAGGTAAAGGCTTTCTCCTGGCAATACCTTGTAAACAGGTGCAAAGGTGAAATCTTTCTCCAAAGAAGTACAGGAAACAGGTTCTGACTTGACAAAACAGATCCATTGTGAAGACACTAATGCAGACTAAAAGCCATCCTTAAATAGGGAGGTTTTGCACAGGGTTGGTTCTGATTAATTCCAGAATTGAGAACACCTGTGTCTTGCACAGGTATAATAACAAGTAAGCCAAATAGTTATTTATCAGATCTTTTAAGTTCCTTGCTATTACTAGAACTGGCTGTGGCTCAACACACAAGCAAACCGACTTGCAAGCAAACAGGAATAGTAACCAGAGAGCCACAGGTTCAAATCCCCACACAACCCTTCTTAGCAGAATGCCTCCCAGACCTCTTCTTTTTCATCTGGAGGCTTGGTTCATGACAGACTGTAAGCCGAAACTCGTCAGCTGTGTACTGACCTTTTATACTTACCTTTCATTGCTATGCGGTGTATTATCGTTGTAAATGCTCTCATAGAAGTTTATTTTCTTCATTGCCTACTGACCCGATGTAGCAAGGCTGATGGCACAAAGCCACTTATTCCCCATTGGCAGTGGGATTTCGAAAGTGTACCTGTGATTAGCCGAACTTGTGATTGACAGTATCCTTGCCTGCTCACCATGTAAGCCCACACATCTGAAAGAGGATGACAGGTATCTTCCACGCTACAGCTAGCATTTTTGGTTTAGCCCTCCGCCACCCTCTGTCTGTGCAGGATATAGATGAGGTGTTCATTGGAAGGAGTTTGAAGCCTACAAGTGAGTCCAGTGACTGCATCCAAGGACCGGACATTTTGTGGTGAAGATGGTGGGGTAAGTGGACTATTTAAAGAGGATATATTTAAAGAGGATATCTCTAAAAATTTGGATCACTTTAAACGCCTTTCATGGGGCTCTTGAATCCTTTACCCTTGTCTAGATTTCTATAGTTGTTTGATACTATCTACGGCAAAAGGGATACTTTACTATACTATCAGTGTTCACTTTGTTATGAACTATTGATATGTACCAATACGAATTGTTCTCTAAAGGCTCCATTTTCTTTGAATCTTTCTAAAAGTGGATGGGACAAGCCTGTTGGTATTTAATGCCTAACTTGCTGTTCCTCACATCAATCATTTAGTAATGCTCTGTCAGGATTGGACAGCTGAAGTTGTACACATAAATAGTCATAACCTCTGTACACTACTGCAAACTAATGAGCTGATTTGTCTAACAATCTCACCTCCTTCCCCTTGTCCTGTGTTTTCTGCCCCTTTTTTTGCCACCAAAAATGTCAAATTAAAAACTAAACGAATGGAACTAACATGAAAAATGTCGTTACTTGTCTATTTTGGTTCCTGGTTTTGTCTATGTGGTTGAATCGGCCAAAATTTGGATAAATGCATAATCATCCAAAGCCGAATGCATATGTTTATAAATTAATATATATTCAGCGAATGGGGTAAGTCGCACAATGATAGGCAGCCGATGGTAAATATATATATGTGTATGAATATATACATATATAGTTATGTGTTGTTGATATGGGCAACACATATGTACATGAATAAATATGTATATAAGTATATACATACAGTCATGGCCAAAAATATTTCACACCCTGCATTTCTGCAATTACAAATGTTTGGGCATTCTCATGTTTATTTCTCTTGTTTGTATTGGTATGACACAAAAAAGTGGAGAAAAAAAAGTCTGACAAATTCCACGCAAAACTCCAAAAATGGACGGGGCAAAATTAATTGCACCCTTAATTTAATATTTGGTAGCACACCCATCACTTCCTGTAACCATAAATGAGTTTCTTACACCTCTCTACTGGAATTTTGGACCAATTTTCTTTCACCAACTGCTCCAGGTCTCTCAGATTGGATGGGTTCCTTCTCCCAACTGCTGTTTTGAAATATCTCCACAGGTGCTCTATGGGACTGAAATCAGGAAACATTGCAGGCCAGTTCAGTACTCTCCAGTGCTTTGTCTTAAACCATTTCTTGGTGTTTTTTGATGTATGCTTTGGGTCATTGTCCTGCTGTAAGACGCATGACCTCTGACTGAGACCATACTTTCAGATACAGGGGCCCTAAATTGCACCACTGAATTATTTGGTAGTCTTCAGATTTCATAATGCCATGCACACAGTCAAGACATCCAGTGCCTTAAGCAGCAAAGCAACCCCAAAACATCAGTGAACCTCCACCATGTTTGACTGTAGGGACTGTATTCTTTTCTTTTAAAACCTCATTTCTTTTTCTGAAAACAGTAGAATGATGGGCTTTACCAAAAAGCTGTAATTTTGTTTCATCTGTATACGGCACATTCTCCCAAAAGGATTCTGGCTTCCTCAGGTAAGTTTTGACAAACTCCAATCTGGCTTTTTTATGTTACTTTGTTGGCAGTGGGTCCCACCTGGGTCTCCTATCATAGCGTCCCTTTTCATTCAGGTGGCAACATATAGTGTGAGCTGACACATTTGTACCCTATGTCTGAAGTTTAGCTTAAATTTGTCTGGAAGTTGATTGAGGTTCTTTATCCACCATTCGAACAATCCTTTGTTGCAATCTTTGATCCATTCTTCTCTTTCATCCATGCCCAGGGAGATTAGCTACAGTGCCATGGGCTGTAAACATCTTGACAATGTTGCACACAGTGGACACAGGAACATTAAGATCTCTGGAGATGGACTTGTAACCTTGAGATTGTCCATGCTTTTCCACAATTTTTGTTCTCAAATCCTCAGACAATTCTTTGCTGCTCTTTCTCTTCTTCGTGCTCAGTGTGGCACACAGAGACACACAACAGAAAGGTTGAGTCAATTTTTCACCATTTTAACTGGTTGCTGGTGTGATTTCTATACTGTCAGCACCTGTTAATTGATACAGGTGAATTTAATTACAAATTACAGGGAAAAGCTCAACCCCACATCAAGGTAGAAATTTAAATTTATTGGAACAAGCACACGGTTAAAAACACTCACAAGAGGTAAGTCTGGATCCACCTCAGGATTACCAGTGTCTCCCACAACCGAGGATCCCTTCTATGTGTCCACTCTGTAGCGACCTGTCAGAGCTCCACCCTTAACACGTTTCATTCGCTCCTTAGCAAACTTTCTCAAAAGGAATTCAGCGAGTGTTACTGACCAGCTGTTGTTAGCATCCGTTTAAATTACAATCGTTATTTCCCTATGGTTGCGTCACAGACTTGGAATGCAATTATTTCTTACAATTTTGAGAAAGGGCTAATCATTTTGTCCAGTCCATTTTTGGAATGTGTGAGATTTGAGGGTTTTTCTCCACTTTTTGTGTCATACCAATTCAAACAAAAGAAATAAACATGAGAATGCCTAAACATTTGCGATTACAACAATTTTCTGGGCAAAGTGGTGCATTATCTGACATAAATGCATGGGTGCCAATATTTTTGGTCATGACTGTTAATATTTACAGGGAAAACACAGTTCCCATAGACCGCTAGGTAAAGGCACTTTAACCAATCATAACTATTTGCAGTTCTCTTGTAATAGCTGATTAATTATCATGGGCGAATTTGCCATCTTAACAGCACTCGTTAAATTAGTGATCCACTTGTAATCTAGTCCATATTGTTTAAAGCCATACATAAATATATATTGGCTGAACACAGGAGTATAGGTTAAATATAGTTTAAATTTTTAAACCTGTTTAGGAGACTATTGTGGAGTGAGTTGATCACAGATGAAGGTGACAAAGCCCATAACTAACACTCACCTAAATTACAAGTTTTGCAGTGTGGCTATACCGCTGAAACATTGGCCTTTGCGCGAGGAATGGCAGGTCTCTCACATTACAAGTCACGGAGGTTCAGCTATACGGCTATCATTTTAGCCTGTACCATAACTCTCCATTCCACACTCAATAAATGGCTTTTAAATGTGGAATTTTCAGGTCCCCATATTAGAGGTTGTGTGATCAAGCTATTCCGCTAGCGTTATAGCTTATACTTTCACAATCCATTCCGGGATCAGAGACCAGTAGTTATGGATTTTGTGAAACAAAAATGTTTCACAAAACACACAACAAAAATGTTACAAAGTGCACTAACACCCATAAACTACCTATTAACCTCAAAACCAACATCCCCCCACATTGCAAATACTATATTAAACCTATTAACCCCTTATCCACCGTCCACCCACATCGCCAACACTAAATTAAAGTATTAACCCCTAAACCGCTGACCCTGCACATTGCTACTACTAAAATAAAGCTATTAACCCCTAAACTGCCAGCCCCCCACATCGCGACACACTAATTTACATTTTTAACCCCTAAACCTAACAATATAACTATCTTAAAATAAAAAAAACTTACCTGTGAAATAAAAAAAACTAAGCTTAATTTATCACAAAACCTAACATAACTATTTAAAAAAAATAAACGTCTAGATTATGAGTTTGGCTTTAGCCTTAAAAAGCAGCGTTAAGGGGTCCTAACGCTGCTTTTTAACGCCCACTGCTATTACAAGTTTGGCAGGTACAGGTGTACCGCTCATTTTTCTTTTGCAACTTTTCCACACCGCAGATCCCCTTACGTCAATTGCGTATCCTATCTTTTTAATGGGATTTTCCTAACGCTGGTATTACAAGTCTTGGAAGAAGTGAGCGGTACAGCCTCTTCCTCCAAGACTCCTACTGCATATAAAAGTCTGTAGTTAAGAGTTTTATGGGGTTTTATGGGGTTTTATGGGCTAACGCCGGAACATAAAGCTCTTGACTAAAGTGCTAAAGAGTACACTAACACCCATAAACTACCTATTAACCCCTAAACCGAGGCCCCCCACATCGCAAACACTATAATAAAATTATTTAACCCCTAATCTGCCGACCGGACATCGCTGCCACCTACATTATACCTATGAACCCCTAATCTGCTGCCCCTAACATGCCGACACCTACATTATATTTATAAACCCCTAACCTGCCGCCCCCAACGTCTTGGCCACCTAACTACAATTATTAACCCCTAATCTGCTGTCCGGACATCGCCGCCACTATAATGAATGTATTAACCCCTAAACGGCTGCACTCCCGCCTTGCAAACGCTATAAAATTTGTTATTAACCCCTAATCTGCCATCCTTAACATTGCCGCCACCTAGCTACAATTATTAACCCCTAATCTGCCGTTCCCAATGCCGCCACTACTATATTAAATGTATTAACCCCTAAACCTAAGTCTAACCCTAACCCTAACAGCCCCCCAATTTAAATCTATTTTTAATAAATCTAAATAAAATTACTATAATTAAATAAATTATTCCTATTTAAAACTAAATACTTACCTATAAAATAAACCCTAATATAGCTACAATATAACTAATAGTTACATTGTAGATATTTTAGGATTTATTTTTATTTTACAGGCAAGTTTGTATTTATTTTAACTAGGTAGAATTGTTTTTAAATAGTTTTTAAATATTTAATAACTACCTAGCTAAAATAAGTACCTGTAAAATAAACCCTAACCTAAGTTACAATTACACTTAACACTACTCTATAATTAAATTAATTACCTAAACTACCTACAATTAAATACAATTAAATTAAATAAATTACGGGAAAAAACAAACACTAAATTACAGAAAATAAAAAAGAAATTACAATATTTTAAACTAATTCACCTAATCTTATCCCCCTAATAAAATAAAAAGCCCCCCAAAATAATAAAATTCCCTACCCTAAACTAAATTACAAATAGCCCTTAAAAGGGCCTTTTGTGGTGCATTGCCCCAAAGTAATCAGCTCTTTTACCAGCCCTTAAAAGGGCTTTTTGCGGGGCATTGCCCCAAAGTAATCAGCTCTTTTACCTGTAAAAAAAGAAATACAATACCCCCCCAACATTACAACCCACCACCCACACACCCCTACTGTAAAACCCACCCGATCCCCCCTTAAAAAAAAACTAACACTACCCCATTGAAGATCACCCTACCTTGAGCTGTCTTCACCCAGCCGGGCACCAGTGGTCATCCGATGGGGCAAAAGAGGACATCCGGACTGGCAGAAGTCTTCATCCTATCCGGGCAGAAGAGGACATCCGGACTGACAGACATCTTCATCCAAGCGACATCTTCTATCCTCATCCATCCGACGAGGAACGGCTCCATCTTGAAGACCTCCGGTGCGGAACATCCTTCTAGGCTGACGACTACCCGACGAATGGCTGGTCCTTTAAATGACGTCATCCAAGATGGCGTCCCTCGAATTCCGATTGGCTGATAGGATTCTATCAGCCAATCGGAATTAAGGTAGGAAAAGTCCGATTGGTTGATTTAAGGTGCCGGATCAGGGGGTAGTGTCACAAAGTACTTATAGCCTGTTAGATCCGGAGCGGCAACGCAGTTACTCTGACTGACATCTTCTTGAATAGCTGAGGCGGAGGTACCCGATCTGATTACTGGACACGTTTGTGAGTAGTGACTGTCCTGCACCCGACACACACTCTCTCTCCTTGCAGAGCTCCTAAGCAAATACCCGCTCCTAACGCAGACGGCTGCAGTAGCCCATTCTCAAAAGTGTGACTTCACCATAACTTGCCTGACTACACACGAGCTTAGACAGCTTTAATATTATGGTGCACTGACTCTTTTGCAGCCTACCCCGTTACATAACCCTCATTTTTGGGGCACATTAGGAGTTCCTGTCATCAGCTCAGTTATACCCTAATTCTGAGCGTTATAATAGGCCTTCAATTGCAGCCTGTACTGTACAGTATTTATCAACTGGGACCCAGCTAATCCCCTTTTTACAATAAATCTCACAGCACTCTAATGATTGGCCTTTCTGATTCTGCTCCTGCTTAATTTGACACACAAAGTTGCCCCCTCCATATATGCCTACCAGGTTCTGAAGGAACTCCAGTATATTGAAAGACCCAGCTTTACATAACAGGCCTTCACTCTCAGTAACCACAGTTAGTCCCCTCCTCCCTTTCCTTCAGGTCCTTGGTACCTGTGGGTCATACCCCACTACCTTTTCCCGACTTCGCCAATAGGAGGCCTTGGTCAGCAGATAGACCTCTTCACCTGCCTGTCAAGTGGGAACACTCTCTAACCTAATTATTCACTCCTCTTTGGAAGTTTGCACATTTGCTATGCAGGACTAAAGACCCCAATGTAGGGGAACCAGGTGGATTTCCCCCCCCCCCCCCAGCCTCATCCACAGTCAAGGAGAACTATCTACTAGGACTTCATTCATTACCACCATATTGCAGCCTACTACTGAGACCCGCCTTTCATTAGCATATATGGCTCATAATATGAGGAAAAAGATGAAGCATCAGGGTCAGCCTAAAAGAACTTTAAATGATCATTTCCACAGCAAGACAACTTAAAATGTTGAGGGATCTGAGGATGATTCCAGAGATGAAGCCGCAACATATAATCCTCCTCTTAAATCCCACAATCCCTTAAAAGAAGGTCAAGGTATCCTGCAATCTGCTGTACTAGACTCCATCAAAGCTCTTTCAGAGAAGATGGACACCCACTACTCATCTCTCAAACAAGATCTAAGAAATTCTGTGAGTGAACTTAAAAGAGACATTGCCTCCTTGGGCGAACGCATGGAAACTCTTGAACGAAAGCACGAGGACCTGAGCATAAACCACACGAATCTTCTTTCCTATTCTCAGAATTTGGCCGAAACAGATCTCAGACTTAGAAGCTAAATTGGCGGATATGGAGGATACATCACGCAGAAACAATCTGCGGATCAGAGGAATTCCTGAGGACATTGGCACAACGGACCTGCCCAAGTATCTCTCTGGCCTATTTAGGGAGCTGCTTAGATCCACTACAAAGCAAGAATCCATCATAGACAGAGCTCATAGAGCACTACGACCAAGGAATGCTTCCTCTGACATACCAAGATATACCAAGAGATGTTATTCTCAGGCTGCATTATTTCACCTTTAAAGAGAAGGTCCTTAGGGCCTCATTCCTAAATAAAAACCTCAAAATGCCATACGACGCAATCAAAATTTTTCCGGACTTATCTCCATATACACTTGCAAAGAGACGGACATTCCGACAGTTCGCGCAGAATTTGCGCCGCCTTGACCTCAAATATAGGTGGGGCTTCCCTGTCAAGATCTTTTTTCGGCATGAAGACCGCACCTATATAATCTCCTCCCCAGATCAGGGGATGAAAATCTTACAATCGTTGGGTCTCACTCAGGCTGCTGACCGCAACCCCAAATCTACTGGTCAGGGAAGTAATCTCAACTCTTCAGAAAATATTCATCTGATCCTAAAAGCCCTCCTTGAACAGTTTGTAAGATCTTCAGTTCTAGGATCCAGTAACTTGCCCAAAACCCCTAATTGAGCACACGCACGGGTACCTATCTTACCCCTATTACTTGATTTTGCTCAATATACACAGACATGGGCCCCTACACTGACGAGCAGTTCCTATCCATAGACTTAGTTCTTGAGCTTACACACGGGTACTTTCTTACTCTTGTCATAATGACAGCTCAAATACAACATACTCATTAGACCCCTGGGTCTTTCCAAGACTCCCCTTCTAAGTCTACCGATGATACTTCAGTAACTATCAGCCAAGAACTCACTTAACATACCATGGATACTGGATTTATATAATGTTAATTTTCCTAATTGTTGGTTTATGGTGTTAAATGTTTGATTACTGTTATTTATCTTAACCAATGTTATACTTCTATTCTTTAGAATGTTACAGTTTGATGCCTCACATCCCCTTCCTATCTGCCCTCCCTCCTGCTGAAGCTCCTTCCTTCTCCTACCCTTCTCCTTGATTATACACTATATCATCTTATGTCTGGGGGGCTCCACCCCCCCCTATTTCCCCTTATCTCTCTATTCACTTAATTATCTACACGCGACCTTATCATAGTCCACATATTACCAAGATCTCTACCAGATACCAATTAATATTATAATTGTCACCTCGCATACATACACACTCCTACTCTCTCATTTTAGTCCTTTACAGCTATATGAGGCAAATATAGTCTCTCCTCCGCCTCCTCCCCTCCCCTCCCATTTACTCAAGCAGCTACTGTCTGCTGTATCCTAACCAAAGTTTTATTATCCCTTGTTATATATGTTTCTTGCATAATTTTTTATTTTATCTCTTCTAGTGCCGCTAGACTCTCCTCAAACTTAGATCCCTAAACAAATCTAATCTGTTACTCTTAACTTAGAGGTCATATTTTATAACATAATCTCACTCCTCACTTTCCCTCCCTTTTAATATACCTACGCTAATCACACTAGGCCCTGTCCCCTCCCTCTCCTTCCCCTTTGAGGCCTTCCCCCCCCCCCTTTTTTTTCTCTCTCTCTCTTCTCTCCCCAGCACAGCAGTATGGACAGTCTTCGTATCCTCACCCTGAATACTCAGGGTCTCAACTCACCTTTGAAACACAGTTTACTGACAACTTTCCTAAGAAAAACCAAGACTGACATAGGGTTCATTCAAGAAACACACTGGACTGCGAATCAAGGTACTACATATACCTCAAGGGGGTACCCGATAGTCTTGAGAGCTTCCTTTCAGTCAAAATCTAGAGGAGTAGCCATATACATTAGTAATAACATTAAATTTGAACCCATCTACTTAGAATTAGACCCTCAAGCTTGTTATATCATTCAGGTCTGCAAAATAAATAACCACGTACTAACACTGGTAAATATTTATGCACCCAACACTAAACAAATTAGATTTTTAACAAAACTGCTAAGATCGGTGTCGGCAGTGAATCAAGGGGAATTAATATTGGGGGGAGATTTTAATCTGATCTGGGATTATACCCTCGATAGGACAGGACCTAGGATCTTTACCTAGGAGAGAGCAATACACCCCCTCTCCAAAGCCTTACAAAACTTAATTCTCCAATATGACTTATACGACTGTTGGAGGTCATTGCACCAACTAGATAAGGAATACACTTTCTATTCCTCTCCACACAAATCTTTTACTCATTTGATTATTTCTTTGTTAGTGCCCGATCCCTAGACAATATCTCTAACATAAGAATCCCATCTATATTGTGGTCCGATCACGACGCTGTTACCCTGACCCTTGGTCCACTTTTAACCTGCACTTCTCCCCCTGCGTGGCAACTGAGAAACTATATGGTTACAGATCCCACTCTTAAAATAGGGATCCAGGAGAAAATTGTAGAGTTTTTTTGCTATAAATGACACACCACAGCTCACAACTGAAGTTCTTTGGTCTGCTCTCAAATCTGTTTTGAGAGGCCACTTCATTGCTCTAGAAGCTGAGACCCGCAAGCAAAGAGGGATCTCATTATCCACTCTCTCAGCACAGTTATGAACACTCAGGTTATCACTCACCGCTTCTTATTCTAACACCACAGCACATAACATCACAATCATCACTAAACAAATTAGGAAGTTAGAATTACAAATGTTGGAGAAGTTCAAGAGAACTTTCTATCATTACAGCAATAAAGCTTCCACAATCTTATCTGCCAAACTTAGACATCGGACGGCACAATCCAGAATCATGTCTATCAAGAATGCAACGGGCACACCAATTAGTTCACCGAGGGGGATTGGAGATGCTTTCAAATCCTATTATCATGCCCTATATAATATTGGGGAGGAATTAGATTACCCTACGTCTAATCCAACAGCCATTAGACTCTTTTTAGAATCTTTACAGTTGCCCCTTCACTCTCCAGACCACTTTTCGGCACTAACTGATCCCATAACACTTGAGGAAGTCCAGCTTGTAATTAAAGACATGAAATTGGGCAAATCCCCCTGCCCCGATGGCTTCACAGCCCACTTCTATAAGACCTTCCAACCCCTTATTGCTCCAACCTTATGTAAATTATTCAGGGAGGTAATGAAAAAAGGCTCCTTTGCTGGAGAATTCCTGGAAGCAACAATTACCACTATTCTAAAGCCAGGAAAACCGGCTGAACTTTGTAGTAGCTATCGCCCTATATCTCTTCTTAATCTTGATACAAAGCTATACGCGAAAATTCTTGCCAAAAGACTTTCAAAAGTTATCACTTTGTTGGTCCACCCAGACCAAGTGGGATTTGTTCCGCAGAGGGAGGGTGCAGATGCCACTAGGAGGGTTCTGGATGTTCTGTCGATCATAGCAAATAGGGGGGTCCCATTTCTCGCCCTGTCCCTAGACGCCGAGAAGGCCTTTGACAGGGTGAGATGGGAATACCTCTGGTTCACGATGAAAGCTTTTAATATCCCAGACACCTTTATTTGTGCTGTACAAGCTCTCTACTCATCTCCCTCGGCTAGAGTAAAGGGAGTTGGTTTTAGATCAGACCCCTTTCACATTACAATTGTACAAGGCAGGGCTGTCCACTATCACCTCTCCTTTTTGCTTCAGCGATTGAGCCCCTAGCGCAGGCGATTAGTCTGAACCCACAAATTACTGGATTACAATTAACAACTTCTTCCCATAGTATTTCCCTTTATGCAGATGATATTACTCTGTTTCTCACCTCTCCATCTATTTCACTACCTACAGTATTTGACCTACTTGATCGTTTTGGACAACTTAGCTATTGCAAACTAAACATAAATAAAACTGAAGCACTATATATAAATATCTCTCCTCAAGAATTGACTTATTTAAAATAAACATATAGTTTCCAATGGAACTCACATGCCATTAAGATTTTAGGGACGTTCTTGAGCCCCGATCCAGAAACCACTATCACGAGAAACTTCACAGACAGGTTATCAGAATTCCGGAACCTTTTGTCCTCATGGGAGTACCGTGAGATATCATGGACAGGGAGAATTGCTGCGTTAAAGATGTCCTTCATACCCAAAGTTACTTACTTGTTCAGATGTATCCCATACAACATCCCCCGACCTCTCCTAAATAAATTACAAAGTCTCATTACGGCCTATGTATGGAAAGGTAACAGACCCAGAACATCCAGGACCACCTTGCAGAGGCTGATTACACATGGGGGATTAGCCCTCCCCAACATCATCCTGTATTATACAGCGGCTAGACTGTCTCATCTCTTTTCTTGGAGCCTTATAGATGATCAACCCAGGTGGTTTGATACAGAGCTCTCGGCCCTCCCGTTGGGACTTGTCCTATCCGACCTCTTATGGATTCCCCCCACTAAAGGGAAAAAATACCTAACTTACCTAAAATTATTGCAGATGCCCTCCAGTTTTGGAGTCAGACAAGACATAATCCACATCCCTCCCCAGTACTCACCTTGAATGGAGCACTACTTGGTCTCCCAGATTCACATCTCTCGTCTTGGCGACCTCTCGCCCCCATCTTGGCCATGGACCTTTATGATCAAAACCAATGGCTCACACATACGCGGTTCTGTGCAAAATTTAATATCCCTTCCTCTCTATACTTTGAAGCCTTTCGTCTCCGTACATGGCTGAAATCAAGGGGATAGCCGGGAAACAACCTTAAATCACCTTCAAAATGGGAGATTGTATGAATTCAGGGGGGTGGCCTCACACATGCCCTGTCTTTTCACTACAATCTCCTTCTCGAACCCACTACTCACCATAAAATAGATTAACATAGAGCATGGGAAAGGGAGATAGGCTTCACTGCCGACACTGACACGTGGCATTTACGCATCGCTATGACAAAAAAACTCCTACACTGCGCTACTCTCTGGGAGCTACAATATAAAATTCTGGTGAGATGGCATTTAGTACCCTCTACCCTACACAGGATTTATGGCACCCAATCTCCACATTGTTGGAGAGAATGCAGGCAGTTGGGGACCCACCTACACGTTTGGTGGTCCTGCCCCAAGATCCAACCACACTGGCGGAACCTTTTCAGAATCCTTCACTCATTAAATATTGCCCTCCCATATAAACCAGAGATATCTCTTTTACACATGCACCTACCGAGATTGACACAACCCAGGGAAGCCCTAGTAATATATCTTATTATGGCTACAAAATTAATGATTGCTAGAATGTGGAAACATAAAGACCCCCTCCCCCCCATATCTCAAGTTCTTACTGCGGTTCATTTCATCAAACGGATGGAACTATACTCTCATAGAATTTTAGACAAAGTTGACTTTTACCAAGAGACCTGGTCCCCCTGGATTGAGAAATACCAGGACTGATCTAGACCTTTATTTGCTGTCCTTGAGATGAATTAGATTTCCACTAAGGCGTCTAGTTTCTGCAGACCGAGACCTGCCCTACCTGACTTAGAATACTAGTAGCTCCATATGAGCCCTACTCCCCCCCCATTTAATTTTTTTCCCTCTTCCTTTCCAGATACCTCACCCTGTACACCACACGTTGACCTCTATCGATATTTCTGAAAGTGATCCTATCAATAAAGTTTTACTACTTTTAGGTCTAGCTGTAATTGGAATTATATGACATTTAGTCTTCGCACTAATAGTTTCTATGAAAAATATTGAGTTGCAGTGTTCTAGATATAGGCAAGAAGATAGAAAATGGCTTAAGGGTTACTTTATTTAATACTGTACCAGTACCAAGCTTAGCACGTATACTAGTAATGGTTATTTAACTTGTTTTCATTTATGTACAGTATGACGTACTCCCTTCTTGTTTTGTTATTGGTTATTCCTGTTGGATGTATACCTGAACTTGCTTCTTGAACAAAAATAAAAATTTAATAAAAAAGGCATTGCCTTAAGTTAAACAGACTTTTTACATAAAAAAAATTACAAAGTACCCCCTAACAGTAAAAACCCCCACCCAACCAATAATAAATAATAATAAATATATTATTATTATATATTAATAATAAAAAATTCCTAATCTAAAAAAGAAAAGAAAATCCCTTTACAAAAATTAAACCAAATTATCCAAAATAATAAAAATTATTCCTATTCTAATGCCCCCACCCCCCTCAAACCCACAAAATAAAAAAAAACTTAACTGAAAAAAAACCTAATCTACCCATTGTCCTGAAAAGGGCATTTGTATGGGCATTGTGCTTAAAAGGGCATTCAGCTCTTTTACTGCCCTTAAAAGGGCATTCAGCTCTTTTTCGGCCCAATAAAGTAAAAAAGCCCTAATCTAAAAAAATTTAAAAAAACACCCTAAAAAAACAAAAAAAAATGACACTAACCCCAAAATCGGTACTCATAGTTGCTGAAGTCCGTCGAAAGATCTTCATACCAGCGTCCATCGGTCTGACGTGGAGGTCCTCTTCATGCGAATGTCCGCCGCACACTGAGGATTCAATGCAAGGTAACCCTTTTATATTGGGGTACCATTGCATTCCTTTTGGCTGAAAATTTTAAAACAGCTCTCATTCCTATTGGCTTATTTGAATCAGCCAATAGGAATGAGAGGAATGAGTACACTCATATGCTAATTTCTAAGCCCTTGAATGCCACCTCTTATCTGAATGCACTTGACAGTTTTTCACAGCTAGAGGACGTTAGCTCATGTGTGCCACATTAGATAACATTGTGCTCACACCCATGGAGTTATTTAAAAGTCAGCAATAATTGTCTATCAAAAGATCTGAGATAAAGAGGCAGTCTGCAGAAGTTTAGATATAAGGTAATCAAACAGTTAAAAAGTATATTAATATAACAGTGTTGGTTATGCAAAATTGGGGAATGGTAAATAAAGGGATTTTATATCACTTTTTAAACAAAAACATTTTGTTTTTTTTCTGTCTCTTTAAAGTCTGTTTATAAAAGTGCTAAATGTGAAAGTAGTATTTTGTATAGACCACCTTACCGATGTCAAGTAGTACAAGTGCAATTAGTGTGCTACTACCACTTCCCATTGAAATTATTGGGTGCACTATATATGTGTTGAGTGTATACAAATGGTTTGGTTAAATTATTCACTTTGTTACAATAAATATAAATTTTGTTTGTGCAAGGCCAAGCACAAATACAATGCTGCATGTTATAATTTGTGCTTGACTTGTAATCTCGTCCTATGTGTTTAACTACTGCAAAAGAGCACTGCTGGTTATTGGTGGACAGTAACACTCTATACTAGCTGGGAAATAAATGGGTAAAGCTGTATAGGGTTAAAACATGTTCTTTATTAAATTGATTAAAATCTACAGGTTATCAGACTTAGGCTCAAAATAACCTGACACTGAAAACTGTTTTCACTGTCAGGTTATTTTGAGCCTTAGGGCTCTATTTAACAAGCTTCGTATGGAGCTTGATGGCCCGTGTTTCTGGCGAGTCTTCAGACTCACCAGAAACAGCAGTTATGAAGCAGCAGTCACAAAGACCACTGCTCCATAACCTGTCCGCCTGCTCTGAGCAGGCGGACAGACATTGCCGGAAATCAAACCGATCGAGTACGATCGGGTTGATTGACACCCCCTGCTGGCGGCCTATTGGCCGCGAGTCTGCAGGGGGCGGAGTTGCACCAGCAGCTCTTGTGAGCTGCTGGTGCAATGCTTAATGCGAGCAATAGACTGTATTCAGCGAGTATTCAGCGAGGTCTGTCGGACCTGATCCGCACTGTCGGATCAGGTCCGACAGACCTTGATAACTATGGGCCTATGTCTAATAACCTGCTGATTTTAATTTATTTAATAAAATGCATTTTTTAACACTATACAGCTTTACCTTTTTTTTCTCCAGCTGGTATAGAGTGTTTCTGTGCATCAACAATTGTTTAAAGCTGTGGAAAGGCCTTTCTGACAACCAGCAGGGCCTATGGTTATGAGAGTGAGATGAGCACATACTGGAAGCAAAGAATCAGGGCGATCTGCAATTCGCATTGAAGAGAGTAAGAACTAACATATATCTATACTAAGATCCCTAGTCAAAAAGCATTATCTTAATGGAATCATTCTGAAGTCATCAATGACTCCACTCCAGACTAGACATTACAAGCCATACTGAAGTATGCCCACAGGCTGAAATATTTAAATGAGATAACGCTACACTCATTCACTGGCTGTTCATGTAAGGTAATCATTAAAGTAATCTGCTACATTTACTGATGACTTTACAAGCCTGACGATGTCTGATGATGCCTTCTAAAGTAGTTTGATGATCATCAAATGAATCCAGTATGGTCTCTAAAATAATCATGTTTGTCTTGGGATTACACAGTGGGACACTACGATCTCCAAATTACACATTGAGCATACTTCAGATTTGTTGTTAAAGAGTGCTCTGTATTTCTGCTATCGATTTAGCGGTCTGCCTTCACACAACACTCTACACAACCTGGAGAGATATTACAAACACAGTAGCCCAAGTAATTACTTAATCTCATCCTAATACTTGTATAACTTGCTTAAAGAATTGGTACTAATATTGAATGGAATGATTTTCTATGAAAATAATATGTTATAACTTTGTTATTGCTTCTGAATACTTTGTGGTCTACAGTTCATTCAAGGTGACCTCACAAGAGCGCTCGTACATAGGCTCCTATGAGAGCCTCGTTCTGATGCAGTAAGAGAAGGCATCAGAACTTCAGAGAAGGGGGTAAGTAGCGCAGCGATGGCAGCAATTTTAAATATTTACGTAAATGATTATATACATATACATTTATGTTTTAATATGTGTATATTTTCATATTAACACACAAATATATATGTATATAAGCATATACATATATGTTTACAGGGAACACACAGTTCCTATAGACAGCAATGTAAAGGCACTTTTCAGTGCTGTTTTTTTTCTAACACCCCCACTTCCACCAACTTTAGCCCCAAAATACTGCCTAGTGCAGTAATTGTATTAAATAATAAAAAATACTGTATTGTGGGGCCATTTGGGGCACATTTATAAAATTAACCAAGGATCTGATCTCTGGTTAGATTTATAAGCACTAATTGCTACAGCAAGCTTGTAGTAGCAATAACCAGCCACTTGCCCATTTGTGGGCACGTAATAATTTAACGCTCCACTTGTAACCTAGCACACACTATATATATATATATATATATATATATATATATATATATACTAGTACTAAAGCCCTTGTACACGGGCCATTTTTTGCAGTTCAGCGGTCCCACCCCTTGCTCTCTCTCCCCTCTTTTTCTCTCTATCTCCCCTCTTTGACTCTCTCCCCCCTTTCTTTTGCTCTCTCTCCCCCCTCTTTTGTTCTCTCCCCCCTCTTTTGTTCTCTCCCCCCTCTTTGGCTCTCTCCCCCCTCTTTGGCTCTCTCCCCCCTGTTTGGCTCTCTCCCCTCTTTTGCTCTCTCTCCTCTTTGGCTCTCTCTCTCCTCCCCCTTCTTTTGCTCCCCCCTTTGGCTCTCTCCCCCCCTCTTTGGCACTCTTTCCCCCCTCTTTGGCTCTCCCCCCCCCTTTGGCTCTCCCCCCCCTCTTTGGCCCCTCTCCTGCTCCCTCTCTGGCTCTGTCTTAATCGAAAGCCTTTGCCATTCTGGCCACGCCCCTCGTCGCACCCGGCCATGCCCCTCACTACGCCCGGTCACGCCCCCATCGCGACGCTCCCGTCGGCCACGCTCCCTGACACTCCGCTTCAGCCTTGCCCTGTGCTGAGTGCTAGGATCCTAACGGCCAGGTATGTTTGTCACGTGCAGTCTCTACTGCGCATGACTGCATCTGACAAACATACTTGGCCAATTATTATATAGGATATATATATATATATATATATATATATATATATATATATATATATATATACGTATCTATATATATATATATATTATATATATATATATATATATATATATATATATATATATATATATATATATATATATATATATATATATATATATATAAATAAAATGTGTTGTCATGCCACTACTGCCATTTATAACTGGTTATACTGTGTTTTATCAGAATCTATACATCTTTATACTTTTCTAATATATGTCTTTTAAACTTACTATATTTAGGACAGAAAAAAAGTCTTAAAAAAGGCTTCTATAAATGACTGATTAACCTTGTCCTATTCCTCGGATTTGCCATCTGCAATGCTGTCATGCAGATCTCTATCAGGATAAGCACAGGCACCAGAGAAAGAGAATCAGCATATTGCACATATGCTTTGGAAATGTTGAGAAATTCTTTAAACCTGTAATATCACTAAAAAAGGAGAAAATACTGATCTCATCTTTGTTTACCAAATATCAATTCAGAGTTCAATTATTTTGCTATCATATTTTGGAAAGTGGTAGCTATTAATGGATCATATTACATTAGAAATATCAATTAAAGGGACAGTTCACCCAAAAACTTTCTCCCCTTTAAATTATTTCCAATGATCCTTTTGACCTGCTAGAGTGTATTAAATTGGTTGCAAGTAGCTACTTTACTCCTATTTCAGCATTTGAAATAGCTGATTTAGCTTGTGGTTTCCCAACCTATACTGAAAGTTTTGATACTGGCGTATACGCTATTCACAAGCCTAAGTAAACACAGTCAGCAGAAGAAATTAAACCCTCAGTGGGGGGCATGATAGTTAAGTAATAAAATGATAATTTTCCATTGTTCTCTCTATGTATTGAGCTTTGGTGTTCCAGACAAATATAAGATAAGGAAGCAGGTCTGTGTACATAAAAGTGATAACATAATGAGATCTGATATTACCTGAAGCTCAACCCATTGTAATAGGCTGTGGTTTCAAAGGACAAAACCAGCTACTTCATATACACAAATAAACCCGAAAATGCAATTTCTCAAATATTTTATACTCTGCAGTTGGTATAACAAGTCATTTAAAATACATTTATGGAAAAACAATTTTACAGTGTACTGTCCCTTTAATATATATTTCTTCTAATAACAGTGACCTACAGTAACTGCTTATATTAAAAAAATATGTAATATTATGCCAATATGTATAACTTCTTAACTATTTCAAAGTAAGACCGCTTCTGGATACCTTAATCCCATTTTAAATGAAGCTAATATAAATAACTATAATGAGATATGACATGATTTGTAACCTGCTTAATTTGAGCTCAGATTAAAAAAAAATACTTTGAGTATTAGAAAAAAATTACCATTTCTATTTTAGACTGAGATATGTTACATATCATATAGTTAATTATCTATTTTAACGCACAGACAGAAATGTTTATTTGGTCCTCTGTTATAAGTAAAAAGAATAGACCACAAGGAACACTTCTTATCATAAAGAGGAGCAAACTCCAGCTGTCAATTAGTCTAAGATAATTCATGGCTGTAACTGGTTGTTTCCTCCCAACTAGCACCAAACAAGTTTCCTCTACATTAAAGGAACAATCAACACAGTAGATTTGCATAATCAACAAATGCAAGATAAGAAGACAATGCAATAGCACTTAGAGGCTGAATTATCAAATGTCTGTCAGACCTGATCCGACAGTGCGGATCAGGTCTGACAGACATCGCTGAATGCGGAGAGCAATACGCTCTCCGTATTCAGCATTGCACCAGCAGCTCACAAGAGCTGCTGGTGCAACGCCGTCACCTGTAGACTTGCGGCCAATTGGCCGCCAGCAGGGAGGTGTCAATCAACCCGAACATACTTGATCGGGTTGAATTGTGGTGATTCCTGTCCGCCTGCTCAGACCAGGCGGATAGAGTTATGGAGCAGCAGTCTTTAGACTGCTGCTTCATAATTGCTGATTCTGGAGAGTCTGAAGATTCGCCAGAAACATGGGCCCTCAAGCTCCATTCGGAGCTTGATAAATGGGCCTCTTAGTCTGAACTTCAAATGAGTAGTAGATTTTTTTTCTGACAATTTTAAAAGTTATATCCTTTTCTACTCCCCCTGTATCATGTGACAGCCATCAGTCATTCACAAATGCATACACGTACCATGTGACAGCCATCAGTCTTTCTCAAATGCATACACACTTATTCTTGCACATGCTCAGTAGGAGCTGGTGACTCAAAAAGTTTAAATATTAAAAGAATGTGCACTTTTTGTTAATGGAAGTAAATTGGAAAGTTGTTTAAAATGGCATGCTCTCTCTGAATAATGAAAGTTTAATTTTGATTGAGTGTCCCTTTAAATTGCAGTGTAATCATTTAGATATCCCCAATCACCTCAAAAGAAACAATTTTTTAATTGCAGATCTATTAAAAATGTTTACTTTGCCTTAGTTAGCATATGCTCAGGAGAGAAAATTGAGATGTGCTCAGTAGTGATCTCCCATAACTTCTATTAACTTCTATTAACTAAAATGACTGCAACTCAGTCTATAAGAGATGTGCAGATGGCAACTGTTCCTGCTTCCTGCACATCTTAAATTACTGTCTTCATGGTGCAGCTAAAACCTCATGGCTGCCCTGTAAATTAAAATGAGATTTTAACAGGAAAAATACACATGAAGCACGGCTGACTTGTGACCCTGGAGTGCTACGGGACTTTAAATTTATTTCATTCAGTTTAATATACCTGCACACATGTTTTAATCAATCCAGAAATAGAATTAGTGTTCATGGCACTCACCCCCATGTCACACCTCAGAGATACCACTACACCTCATAGATGATGTCAAGGCAAATCTCCCAGCATCTAGGACTTAGTGGGGACAGTGACAGCACCATCATTCTGACTCCACATACTGCATTGTCACTGTCAATGCAAACACTCACTCAGGTCATGATGATCAAAAATTCTCTAGCTTGGAGAGCAATTATAGTGCAGATTTAACATAGGCTAAACTCACTGAATACTGAATGCTCAATGAAAGGCCAGAACCTGAAAGTCTCAGGGATGAGAGAGGCCTCCATAAAGCTCTCTGCTCAGATGAGATGATCTAAAATGATACTTTAGCACTGAGAGATCTCTCACAAGATTCTAGACAAGCAGAATTTGCTATACTTGTCCAAGAGGTGTTCTCTGCATTTCTGTATGTGTAGGAGAGAGAAGCAAAGTGCAACAAAGCACTGCATGACAGGAACGTTTTGTTATACGTTGTGTTCTGTATTTTATATTACTTTACACTTCTGTTTGGGTCCTTTTTTATTAGATTTAAGTTTGTATTTTCTATTTTGTATTTTAATGCATTAAGATTTAGATATAGTAATGATTTTACAAATTCTGATTACGTTTTGAAAGTTTCTGTGTTACTTTAAGCAATTAGGATCATATGTACCCAGCAATTAAATAACAATACTGTAATAAGAGATATTTGGTTACCAACGCAGTTCCTAGTGTAATACAGTTCAAGTATTCTTAAAGTGGTAGCAGATCTATTTTCATCTGGCAATAATATTTTTCATATTTTATTTTAATTATTGTAAATAAAAGTTGTATTTTAAAAATATAAACAATCATTTAACACTACACTTTTTCTGAGTGTCATGACTTTCTTTAAAAGTAGTATTCTAAGTATCATACTTTGTTGTCTGCGTATCTTTTACAAAAGAACTGACAGTTTCAGAAATTAGAAGGGACAAGGAGTTCTCTGGGATGAACAGGGGCATTCCCAGGATATTCTAAATCTCTCTCACAATGATATGTTCTAAGCATTGACACCAGCAAGTCTCACTGATTTATCACTGAAAAGTGCCTTTACATAGCGGTTTAGGGGAACTGTGTGTTCACTGTAAATATATATGTATATGCTTATATACATATATATTTATGTGTTAATATGTGTATATTTTCTGCCCATTGCTGTGCGATGTACCCTCTTCAATGCACTTTGGTTCTGTGTTGTGTATGATGGCATCAGAATGAGGCTCCCATTGGAGCCTATGGAAGCACGCTCTTGTGAGTACAATGCCTGCGTTCAATGTAAACACAAGATTGCGTTCGCATTGCACCTAACTCGTTATACCAGTGAATATTTGCGTGCACTGGTATTACTCAGGTGAGCGCAAATATTGCTTTTGCAGAAGTGATATTTTGCGCTCAACTTTTAATCTGGCCTGTTATGCCCATATGCTGAGTCTGAACTAATATGCAATGGAGATATTTTGTTTCTTAATGAATATGTATTTAAATACCCTGGGTTTGAATCAGGGTGGATTTGATTTAAAATAAATTAAATGAAATCATGATTTAAATCACAATTCAAATAGCAAATTAAATCACTAGTCAGCAAGTCTCATTTAAAGGGACAGTCTACACCAAAATTTTTCTTATTTAAAAAGATAGATAATCCCTTTATTACCCATTCCACATTTTTGCATAACCAACACAGTTATATTAATATATTTTTTACCTCTCTGACTAACTTGTATCTAAGCCTTTGCAGACAGCCTCCTTATCTAAGTGCCTTTGACAGACATGCAGTGTAGTCAATCAGTGAAGACTTCTAAATAACTTCACGGGAGTGAGCACAATGTTATCTATATGACACATGTGAACTAGATCAGTCTAACTGTGAAAAACTTTCAAAATGCTCTGAGCTAGGCGGCAGTTTTCAACTGTTTAGAAATCAGTTTGAGCCTTGCTAGGTTTAGCTTTTCAAAAATAAAACCAAGGGAACAAAGCAAATTTGATGATAAAAGTAAATTGGAAAGTTGTTTAAAATTGCATGCCCTATCTGAATCATGAAAGTTTAGTTTTGACTTTACTGTCCCTTTAAAATCATTGTTTTCTACATAAGGTTTTATTTTTAAATAATAGATTTTATATTATTTTTCCTGTTATATATTAAGAAATTACTGATTTACTTATATAGCATTAGAAATACAAAGGTACATTATTATGAAATTAGTGGTAAGTGTTCAATATAATACGTTAATTATTTATATTTGATCAACTTTTCAGATGTACAATATTAATGGTTTTATTTACCTACAAACATAATTATTACCTTAAGAATAACAATCGGCTAGATTACGAGTTTTGCGGTATGAGTGAAAAAGCAGCGTTAAGGCTCTTTTTCACTACCGCTGGTATTACGAGTTTTGCAGGTTTAGCTGCACCGCACACTTTTTTGGCCGTAACGCAACGTAACTTTCAAAAAGTCCTTTTTCAATGGGACTTCCACAGCGCCGGTATTACGAGTTTGCCTGGGAGGCCAAAAAGTCAGCGGTACAGCCAATGGGGCCTAGTTATCAAGCCGTCAACCTCAAATACGCTGGAATTCCACAGCGTATTTGTGGCTTAGTTATCAAAGGCTAGAGACCGGCAAAAGTAGAATTTAGTGACGTAAGCTTCGATCCGCCGGACTCAGTCCGACACAGATCGATTCTTACATCACTCCAGATGTTCTGCACACAAGTTCGGCACAATCTGACTACTTTTGCTAGTTATCAAAAAACTAGTAGGTACGCTCGGCACTTTTCCGGCCCAGCGTACCTGGTTTTCAATCCGAGGAATCAGCCAATCAGCCAATCAGATTGAAGTTCAATCCGAATGGCTGATCCAATCAGCCAATCAGATTGAGCTTGCATTCTATTGGCTGTTCCGATCAGCCAATAGAATGCGAGCTCAATCTGATTGGCTGATTGGATCAGCCAATCGGATTGAACTTGAATCTGATTGGCTGATTTGATCAGCCAATCAGATTTTTCCTACCTTAATTCCGATTGGCTGATAGAATCCTATCAGCCAATCGGAATTGAAGGAACGCCATATTGGATGACGTCCCTTAAAGGAGCCTTCATTCGTCGGTAGTCCATCGGGAAGGAAGGATGTTCCGCGTCGGCGGGATGAAGATTGAAGATTGAAGACCCCGCTTGGAAGATGACATCGCCCGGATAGAAGACTTCTTCAGCGCCGCTTGGAAGATGACATCGCCCGGATGGAAGACTTCTTCAGCGCCGACTGGAGGATCACTTCATCGGATGGAAGATTTCTTCAGCGCCCCTTGGAGGATAACTTCTGCCGCTCCGGATCTCCTCTTCGGTTCCATCGCTGCGCGGCTGAGTGAAGACGACTCAAGGTAGGATGATCTTCAGGGGATTAGTGTTAGGTTATTTTAAGGGGGGTTTGGGTTAGATTAGGGGTATGTGGGTGGGGGGTTTTAATGTTGGGGGGGTTGTATTTTTCTTTTACAGGCAAAAGAGCAGTTTTCTTTGGGGCATGCCCCACAAAAGGCCCTTTTAAGGGCTGGTAAGGTAAAAGAGCTTTGAACTTTTTTAATTTAGAATAGGGTAGGGCATTTTTGTATTTTGGGGGGCTTTGTTATTTTATTAGGGGGCTTAGATTAGGTGTAAGTAGCTTAAAATTGTTGTAATATAAACAGGGGAGACGTGTTTCCAGAGAGCTCCTGCAGAAATTTACTATAATGATAAATTAGGACTTATCTTTTACAATTTGCCCTAAGATTAACCCTGAACCTGCAGGACTACCTTTACGTTATTAGAAGACCTCTTTACTTGAATCTTTATACCAGTTTCTCCCTCTGACCGACAGTGCCAGTTAGGAAATACCCAGGTCTCTGCGGCCTACTGAAGTTTTGGCTTCAAGTATGGAGGAGGTCTCTTCAGCTATCCACGAGGTTCTGCGGGAGCTCAGTTTGCAGATATCAGCCGGTTTTCAAGATCTATCGATCAGCTTAAGGATTATTATGGAGCAGCGGGAGATAACGATGCAAGCCGGGCTGAGTACTACAAAACTCCCCATGCGCATAGAACAACCCCTTCCACGAGTGGAACAGATAGTGGAGACTACGGACAATTTTATTATTATTGAAATAGCCAGTGTTCCTGTGGGACCCACTCTACTCTACAACAGCCCTGCTCGGGATGATACGATAGGTCCAGTGAGGCAGAAAACTATACATCAGCCTGCGCAGCGGGAACCCCTTCTGGAAATTAGAAAGCAGGGCACATCCCGTGCGATCCGGAACCAGAAGAAGTCCTTACCGCTAGCTCACAGAGTCGCAAACAGTGACACTACACCTACGATGATGAGAGTAATTCCCACAGAGCTCTTTGGTCGCATCGGGGTTTCACGGGGCTATAGCTGCGCCATCTATTCAGCACTGCTCACCTTGGGAGATCACAGAACGTCTGGTCACCTACCTCCACACAAGAGAAATTCAGCGTATGCAAGCTGGGACACCCACCCGCCCTTAATTTCAGCTGACATCAAGGTTTTAGCTGAGGATGAGTCCCTTTGTTCCTACAAGCAGCAGCTACCAGACGGGATCCTAGAGGCTGATTTGCCCCCTGGATCGAAGTTGTCTTCAAGTGTGTGACATACAGACTGGAGTTGGTTAGACTGTTTGTGCTCCCTATTGTTCAGGACTCTCCCTGACAAATATGTAATTTATGTAATGATCGGACTTCATGACTAACAACTCTGCTCACTGAAGTATATATGAGGGGACACCACGCATCTTCTGTTTACTTTCCCTAAGCCAGATGAAAGCGCTATACATGCCGTTTGTAGAGTTTTTGTTTTTTAGTTATTTACTAGCCCCACTGACCACCGTTAATGAAGACGTTATTAAGCTGTCTGATGAGGTGTTTTCTTTTTTTTTTTAGATACCGGATGTGTTTATTTAGCGATCCTGGGGACTGTTTTTCTTTAACATCTAAAACTGAACTTGTTTGGACCATGGAACTGTTTATTTTACCACAGCTTTCATATACATATCTATGTCCTACAAGTTCACAATGTTATCACTGATCCAGACATCTATGAAAATACATTATATAAGAGCAGGTGTCGATTAGCTCCTCTGTTCATATTATAACAGAACTGTTAGAGGTCAGATTTAAAATATATAAGCTTGCTGATACAGTAATCACTTGTCCATCTAGCATATTACCAGATGAGTGAGAGCTTCCCTTTCTTTTTCTCTTTATTTTGTTACAGCCCAAGAGTTATAAGGTTAACTCATTTACTCTTTACTCTGTATTAGTTTATTTTTCATATAATAATGTCTATAGTCTATAACTTTCTAAAGACCAGGATGTGTTTTGTTGTGATAATATTTTTATTGTTATTGAATGCCACACTCTGACTCACAAAATTTATAACTGCCATACTGAGTATTGACTAGAGCCATACTAATATTTTGGATGGCTCCTGGTGATGCTAAGTTCCATTCATACCTACCTATGCTCATAGTCATTTTATCCCACACTATAGAGTCCTCAATAATGGTACACAAAAGATAATGTCCACTTAACAATTTATATTCCAGTATTGTTTAGCTTTTCTCCTCACGTGCCCAAATTACCGCTTAACTGGATATGATAGTGTCATTTACAACATTCTGTTTTCTAAAAGTTATGCTCTCAGACACGTTATGGACTGCTTTTAATTTTCCTTCAAAGTTATATAGTTATATAAGTTAATATGGTATTTATATGCGCTGCAATATCCTACTTCTATCCAGCACCTATTTATTAAGAAGGAGAGAGGTTGTACATTTAGCATCTATAGATATGTTTACATGGTTACACTGTGTGAGTAGTCACCTCCAACCCAGTCTCAGGATAATTACAATACCCTGTGTTTATCCCCTGGTATAGGAGTACTTTCTTTTTAGCTCACATCAGCCCCTCTGAATATGGTAATATAACATTAGTGTGAATCTGGCAGTTCATTTACATATGTTACAAACACTATTACTGTTTTGTATTTACTGGCTATCCTCTGCTAGTTAAAAGACAGCTTACTTTTGATATGTCGTTTAGAGATGCAATGTCATATTTCAACATCAGTGGGGCATGCAGGCAGCAATGTTACTGAGTTATACATATGGGATATAATCTCATCACTAGAACCCTGGTAACTTGGGTATCTAAGCTAGATGGGATGGCCTTACTTTATTAAATGCTGGGGTGTGTCGCTTGCGGCCGGGGCAGCATACTGTAGTATTCTTGTAGTGAATTACTTGATATCTCAAAACTACCGGTATAGCTTTACATACATAGTATTCCATGTCCCCTAGGCTAGAGCTTGGGGTAAAATGTATCTCTAGAGCTATACATCCCACATAAAGCGCATAATAGATGATAGCCCGTGTTTGCACACTTAATTTTTGTGATACTGAATTGATATTCGATTAAGTTGCCTAGAGTACTAATCTATCTGTTTGGTCCACTAGCGTGTTTGAAAGTAAAGGGCTCTAAGTCTATTAACCTCCTCATAATGTATCTACATACCTAGAATAGCCATTATTAAAAATCTAAGGGCTATGTATCATGTTGACTTCCCCCGCCCCACATATGGAGAGAAATTTCCTTAAAACTGTTATTGTTTTGTATTTTCCTGGGTAGGTCATCATCAGACACAGAGGTAGGCTCAATCTATTGCTTACTAACAACAACTGTTATTATCATGCAATATAATCTGAACTAGTTGCACTTTACTAAAACGTAGACTTAAAGCAGGGATAACCTTTGATATCCTAGTTCAAAAACCTGATACTCTCTGTGTGTGTATCATGTTGGAATTTTAAAATGACGAATAAAGGCTGTTTTTATACATACATCTTTGGATATTGGGATCGCCTTCTTTTTCTCTTTTGATCCTAGTTCATGTTATGGTATCACATAGCCTGTACCCGCTAGAAGTCTTAGCATGTATATAGTTGCCATACCCTACAAACCATGATAGTGTAGGTATATAGTCTCAGACACAGCACCACCTCACCACCTCACTACTAGAGCACATCATCATCCAGCCGGTACTTGTTGCCTGCGGGTCATACCCCTATTCCCTCTTCCCCAATCGCCTGTAGGTGGCATCTCCCCAGGAGAGGAGCCCATCTAGAAGCCCCCTATATCTCATTTTATACCATGTATGCTATCATTTGTCTTATATCTCATAGTGCACACACCCTAATACCCCTCTTTGAGAATAACTGCTCCAGAATGTAATCTTATTCATTCAATACACAAAAGCTCAGGGACTTTAATCAGGTTTCCACTTAAGTATACTTATATAGATCAGCCATCATGATAATAACCTGGGAAATTTGTTAGCTCCAATATAACTTATGGCTCCGCCCCCCCCCCCCGCCCCCACCTTTAGCTACTGTTCACCCTTACTGTAAGTGAACAAATAAGCGGTATTTATCCGCAATTGTTAATATATTGTTACAAGTTTTTCTTATATCCCTTTTTTATTTATATAGAATCCAAATACATCTTTATGTTATATATAGTCTACCATACTATAGGATGTACAAATTGTTATGGATATTTAAACTGTGAATGTTTTTTTTTTCTTCTTGCTGTGTTGTAACATAGGAAACAAAACGAAAAAGAGGTAATGCCAGAATGTGATTACTCCATGTTATGCTAGAGGTTAATGGCTTGACAAAGCCTCAGAGGTGACATGTTTCAATTCTATGCATAATGTTTATTGTATGCTACCCTTGTATATCTGGTATTCCTCAATAAAAAACTTTGATTTAAAAAAAAAAAAAATTGTTGTAATATTTTTAAAATGTTTGTAACTTATTTTTTTTGTTTTTTGTAACTTAGTTTTTTTTATTTTTTGTACTTTAGTTAGTTTATGTAATTGTATTTAATTGTAGTTATTTGTAGTTAATTTATTTAATTAATTTAATGATAGTGTAGTGTTAGGTTTAATTGTAACTTAGGTTAGGATTTATTTTACAGGTAATTTTGTATTTCTTTTAGCTAGGTAGTTATTAAATAGTTAATAACTATTTAATAACTATTCTAACTAGCTAAAATAAATACAAAGTTACCTGTAAAATAAATATAATTCCTAAAATAGCTACAATGTAATTATTAATTACATTGTAGCTATCTTAGGGTTTATTTTACAGGTAAGTATTTAATTTTAAATAGGAATAATTTATTTAAGTATAGTGTAGTGTTAGGTGTAATTGTAACTTAGGTTAATTTTTATTTTACAGGTTAATTTCTCTTTATTTTAGCTAGGTAAGCTATTAAATAGTTAATAACTATTTAATAGCTATTGTACCTAGTTAAAATAAATTGAAAGTTACCTGTAAAATAAAAATAAATCCTAACATAGCTACAATATAATTATTATTTATATTGTAGCTATATTAGGGTTTATTTTAAAGGTAAGTATTTAGTTTTAAATAGGATTAATTTAGTTCATAATAGAAATATTATTTAGATTTATTTAATTAATATTTAAGTTAGGGGGTGTTAGGGTTAGTGTTAGACTTAGGTTTAGGGGTTAATAATTTTATTATAGTGGCGGCGGTGTAGTGGGGGGCAGGATAGGGGTTAATAAATGTATTATAGGTGGCGACGGTGTAGGGGGGGCAGGATAGGGGTTAATAAATTTAATATAGGTTGCGGCAGGGTCCGGGAGCGGCGGTTTAGGGGTTAATACATATATTATAGTTGCGGCGGGGTCAGGGAGTGGCGGTTTAGGGGTTAAACTATTTATTTAGTTGCGGACAGGTGCGGGATCAGCAGGATAGGGGTTAATAACTTTATTATAGAGGGCGACGGTATGGGGGGGCAGGGTAGGGGTTACTAGGTATAATGCAGGTTGCGGCGGTGTCCGGGAGCGGCGGTTTAGGGGTTAATACATTTATAAGAGTTGCAGAGGGGTCTAGGAGCGGCGATTTAGGGGTTACTAACTTTATTTAGTTGCGGGGGGCTCCGGGGGCGCCGGTATAGGGGGTAGAACAGTGTAGTTTAGTGTGGGTGCTTAGTGACAGGCTAGCAAGAAAGCTGTAAAAAAGCCGAAGAGCAGCGAGATCGGATGAGTGATAACTATCACAGTCCGCTGCTCATCGCCCCGTACTTGGTGAGTGGCTTTTTTACAGCTTTTTTGATAAATTAGGCGAATTTTTGCAGGTCCGCGGCGGCGATGGGAGGCGAGCTTAGGCGGGCGTATTGGGCCGGCGAAGGCAGGTAAAGTAGACACATTGATAACTACCCCCCAATACCTTCAAGATCCATACCGTAAACTGAAAGTCAGTAGTTACGGGTTTTACGCTTCAAAGCTGTAACATAAAACTCATAACTAAAGTGCTAACACTAACACCCATAAACTACCTATTAACCCCTAAACCGAGGCCCTCCTGCATCGCAAACACTAAAATAAAATTATTAACCCCTAATCTGCCGCTCCAGACATCGCCGCCACTATAATAAACATATTAACCCCTAAACCGCTGCACTCCCGCATTGCAAACACTAGTTAAATATCAATAACCCCTAATCTGCCGCCCCAACACTGTCAACACCTACATTATACTTATTAACCCCTAATCTGCTGCCCCCGACCTCGCCGCCACCTACATTACACTTATTAACCCCTAATCTGCCGCCCCTAACATCGCTGCCACCTACCTACATTTATTAACCCCTAATCTGCCGCCCCAATTTTGCCGCCACTATACTAAAGTTATTAACCCCTAACCCTAAGTCTAACCCTAACACCCACTAACTTTAATGTAATTAAAATAAATCTAAATAAAACCTACTATTAATAACTAAATAATTCCTATTTAAAACTAAATACTTACCTGTAAAATAAACCCAAAGCTAGCTACAATATAACTAATAGTTACATTGTAACTAGCTTAGGTTTTATTTTTATTCCACAGGTAAGTTTGTATTTATTTTAACTAGGTAGAATAGTTAGTAAATAGTTATTAACTATATACTAACTACCTAGCTAAAATACATACAAATTTACCTGTAAAATAAAACCTAACCTGAGTTACACTAACACCTAACCTTACACTACCATTAAATCAATTACATTTATTAAATATAATTAACTAAATTACAAAAAAACAAGCACTAAATTAGACAAAATAAAAAACAAATTATCAAATATTTAAACTAATTACACCTAATCTAATAGCCCTATCAAAATAAAAAAGGCCCCCCAAAATTAAAAAAAACCCTAGCCTACAATAAACTACCAATGGCCCTTAAAAGGGCCTTTTGCGGGGCATAGCCCCAAAGAAATCAGCTCTTTTACCTTTAAAAAAAATACAAACAACCCCCCAACAGTAAAACCCATCACCCACACAACCAAACCACCCAAATAAAATCCTAACTAAAAAAACCTAAGCTCCCCATTGCCCTGAAAAGGGCATTTGGATGGGCATTGCCATCTGGATGAAGACTTCTGCCGTCTGGAGGACCACTTCTTGCCGCTTGGATGAAGACCTCTTCGTTGAGGATGGATGTTGGGTCTTCAAAAACTGTAAGTGGATCTTCGGGGGTTAGTGTTAGATTTTTTAAGGGTTTATTGGGTTGGTTTTATTTTTAGCTTAGGGTTTTGGGCAAGGAAAAAAAGCTAAATGCCCTTTTAAGGGCAATGTCCATCCAAATGCCCTTTTCAGGGCAATGGGGAGCTTATTTTTTTTTAGTTAGGATTTTATTTGGGGGGTTTGGTTGTGTGGGTGGTGGGTTTTACTGTTGGGGGGTTGTTTGTATTTTTTTACAGATAAAAGAGCTGATTTCTTTGTGGCAATGCCCAGCAAAAGGCCCTTTTAAGGGACATTGGTAGTTTATTGTAGGCTAGGCTTTTTTTATTTTGGACGGCTTTTTTATTTTGATAGGGCTATTAGATTAGGTGTAATTAGTTTAAATATTTGATCATTTGTTTTTCATTTTGTGTAATTTAGTGTTTGTTTGTTTTTGTAATTTAGTTAATTATATTTAATAAATGTAATTGATTTAATTGTAGTGTAAGGTTAGTGTTAGTGTAAGACAGGTTAGGTATTATTTTACAGGTAAATTTGTATTTATTTTAGCTAGGTAGTTAGTAAATAGTTAATAATTATTTACTAACTAGTCTATCTAGTTAAAATAAATATAAACTTGCCTGTGAAATAAAAATAAAACCTAAAATAGATACAATGTAACTATTAATTATATTGTAGCTAGCTTAGGGTTTATTTTACAGGTAAGTATTTAGTTTTAAATAGGAATTATTTAGTTATTAATAGTAGGTTTTATTTAGATTTATTTTAATTACATTAAAGTTAGTGGGTGTTAGGGTTAGGGTTAGGTTTCGGGGTTAATACATTTAGTATAGTGGCAGCGACGTTGGGGGCGGCAGATTAGGGGTTAATAAGTGTAGGTAGGTGGCGGCGATGTCAGGGGCAGCAGATTAGGGGTTAATAACTTTAATGTAGGTGGCGGCAACATTGGGGGCAGCAGATTAGGGGTTAATAAGTGTAATATAGGTGGTGGCGACATTGGGGGCAGCAGATTATGAGTTAATAAGTGTAATTTAGGTGGCTGCGACATTGGGGGCTTCAGATTAGGGGTTAATAAGTGTAGGTAGCTGGCGGCGACATTGGGGCCAGCAGATTAGGCGTTAATAAGTGTAATGTAGGTGGCGGTGATGTCGGGGGTGGCAGATTAGGGGTGTTTAGACTCAGAGTTTATGTTAAGGTGTAAACATAAATTTTCTTTCCCCATAGGAATCAATGGGGCTGCGTTACAGAGCTTTACGCTCCTTTATTGCAGGTGATAGGCTTTTTTTCAGCCAGCTGTCCCCATTGATGTCTATGGGGAAATTGTGCACGAGCACGTAAAACCAGCTTACCGCAGCTCACCGCAGCGCTGGTATTGGAGTGCGGTATGGAGCTCAATTTTGCTTTATGCTGCAATATTGCCTGCTAACACTGGGTTTTTGTAAACCTGTAATACCAGCACTGTAGGGAGTTGTGCGGTGACAATAACGTGCAAGTTATTACCGAGCAGCTCTTACCACAAAACTCGTAATCTAGCCGAATGTAAATAGTTTTAATAAACTAAAAAAAAAACAGTATAGGTTTCATATTTATTTTTACTGCTTGCCGCTCTCTCCTCACACTTGTGTTCAATTCATTGAAAATCTTGAAACTTAGTAAGTGGTTGATTCTGTGCACATAGAATTGCAAAGAAACCATGGGATTAAAGGGACATTAAAGTCAAAATTAAACTTTCATGATTCAGATAGAACATGCAATTTTAAAAAACTTTTCATTGTACTTTAATTATCTAATTTGCTTCATTCTCTTGAAATCTTTTGTTGGTATGTGGACTCTAGAGCAGCAATGCACTGCTGGGAACTAGCTGCTTATTGGTGGCTGCACATATATGGCTTTTTTAATTGGCTCACCCAAAGTGTTCAGCTAGCTCCCAGTAGTGCATTGGTGCTCCTTCAACAAAAGATACCAAGAGAATGAAACAAATTATATAATAGAAGTACAATGAAAAATTGCATGCATTGGGGATGATTTATCATGCCCCGTATGCTGCAGTTTCCGCGTAAGCCTTCAGGCTCGCTGGAAACAAGAGTTAAGAAGCAGTGGTATTAAGACCGCTGTTCCTTAGCCTTCGATACGATCGGGATGATTGACACCCCCTGCTAGGAATGTGCAGGGGGCGGTATTGCACAAGTATTTCACAAGAAATGCTTGTGCAATGATAATTGCTACATCAGCATTTATTGATGTGCGGCAGACATGATCCGCTACAGCGGATCATGTCTGCCCTCACAATGTTAAATTGGCCCCTTTATCTGAATCGTGAAAGTTTAATTTTGACTGTAATATCCCTTTAAGGTAGGAATGGGCACATGTGGTGAAAGTGCAAGTTGCTTGATAGAACGAATAGTCCTGTGGACATTCATTTTGGACAATCGAATGTTAGTAAGAATGAAAAATCCATTAAAATTTGGTAATCCATTGTTATTTTGGGCTTTTTAAATTTAATTTAATTTAATATAAATCTATACATATAAATCAAAAATATCTGATTTAAATAAAAAAATAAAATATATATATATACTGTACTGTATATATATATATATATATATATATATATATATATATATATATATATATATATATATATATATATATATATATATATATAAACTTTTTTTCCATCCTGGTTTGAATCCATGTCATTTTTTAGTTTAATAGGATCAGGGTTAATAATTAAACTATTACACATTCTCATAATGCAACCAGTTTGGGAGGTAGTTGCACAGTTGAGGTTTTACATGAACGCTAATAAAGGACCAGTGGACACATACATGGATGACCTTTGTAACACTTTTTCCAAAAATGTGAAACAAAAAAACACATAGGGATGCCGGAAACAGCATTGTGTCATACTACCAGGCTGCCCCTCATAATTTGCCACATCTTCAGTAGTCTGCTTCTTTAAATTATTTTACACATACCTTGAATATTTAATACATCAACACATAAGAGTTTGTTCCAACAACTGTCAATAGTTCTCTGTAAGGTTTTCAAATCTAAGGACATTTTAATTCATTGGAAAACTATTAGAAAATTCTTGTGGTTTTTCATTGGCCTTGCTCTTTCTTTTCTTTTGACAGTGGAATTCCAGTCTATTAGGAATAATCTGTTTTCTATTTCAACTACCATAGCAACCTGAAACACCTTTTCTGCCTGTGTTGAGTTTAATTTGTTGGCTTTCAATAGACTATTTTCTGTTTAATAAACAAAATAAAAATATAACTCAAATTCACACATTTAAACTAGAAAACACATATACCCAATAAGTACTAACATCAGAGGGCAAAGTTGCTCTTTTATGGGCACATGTTAAACAGTCATTACAAGTGGCTGGTTAATGCTACTGCAAGACCTCTGGTTAATTAAAAAATGTGCCCCAATTTCCCCCAATTAAAATGGACAGTTCCTTTATTTAAATAATAAAATATTAGCATCTTTTATTTTCTTTTTTTAATTGCATAAGGGGTGAAAGTGAGGGGATGGGGGGAATTAGAAACAAAAGGTCACTGAAAAGTGTCTTTACATTGTGGTCTATGGGGACTGTGTTTTAATCGCAAATATATATGTATATGGTTAGATCTATATATATTTATGTGTTAATATATGTATATACACATCTAAACACATACATATATATGTATATAATCATATATATATATATTTTTAATTTGCTACCCAACACAGTGTGACTTACCCCTGCGCTGCGCTAGGTGCTTTGCTGTGTCCCATTGGAGCCTATGGAAGGGCTCTCTCATGAGCACAAGGCTTCCAGCCAATGCAAAAGCGGGGTCACATTTGCATGTGCGCTGGTATTACTGAGTGGAGCACAAATATCGATCTTGCAAAAGCGCCATTTTGTGCTAATTTATGGTTGCAATGTAGAGTTACTGGGGTAAATGTATTAATGTGTGAGCGGACAGGATACAATGTAGCGTATCATGTCCGCCGCACATCGATAACTGCTGACAGCATACGCTGACAGCATTTATCATTGCACCAGAAGTTCTTGAGAAGTGCTGGTGCAATGCCGCCCCCTGCTGATTTGCGGTAAATCGGTTGCTAGCAGGGGGTGTCAATATATAATATATGATCGGGTTGATTTCTGTCTGCCGCCTCAGAGCAGGCGGACAAGTTATGGAGCAGCAGTCTTTAGACCACTGCTTCATAACTTCAATTTTGGGGAGCCTGAAGACTCGCGGGAAACAAGGGATATCAAGCTCCATACGGAGATTGATAAATTGACCCCTCTATCTCTATCTAAATGTGAAGCATTTCAGGAACACAGAAATTGGAAAAAAAATGTTAAAAAAATAGAGCTTTCAGTCTGATAAAAGCAGTAAGGTTAGCTCTATTTACAACTGTGCTATCAGAAGTTTTAATTGTCATGAAATAATTATATTAACAAGAAATTGAAGACAGCCGTTACATAATACCATGTACTGCAATATTAGTCAATTATAATGAAAGGTATATTTTTTTTAAGTAAATTAAAGTATGCTACAATTTTAATTGTATTAGGCTAAGCAGAAAAAGCTTGCAGTTTCTTTGTATTTAGTCCAACATATGTTTTTTTTTTAGAAACTCACTCTTGATATTCTGGTAAAAAAATGATTAATAAGACTACATATAAAGTTATAGAACAGTAATCACACTTTAGTTAAAAAGTGATGCAACTATATTCTAAAGACAGTTGCTAAGACTCATTAAAGGATGCTGGCATTGTCAGCTACAGCTACAAAAACTCCACAGTTCACTGTAGAGCTCATTTAACAAGAAGACAAATGCTCTACAGTATAGGTAGCAATGAAACAAAAGTTGTATTCACTACTGGTTTTCAATTTTGTGAATTGTGCATAGCAGTGCATTTAGGAATATGAATTCTTAAATATAGAAAAATTGTGTTTTCTTTTTTAATTCTACGAACAACTGGTCTCATATTGGTCTAGATTATTAGGGGAGTTCTATTTATTCCTTCCGCTCACACGGTAACCATGTTCAACTTCAGCTTTTTAAGCACATTGGAAACAATGGCCTAGATTTGGAGTTTGGCGGTAGCCGCGAAAACCAGCGTTAGAGGCTCCTAACGCTGGTTTTAGGCTACCGCCGGTATTTGGAGTCATTCAAAAAAGGGTCTAACGCTCACTTTTCAGCCGCGACTTTTCCATACCGCAGATCCCCTTACGTCAATTGTGTATCCTATCTATTCAATGGGATCTTCTAACTCCGGTATTTAGAGTCGTGTCTGAAGTGAGCGTTAGAATTCTAACGACAAAACTCCAGCTGCAGAAAAAAGTCCGTAGTTAAGAGCTTTCTGGGCTAACGCCGGTTTATAAAGCTCTTAACTACTGTGCTCTAAAGTACACTAACACCCATAAACTACCTATGTACCCCTAAACCGAGGTCCCCCCACATCGCCGCCACTTGAGTAAATTTTTTTAAACCCTAATCTGCCGACCGCCACCTACGGTATACTTATGTACCCCTAATCTGCTGCCCCTAACATCGCCGACCCCTAAATTATATTTATTAACCCCTAACCTGCCCCCCACAACGTCGCAGCCAGCTACCTACAATAATTAACCCCTAATCTGCCGACCGCAAAGAGCCGCCACCTACATTATAGCTATGTACCCCTAATCTGCTGCCCCTAACACCGCCGACCCCTATATTATATTTATTAACCCCTAATCTGCCCCCCCAACGTCGCCTCCACCTGCCTACACTTATTAACCCCTAATCTGCCGAGCGGACCGCACCACTACTATAATAAAGTTATTAACCCCTAATCCGCCTCACTAACCCTATAATAAATAGTATTAACCCCTAATCTGCCCTCCCTAACATCGCCGACACCTAACTTCAAATATTAACCCCTAATCTGCCGACTGGAGCTAACCGCTATTCTAATAAATGTATTAACCCCTAAAGCTAAGTCTATCCCTAACACTAACACCCCCCTAAGTTAAATAACTTAATCTAACGAAATTAATTAACTCTTATTAAATAAATTATTCCTATTTAAAGCTAAATACTTACCTGTAAAATAAATCCTAATATAGCTACAATATAAATTATATAAATTATATTTATATTATAGCTATTTTAGGATTAATATTTATTTTACAGGTAACTTTGTATTTATTTTAACCAGGTACAATAGCTATTAAATAGTTAAGAACTATTTAATAGCTAAAATAGTTAAAATAATTACAAATTTACCTGTAAAATAAATCCTAACCTAAGTTACAATTAAACCTAACACTACACTATCAATAAATAAATTAAATACAATTCCTACAAATAAATACAATGAAATAAACTAACTAAAGTACAAAAAATAAAAAAGAGCTAAGTTACAAAAAATAAAAAAATATTTACAAACATTAGAAATATATTACAACAATTTTAAACTAATTACACCTACTCTAAGCCCCCTAATAAAATAACAAAGCCCCCCAAAATAAAAAAATGCCCTACCCTATTCTAAATTACTAAAGTTCAAAGCTCTTTTACCTTACCAGCCCTGAACAGGGCCCTTTGCGGGGCATGCCCCAAGAAGTTCAGCTCTTTTGCCTGTAAAAAAAAACATACAATACCCCCCCAACATTACAACCCACCACCCACATACCCCTAATCTAACCCAAACCCCCCTTAAATAAACCTAACACTAAGCCCCTGAAGCTCTCCCTACCTTGAGTCGTCTTCACCCAGCCGAGCCAAATTCTTCATCCAAGCGGAGCAAGAAGAGGTCCTCCATCCAGTAGAAGTCTTCATCCAAGCGGGGCAGAAGAGGTCTTCCATCCGATTGAAGTCTTCATCCAAGAGGCATCTTCTATCGTCATCCATCCGGAGCGGAGCGGCAGCATCCTGAAGACCTCCGACGTGGAACATCCATCCTGGCCGACGACTGAACGACGAATGACGGTTCCTTTAAATGACGTCATCCAAGATGGCGTCCCTCGAATTCCGATTGGCTGATAGGATTCTATCAGCCAATCGGAATTAAGGTAGGAATATTCTGATTGGCTGATGGAATCAGCCAATCAGAATCAAGTTCAATCCGATTGGCTGATCCAATCAGCCAATCAGATTGAGCTCACATTCTATTGGCTGCTCCGATCAGCCAATAGAATGCAAGCTCAATCTGATTGGCTGATTGGATCAGCCAATCGGATTGAACTTGATTCTGATTGGCTGATTCCATCAGCCAATCAGAATATGCCTACCTTAATTCGGATTGGCTGATAGAATCCTATCAGCCAATCGGAATTCGAGGGACGCCATCTTGGATGACGTCATTTAAAGGAACCGTCATTCTTCGTTCAGTCGTCGGCCAGGATGGATGTTCCGCGTCGGAGGTCTTCAGGATGCTGCCGCTCCGCTCCGGATGGATGACGATAGAAGATGCCTCTTGGATGAAGACTTCAATCGGATGGAAGACCTCTTCTGCCCCGCTTGGATGAAGACTTCTACCGGATGGAGGACCTCTTCTTGCTCCGCTTGGATGAAGAATTTGGCTCGGCTGGGTGAAGACGACTCAAGGTAGGGAGATCTTCAGGGGCTTAGTGTTAGGTTTATTTAAGGGGGGTTTGGGTTAGATTAGGGGTATGTGGGTGGTGGGTTGTAATGTTGGGGGGGGGGTATTGTATGTTTTTTTTTACAGGCAAAAGAGCTGAACTTCTTGGGGCATGCCACGCAAAGGGCCCTGTTCAGGGCTGGTAAGGTAAAAGAGCTTTGAACTTTAGTAATTTAGAATAGGGTAGGGCATTTTTTTATTTTGGGGGGCTTTGTTATTTTATTAGGGGGCTTAGAGTAGGTGTAATTAGTTTAAAATTGTTGTAATATATTTCTAATGTTTGTAAATATTTTTTTATTTTTTGTAACTTAGTTCTTTTTTATTTTTTGTACTTTAGTTAGTTTATTTCATTGTATTTATTTGTAGGAATTGTATTTAATTTATTTATTGATAGTGTAGTGTTAGGTTTAATTGTAACTTAGGTTAGGATTTATTTTACAGGTAAATTTGTAATTATTTTAACTATTTTAGCTATTAAATAGTTCTTAACTATTTAATAGCTATTGTACCTGGTTAAAATAAATACAAAGTTACCTGTAAAATAAATATTAATCCTAAAATAGCTATAATATAAATATAATTTATATTGTAGCTATATTAGGATTTATTTTACAGGTAAGTATTTAGCTTTAAATAGGAATAATTTATTTAATAAGAGTTAATTAATTTCGTTAGATTAAAATTATATTTAATTTAGGGGGGTGTTAGTGTTAGGGTTAGACTTAATAAAATATATACAAAAATGTGAGGGGTGTACTCACTTTTGTGAGATACTGTGTGTGTGTATATAGATAGATAGATAGATAGATAGATAGATAGATAGATAGATAGATAGATAGATAGATAGATATTTGCATATATATATAGGAATATCTATGTATGTGTGTATCTCTATGTTAAAAAACCTTTTTGCATTTTTTTTAATGTTTTATTTTTTATTTGATAGTGTTACTATAACTGTACTTTTAAATGTATTTTTAATGGGGGTTTTTTGTGCAACTTTTTATTCGAGCGTAACAGTTAAAAGGACAGTATAGTCAAAAATAAACGTTTCATGTAATTTTAAACAACTTTCCAAATTTTTTTCTTTTTTTTTCTTCAATATTCTTTTATTGAGGTTTTGCGTAAGAAAATATATACAAGTAATGTCATAGCATAAATGACAACATTTTCATGGAATACATTACTATGATGTATACAAAAGACAAAGTGAAATCTAAGTTATAAACATCTGAAACCTCCATTTTTAAGTTATAATTGCTTTTATGAGTGACTAATGAACCGGCCACTAATGGGCCGTTTGATATTGGGAACACTGGTCAGGCATTTTAGTCAAATTGAAGACCCCCTTGGGTCTAATGACACTTATTAGGTAGATAAGTAGGGATATATGGTGATAGTAATGATCTGAGAGCAATTAACAGCGGATAAACACCGCTTGATATTTAAGAATAAGTGAAATTAGTATATGTAAAATAGATACCGTAAAGTATCATAGAATGACACTAGCGTGAGGGGAGGGGTTCAAATTAAAGCTGACACTCAGTGTATACAGGTTTCAGGCGGAAATGACATAATAGGCCACTGTAGGACTAATAGTTTAGTGATTATATACATGAGCTGATAGTATTTGCAGATTTCCTCTGTAGGAAAAAATATGTCACTACAAACTAGACACCAACTGATCATGTGAGATTCCAATAATATTATAGCTGAGCTACATTATAATATATAGTTTATCTATAACCTATGTACATTACACTCCTATCAAGCCCCAATTATATAACGTAGGTTGCCAAAGTGTGTAGGGTTTTAAAGCTGGCTGTCTCCATGTAAGTCTTCCACATATCAACTACCCCCTCCTCCGCCGGCTGAGGGAGAAAATAGGAACCATGACTGCATGTATAAATAGGAGGGGCTAACACATTTCAACATATCTCAATACTAGAAATACCTCCATCCAACTATCCAGGAGAATGCAGAGTGGGCTGCTAGAGGACTATCACCTGATATTATGTGAGAGGGCACAGCATATAATAGCAACAGCCTCATATCCTTAGTACAGTATAATAAAACAATCAATGTTGCACTAAATTAAGTCAGTTACATAGAAATAACAATCAAGCTTAGCATAAAAAATTAAAATACGATATGTAATCTTTAGTATATAGTAGGGAGCTGAAATATCTAACTCTCCAAAAATAGCAGAACCAAGAGTAATCTGCAAACATATAAGAACTGTCTAACATCCCTAAACTGAAGGCAAATAAGCTGAACTAGAGACAGGTCCAGCAACCACTATCCACCTTAACAACGCAGGATTCCAGTGGATACTGAGAGTTATCCTATGCTTTTAAATATAGCAAGATAAGGTTAGGCTACAGGTATACAGTAAACCAGTTATGCTTCACCATTCCTTGTCAGTAATATACATTTGCTACTGTATTGCAGTGGTGTATTTGCATATTTTAGCAGGGAAGCTTAAAAACATATATAATTGTCATCTTATAGGGTACATGCGGGATGCCCTTCTGAATAGGTTATGCAAATCAAGCTTCTAAGAAGTCTTAGGCATATCAAGCAATCTGACGTAATACAGAGAAGCATGTCTAGCATTCAGTCTACATGCTAGTGGATTACTGTCTGAGCATACGTAGGCATTTAAGAACTTAAACTATCAGTCAGTGTGAAGATATGTCTGGAAAGCGATGATGTGAGACTAATACACATCTTAAACAGATAGGTAATCAGAAACCGTGTGAGTCACAACTAGTGATAGCGCTATAATCACCCAACACCTATCTTATATAGCCGGGAGCAGAACACAAAATATAGAAGAGAATCTTTCACTACAGCTTGGTGTAGTCTACTTCATAGTTCGAGAAACGTATAAAACTAGAAGGTTTAGATTGTGGGAATCTGGGATATATTTTGGGTTAAGAGAGTAGGGTATTGTGAAACTACAGTCAGGTTTAAGGAGTAGTACTAGTTGATAGTAAACTGTAGTCTATCTAGGCACCGGGTTATGAGGTCGCTGAGAGCAACATGTTATGGAATTCTGGTATCACATACAAATCTTAAGTGGTAGAAAGGCTATGGCATCCTGGAAACATATACTTATAGCGTTTGAGTCACTTAAAGGCTTAAAGTGTTTGATGTGTCGAAATTTTATAAAGCGTAGTACTTCATGTATATAAAGACCATGGAAATAATATGTTGTGAGTATTGAGAGACTACCGTATAGGCATTAGTCATTCAAACAAATATAGGTTGGAAGTAAACAGTTACCTAAACCTGTATGAACAATAACTTAAACAATAATGATTAAACATGCAGCTGAGTAGTAAATATCAAATTGCTTTATACCTTAAGAGTGATCCCTTGACTAAAGTGATATATGCTTAGGGAATGACACACATTAGCCTAGAATATCATAAGAGATCATGTCTACAAAGGGGACACTTTATTAGGAGCATGAATTATGCAAGTAGATCAGGATTAAAAGTACTAAGTATTAGTATTAAAAGTACTAAGCAACTATTTGTTGGCTTCTGAATATGTGAAAAAGTAATTTTTCCTATTCTTCAAACTGTCATGTCTTCATCCAGGATTCTGTCAGTTTTACCAGGAGTGAGATCATGAAGCCAAAGCATTTTAGGTAATAAAATGGCCTGTGAGAGGCTGAAACGCGTTGACCAAGCATCCAGTAAGCCTTATTTCTACATCTATATCTTCTTTGAGTATACTACACTATATTGATTATCTATCACAGATAAATCCAGCTAGGAGCAGATCTTTCATAGATAAATCCAGCTAGGAGCAGAACATCCACTAAAATCTCTGGATTTCCACCTGTGGTGGCAGCACTAACCCTGCAACACCTGAAAGTTGAGAATAATTTTCCATTTACTAACTTTCATCACTTAGACTTATGTTGCACCTATGAATGTATTTATCCTAACTTCAACACATTTTTTCATCAATGGCATCTTTTGGCAATTTCTGCTAAAAAAAAATTCACATTTTTTTCACATTTTTACATTTGTATCCTTTGTTGAAGGATTATTATTATTTTATTTTGCACTATTTTTTGAGCTTTCAGTCACATCCCCTTTTTTCTCCTACACCATCACTAATGAGGGATCATCTATAACATAACTATATTGGACTCTTCCTAAGTATATGCTTGGAAATTCTACATCATATTTTCACTGAACCTGGGATTACAAATTACACTCAACTGATAGGAACAATTTGGGACTTCTCACTACACCACGGCCAAGACCCTGCTGGGCGCTTAGTGCCCCATTTGTGTACCAAGGCGGTGTAGAACTGCTTTAGTGGTACTTTCTTTAGTGGTGTCACAGGAGGGTGATGTTCCCCCTGTTTTCCTTTTCTATGTATGATTTTACTGGGCTGCTGTATGTGGATTTATGATTTTAAGCTGCGCTAACTAATAAAGAAACTTTTATCTTTTATGACCTTTATAGTGCCAAGGAGTTCTTTGTTCCTCCTTATATATATGTATATATAGCTTTTATTCACATATTATTATCAAGATTGTCTACTGTCACATTTCACCAGTCTTTTTGTATGTTGATAAACATGGATCCATGTTAATGTATTATTTGAATATTCCACATAGGTACCTTTGCATATTGCATATTATTTATTGTTTTAAACTTTTGTTTTATTCATTGTTTTATTTGTTTTAACTGTCAACATTTATTGTCATTAATAAATACACATGTACTACCTATTCACATCTTAGCCCACTTCTAGTTGAGGTGCTCAGGCTACATCCATATATTCTTATAGTTACACCACTTAAGATTTTATGATGGACATATAGAGCATTCTGACATTCTGAATAAACCCACAGTCAAAGTTCCTTGTCATTGTAGGTTTTTCAGAATTAGGCCTCTGTAGAAAACAGACATGTTAAACATATAACACAATATAGGTGAAGGCCCATTTCAAACTGCTGGCAGTCATCATAAAGTTATAATGCCCTCTATGATTGGCACATAGAACTGCACATGAAGTGTCACAGTGCTATGACTCCCCGGGATATTAATGTGCTGTAAAGTGCATGTCCCATAGTTAGCCGATCCCAACTCTGCTAGAGCACCTGTAATAGAGTTCTGCTAGTAAACTGATCCAGGGCCTCATATATGGGGAAATCAGTGGTTTATAAATTATTACTTTGGCTGACAGTCCTGAGTCCCATGAAACAAAGAAAACTTCTCCAAAGGGACAGTATACAAATCCTGCATAGAGTGTAGGATAGGCGCTAGCATGGCCTGTGTCCCCACCCGAGGTGAAGCACATGCCATGGTGGTTAGGTCGCTGTCACACATCAGCTCACACATTTCTGCAGCTTCCTGGCTCTGAATGTAAGACAGCCCGTGATCCGACAGTGTTGCGCACTGCAAATGCTGTAGTTGGGCCTGCTGGTAAGTCCTAATTAGGGGTTCTCCAAGTGCGGCAGCTGACCGCGGACCTTAGGGTGTGAAGAAGATCTGCTTGTTGCCGGTCAAGTCGAGAGCTAAGCTCAGCTAGGATGTAGGTCAGATCTATCATACTCAAGGCAGGTGTTGTAGCAGAGGGGTCAGGAATATATGCTGTGTGATGGTCACTCCCTTGGTAAGGTAAATGGCGGCTCCAACTATATATTAACAGTTGGAGAGGGACACTGAACTACTCGCTCCTGCTGCCATGGTTGTGTAGTAGTTTGTGACTCAAGATCAGCCCGACAGACAGGACAGGTCACTAGAACTTAGGAGCTGGCAGACTAGATACTTAAGATGGCTCCCATGCTTGTGTAGTCGACCACTGTGTGGCCTTCCTGTCAGGCTTAAATCAGTCATGCAATCTAGCTTGTGGGAACTTATCAGTGGTTGTTCACGCTCCGGTGTAATAGACTTCAATGAACCTCTTGCTGATTACCTTGCAATCTAGCTTCTATGTGGAGGTTCGCGGGGATACCCCTTTCGGTGCCTAGGGTATATCACTCTATGGGGCCAATTTATCATAGTGCGAGTGGACATGATACAATGTAGCATATCATGCCCGCTGCACATCAATAAATGCAGAGCAGGAGGACGTTATGATGCAGCAGTCTTTAGACCGCAGCTTCATAACTTCTGTTTTACGGCGAGCCTGATAAATCGGCCCCCATATGTCCCTTGTCCACATTTAACATTGCACAGGTATTTCTTTGTGCAGTGCAGGCCCTACTCTCATGAGCCCAATCGCACAAGAGCAGTGAGCAGAAGATTAAAGGCCGGGTATAAGCTGTGATCGAAAAAATTAATATAGGCAAAGCAACCTGGAGTGGAATCATTGTTGAAACAAATAGTGGGGAGAATATGCCGCTGAGTTAAATGCCTTTGTTTATTCAAATGTATGCATTAAAAGTCCAAGCATACACAGACATCACTGGGTCACCCGGGTCAGCCAATTTCATATATCATCAACTACAGTGTAAACCTGTGTAAAGCCTTACTGCAACATTGCAATATATATACACAGTATATATATACATATATATATATATATATATATATATATATATATATATATATATATATATATATATATACATATATATATATATATACATATATATATAGTATTTATTTATTCTTTTATTAATTTGAAGTTCTATTTATTAGCCCTTTGTCCTGATAAGATTTTGTTTGATTTTTGAAAACCTTGAGAGTAAGCAGGGTTTGTTAAAACGATGCAAAGTTCAACTAAAGGGACATAGTAAACTAGATTTTTTTTGCATAAATGTTTTGTAGATTATCCATTTATATATCCCATCTGGTAGTGTTTTTATTAAAATGTATAGTTTTATTATTATTATTATTATTATTATTATTATCATCGGTTATTTGCAGAGCGCCAACAGATTCCGCAGCACTATAAACAAAGGGGGAGTACAACAAAACATTTATAGGGATCAAATGGGTAGAGGGCCCTGCCAAGAGTTGCACTGTTGCAGTCAGCTCTTAAGAAGGTGATCTACAAATAGCTGGACTCTTAGGCTTACATGTTAAGGGGGTTCAGGGGATAGCAATGGAGGAGTGGAACTGGTATAAAGTAAGGTTAGCATAGGTTGTATGCATCCCTGAACAGTAGAGTCTTTAGGGAGCCCTTGAAGCTTACAAAACTAGGGGAAAGTCTTGTGGAGCGAGGCAGAAAGTTCCACAAGATGGGAGCCAGTCTGGAGAAGTCCTGTAAACGGGAGTGCAATGAGGGAACCAGAGTGGAGGAGAGTAGGAAGTCATGAGCAGAGCGAAGGGGACGGGAGGGAGACTATCTGGAGACAAGGTCTGAGATATAGGGGGGGAGCAGTGCAGTTGAGGGCTTTGTATGTCAGAGTGAGAATTTTGTGTTTGATCCTAGAGGCAAGAGGAAGCCAGTGAAGGGATTGGCAGAGAGGTGCAGTAGATGAAGAGCGACGTTTAAGGAAGATTAGTCTGGCAGAGGCATTCATTATGGATTGTAAAGGAGCTAGGCGGCAGGTGGGGAGATCAGAGAGGACAGAGTTGCTGTAATCGAGCTGGGAAAGAATGAGAGAGTGGATTAAAATCTTAGTTGTGTCTTGTGTAAGGAAGTGTTTAATTTTAGAGATGTTTTTAAGGTGGAAGCAGCAGGCTTTAGACAAGGACTGAATGTGAGGAGTGAAAGATCTGAGTCAAATGTGAGCCCGAGACATGCGGGGTAGGGGTGGAGTTGTCGACAGTTTTAGAGAGATTGGGGGTGTATAGTTTGGAAGAAGGGGGAAAATGAGGAGCTCAGTTTTGGAGAGATTTAGCTTGAGGTAGTGAGAGGAAATCCAGGAAGAGATGTGAGAAAGACAGTTAGTGACACGGGTTAGCAAGGAAGGAGATAGGTCTGGTGCAAAGAAGTAGATTTGGGTGTCGTCGGCATACAAATGATATTGAAAACCATGGGACTTTATTATGGAACCTAGTGATGACGTGTAGATTGAGAAGAGAAGGGGACTGAGGACAGAGTTTTGCAGTACTCCGACAGAAAGTGGTGACGGGGCAGAGGAGGCCCAAGAGACGGCTACACTAAAGGTACGGTTTGACAGGTAGGAAGAGAGCCACAAAAGGGCTGTGTCACAGATGCCGAAGGATTGGAGGGTTTGGAGCAAAAGAGGGTGGTCAACAGTGTCAACAGTGTCAAAGTCTGCGGACAGATCAAGGAGGATAAGCAGAGAGAAGTGGCCTTTTGATTTTGCTGTAAGTAGGTCTTTGGTAACCTTAACAATTGCTGTCTCTGTGGAGTTATGGGGATGAAATCCAGATTGCAGTGGGTCAAGAAGAGAGATTAACGTAAGGAAATGGGATAGGCGTGCATATACTAGTTTTCGAGAAGCTTTGAGGAAAGAGGGAGGAGGGAAATAGGGTGGTAGTTGGATGGGGAGGTAGGATCAAGGGAAGGTTTTTTGAGGATTGGTGTGACCAGTGCATGTTTCAGCGATGAGGGAAATATACCAGTGCTGAGGGAGAGGTTGAAAATGTGTGTTAGTATAGGGGGCAGAGAGGGAGGGGAGTAGCTGTGAAGGAATAGGGTCAAGGTGACAGGTAGTGAGGTGAGAGCGCAGTATAAGTGCCGAAACCTCTTCCTCAGAACAGGGGAGAATGAGCTAAGTTTAAGGTTATGTGGGTTGTGGTTGATTTAGAGCATTTGAGTAGGGGAGAGAATGGAATTATGTTGAGAGCTGATTTCATTTCTGATGGAGTCGATTTTGTTGTTGAAATTTTGCTTATTTTTTTAAGAACATTGTGCTGATTTTCAGACTCCTAACCAAGCCCCACAGTGTCAGTTGTAAACACAAGTTTACAGACTCCTGTTTATGTTATCTTTCTTTTCATATGCAGGGAAGGGGGAGGGGGAGAGTGTTTGGTCTTTTTGTTTACCCAACCACTTTCACTGGGTGTCCCAGACTACCTCGTTAACAGTACTAAATTGGGAGCATCTAATTAAGTTTTTAAAAGGTTTCGTACTGGATTTTTAGATCAGTATCTGTGCATATTCTTCTTTATAGAAGTGTCTATTACATGCAGTTATATGAAAATTGGTGTACATTGTCCCTTTAAGTCTTGAACAAGAAAACACATTTTAGAGAATTTATTGAGACAATGTTAAAAAAGATTGCTGTAGTTCTTAATAAAACTATGATATAATGTAATGTAAATAAGACAACACAAAAATACACAACAAACAAGCAGGCTATAAACCCTGAAATGAATATAAAAACTTTTCTCTTTAAGGCTTTCTAAATATTAAAAATGACCATTTTTTAAAGAACAACGGTAGACAGCTCAATGACAGTCGAGTGTACAGATTTGTTTGACCACACTTAACTTAAAGAATTAAAAGAAGCAGTTAAAGGGACATTAAACCCAAATTTTGTCTTTTATGATTCAGATAGGCAATACAATTGTAAACACTGTTCAATTTACTTCTATTATCTAATTTGCTTCATTCACTTTGTATCCTTTGTTAAAGATGCAGCAGTGCACTACTGGGAACAAGCTGAAAGCATTGGATAAGGCAATAACATGAGGCATATATGGGCAGTCACCAATTAACAGCTCCTAAGTCTACCTAGGTATCCTTTTCAACAAAAGATACTAAGAGAACAAAACAAATTAGATAATACAAATCAAATAGAAAGTTGTTTAAAATCATATGCTCTATCTGATTCATGAGAGTACATAATTGGGTTTCATGTCCCTTTAAGTATTCTGTATGATTTTTATAAGGTGTAGGTAAGAATACAGTTAACACAGATAACACAGAGGCCCCCATTTAACAAACTCATATCGCTGCGAGTGGCTGCTTGAGCTGTAATTCATCCCAGTCGGACTACACCGGAGTGATTGTAAACCACCGCAGAGAATGGGTTAGGAAGCAGCTTGACAGATGGAGCCCAAAATATATATTTTACCAAGCAGATAAAGCATCAGGTTATTCTTATAAAGCTATTATTAAATACAAGCATAGCTTAATATTACAATACTATTTATAGAGTAAACTGCACATTGTTAGTTTTACTGATTTTGAATTTTAAGGAACATCAAACTACAAAACTAATAAGCATTCCATTCAGCCCTGAAATCTGCAGAATAAGCTTTGCCTTGACTGGACCATAGAGTAGTAATACATGCTAAGTAAATATGCTAAGTACTAAACTAATAATAGATGGAATGATGTATTCAAAGGAATGATTAGCCTGAAAAACAAAACAAAAAACAAGGCCTCCATTACATTTGCAGCGTGGCCCGCAAAATCCTCCGCCACCAGTTTTTACGCGATTTTGGTATTACATATACGGCGTAGCATACAAGTTACGTGCGTATATTTCACCCGTTGCTCTCAATTTTTACTCCCATAGGCTAACATGGGACCGCGTCATAAATCGGTATCCAATATCCAGCACAAGGCCTTACGTGGCGAAAATGGAGAAATCTTACTCCATTTTTACCGCGCCATAAAAGGCAGCCGTAGCAGGCCTTGCGCTGAGTATGGGAGCACCGTAACTCCCGAAAATGCCTGCAAAAATAAACTAACACCTAACGCATGCGCAATGTCTATCTACCTGTCAACCGCAATCCCCCATCGCAATAACTAATAAAGTCTATGAACCCCTATATCCGCCATCAAACCCACACCGCAAGTAATAACTAAATTATTAACCCCTAAATCCGCCAACCCCAACATCGCAAACTACCTTTTTAAACGATTAACCCTTAATCCACCATTAACCCACAATGCAATAAACCTATTCAAGTATTAACCCCTAAACCGCCACAGCCCATATAGCCTATTAAATATATTAACCCCTAATCTGCCGCCGCCAACATTGCCGCCACTATAATAAAGTTATTAACCCCTAAACCTAAGTCTAACCCTAACCCTAACACCTCCCCTAACTTAAATATTATTTAAATAAATCTAAATATAATTACTATTATTAACTAAATTATTCCTATTTAAAACTAAATACTTACCTATAAAATAAACCATAAGATAGCTACAATATTAATAATTACATTGTAGCTATTTTAGGATTTATTTTTATTTTACAGGCAACTTTGTATTTATTTTAACTAGGTACGATAGTTATTAAATAGTTATTAACTATTTAATAGCTATCTAGTTAAAATAAATACAAATATACCTGTAAAATAAATCCTAACCTAAGTTACAATTACACCTAACACTACACTATCATTAAATAAATTAAATTAATTAACTACAATTACCTAAAATTAAATACAATTAAATAAAATAAACTAAAGTACAAAAAACAAACAAACATTAAATTACAGAAAATAAAAAAAATTACAAGAAGTTTAAACTAATTACACCTAATCTAAGCCCCCTAATACAATAAAAAAGGCCCCCAAAATAATAAAATTCCCTACCCTATACAAAATTACAAATAGCCCTTAAAAGGTCTTTTTGTAGGGCATTGCCCCAAAGTAATGAGCTCTATTACCATTAAAAAAAGAAATACAACACCCCCCAACATTAAAACCCACCACCCACACACCCAACCTTACTCTAAAACCCACCCGATCCTACCTTAAAAAACCCTAACCCCTTGAAGATCACCCTACCTTGAGCCGTCTTCACCCAGCCGGCAGAAGTCTTCATCCGATCTGGGCAGAAGAGGTCCTCTTCATCCAAACGGCATCTTCTATCTTCTTCCATCCAAAGAGGAGCGGCTCCATCTTGAAGACTTCCGACGCAGAGCATCCTCTGAAGAATGAAGGTTCCTTTAAATGACGTCATCCAAGATGGCGTCCCTTCAATTCTGATTGGCTGATAGAATTCTATCAGCCAATCGGAATTAAGGTAGGAAAAATCCTATTGGCTGATGCAATCAGCCAATAGGATTGAGCTCGCATTCTATTGGCTGATTGGAACAGCCAATAGAATGCAAGGTCAATCCTATTGGCTGATTGGATCAGCCAATCAGATTGAACTTCAATCCTATTGGCTGATTGCATCAGCCAATAGGATTTTTCCTACCTTAATTTCCGATTGGCTGATCAGCCAATAGGATTGAGCTTGCATTCTATTGGCTGATTGGAAAAGCCAATAAAATGCAAGGTCAATCCTATTGGCTGATTGGATCAGCCAATCAGATTGAACTTCAATCCTATTGGCTGATTGCATCAGCCAGTAGGATTTTTCCTACCTTAATTTCCGATTGGCTGATAGAATTCTATCATCCAATCGGAATTGAGGGGACGCCATCTTTGATGACGTCATTTAAAGGAACCTTCATTCTTCAGTCGCCGTCGGATGGAAGAGGATGCTCCGCATCGGATGTCTTCAAGATGGACTCGCTCCGCTCCGGATGGAAGTAGATAGAAGATGCCGCCTGGATGTAGACTTCTGCCGGTCTGGTTGTCCTCTTCTGGCTGGATCGGATGAAGACTTCTGCCCCTCTGGAGGTCCACTTGTGCCCAGCTGGGTGAAGACGTCTCAAGGTAAGGTGATCTTCAAGGGGATAGTGTTAGGTTTTTTTAAGGGGGGATTGGGTGGGTTTTAGAGTAGGGCTGGGTGTGTGGGTGGTGGGTTTTAATGTTGGGGGGGTATTGTATTTCTTTTTTACAGGTAAAAGAGCTGATTACTTTGGGGCAATGCCCTGCAAAAAGCCCTTTTAAGGGCTATTTGTAATTTAGTATAGGGTAGGGAATTTTATTATTTTGGGGGGCTTTTTTATTTTGTTAGGGGGATTAGATTAGGTGTAATTAGATTAAAAATTGTAATAATTTTTTTATTTTCTGTAATTTAGTGGGGTTTTTTTTTCGTAATTTAGTTTATTTAATTTAATTGTAATTAATTGTAGTTAGCTTAGGTAATTAATTTAATGATAGTGTAGTGTTAGGTATAATTGTAATTTAGATTAGGATTTATTTTACAGGTAAATTTGTACTTATTTTAACTAGGTAGTTATTAAATAGTTAATAACTATTTCATAACTATTCTACATAGTTAAAATAAATACAAAGTTGCCTGTAAAATAAATATAAATCCTAAGCTAGCTACAATGTAACTATATTGTAGCTAGCTTAGGGTTTATTTTATCGGTAAGTATATAGTTTTAAATAGGATTAATTTATTTAATTATAGAAATTGTATTTATATTTATTTAAATTATATTTAAGTTAGGGGGGGGTTAGGGTTAGGGTTAGACTTAGGTTTAGGGGTTAATAAATTTAATATAGTTGCGGCGACGTTGAGGGCGGCAGATTAGGGGTTAATAAGTGTAGTTAGGTGGCGGCGACATTGGGGGATGGCATATTAGGGGTTAATAAGTATAATGTAGGTGACGGCGGTGTCCGGAGCGGCAGATTAGGGGTTAATTATATTATGCAGGTGTCGGTGATATCGGGGACGTCAGATTAGGGGTTAATAAGTGTAATATTAGGGGTGTTTAGACTCATGTTAGGGTGTTAGGTGTAGACATAACTTTTGTCTCCCCATAGGAAACAATGGGGCTGAGTTAGAAGCTGGACGCTGCTTTTTTGCAGGTGTTAGGTTTTTTTACAGCCAGCTCAGCCCCATTGTTTCCTATGGGGAAATCGTGCACTAGCACGTTCAGCCAGCTCACCACTGACTTAAGCAACGCTGGTATTGAGGTGAGATGTGGAGCTAAATTTTGCTCAACGCTCACTTTTCTGAGGCTAACGCCGGCTTGAAGAAAACTTGCAATACCAGCGTTGTCTTAAATAAGCGGTTAGAAAAAAAGGCTCTTTAGCCCCGCATACCATTACCGACAAAAACTCGTAATCTAGCCGATAATCTTTGTTTGTAATGTTTCCCAAAAGGGGAGATTGAAAATGTTGGGGGCATAATTATTACAAAATGTGTATAACATTTTTTGCTATCTTAATTTTTATTAGTAGGTACCTCTTGATCTATGTCAACAGATAGGATTTCATAACGTAATTTTTTCCCCAAGAGAAATGCTACACCACTTTTCCTCTTCAGGCTAGAGGACAATAAAACTGCCTTAACCTAAGAGGATTTGAGTTTAAGAACTTCCTCAGATTTTAGGTGAGTTTCCTGTAAAAAGGCTACGTCGGTGTTAATTTTCTTTAGGTGGGAAATTAATAATTTTCGTTTAATGGGAGATGTGAGACCTCCTATGTTCCAGGAGGTTATTTTAAAACTACTTGCTGTATCCGTCATCTAAAGGAAAAAAAGAGTCAAAGCAAAAGCAAACAAAACAAATTATAATAAAAAAATAAAAAAAGGGAATTATAAAACAAAAGAAACCCCAACTTAAAAACAGAGCAAAACAGAGGGACATTGCTCCTTATTCCCTCGAGACCCTTATGCTCAAAAAGGCTGGCCATAGTAAAAAAAAAAAAAAAAAAAAAAAAAGATCTCAGTTATAAATACAATTAAATTCTATTTCAATATTATCCAGAGGGATATGTCTCATCGTAGAATTTTCCTGCCTCTTGGGCAGTTTAAAAAAAAATATGTGTGGGTATCTATTGAATGTTTCAGCCTTGCTGGGTACAATGGAATTGCCCGGAGACCCTGATATATAAATTTTGTGCAGATTGGAGCAAGCTCCCTCCTTTTTGCTGCTGTCTCTACAGAGTAATCCTGAAACAAGAGGATTTTTGCATCCCCTAAGAATATGGGCTGGTATTTACGAAAGGCTTGTAATAGCATAACTTTGGGTTGGAAATTTTAGACCTTGGCTATAATTGGCCTAGGTCTCATGTTCCTTTTGTTCAGTGTAAGTGAGCCTATCCTATGGGCCCTTTCTAAGACTATCTGAGGATGGGATGCCGGTAATTGCAGAAGCTGTGGTAATGTGACTGTCAGAAGTTTTTCTAGGTCCTTATATTGCTTCTCTTCTGGGACTCCTATGAGTCTGAGGTTATTTCTTCTTGACCTTTTTTCTAGATCTTCTAATTTACCCTGTATTTTCAGAAGTGTAGAATTTGTGGAATCTAATAGCTAGATTTAGAGTTTGGCGTTAGCCGTCAAAACCAGCATTAGAGCCTCCTAACGCTGGTTTTTACTGCCCGCTGGTATTTAGAGTCAGTCAGGAAAGGGTCTAACGCTCACTTTCCAGCCGCGACTTTTCCATACCGCAGATCCCCCTATGCCATTTGCGTATCCTATCTTTTCAATGGGATCTTTCTAACGCTGGTATTTAGAGTCTTGGCTGAAGTGAGCGTTAGAAATATAACGACAAGACTCCAGCCGCAGAAAAAAGTCAGGAGTTAAGAGCTTTCTGGGCTAACGCCGGTTCATAAAGCTCTTAACTACTGTGCTGTAAAGTACACTAACACCCATAAACTACCTATGCACCCCTAAACCGAGGTCCCCCCACATCGCTGCCACTCTATTAAAAATTTTTAACCCCTAATCTGCCGACCGCACACCGCCGCCACCTACGTTATCCCTATGTACCCCTAATCTGCTGCCCCTAACACCGCCGACCCCTATATTATATTTATTAACCCCTAATCTGCCGCCCTCAACGTCGCCTCCACCTACCTACAATTATTAACCCCTAATCTGCCGACCGGACCTCACCGCCACTATAATAAAGTTATTAACCCCTAATCTGCCTCACTCCCGCCTCAATAACCCTATAATAAATAGTATTAACCCCTAATCTGCCCTCCCTAACATCGCCGACACCTAACTTCAAGTATTAACCCCTAATATGCCGACCGGACCTCACCGCTACTCTAATAAATTTATTAACCCCTAAAGCTAAGTCTAACCCTAACACTAACACCCCCCTAAATTAAATATAATGTAAATCTAACGAAATAAATTAACTCTTATTAAATAAATTATTCCTATTTAAAGCTAAATACTTACCTGTAAAATAAACCCTAATATAGCTACAATATAAATTATAATTATATTGTAGCTATTTTAGGATTAATATTTATTTTACAGGCAACTTTGTATTTATTTTAACCAGGTACAAAAGCTATTAAATAGTTATTAACTATTTAATAGTTACCTAGTTAAAATAATTACAAAATTACCTGTAAAATAAATCCTAACCTAAGTTACAATTAAACCTAACACTACACTATCAATAAATTAATTAAATAAATTACCTACAATTATCTACAATTAAACCTAACACTACACTATCAATAAATTAATTAAATACAATACCTACAAATAAATACAATTAAATAAACTAACTAAAGTACAAAAAATTAAAAAGAACTAAGTTACAAAAAATAAAAAAATATTTAAAAACATTAGAAAAATATGACAACAATTTTAAACTAATTACACCTACTCTAAGCCCCCTAATAAAATAACAAAGCCCCCAAAATAAAAAAATGCCCTACCCTATTCTAAAATTAAAATAGAAAAGCTCTTTTACCTTACCAGCCCTTAAAAGGGCCTTTTGCGGGGCATGCCCCAAAGAATTCAGCTCTTTTGCCTGGAAAAAAAACATACAATACCCCCCCACCAACATTACAACCCACCACCCACATAGCCCTAATCTAACCCAAACCCCCCCTTAAATAAACCTAACACTAAGCCCCTGAAGATGTTCCTACCTTATCTTCACCACGCCGGGTTCACCAATCCATCCAGAGGAGCCTCCAAAGTCTTGATCCAAGCCCAAGCGGGTGCTGAAGACGTATATCCTCCGGCTGAAGTCTTGATCCAAGCGGCGGCTGAAGAAGTCCATCATTGAGCAGAAGTCTTCATCCTATCCGGGCAGAAGAGGAGATCTGGACCGGCAAACATCTTCATCCAAGCGGCATCTTCTATCTTCTTCCATCCATCGACGAGCGGCTCCATCATCAAGACCTCCGGCGAGGATCCATCCTCTTCTTCCGACGTCCTAACACAGAATGAAGGTTCCTTTAAGGGACGTCATCCATGATCGGAACAGCCAATAGAATGCAAGCTCAATCTGATTGGCTGATTGGATGATGTCCCTTAAAGGAGCCTTCATTCGTCGGTAGTCCGTCGGGGAAGAAGGATGTTCCGCGTCGGCGGAATGAAGATGGATCCTGAAGAAAAAGAGTGAAGACCCCGCTTGGAAGATGACATCGACCGGATGGAAATCTTTTTCAGCGCCGCTTGGAAGATGACATCGCCCGGATGGAAGACTTCTTCAGCGCCGCCTGGATGATGACTTCATCGGATGGAAGATTTCTTCAGCGCCCCTTGGAGGATCACTTCTGCCGCTCCGGATCTCCTCTTCGGTTCCATCGGTGGGTCGGCTGGCTGAAGACAACTCAAGGTAGGATGATCTTCAGGGGGGTAGTGTTAGGTTTATTTAAGGGGGGTTTGGGTTAGATTAGGGGTATGTGGGTGGTGGGTTTTAATGTTGGGGGGGGTGTATTTTTCTTTTACAGGCAAAAGAGCAGTTTTCTTTGGGGCATGCCCCGCAAAAGGCCCTTTTAAGGGCTGGTGAGGTAAATGAGTTTTGAACTTTTTTAATGTAGAATAGGGTAGGGCATTTTTTTATTTTGGGGGGCTTTGTTATTTTATTAGGGGACTTAGATTAGGTGTAATTAGCTTAAAATTGTTGTAATATTTTTAAAATGTTTGTAACTTATTTTTTTTATTTTTTGTAACTTAGCTTTTTTTATTTTTTGTACTTTAGTTAGTTTATGTAATTGTATTTAATTGTAGTTATTTGTAGTTAATTTATTTAATTAATTTAATGATAGTGTAGTGTTAGGTTTAATTGTAACTTAGGTTAGGATTTATTTTACAGGTAATTTTGTATTTCTTTTAGCTAGGTAGTTATTAAATAGTTAATAACTATTTAATAACTATTCTAACTAGCTAAAATAAATACAAAGTTACTTGTAAAATAAATATAAACCCTAAAATAGCTACAATATAATTATAATTTATATTGTAGCTATATTAGGGTTTATTTTACAGGTAAGTATTTAGCTTTAAATAGGAATAATTTATTGAATAAAATTTTATTTAATTTAGGGGGGATGTTAGTGTTAGGGTTAGACTTAGCTTTAGGGGTTAATAAATTTATTAGAGTAGCGGTGAGGTCCGGTCGGCATATTAGGGGTTAATACTTGAAGTTAGGTGTTGGCGATGTTAGGGAGGGCAGATTAGGGGTTAATACTATTTATTATAGGGTTATTGAGGCGGGAGTGAGGCGGATTAGGGGTTAATAACTTTATTATAGTAGCGGTGAGGTCCGGTCGGCAGATTAGGAGTTAATAAGTGTAGGTAGGTGGAGGCGACGTTGGGGGCGGCAAATTAGGGGTTAATAAATATAATATAGGGGTCGGCGGTGTTAGGGGCAGCAGATTAGGGGTTCATAGGGATAACGTAAGTGGCGGCGGTGTACGGAGCAGCAGATTAGGGGTTAAAAAAAATATGCAGGTGTCAGCGATAGCGGGGGCGGCAGATTAGGGGTTAATAAGTGTAAGGTTAGGGGTGTTTATACTCGGGGTTCATGTTAGGGTGTTAGGTGCAGACTTAGGAAGTGTTTCCCCATAGGAAACAATGGGGCTGCGTTAGGAGCTGAACGCTGCTTTTTTGCAGGTGTTATGTTTTTTTTTCAGCTCAAACAGCCCCATTGTTCTCTATGGGGGAATCGTGCATGAGCACGTTTTTTAAGATGGCCGCGTCCGTAAGCACCGCTAGTATTGAGAGTTGCAGTGGCGGTAAATATGCTATACGCTCCCTTTTTGGAGCCTAATGCAGCCCTTCTGTGAATTTTAAATACCAGCGGTATTTAAAAGGTGCGGGGGAAAAAAAGCCAGCGTTAGCTACGCGGGTCGTTACCGACAAAACTCTAAATCTAGCCGTATGTTAGAACTGTGAGCCACAGTGAGATCTTCAAGATCAGAGATTCTTTGTTCAGCCTCAGAGAGCCTGCAAGAAAACTGTTTTACTTCATTAGACAGAGATGCAATATCTTGTTTGATCTCATTTTTAAGGAAATCAAATTTAGGAGCCAAGGCTTCCGATATAATGGCGACTAATGATTGGACATCTAAGGGCTCATTAAGAGATTGAAGATTAGAGATCACTGATTGTGATTCTGTTGGGATTTCAGGATTGACTTTGTTCTTCTTATCTCTCTGTCTACCCGTCATGACTGAAGGAGCAGGTCATTTTAAGCAACTTTCTAATTTACTCCTATTATATTTTTTTCTTCATTCTCTTGGTATCTTTATTTGAAAAAGCAAGAATGTACGCATAGGAGCCGGCCCATTTTTGGTTCAGCACCTGGGTAGCACTTTCTGATTGGTGTCTAAATGTAGCCACCAATCAGCAAGCACTACCCAGGTGCTGAACCAAAAATGGGCCGGCTCCTAAGCTTACATGCAAATAAAAATACCAAGAGAACAAAAAAAATTGATAATAGTAGTAATTAAAAAGTTGCTTAAAATTGCATGCTCTATCTGAATCATGAAAGTTTAATTTTGACTAGACTATCCCTTTAAAGCTTTTGTTTTTATTATTACACACTTGAGTGTTAGTATTTTTTTGTGCACTACATTGTTTTAGAGGATTGATCTACCTCTGTAGCAGCACTCCGGGTCAGGTCAGCCTCGATTTGGAGTTAGTACACACTTCCGTCTTGATGGAGCTGGTCACAACCTAGAACCACGGTTTGTGAAAGTGGAATCTAGAAGATAGTTTAACTTGCTTTTTATAGTTCTGGCTTTTCAGGAATAGTCGCAGACGTTAAGAACATGTAACTGTGAATATAACTAATTAGATTGAGCTTGTTTTTTGTTGCTTGGCATTCTGGTTCCGACAGGGACAAGCACTGCAAGATTAAAAGGCAGTCTTAAGAGTGTGGGGATTTCTTCTGAAAAACAACCGACCTTTGAAACAAATAGTGTAGTAGAGGCTTTCCTTAACTATTGACCTTTAACACATTGTGCATTTAAATTCAGTATGGCAAGTATAGGCACAGAGTCCACACAGCAGATTGCTGAACACACAGTTGATCACAGCACTGCAGGAGTGGATACTATTTTTTCAAGTAAAATCTTTGATGTGGATATAAAACAGGAATAATTTGATAACATTTTTTCTAAAGAAGATTATGATGGTGACCATTGAGATATCAATTCACACTTTAAAACATTGCAACAAACTCTAATAACAGATTTGAGATTTATGTAGGACATTGTGGCTTTCAGAAATAAAACTGAAAAGAATACAGCGAGGATTGCAAGTAAAAAAGTTTCCATCATTTCAGTTTGATGATGAAACGGATATGGAGGATTGGAACACAGCCCTCACTGAGTGTTCATTTCAACTAATTAATATTTTAATCAAAGTCAAAGAGAAATGCTGAAAATTAAAAGCCACCATCAATATAGCTGAGAGCTTATTAAAGCCATGTGAAGCAAGCACAACATTTCCAGTTTACAAAAAGAAAATGGATGAATGCATTAATAAATTTGAAAATGAACAGGCCACCTGCAAAGGAAATAAGTTTAACAGGGATAAGGAGGATTATGAACAAAATTGGGTATATAATTGTGCAGCCTTGCACAAACAAAGAAGAAATAATAAGAACAGAGGCCACAATCAATATACTGATAATAAAAGAACACAGAAATCTGAAAGCATCAGCATTAATGGCAATAATATACCTAGATCTATCTTAAAAAAAGAGACATAGGGGCCTATCTATCAAGCTCCGAAAGGAGCTTGACGGCCCATGTTTCTGGCGAGTCTTCAGACTCGCCAGAAACAGCAGTTATGAAGCAGCGGTCACAAAGACCGCTTCTCCATAACCCTGTCTGCCTGCTCTGAGCAGGCGGACAGGAATCGCAACAATTCAACCCGATCGAGTACGATCGGGTTGATTGACACCCCCTGCTGGCGGTTTATTGGCCGCAAATCTGCAGGGGCGGCGTTGCACCAGCAGCTCTTGTGAGCTGCTGGTGCAATGTTAAATGCGGAGAGCATATTGCTCTCCGCATTCAACGATGTCTTGCGGACCTGATCCGCACTGTCGGATCAGGTCTGCAAGACATTTCTTAAATATGCCTCATAGGGGCCAATTTATTTTCAGGCTCACCGGAAATAGCAGTTATGAAGCGCATCATGTCCACAAGACAATGATAATTCAGCCCCATAGATCGAAGGTGGTGTTTCATTCCACTGAGGGTGAATCTACAGATCCAGAGGGGACCACATGGTCAGTTCCTTTGTTTCTAACTGCTCCTCCCCTTCATTTTGTGTTTTTTTTACAGGACACCTCAGGAGAAGGGATGGAAGACATACCTCCAGTAGTCCCAGAGGGAGAGAGAAAGAGAAGGAGAAGAAAAGGGAAAAGAGAAATACAAGAATGTTCCAAAGGAGAAGAAGGGATTTTATAAAACTATCAACAAATAAGATCTACTGAAGGACTGAATGTTATTAACTTGTCCCACTATCAATTATTAGAGTATGAACTGAAAGTACTATCAAGAGGCTTAGGATTTGTACCCACAAATATATTTTCAAATTTTAATACATTTCTAGATGTCAACAAATTTATTAAAAAAACTGACATTAAAGAGGTATTTTATATCAACTGCTCCAATGCTTTATTAAAAACACAACACATTTCTCAGTTATCCAAACTGGTGATGAAAACGTTTGGATAACTGAAAAAACACGTGTTTTTTAATAAAGCAATTTTATTTTATTCATAGCATGATTGGAGCAGTTTTACTGGGCTGGAAGTTTATATCCTTTTTCTTCAGCGACTTATAACTTTCTAGCTACGCTGCATGTGAATAAGAGACCCCAGTGTCTTTGGACTGCTACCACTTTGTTCCTGCATGTCATCATTGAAACTTTATACAGATCCTGGTGTATCTGGAATGTGAGTCAGCTAGACGGCTCTGAATAGTTTAGCCTACTATCATAGCACTAGTCAGTGTACATTTGTTTGTGAGTACAATTATCATACATCTTTTTTAAGTATCATTGCAGTGACATAATTCATGATTGGGGTGCCCTCTTTTCTTTTATTTCTTAGATTACACTTTTACATCCTGTGAAAGACATTTTGATGAAGAGGAAGCAGCCCATTCCCATTGTATCTACCTTTTAACTTGGACTGTTCTGTTGGTTTTATTTCTCTGTGTTGGTGCATCCAGTATAGAAGTTTTTTTTCTTCTATTTTTTCTGTTTGAATGCTATATTGCATGCTGCCTTCCAGCATCCTGAGGCACCTCATAAAAGAAATCCCTAAAGGCCAATTTATTTGCCTAAGGAGAAACACAGAATCAACCTATTGAGAAATAGATGAGTGTGTAGAGGGTACAATGAGAAAGAATTGTAAGCATTGTAAGTAAAAAAAACATACCATTAATAATAAAAATAAAGATAAAAACATGAACTATAAAAAAGGGTATTATACCATCTGAGTATATTGTCTTTACAACTGAGTATACTTATCAATTTGACTCAGTAGTTAAAATACTAACAAGACACCTACATATCCTAGCAGGAGATGAAATGTTGAAGCCCCTAATAAAAGAACGTAAATTTGTTTAGAATAAATTATATACATTGGCTTAAGCCCTGTTCCCTAGTTTGTTAAAAAAAAGCAGAAGGAAAGCAGAGGTAAAAATTGGCTTTCTAAAAAGGAAATTGTATATGTGGCAGCAGAGGCTGCAATATGTTCTCAAACATAAAAATTGGAAATAAGTTTATCTGCACCACAAACAAAATAAAGTATTCCATAAACTTCTATGCTAACTGTAGCACTACCTTTGTAGTGTATCTACGGACCTGCAATTTATGTGAACATCAGTATATAGGTAAAATGACAGAACTAGATTTGGAGAACATGTCAGGGACATTACAAATTATAATAAAGATTTGGCGGTTGCCAAACATTTTAATAACACACATTTTACCAATATACCTATCCAAATCATTGATGTGGCTATTGTACCTCCTAGAGGGGGAAATAGAAACAAAATCTTAGACAAGGAAGAGCTTTATTGGATATTGTAGATGCAGACTTTTTTTGATGCCTTTGAAGCTTTTGTTTTTATTATGTGCTAGTTACTTTTTTTGTAGTACATTGTGTTAGCGAATTGCTCTACTGCTGTAACAGCACTCCGGGTAAGGTCAGCCTCCATTTGGAGTTAGTATACACTTCCGTGTTTACAAAGCTGGTCGCAGCCTTGAGCCGTGGTTTGTGAAACTGGAAGAATCTTTTCAGCAGAAGAGAAAGGCTTTCAATTTACACTATACAGTATCCAATAGTGTTCCAGCAATGTACTTGTTAGTTGATTTCCGTGTCACCCAAATGCAGTAATGTGTATATAGCATAAAACGTAAACAATGTTAATAAAGTTTTTTTCCATAATATGCCTTCTATTTTTCCAATATTTAGTACTCGTATTGCTTTAACATGCATTGGTATGCAGCAATGTGATTATAAAAAAGAAAACACTGATAACAAAGGGCCACCTTACAAGTGGCACACTGTTAACCGCTTTCGTTCTAGTGTAAACTTTGCTAAAAGTAATTTTGTTTGCACGTGTCAAGTTGTACAAGTATTACAAGTTGAAAGTAAAAAGTTGCATGCAGGCAAAATCTGCTGCGCGATAAACAAATATGACCGTGTTAATGTATTCTCCCCATAAAAGCCAATAGAGAAAGCAGAAGAAAAACCTAACATCTATCGCTCACAAACTAACCCAACAGAAGTTCTGAATATTTCCTATTCCAAAGTTCTTTACATACAGATTTTTTTTTTTTTATTGTAAATACATATTTCTCTAGTTATATCTGTAGATACCTATACCTGTATATTTATGCCTATAGATATATAGGTATTGACATCTATTTTATGTTAACATTATAAGATATATATAGAAATATAATAATATTTATTATGTGAAGAACATAGGAATGTAAAAGTATGTATATTGCGCTTTGTATTTTGCAATTTAGTTCTAACATGGTGTTGGATTAGCGCACATGATCAATTACTAACCTCAATGCTCGTTATTGAAATATTAAATTGAAATATTAATATTAATTATTAAAAATTACATTTTTCTGTATGTGAAGGACATTAGAATGTTAAATATGTACATGCACTATTTCTGACAAGCGCAAAAAGCAGATGTCGCTTATGTGAAATAGTTAGATCGCCACTTGTAGTCTAGCCCAAAGACAGCAAAATATGAGTCTGTTTCCTCATGAGATTTAAAATGCAATATTGTCTCATGTAATGCATATGTATAATATATTATATTGTTATGATATATTTTGAAATATATAAAAAACACTGATGAATCAAAATGATATTTAAAAAAAAAATGTAATGTTATAAAATGGTAAAGCATTAATTAGTAAATTTATGTATTTTTAATACTTGTTCATAAAAATACATTAAAACAATTTGTCAAAGATCCTTATAGATGAAGGAACATTCCAGTCAAAAAAGAAATGCACATAGATAAATTACATCTTTGGATAGAAACATATTTACACAATGGCAAAAATGCTTCTAGCAAAATTCATCACTGTTTTAGTGTTAGCATTTTTCTCTGAATGTGCATGTGAAACATAGCTATTAGATAGATATTCTTAGTGCACAAGCATTTTAAATACTGAAGCTGCTCAGAAAGCCAGCGGTACTTGTTTCATGTCAGTAATTATGCAAATTCAGACATTACCAGGTGATCCAAACATATTAGGCTCTCTGAGAAAATGCTAAGTTTAAAATGCTGGTGCACTGAGCATACCTAAATACACTCTTGAAACAGTTATAGCTTTTACTAAAATAAATTTTTGCTAATATACCCGTGTGCATTTCTATTTTGGTTGGGGCATCCCTTTAAAGTCGCATTTGCTTCTATTTTTGGGGAAAACAATCACCTAGATTAAGAGTTTTGCGTTAGGGTTAAAAAGCAGCATTGGCCGGTCCCAACGCTGCTTTTTAACGCCCGCTGATATTACGAGTCTTGAAGGTACAGGTGTACCGCTCACTTTTTTGGCCAGACTCGGAAATACCGCAAATCCACTTACGTCAATTGCGTATCCTATATTTTCAATGCGACTTGCATAGCGCCAGTATTATGAGTCTGACAAAAAGTGAGCGGTAGACCCTCTCCTGTCCAGCCTGGTACCGCATTTTTAAGTCAGTAGTTAAGAGTTTTACACTACAACTCCATAGCATAAAACTCTTAACTAAAGTGCTAAAAAGTACACTAACACCCATAAACTACCTATTAACCCCTAAACCGAGGTCCCACCACATAGCAAACACTAAAATAAATTTTTTAACCCCTAATCTGCCGAACCGGACCTCACCGCCACTATAATAAACATATTAACCCCCAAACTGCGGCACTCCCACATCGCAAACACTAGTTAAATATTATTAACCCCTAATCTGCCGGCCCTAACATCGCCGCCACTTACCTACATTTATTAACCCCTAATCTGCTGCCCCAATCGTCGCCGCCACTATATTAAATGTATTAACCCCTAAACCTAAGTCTAACCCTAAACCTAACACCCCCTAACTTAAATATAATTTAATTAAATCTAAATAAAATTAATACAATTAACTAAATTATTCCTATTTAAAACTAAATACTTACCTATAAAATAAACCCTAAGATAGCTACAATATAACTAATAGTTACATTGTATCTATTTTAGGGTTTATTTTTATTTTACAGGCAACTTTGTATTTATTTTAACTAGGTACAATAGTTGTTAAATAGTTATTAACTATTAAATAACTACCTAGTTAAAATAAAGACAAATTTACCTGTAAAATAAAACCTAGCCTAAGTTACAATTACACCTAACACTACACTATAATTAAATAAATTCCCTAAACTAAATACAATTAATTAAAATTTTAAAAAATATCTAAAGTACGAAAAAAAACCACTAAATTACAGAAAATAATAAAATAATTACAAGATTCTTAAACTAATTACACCTAATCTAATCCCCTAACAAAATAAAAAAGCCCCCCAAAATAAAAAAAGCCCTACCCTACACTAAATTACAAATAGCCCTTAAAATGGCCTTTTGCGGGGCATTGCCCAAAAGTAATCAGCTCTTTTACCTGTAAAAAAAAGTACAAATATCCCCCAACATTAAAACCCACCATCCACACAACCAACCCTACTCTAAAACCCACCCAATCCCCCCTTAAAAAAAACTAACATTAACCCCTTGAAGATTACCCTACCGTGAGATGTCTTCACCCAACCGGGCAGAAGTGGTCCTCCAGACGGGCAGAAGTCTTCATCCAGACGGCATCTTCTATCTTCATCCATCCGGGTCCATCTTCAAGACATCGGAGAATCCTCTTCAAACTACGGCCGACTGAAGAATGAAGGTTCCTTTAAATGACGACATCCAAGATGGCATCCCTTCAATTCCGATTGGCTGATAGAATTCTATCAGTCAATCGGAATTAAGGTAGAAAAAATCCTATTGGCTGATGCAATCTATTGCAATCCTATTGGCTGATTGGAACTATTGACTCTTTAAAACTTAGTTGGCATTTTTTATTAAATTCATTACCTAACCTCCATTATTATCAAAACGACAACACCTATCTTGTTACCTTACAATTCCCAGCAAGTATAAAGAGTTCCATCTTTAAGGATATCAGAATCACAAAAAATGCCTTCAAAACACTATGGAATAAACTATTTAAAATAAACAACCTCCCTCAATAAAACATAAATAAAAAAATGAGACAACTTCATCAAATTTAAAATAGCGAGACACAACCATGAGACAAGGTACTTCAAAGGAGTCTTTGTCAATCCTACATGCTGGGCTGAAGTGTAAGTGAAACATTCTGACAATGCCTTTAGAATGCCACAGAATGCCCACGGCCTGAATCTAAAGACACCTTTATCATAACATAAAGACGTGCAAATATTTAACAATTACAAACATTTATATAACCCACTGTGCAAACATGTTTTCTAAGTGTTGTTTTTTGAATTATAGTTTTTCCATTTTGCTAGTAGTCATTTGATAATCAAGATATCACGAACTAGATGCCTCACTGTGCATCTCACATAACTATAGATTATAAATCTGGTAAAGCTAATTAAATATGTGGTAGAAAAGATAAGTGAAGTGATGCTCAATGCATTTCAAACATGAACCCACCTTTGCAATAAGGCCCCTTAGAAACCTCATGAGCATACAGCAAGCTAGCCTAATGACACTAAAGATGGTAAAGAAAATACAGATACAGAATACAGACTAAACAAAACAAAATACGAGCTTACATCCTTTCATATATATTTTAGAATATCCCTATAATTAGAAAAGTTTTACATTCTATTTGCAAATTATTGTTGTCTATTTTAGTAGGAATTGTACATAAAAAAATATTTGACCAATGTTACTGCCTTTTCAGTAAATTTGACAATACTTTCTCCATTATAATATATTTTTTTATATGATATACTATTCCTTAAAGGGACTGTCAATTCCAAAATAAACTTTCATGATTAAGTTAGGGCATATAACTTTAAAAACTTTCAAATGTACTTTTATCACCAACTTGTCTTTGTTCTCTTGGTATTTTTAATTAAAGCTAAACCTAGTTAGGCTCATATGCTAATTACTTAGACCTTGAAGGTCGCTTCTTATTAAAATGCATTTTGAAAGTTTTTCACCACTAGAAGGTGTTAGTTTATGTGTGTCCTATAGATAACATTGAGCTCATGCACCTGGAGTTACCTAGAAGTCAGCACTGATTGGCTAAAATGCAAGTCTGTCAAAAGAACTGAAATAAGGGGGCAGTTTGCAGAGGCTTAGATACAAGGTAATCACAGAGGTAAAACGTGTATTATTATAACAGTGATGGTTATGCAAAACTGGGAAATGGGTAATAAAGGGATTATCTATCTTTTTAAACAACAAAAATTCTGGTGTTGACTGTCCCTTTAAATCTTGTATTTATTTATTGCTATATCAAGACACTGAATTAAATGCGTCATCTTTTTTAATGAGATTAATTTAAGCTCAACTGGAGCTTTTATTGTAAGATTAATAAGATTTGTTTAGCATGAGGTGCATTCTCTTGCACTCGGTCTCCCGCTAAGAATAACGCACAATCGGATACTACAAAAAATTGTTATCAGAGCATCTTAATGCACCAGAACCTTTTTTTAGAATGCTTTATTCTTTTAATGGATAGCAGACTTGTATGACAAGTGGTACGTTTGTGTAGCCCAATCCAAAGTAAAACTGTAAAATGTGGCACTTTCTGAGACCGGAATGAAACCACAATTATAAATAGTATACTGCAGTACTTGTAAACTGCTTTCCCCATAGTCTATTATGTAAGGGTTTTAAAGCACTCAATCTATCAAACATGCAGATGTTAGCAAGCCCCAGACTAACGTTTGTTGGATAAAAAATAACTTTGTGATATAAGTTTAAAAAAGAATTAATTTGTTAAGGGCCACAAAATTCTGTAGCTTTGAGTACATGAGTACATGGGTAGGGCACACAATGACAATAATTCATGGCACAAAAAAAATATGAAAAACATTAATAAAAAATGGAAGAGGACCCTTTACAGAAGAGCTTTCAATCTACAAAATTAGTAATGAATGTGCATTATGTAGCGAAAAACTCTTATGACATTTGCATTTGTAAATTGTCACTTTCAATATAATTCCACTTATAAGCAACAACCAAATAGAATATGAGGATTATGTTGTGATAAGCTACTTTTGATGCTTTGTTTTCATGATAAATGTTGGTTTTAGGAAAGTAAAAGTGAAATACTGAAAAAAGCATGCAGGATTTATATGAACAAGAAATCTGTTTTTAAGTCAGAAAATTCAGCCAAATTCTAGTGTATATATAAAATACAGCCAATTAGACAGTTTGGTACAAGATTACAAAATTGTAGTTTACCTTAGATACACAGGCAGAGTTTCACATGTAAGAAATGACAGGAATGTATGCTTAGGATTTAAAAGACAACTTTACTAATTTGGGTTCCTCGCTAATTACAAAACAACGTTTTCACAAAACCCTGATGTTTTTCTTTAAATAAAGTTTTTTTGTTTTACCTAACAAGGTCTCATTAAAGTGCAATTTCTGATGTTGAAAAAAGAATGTGAAAAAAACATTAAACGATAAGAGATCAATCAATGCAAACATATCAAGGTTTTGCACTGAAAAGAAAAAGTAAAATGTCTTGTAAAATCTCTCCTTGATGATATATCAAAATCTCATAATTCATAATCAACCACATGCTGCTTCAAATACACTGTTTTCTTGGCAATTTACTGCCGGTAGTGTGTTCTGATAATATACATTAGTGCACCTCCAACTTGTGCTTTTCGCTGGAAATTCAGCTGTAAAGCTCTACATAATTGAAGCCTCTTGAGTAAATTGCAGTACAGTGTTTACAGAATGCAATGCCCTGTAACATAAAATGCATCTACTGACTCTTATTTGAAGCAATAGAATCATACCTGACATCTTCCTCATTTATTTTCTGATTTTGTTTTTTCATCTTTTGAGTTTTGTTTTTTTGTGTGCAAATGACAAGTTCAATTTTAGGTAAAGTAAATAAAAACACCATTTGTGAATTTCAATTTTGTAGAGTACATTGATGTATGCACAGTTAAACAACTTTAAGCAACTTTGAAATTTAACACACATGTATACCTCTTGTCATTTGTTCACCTGATGTGTTTAGCTAGTTCCTAGTAGTTTATTGCCACCCCTTCAATAAGGGATACCAAGAGAATGAAGTAAATTTTATAACAGAAGTAAATTGGATTTTTTATATATATATATATATATATATATATATATATATATATATATATATATATATATATATATATATATATATATATATATATATATATATATATATTGTATGCCTTATGTGAATCATGAAAAAAGTGGGGTTTAATGTTCTTTAATGGGTTAATTTTTGTCCATTAGGGGATTAGTTCCTTTTATTAAATACACTGATTAATCATTAGTGACACTGAAATCTGAGTGTATTTTTGATTATTACTATAAATAAACCAGTATTACTTTAGTCTAGGGGTCAAATAGGTTAAAGCTCTCTGGTCTGGTAAAATTAACAAAGATGTCACTATTGTTAGATCCCTCAAAGATTTTTAGAAAGACAAATTTTAGCTTGAAAACTGTTTACCTAACTATGCAAGGCTGTGGATATGAATGAGAGACAACTACATCACAATTTAGAGCCAGATTACGAGTGTCACGTTAACAGTTACGCACCATCAAAAAGGAGTTTGTCGCAGGTGCTTGCATGCATCAGGTATTGGCACACATCCAAACACTTAAGTCCACATATATATTTTTTTTACATATTAATTTCATATTTAAATATGCTGCAAATAATTTTGCTACTAAATATTCTTTGGGATCTTTGTCACACAATATGGCCATATTCTGCTCAGCCAGTCTACTATGCCTAAAATCATGACTGCACAGAATGAAACTCCCTAGCTTTATATATATATATATATATATATATATATATATATATATATACAGGGAGTGCAGAATTATTAGGCAAATGAGTATTTTGACCACACCATCCTCTTTATGCATGTTGTCTTACTCCAAGTTGTATAGGCTCGAAAGCCTACTACCAATTAAGCATATTAGGTGATGTGCATCTCTGTAATGAGAAGGGGTGTGGTCTAATAACATAAACACCCTATATCAGGTGTGCATAATTATTAGGCAACTTCATTTCCTTTGGCAAAATGGGTCAAAAGAAGGACTTGACAGGCTCAGAAAAGTCAAAAATAGTGAGATCAAAGAGAAAATGCAGCACCCGTGGGACACCGACATGTAGTTAAAAGACAAAACTTTATTCCATAGTTATAAAAACACAGGTAGGATCAGGGAATTAACCCCTTACGCGTTTCGTGCTCCGCCTGAACACTTAGTCATAGGGATATTAGCTTAAACCGGACATGGCCTATTTAAAGGCACAGTGTCCAATCAAGCAATATTTCAGAAAATTTAAAAAAACTGATATAAAAACATGTTAACATTGAACATGATCATCTTACTATATGAATACATGAATTAGCCAGGCATCAGTGAATGTTAGATCCAAAAATAAACAATTTTGTATCATATCATAGTTCCGTAATATTATATACAACAACACATTGCTACAAAAAACTTCATAAACATTGATATTGTAACAATGACATTGATATGCTAAAGACACCCTGTATATAGGAAAACCTTTACCCAATGCATTACATTTTTTGACTAACCTAGTACGTTTGTGCTACGTGGAAACTAACGTTAATACCTTATTCTTTAATAAATACAAGAAAAATCATAGCAGTACATTACATAACACTGAACATGGTTAGTGATGAAATATAAAATATATATATGTCTTGGGATCAATCCAAATAGCATGGTGTGACATTGTGAACTAAAGATTAAATAGATATCAGTCTATAAATAGACTCATATCCCACTCCTTATTTAAACCTTCTGGGGTAACCGTTCTTAATTTATATATCCAGTACATTTCCTGTTTGAGTAACATTTTATTTCTGTTTCCCCCTCTGGTCGGTGGATAAATTTTATCAATGACTTTAACTGTCATGTTAAATTTATTTGTCATATGCATGCTAAAATGGTGTTGTGCAATTGCTGAATTTTTATTATACATTTTAGTGTCATATATGTGTTCCCTCATGCGAGATCTTAATTCTCTACTGGTCTGACCTGTATATTGCATGTGACACAGATTGCATTCGAGTAAATATACAACATAATGGCTACTGCAATTTGCATAGAAACCAATGTTGTAACTCTCAAGGGTTACAGTACTTGAAAAGGTTTCTCCTCTGCCTATGATGTCACAGGTTGAACAGGGACCAGTGCCACATCTAAAAGTGCCTTTCTTATGTAACCATGTACCCGTTCTCTGTTTTTTAGAGGACACTAAGCTTGGTGACAATTTGTTGGCTAAAGTGGGCGCCCGTCTGGGAACAAACTTACACTTGTCTATGATCTCACTTAGTATTTCATTTTGTTGTAAGATTTGTAAATTTCTCTTTAAGATACCACATACCTGGTTGTACTGATTAGACTATTCTGTTGAGAAAACAATAGGAGAGTCTGAAAAATCCCTGCTGTCTTTCTTTTGTTTCGATAGCAGACACCGTTGTGTATTAACACTAGCTTGTTGGATACTGTTATCCAAAAGCTTGGTGTTATACCCTCTTTTGATGAGTCTATCTTTGAGTACTGCAGCCTGTTTTTCAAAAAGCTCATCTGAATTTGTGGTCCTCCTAATTCTCAAAAATTGGGCCCTAGGTATTGATCTAATTAAGTGTGGTGGATGACAAGATCTCGCATGCGATATAGAGTTACCTGCGGTTGGCTTTCGAAATGTATCTGTCACTATGCTCTCTGTGTCAATCATACCTGTCAATGTGAGATCGAGAAAATTAACAGTATTGCAATTGCTTTCACCAATGAATTTTAAATTTAAATTGTTGTCATTTAGGAATTCCATAAATTCCATCTCATTTACAGTTTCATCAACTATGAACAACAAATCATCTATATAGCGCATATATGCGACAGTGGACTTCATATACGGATTTTCTTCGGTAAAAATAACATTATTCTCCCACCAACCTACATACAGGTTGGCAAAAGAGGGCGCAAATTTAGCACCCATGGCAGTGCCACAGACCTGTAAATAAAATTCACTGTCAAACATACAATAATTATGTTGCAAAATAAATTCAATTATTTCACAAATTAATATCTTAGTTTCTTCTGAAAAATTGGTGTCTTGATCCAAAAAATATCTAATGGCTCTAACCCCCAAAGAATGAGGTATACAAGAGTACAAGGATTTAACCTTCTTTAAATTGTTGATCAAATGTGAAGAATCTCTTAGATAACTGTAAAGTGTAATTACAATTGGTTGCAATAGTGAGTCTATCCACTCCGACAGAGGCTCAAACAATGAGCCTATACCGGAGATGATAGGTCGACCAGGTGGGGAAGCAAGATTCTTGTGTGTCTTGGGAAGGTGATGAAATATGGGAATAGATGGATAATTTGGGACCAATATATTGATTTCTTTCTTTGTTAGAATACCCAAGGATACTGTTTGTTCTAAGATTCTTAGTAGTTTCTTTTTAAATCCACATGTTGGATTATTTGTTAACTTCCTGTAGGTTGAAACATCATTTAACTGTCTTTTTGCCTCTGAAATGTAGTCTACTTTATTTAATACCACTACATTCCCTCCTTTATCACTTGCTCTTATAGTGATATTATCATTGGCCTGTAAAGTTTTTAAAGCTCTGAATTCTCCTTTGGTGAGATTAGGTTGAATATGTGTTGTTTTACACTTGCTTTCTAATTCTAAGATATCCCTCTCCACTTGTTTTTGAAATATATTCAGAAATTTGCCCCTAAACTGAACAGGATAAAAATCAGAAGTTTTTTGTTTTGGTGTTGACATGTTGAGTTCATCAGGACCTACATTTGAAGTTTCTAAATCCCTTAGTGTGTTTAAACTAGTTAGATCCTGGAAATCAAAATGGGTGCTCTGTGTGTCTAACTGCTGTGATATTGAATTATTTCCTATTTCCTCTGTAGATGGACTGTCATGATATTCAATGCCTCTATCATCTTTAAAGAAACGTTTCAATGTTAGTTTGCGCACAAACTTGTTTACATCGATAATGGTTTTAAAGGCTGAAAAACTATGGGATGGGGCAAACCCCAAACCTTTGCTTAATACATTTTTTTGTCCTTCTGTCAGAGGATAATCAGAAAGATTAATTACAGTCAGTGTTTCTTGTGTCCCTTGGATTTTCTTGATGACTTTCTTCTGTCGTCTACCTGCCCTTCTCGTCCGTCCCCTAAAGGGACAGCTCTAACTTTTGAGCGGACTGCCCCTCCATCTTGATTGAAGTCCCCATCTGATGCCTGTAGGGAAGGAACTATATTAGAAGGGATAGAAGAGAGAGAGGATGAAGAAGAGGAAGAAAAGGAAGAGGAAAGAGAAGTTGTTGACAAAGCTGTAGAAACACAGCTCCCCTCAGAGTAGTTGGACTCATGGTCAGAGGTGTCAGTGGATGAAAATGCCACTTTCTTGTCCCTTTTGTTTTTATTTTTGAGAATTGACTTGGGTGCTGTTTCTTTGTCTTGTTCAGGCCCTCTTGTTTTTTCTTCATTCTTTCTTGTATTCTTATTTGAAAAATTTCTTCCAAATCGCCTTCTGGGGCCTCTTCGAAATCTTGACCAATTGTAAACTCTTTGATTAGCATAGTCATCCCAGTCTCTGGAAATCTTTGTACCTTTTCTTTGTGCTAATTCAGCATCCATTTTGTGTACTTTAGCTTTTAAATTTTTCTTGTAGCCCTTGTATTTGTCTTTGTTATTATCCTTCATGCTTTTCAAGTTTGATTTTACATTGTCAATCTTGTCTTTTAGCCTGTCTCGCTTTAGGGTCTTGCTTTTGTTAATAATTCCCATCAATGTAAGAGAACAGGTAGTCAGGGCATCATTCCATTCCTGCTGTAAAGTACTGTCTTCCAAATCAAAAGTAGGGAATTTGTTAATTCTAAGTCCCCTGGGGATTCTCTGCACATCAATATAGTGGGTGAATGAGACAATGTCCCACATTAATCTCAGATCCGTTAACAATAGCTTTTCAAATTGATTAAAGAGTCCCTTTAAATCCAATCCTTTTTCTCCATTACTTCCTCCTGTCATGAATATTTTTTCAAAGAAATCCTTTCTACTTGCTATATTAAAATAGTTTCACTGATGTTAGCTTCTTCTTGTTCCATATTGGAAAAATGTGACTGATCCTTATAACCTTATTAAGTATAATATTAAAGAAATATATATACTTGTGTTGAAGTGTCCCCAATCTCACTGATTTATGAGCTGTGATTAACAATATACCCTTAACTATTCCTTGTGAAAAACGGCTTATAAGGCTATGCAATATGCTATATTTTCAAATATAGCCTAGTACAATTAGGTGAATGAAAAAAACTCTCTCATCACAAAAATCGCTGAAAAACCAATCTCATGGACAGTTCAACATATGTATTTCTTTGATGTAAGGAGTAAATTCACACTTACTAGGTGACGATCTGCTTCCTCTGATTCCTCAGTCGAGCTGGCCAAACAATACGCTAGACGCTGGGAGTAAGAAAGACAAGGCCGCTGCAGAGCGTGACGTAGAGGGGAGAGTCCTATTGCTGCCAAGCCAATAGGGTATGTTAGTCACAGCCCCGTGAGGTGCAAATCAAACGCGGCTAAGCGCAAGCCGCAAAAAATATGAAGAGAGCAAAGAGAAAATGCAGCAACCGTCGGACACCGACATGTAGTTAAAAGACAAAACTTTATTCCATAGTTATAAAAACACAGGTAGGATCAGGGAATTAACCCCTTACGCGTTTCGTGCTCCGCCTGAGCACTTAGTCATAGGGATATTAGCTTAAACCGGACATGGCCTATTTAAAGGCACAGTGTCCAATCAAGCAATATTTCAGAAAATTTAAAAAAACTGATATAAAAAACATGTTAACATTGAACATGATCATCTTACAATATGAATACATGAATTAGACAGGCATCAGTGAATGTTAGATCCAAAAATAAACAATTTTGTATCATATCATAGTTCCGTAATATTATATACAACAACACATTGCTACAAAAAACTTCATAAATATTGATATTGTAACAATGACATTGATATGCTAAAGACACCCTGTATATAGGAAAACCTTTACCCAATGCATTACATTTTTTGACTAACCTAGTACGTTTGTGCTACGTGGAAACTAACGTTAATACCTTATTCTTTAATAAATACAAGAAAAATCATAGCAGTACATTACATAACACTGAACATGGTTAGTGATGAAATATAAAATATATATATGTCTTGGGATCAATCCAAATAGCATGGTGTGACATTGTGAACTAAAGATTAAATAGATATCAGTCTATAAATAGACTCATATCCCACTCCTTATTTAAACCTTCTGGGGTAACCGTTCTTAATTTATATATCCAGTACATTTCCTGTTTGAGTAACATTTTATTTCTGTTTCCCCTTCTGGTCGGTGGATAAATTTTATCAATGACTTTAACTGTCATGTTAAATTTATTTGTCATATGCATGCTAAAATGGTGTCGTGCAATTGCTGAATTTTTATTATACATTTTAGTGTCATATATGTGTTCCCTCATGCGAGATCTTAATTCTCTACTGGTCTGACCTGTATATTGCATGTGACACAGATTGCATTCGAGTAAATATACAACATAATGGCTACTGCAATTTGCATAGAAACCAATGTTGTAACTCTCAAGGGTTACAGTACTTGAAAAGGTTTCTCCTCTGCCTATGATGTCACAGGTTGAACAGGGACCAGTGCCACATCTAAAAGTGCCTTTCTTATGTAACCATGTACCCGTTCTCTGTTTTTTAGAGGACACTAAGCTTGGTGACAATTTGTTGGCTAAAGTGGGCGCCCGTCTGGGAACAAACTTACACTTGTCTATGATCTTACTTAGTATTTCATCTTGTTGTAAGATTTGTAAATTTCTCTTTAAGATACCACATACCTGGTTGTACTGATTAGAGTATTCTGTTGAGAAAACAATAGGAGAGTCTGAAAAATCCCTGCTGTCTTTCTTTTGTTTCGATAGCAGACATTTGTGTTGTTTTACACTTGCTTTCTAATTCTAAGATATCCCTCTCCACTTGTTTTTGAAATATATTCAGAAATTTGCCCCTAAACTGAACAGGATAAAAATCAGAAGTTTTTTGTTTTGGTGTTGACATGTTGAGTTCATCAGGACCTACATTTGAAGTTTCTAAATCCCTTAGTGTGTTTAAACTAGTTAGATCCTGGAAATCAAAATGGGTGCTCTGTGTGTCTAACTGCTGTGATATTGAATTATTTCCTATTTCCTCTGTAGATGGACTGTCATGATATTCAATGCCTCTATCATCTTTAAAGAAACGTTTCAATGTTAATTTGCGCACAAACTTGTTTACATCGATAATGGTTTTAAAGGCTGAAAAATTATGGGATGGGGCAAACCCCAAACCTTTGCTTAATACATTTTTTTGTCCTTCTGTCAGAGGATAATCAGAAAGATTAATTACAGTCAGTTTTTCTTGTGTCCCTTGGATTTTCTTGCTGAAAAATTCAGATGAGCTTTTTGAAAAACAGGCTGCAGTACTCAAAGATAGACTCATCAAAAGAGGGTATAACACCAAGCTTTTGGATAACAGTATCCAACAAGCTAGTGTTAATACACAACGGTGTCTGCTATCGAAACAAAAGAAAGACAGCAGGGATTTTTCAGACTCTCCTATTGTTTTCTCAACAGAATAGTCTAATCAGTACAACCAGGTATGTGGTATCTTAAAGAGAAATTTACAAATCTTACAACAAAATGAAATACTAAGTGAGATCATAGACAAGTGTAAGTTTGTTCCCAGACGGGCGCCCACTTTAGCCAACAAATTGTCACCAAGCTTAGTGTCCTCTAAAAAACAGAGAACGGGTACATGGTTACATAAGAAAGGCACTTTTAGATGTGGCACTGGTCCCTGTTCAACCTGTGACATCATAGGCAGAGGAGAAACCTTTTCAAGTACTGTAACCCTTGAGAGTTACAACATTGGTTTCTATGCAAATTGCAGTAGCCATTATGTTGTATATTTACTCGAATGCAATCTGTGTCACATGCAATATACAGGTCAGACCAGTAGAGAATTAAGATCTCGCATGAGGGAACACATATATGACACTAAAATGTATAATAAAAATTCAGCAATTGCACGACACCATTTTAGCATGCATATGACAAATAAATTTAACATGACAGTTAAAGTCACTGATAAAATTTATCCACCGACCAGAGGGGGAAACAGAAATAAAATGTTACTCAAACAGGAAATGTACTGGATATATAAATTAAGAACGGTTACCCCAGAAGGTTTAAATAAGGAGTGGGATATGAGTCTATTTATAGACTGATATCTATTTAATCTTTAGTTCACAATGTCACACCATGCTATTTGGATTGATCCCAAGACATATATATATTTTATATTTCATCACTAACCATGTTCAGTGTTATGTAATGTACTGCTATGATTTTTCTTGTATTTATTAAAGAATAAGGTATTAACATTAGTTTCCACGTAGCACAAACGTACTAGGTTAGTCAAAAAATGTAATGCATATACACAGGGTGTCTTTAGCATATCAATGTCATTGTTACAATATCAATGTTTATGAAGTTTTTTGTAGCAATGTGTTGTTGTATATAATATTACGGAACTATGATATGATACAAAATTGTTTATTTTTGGATCTAACATTCACTGATGCCTGGCTAATTCATGTATTCATATTGTAAGATGATCATGTTCAATGTTAACATGTTTTTATATCAGTTTTTTTAAATTTTCTGAAATATTGCTTGATTGGACACTGTGCCTTTAAATAGGCCATGTCCGGTTTAAGCTAATATCCCTATGACTAAGTGCTCAGGCGGAGCACGAAACGCGTAAGGGGTTAATTCCCTGATCCTACCTGTGTTTTTATAACTATGGAATAAAGTTTTGTCTTTTAACTACATGTCGGTGTCCCACGGGTGCTGCATTTTCTCTTTGCTCTCTTCATATTTTTTGCGGCTTGCGCTTAGCCGCGTTTGATTTGCACCTCATGGGGCTGTGACTAACATACCCTATCGGCTTGGCAGCAATAGGACTCTCCCCTCTACGTCACGCTCTGCAGCGGCCTTGTCTTTCTTACTCAAAAATAGTGAGATATCTTGCAGAGGGATGCAGAACTCTTAAAATTGCAAAGCTTCTGAAGCGTGATCATCGAACAATCAAGCGTTTCATTCAAAATATTCAACAGGGTCGCAAGAAGCGTGTGGAAAAACCAAGGCACAAAATAACTGCCCATGAACTGAGAAAAGTCAAGCGTGCAGCTGCCAAGATGCCACTTGCCACCAGTTTGGCCATATTTCAGAGCTGCAACATCACTGGAGTGCCCAAAAGCACAAGTTGTGCAATACTCAGAGACATGGCCAAGATAAGAAAGGCTGAAAGACGACCACCACTGAACAAGACACACAAGCTGAAACGTCAAGACTGGGCCAAGAAATATCTCAAGACTGATTTTTCTAAGGTTTTATGGACTGATGAAATGAGAGTGAGTCTTGATGGGCCAGATGGATGGGCCCGTGGCTGGATTGGTAAAGGGCAGAGAGCTTTTCCGACTCAGACGCCAGCAAGGTGGAGGTGGAGTACTGGTTTGGGCTGGTATCATCAAAGATGAGCTTGTGGGGCCTTTTCGGGTTGAGGATGGAGTCAAGCTCAACTCCCAGTCCTACTGCCAGTTTCTGGAAGACACCTTCTTCAAGCAGTGGTACAGGAAGAAGTCTGCATCCTTCAAGAAAAACATGATTTTCATGCAGGACAATGCTCCATCACACGCGTCCAAGTACTCCACAGCGTGGCTGGCAAGAAAGGGTATAAAAGAAGAAAATCTAATGACATGGCCTCCTTGTTCACCTGATCTGAACCCCATTGAGAACCTGTGGTCCATCATCAAATGTGAGATTTACAAGGAGGGAAAACAATACACCTCTCTGAACAGTGTCTGGGAGGCTGTGGTTGCTGCTGCACGCAATGTTGATGGTGAATAGATCAAAACACTGACAGAATCTATGGATGGCAGGCTTTTGAGTGTCCTTGCAAAGAAAGGTGGCTATATTGGTCACTGATTTGTTTTTGTTTTGTTTTTGAATGTCAGAAATGTATATTTGTGAATGTTGAGATGTTATATTGGTTTCACTGGTAAAAATAAATAATTGAAATGGGTATATATTTGTTTTTTGTTAAGTTGCCTAATAATTATGCACAGTAATAGTCACCTGCACACACAGATATCCCCCTAAAATAGCTATAACTAAAAACAAACTAAAAACTACTTCCAAAACTATTCAGCTTTGATATTAATGAGTTTTTTGGGTTCATTGAGAACATGGTTGTTGTTCAATAATAAAATTAATCCTCAAAAATACAACTTGCCTAATAATTCTGCACTCCCTGTATATATATATATATATATATATATATATATATATATATATATATATATATATATATATATATATATATATATATACAGATTAGCCTTAATGGGCTCAAACATTCGATTCTAATATACCAATACAGAATTCCAACCCTGCAGTACTATGCCTCCAATCATGTATTTTGGTAATTTTAGCAGCATTCCCACAATATGAGTGCTAATGTATAAAATGTGTTTTTTCAGGTGTGCTTAACCAAACCCTGTTGTTGTATTTCTTTGATTTCAAGGAGCTGACCAAATCCCTTAGGTTAAAGCACACAACCCTGTTCAGGTGTGTTCCAGACTGTGGCCTCTAGTTATGAAAGTCTGTCGGACCTGATCCGACAGTGCGGATCAGGTCCGACAGACCTCGCTGAATACGGCGAGCAATACGCTCATCGTATTCAGCATTGCACCAGCAGCTCACAAGAGCTGCTGGTGCAACGCCGCCCCCTGCAGACTAGCGGCCAATAGGCCGCCAGCAGGGGGGTGTCAATCAACCCGATCGTACTCGCTCAGAGCAGGCGGACAGGTTATGGAGCAGTGGTCTTTGTGACCGCTGCTTCAAAACTGCTGTTTCTGGTGAGCCTGCAGGCTCGCCAGAAACACGGGGCATCAAGCTCCATACGGAGCTTGATACATATGCCCCAATGTGATTGTGTTATATATATAAAGCCAGGAAGACTCATTCTGTGCAGACATTATTTGAGGCATAGTACTGCAGTGTTGGAATTCAGTATTGGTATATTAGAATTGAATGTTTCAGCCCAGTAAGGCTAATCTGTATATATATAAAGCTAGGGAGTTTCATTCTGTGCAGTCATGATTTGAGGCATAGTACTGCAGTGTTGGAATTCTGTATTTGAATATTAGAATCAAATGATTCAGCCCAGCAAAGCTAAACTGTATAGTGTTAGGACCAGTCAATCTTGGGACACCTTGTAAGTGATGACTGGCTGAGCAGAATATGGCCATATTGTGTGACTAAGATCCCTAAGAATATTTAGTAGCAAAATTATTTGCAACATATTTAAATATGAAATTAATATGTAAAAATATATATATATATGTGGACTTAAGTGTTTGGATGTGTGCCAATACCTGTTGTTGTCTTATATGTATTTTGGTCATTTTGGCAGCGCTTCCACAATATGAGTGCTAATATATAAAATGTTTTTTTTCAGGTGTGCTTAACCAAACCCTCTTGCTGTATATATTGATATATATTGTACCAAAATACTATCAAATATATATAGAAATATGTATTTATGAATAAATAGAATGTATTCTTCTATGTGAAGAATATTGGAATGTGAAATATTCATATTTTCATGTCAGGTTAATTCACTTAAGAATATGTGAGTGTGTTTGCACATGAGTAGAGTATTAGGTTTTTTTCCCCTCACTTTTTTTGCTCCATCAACTTCTATGGTGGAATACATTATCGTGCTCTTTATATTCTAAGTTCATCTTTTTATGAACATCGGGTTACTGCAAACGTGAAAACTGTTTACTTTCAACTTGTAATATGAGCGCTACCTGACGGACGCAATAAGCCTATTTATAGCGGAGTTACCTCATAATTTTGCGCGATTTCCATGGCCACAAGTTTTAGATTCCAGAGTCGATTGTTAACATGAGAATAAAGGTTTCATTGTAAAGGGACAGTAAATCTGTAAAATTCTGTGATGCATCTTAAACATGGCAGCACATACTTAGATTCCATTCCCTTCTTTTTGTGTCAATATTAACCAAAAAGCATTCATTTACACCATTGTATGTCATGACTCATTCACAGTAAGCATATTATGTCCTTAATGCTCAGCATCAGTAGAAAACACAGCACTGCTCAACCTGTTTTATTAGAACCATTTCCATTAATTAAGAGCGGCTGAGGCTTTGATGACTGAAAAACATTCAATATACATTGCCTGTTACACCTTAGCAACTGTTTCTTAAGTATCTCAGAACACTGCATGAATGGACAAAATAACTTACATTCTACTGAATAAAGCCATTTCGCATCCCTGTGTTTAAGCCCTATTTGGATGATTACTATTTCTATGTTGACCTCTTGATAGTTATAAGGCCAGAAATTTAAATGGTGGGGGGGGCAATCCTTCAACAATTTAGGTCTCGTTTTATATTTCTTTGGTGATAATGGTTCTTCTTTAGAGTTGCATAATGCCTGAAATATGATTAATGCTGTAAGGTATTTGTCACTGTTATTATAATGACCTGGCAGCTGCATGGACAAAGTACCACTTATTTCAAGGACAATCACTGCCTCTTTCAAATAAAGTTTATTACGTCCCTCTACAGGGGGCATGAGAGGGATTATCTATATACTATATTATATACAGAGATATATACTATATCTAAATAGTGTTTTTTTTACCAATCTTCTTACTCTTGATTATATTCCTCACCCTTGTTTCTAACCTCTCATCTTTTATAAAGTTATGGTATATGTGACATATGCGGGTTATTGACATTTTTATGATAATTAATTAAGAGTCTTAACCACCTATAAGTAACACAGGCAGAGTCAGAGTCTCTTTAAACTCTCTCTCTCCACACTACAGAATATCTCTGTTGTCCTAAAGGTACAGGTAACTATTCTTCCTCCATGCAATCTCCCAAAACCTATAGGAATAATGGAACCTATGGGGCCAATTTGTCAATGTCTGTCCGACATGATACGCTGTAGCGTATCATGTCCGACAGACATTGCTGAATGCCAACAGCATACGCTGTCAGGATTTAACATTGCACAAGTAGTTTACCCCCTGCAGATTCGCGGCCAATCGGCCACTAGCAGGAGGTGTCAATTATCGGAGCTTGATAATTCGGCCCCTATATATCAATTTGAAGCTTCTCTCATTTTAACAGGACAGGAAACAAAAATGTTCTTTCATGATTCAGATAAAGCATACCATTTGAAACAAACTTCCACTTTATTTCTATTATCAAATTGCTCCATTGTTTTTGTATACTTTATTAAAGAAGCAATAATGCACTACTGGGAGCTAACGAAACACATAGTGTAAACAATTGACAAGAGCTAGCTGAACACAAAAGGTGAGCCAACGACAAGAAGCATACTGTATATGTACAGCAATCAATAAACAGCTAGCTACCAGAAGTACATTCCTGCTTTGGACTTCGCCCACTAGCACACTGATATACAGAAACCTATATTATAATGGCATTGATTTTATATAATATAACTTTCTCAATGATTTTAATCCTTGCTGAATCAACCTCCCCTCTCTGTTAGTTGTGATTGTCTAAGTAGCTATATGTCTGATTGAATAGTGATATTAAATGGACAATAAACTGCTGAGTACAACTTCAGTAGCAGAGTTACTACTTACCATGCTATTGCTTTTCTTCCTGTGCCAGCAGCTGTTTTCAACGTCATTCTCTTGTTTTAACCTTTAACAAGTATTATTTAGTCAACCTCTCTGCATCTTCACACTGGGCACAACCATCTTGGAGTTTATATTTGTTATATACCTTTTAAACTGTCCAAAAAAACTGTAAACAATTAACTTTTCCACTCTATATAATGTGAGTTAAACTGAAGTAAAAGCTACAGCTGTCAAATAGATGGTAACATCCCAGATCTGTGAAAGTGCACTGCTTCTGTCACAGGATGTGACAATAAATAAGCTACAAGATGGCGGTGCCAAGTATACAATGCAGAGCTTTACTAACTTGATCCTGTAATGAGTTAAAATAAGAGAACAGCTTTAACCCCATCAGGATGGGGGCAAGTGTTAACGATTGGAACAAAGTTCCGATGTAAACATTAAGAGGAATCAAGAAGTCATGAGATTGCTGCTGCAATCATGTGATTCCAATGCTGGGATTGCATCCTTGTGAACTGCCTACATTGCTAGGCAGGTCCACAAGGTGTGTGCAGGATGCCAAAAAAAGTGAGGACGTTCCATGTTGTCCAAAGGGCATTAAAGCCCAGACCTGAAGATGGGCAACATCACCATCTAATTGAGCCTATCCATTCCTATGACTGAGTAATATCATTGTTTAGAATGTACCTTGTAATACTACAAATATTTCAGATTTAGAATTAATCAGTGGTATTGCGGTATAAATATATTTTTAGCGCGTAATGTTAACTGTAGTATTAGTAGAATTGGTACATGTGAATAAATAGTTAAAGGAACATAAAGCCCATATTTTTCTTTCATGTTCCAGATACAGCATATAATTTAAAAAAATGTATATTATCAAACTTTCTTTGTTTTTTTGGAACCTTTTGTTGAAAAGCAGATAAGTAGGCTAATGAGTTTGCACATGTCCAGAGCACTATATGGAAGCAGTTTTTCAATACTGTTTTAATTACAGTGTTATAATGAAGGAAAACTTCTGCCATCTAGTTCTCACAAGTATTTTTGAAAAACTGCTTCCAAATAGGGCTCCAAACATGTGCATGCTCCTGAGCCAACCTACCCGCTTTTCAAAAAAGCAAAATCTGATAATAATTATATATAATATAATTGTATTCTCTATCTGAATCATTAAATAAAAATGATGGGTTTCCTGTCCCTTTTAGGATTGCATAGTAGAATTGTTTAAATTCATTGTGGAATCAAATATCTTCCTCATGAACATTCCACAATTATAAATATATCATTAATGCAATAAAGCTATGTCAGAGTTCTGGAGCTAATAAAATAATAATTTCCAGTTAACTATTAAGAGATTAGTATATAGGGGTGCCATCCCACTGTGGTGTCCACTTACAAACACATATCCTTCCCAAATAAATAGAAGTGCTCTGTATAGATTTTGAAAGTGCAATAACACTTTTTCTCCAAAAAAATAAAAATAAAATCCTAATAGGCAGCTAAGGAATGTTTGTATATAATACATCGATATTTAAAATGGCATCCTTTTGAAAAAACATTTTTTTTTTATAAAGAAAGGAATGCCAGAACAACAGCTTGTGGTTTGAAATTAGAAGACAGTAGGCTTAGGAATAATTTACAAAAGTGAATTTTTAAACAAGAGGTAATTTAAATGACCTTCCAGCAGCAGTGCACTGTATAGTCAGAATACTAATATCAGGATTAATTAAGCCCTCATTTCATATAGGAATGTGACTATTTTCTGCTGTGAATATATGTTTCTATGTGGGTCATATTAGTGTTGTGAAAAGAGCTAATGATTTAGTCAAAGGGAATTCTTTGGTTTATGGCCAAAGTTGACAGTTGTAGTGTTTCTTCTGTATCTTCGGATACTATACATGTTTCATTCAGTAGCCTATTTTTATTATGTATTTTATGCTACAGATCTGTAACAACTATTTTAAGATGAACACATTAACTTAGTAGATCACATTGTAGAGAAACACAATATATTATGTGTGCCCAGCCAAACTACAAATTAACAGATACAGTGAAAATAAAACACATAATTCAAACTATTTAGCATGTGTTTCAGATGAGACTATTATATTATAATGATGTCAAAGATTTTAAAGATCAAATGGTCATATAATTTATTTGTATTGACTTCCATCCTTTCCCTTTTAAAGTGAACGTAAACTTGAGCCTACTCGCTCAAGTCATAGGATATAATTTAAAAAATTAGTGATACTTTCATTCATGAAATCGCTAATTTATCCTTATCTTCTTAGATTTTTTACATTTTATTGCCAGAACGATAAGCGCCATTCCTCCGCCCACCATAGTCCGCAGTTGATTGACAGACGACTCATCCTCAATCCACTAATCATTGTTTGACCCTTGGAGCATTAAGTCCCTTTGCAGAAACGTCAGATGAGTCATGGAATGCAGATGAGTCATCTGTCAAACAACTGAGGACTATGGCGGGCTGAGGAATGGCGCTGTTCATTCCAGCATTAAATTGTAAAAATCGAAGAAAATAAGGATAAATTAGCGATTTCATGAATGAAAGTGTCACTCATTTTTTAACCCCTTAATGACCACAATGTACCCTGTATGTCACTGGTCGTTAAGGGTTTTTTCAGGACATGATAGCACAATTCTAACAAGAACACCCTATTATTAATGCCCTCCCTCCAGAAGGCTTTGTGGAATAGAGCAGTCTTAACGCTGGTGGCAAGACCGCGCTATAAAACAAATCCCAAAAAAAGGCCAGCGACATACAGGGTACGTCGCTGGTCCTTAAGGGGTTAAATTATATCGTATGACTTGAGCGAGTACACTCAAGTTTACCTTCACTTTAAGAATACAAAAAATATAAACTGGAAAATTAGATAAATGCTGCAAAATGACTATAGTGACTGCTATCTGGATTTTGTCCCCATCACTCCACAGAGAAAGCAATACCAATGACCTACTTACAGCAAAATCAAAAGGCCACTTTTCTCTGCTTATCCTCCTTGATCTATCCACAGCCTTTGACACTGTTTACCACCCTCTTATGCTCCAAACCCTCCATTCCTTTGGCATCTGTGACACAGCCCCCTCGTGGCTCTTCTCCCTCCCGACCCCTTCGCTCTGCTCATGACCTCCTACTCTCCTCCTCTCTTGTTGCCTCATCACACTCCCATTTACAGGACTTCTCCAGACTGGCTCCCATCTTGTGGAACTCTCTGCCTCACTCCACAAGACTCTCCCCTAGTTTTGAAAGCTTCAAGTGCTCCCTAAAGACTCTACTGTTCAGGGATGCATACAACCTTTGCTAACCTTTCTTTATACCAGTTCCTCTCCTCCATTGCTATCCCATGAACCCCCTTAGCATGTAAGCCTAAGAGTCCAGCTGTTTGTAGATCACCTTCTTAAGAGCTGACTACAACAGTGCAACTCTTGGCAGGGCCCTCTACCCATTTGATCCCTATAATTGTTTTGTTGTACTCCGCATTTGTTTATAGCGCTGCGGAATCTGTTAGCACTCTACAAATAACCGATAATAAAAAGGATAATCCAATATTTAATCACAAATAATGGCGAAGTAATAAAAATAAAAGTATGTAACATTTAGGGTCAGAATTACAAGTGGAGCTCAAAATATAGCTTTTGTGAGTGCGATATTTGCGCTCCACTCAGTAACACCAGCTCACGTAAATGTGCTATTGTATTACAAGTTAGGTGCAATGTGAACGCTCATATGCTCCAATGAGAGCTCGTTCTCATGCCGTGTCTCACCCTAGTGCAGTGAAGAGAGTAAGTAGCGCAGCGTTGGGCAGCATTTTTTTAAACTATATGTGTATATTATTCTATACATATATTTTTACAGTATGTGTTTATATGTGTATATTAACACATATATATATATATATATATATATATATATATATATGTATATAAGCATATACAAATAATGTATATTTAGAGGGAACACACAGTTCCCCATAGACCTTTTCAGTGCCGTTTATTTTCTATCACCCCAGACCTGCCAACTTTAACTCCTAATAAATGCTTCTTGCAGTTAAAATTAGCGCTCTTCTTGTAATCTAGCTCTTAATTAATGGTTAATGTGTGTGTACAAATCATAAAATATTTGTTATCCATGAATCTACATTAAAAGTAAATATTATCTTTCATGATAAAATGCCAGTTTTTTTTTTTTTTAAACTATTAAAAACAGGGGCACTTTCATTCATGAAAATTTACATTGCACCGGATTTTACAAATACTTACCTTCTCCAGAAACGCTAGATCGCCGATCCCCCGCCTGCAGGTCCTCTGTACTTTGTCAGCAATGACAAATTACCGGTGTCCTCCAATCACGGCTTCCCCCCCAGGAGTGTCCATCTGGTGAGGCCATGCCGTGATTAGAGAAAGCCAGTTTCATCATTGCTCTGTAAGTACAACAGGAAGAAACAGGCGGGGGGATCGTCAAACCGGCATTTGAGGAGAAGAAGGTAAGTATTTGTAAAATCCGGTGCAATGTAAACTTTCATGAATGAAAATGCCCTTGTTTTTAATAGTTTTTTAAAAAACGGGCACTGATTCATGAAAGTTGACATTCACTTAAGGAAATTAACAAGACACAGATATAACTGGGGCACAACTGTTAATGGACAAACAAACAGAGTAAAAAAATGAAAGTATGTTGCAAACATTTTTTTTATTACTCATAATGAAACATTTTACGGGTTTAAATGACCCTTTAAACCTTTACTTTCCTATTTTTGACATCGACTTTTAAACTAATTATCTCCCATGGGCCAAAGCAGTCTGACAATGCTCTTGTTTCACTTTAATTAAGGATGATTAAAAATAAATATATTACTTCATTCTTTATTTTCTCTCATTATAAGGAAAGTGTAATCTTCAACAATTGTGGTTATAGATGTGCAGCATGCAGATGTCGAGAATGGCTATTCTTTGTTATATGATCACAGTTTTGGCTCACAATAAATGACACATCATGCAGCGTTTTGGCAATAATTGAAACAAATATAATAACTACTGTTTAATTAAAGTGAATAATTAAGTTCTATGGATGATCATTTAGAGTTGCTTTTTCTATGCAATATTTTTTATAATTGCATTTCTTTCATTTTCAAACGACAGATTTGCGTCTTCATTGACTCAATTGTATCGTTCAAGGTAAAGAGAAATTTAAATTATACAATTCTATAATTTGAAGCATGTTGTTTTCTATTCTTTTTTTTTTAAATAAATCTGTTCTATTGCTTTTTTCTATTTTTACAAAATCAACCAATTTAACTGTGGTTCAGGTTCCAATTGTTTACTCTTGATAACATATTAGAGTTTAAATAGGCTGATGTTGTTTTAAGTTAGACATTGATGGCATATTTCTGTAATATTGTAACTTTTACATAAGACTCCATAAACTATATTAAAAATCTGGAAGCTGAACATAACCCAATCTTCAACTGTGTAGAGGTAATTTGTTAGACTTACCTTTCTTGCATTGGCTCATCTATCCAACCCAATGATCATTGGATAAGCTTTCTCTTATACCAGAATACAATGGACTAGATCCATAGATGCTACTGACCTTGTTGGTATTGCAAAATTATGCTAAAATTAATTTAGCATAACTTCACTTTTTATACAGATTCCTTAGGGGCATTCCATCAGTCTAACTACCATCTGTAGTTGCATTAAGGGCCCAGTGCATGAAGTCTTGCACATGAAATAAGAACAAAAGAACTTTAGGAACATGCTTGAAACACTGTAAATGTAAATGTTTGTTATGTTTACATAGAACAAGAGTTGTATTGCAGACCTTGTAAACATGAAGGAGAGGATAAAACTAGCATAGACAAATTCAGAGTAAAACCAAATACTACATCTGTACTATTTACTGGCTGAGAAATCTGTTGGTGCTTTATAAATAAAGAATATATATATATATATATATATATTGTATATATTAATGTTAATGTAAAATATCTATCTATACAGTATATATATATATATATATATATATATATATGTGTGTGTGTGTGAATAGATATACAGATATATATATATATATTATATATATATATATATATATATGAATATTTACAATTAAAAATATATTATAATGTAAGTAAAGAACATTGGAATTTGAAATATTTACAGTAAATATACAGTAAGACACAAATAAATAAATACAAATGTACAAATATCTATATTTTATATATATATATATATATATTTATATTTATATATATATATATATATATATATATATATATATATATATATATATATATATATATATATATATATATATATATAATGTGGGGCAAAAAAGTATTTAGTCAGCCACCAATTGTGCAAGTTCTCCCACTTAAGAAGATGAGAGAGGCCTGTAATTTTCATCATAGGTATACCTCAACTATGAGAGACAAAATGTGGAAACAAATCCAGACAATCACATTGTCTGATTTGGAAAGAATTTATTTGCATATTATGGTGGAAAATAAGTATTTGGTCAATATCAAAAGTTCATCTCAATACTTTGTTATATATCCTTTATTGGCAATGACAGAGGTCAAACCTTTTCTGTAAGTCTTCACAAGGTTGTCACACATTGTTGCTGGTATGTTGGCCCTTTCCTGCATGCAGATCTCCTCTAGAGCAGTGATGTTTTGGGGCTGGCACTGGGCAACACGGACTTTCAAATCCCTCCAAAGGTTTTCTATGGGGTTGAGATCTGGAAACTGGCTAGGCCACTCCAGGATCTTGAAATGCTTCTTACCAAGCCAATCCTTTGTTGCCCGGGTTTTATGTTTGGGATCATTGTCATGCTGAAAGACCCAGGCATGTTTCATCTTCAATGCCCTTGCTGATGGAAGGAGGTTTGCACTCAAAATCTCACGATACATGGCCCCATTCATTCTTTCATGTACATGGATCAGTCGTCCTGTTCCCTTTGCAGAGAAACAGCCCCAAAGCATGATGTTGCCACCCCCATGCTTCACAGTAGGCATGGTGTTCTTTGGTTGCAACTCAGCATTCTCTCTCCTCCAAACACGACGAGTTGTGTTTCTACCAAACAGTTCTACTTTAGTTTCATCTGACCATATGACATTCTCCTAATCCACTTCTGGATCATCCAAATGCTCTCTAGCATACTTCAGATGGGCCCGGACATGTACTGGCTTAAGCAGGGGGACACGTCTGGCACTGCAGGATCTGAGTCCCTGGCGTCGTAGTGTGTTACTGATGGTAGCCTTTGTTATGTTGGTCCCAGCTCACTACAGGTCATTCACTAGGTCCCCCCATGTGGTTCTGGGATGTTTTCTCACTGTTCTTGTGATCATTTTGATCCCACGGGGTGAGATCTTGCGTGGAGCCCCAGATAGAGGAAGATTATCAGTGCTCTTGTATGTCTTCCATTTTCTAATTATTGCTCTCACAGTTGATTTCTTCACACCAAGCTGCTTACCTATTGCAGATTCAGTCTTCCCAGCCTGGTGCAGGTCTACAATTTTGTTTCTGGTGTCCTTCGACAGTTCTTTGGTCTTCACCATAGTGGAGTTTGGAGTGTGAATGTTTGAGGTTGTGGACAGGTGTCTTTTATACTGATAACAAGTTCAAACAGGTGCCATTAATACAGGTAATGAGTGGAAGACAGAGGAGCCTTTTAAAGAAGAAGATACAGGTCTGTGAGAGCCAAAAATCTTGCTTGTTTGTAGGTGACCAAATACTTATTTTCCACCATAATATGCAAATAAATTATTTCCAAATCAGACAATGTGATTGTCTGGATTTGTTTCCACTTTTTGTCTCTCATAGTTGAGGTATACCTATGATGAAAATTGCAGGCCTCTCTCATCTTCTTAAGTGGGAGAAGTTGCACAATTGTTGGCTGACTAAATACTTTTTTGCCCCACTGTATATATATCTTGAAAACCTGGGGACAAAAAGTCCACAGGTGAGCCCTAAAAGTGCTGCCAGGAAGGGAAATCAAACTACTATAATATATTGGTAATACAGTATATTATGTAGATGAATCTAGAACTATAGCAGCCAGTCCCCACAAGTGCAGATAAGTCCCTCAAACTTATCAAACAAATAAAATTATAGGAAGATCAGGGATGGCGCTTAATCTATAGAAATGTATACCAATATTTTAGGATGCTATTGCAGGTGACTATTATTTCAAAGTCACATTGATGGGTAATGTCAATGATAAAAGGACATGTGTTGATTAAACAGTCAAATTAATATATATATACATATCAAGCATATATAATACGTTTTAAAAAGCATAAAAAAGATATCTATACATAAAAAAAATAGATAGATCAATACAGATTCAAATATAAAAGAAACTAAGTTGGTGCAAAAAGTCCTCAGTCCGAACGTAAGTAGTAAGTGCCAGAGAAAAAGGTTCCACACCCAATCAGATGTGCACTTACTTGAAGTACCCTCAAACAATATGAGGTAAGTAGATTGTATCAGTCAGGCACTCCCAGAGTATGGATCAAAGTGTCAGTGGGTTACGGAATCCTCAGGTAAGACTGCTTGTGAAGATAGAAAATTCCAATTTGGCCCTCAATAAACTCTCCCTCCATCCATATATAGAGCGTAGAAAATGTTTCTCCTAATGAGGGTCACAAAATCCACAAGCCAGCAATTTTGCAATATTCAAATTTTTCAATGTTATACAATAAAATGGGAATTCAAAAACATCCGAACCATAATATGACAACTTAAAATGATCCCTGTCAAGGGGAGGCCTTCAATCTCTTAACTTTTAAACCTTTGAGTTTCGAAAGGTGAATAGTATCTATAAATTCCCTTCTTCATCAGAGGTGTCTGTGCGATAAATCATCTTCCTGCTTTATACCGCTATGAAGCTTTGATACTCGCTGGGTGTCTCATGTTCCTGGGAAGCAACGTACGGATGACATAATTTATGTCAGCCTCATTGCGTAAGATAACCGTGTCTCACGTAGCAACTGGTTGTAAAGGATGCGCTGCTGGTACATCTAATGTTCTCCAAATCAGCAAGTATCCTAAATTTCTCCATGGGAGCACGAATGCCCCATTCAGAAATAAATACACTAAATATTACAATTTACTATCCTAATGGGAATAATTTTAGAGCTACATATATCTAAATGCAAAATTTAAAATTTACATACCAATTTATAAAATTACGATCATTGTTAATATATGTATCCTAAATAGTTGCTTCTAGAAAAGTTGTTTATAAAAAACTTGCCTATAAAAGAACAACATTTATAGGAGGTACTAAAAACTGCATTTGTGCATATAAAGTAATAAAAACAAATGAATAAAATAAGATCAAGCTTCTAAATTGTGTTAATTGCTTAAAAAACTAATAAAAGACATTTATATATACTGTATATAACATGTCTTATATAAAAACTCAAGTCATTTTTATTATTGTTAAAATACTGAACTACACTAATGTTAACTTTTATAAGAAAGTTGCTACATCAATGTCTTTATTTAGACCCCTCGGGACTCTTGTATTGAAAGCTTGGATCCAATATGTTTCGCTTTGTCGAAGTAAGATCTCTCTATTGCCCCATCTTTTGCCAATATGAACCTGTTCTAGAATAGTTCCTTTAAGGCAATTAGGATCACAGTTATTAACCGAATTATAGTGGTTAGATAGATTATGGGACTGTCAAGGTATTTGAAATATTATTAGATGATATACACAGGTATACTTATTATTATTTAGTGGTGATGTGGCTGTGTACATCAAATAATTCATTTACGGCTAGATTTAGAGTTTGGCGTTAGCCGTCAAAACCAGCATTATGGGCTCCTAACGCTGGTTTTGGGCTACCGCTGGTATTTAGAGTCAGTCAGGAAAGGGTCTAATGCTCACTTTGCAGCCGCGACTTTTCCATACCGCAGATCCCCTTATGTCAATTGCGTATCCTATCTTTTCAAAGGGATCTTTCTAACGCCGGTATTTAGAGTCGTGGCTGAAGTGAGCGTTAGAAATCTAACGACAAAACTCCAGCCGCAGCAAAAAGCCAGGAGTTAAGAGCTTTCTGGGCTAACGCCGGTTCATAAAGCTCTTAACTACTGTGGTCTAAAGTACACTAACACCCATAAACTACCTATGTACCCTAAACCGAGGTCCCCCCACATCGCCGCATCTCGATTAAATTTTTTTTAACCCCTAATCTGCCGACCGCAAACCGCCGCCACCTACGTTATCCCTATGTACCCCTAATCTGCTGCCCCTAACACCGCCGACCCCTATATTATATTTATTAACCCCTAATCTGCCACCCCCAACGTCGCCGCTACCTACCACGCCAGAGGTCTTGAAGATGGAGCCGCTCGTCGTCGGATGGAAGAAGATAGAAGATGCCGCTTGGATGAAGATGTCTACCGGTCCGGAGCTCCTCTTCTGCCCGGATAGGATGAAGACTTCTGCCCGATGATGGACTTCTTCAACCGCCACTTGGATCAAGACTTCAGCCGGAGGATGGACGCCTTCAGCCCCCGCTTGGGCTTGGATGAAGACTTCGGAGCCTGGACCGATCGGTAATACCCGGCATGGTGAAGATAAGGTAGGAAGATCTTCAGGGGCTTAGTGTTAGGTTTATTTAAGGGGGGTTTGGGTTAGATTAGGGGTATGTGGGTGGTGGGTTGTAATGTTGGGGGTGTATTGTATGTTTTTTTTTCAGACAAAAGAGCTGAATTCTTTGGGGCATGCCCTGCAAAAGTCCCTTTTAAGGGCTGGTAAGGTAAAAGAGCTTTTCTATTTGTATTTTAGAATAGGGTAGGGCATTTTTTTATTTTGGGGGGCTTTGTTATTTTATTAGGGGACTTAGAGTAGGTGTAATTAGCTTAAAATTGTTGTAATATTTTTCTAATGTTAGTAAATATTTTTTTATTTTTTGTAACTTAGTTCTTTTTTTTATTTTTTGTACTTTAGTTAGTTTATTTAATTGTATTTATTTGTAGGTATTGTATTTAATTAATTTATTGATAGTGTAGTGTTAGGTTTAATTGTAGATAATTCTAGGTATTTTATTTAATTAATTTATTGATAGTGTAGTGTTAGGTTTAATTGTAACTTAGGTAATTTTGTAATTATTTTAACTAGGTAACTATTAAATAGTTATTAACTATTTAATAGCTATTGTACCTGGTTAAAATAAATACAAAGTTGCCTGTAAAATAAATATTAATCCTAAAATAGCTGCAATATAATTATAATTTATATTGTAGCTATATTAGGATTTATTTTACAGGTAAGTATTTAGCTTTAAATAGGAATAATTTATTTAATAAGAGTTCATTTATTTTGTTAGATTTAAATTATATTTATCTTAGGGGTGTTAGTGTTAGGGTTAGACTTAGCTTTAGGGGTTAATAACTTTATTATAGTAGCAGTGAGGTCCGCTCGGCAGATTAGGGGTTAATAATTGTAGGTAGGTAGCTGCGACGTTGGGGGCGGAAGATTAGGGGTTAATAAATATAATGTAGGGGTCGGCGGTGTTAGGGGCAGCAGATTAGGGGTACATAGGGATAACGTAGGTTGCGGCAGTGTACGGAGCGGCAGATTAGGGGTTAAAAAAAATTTGCAGGGGTCAGCGATAGTGGGGGCGGCAGATTAGGGTTTAATAAGTGTAAGGCTAGGGGTGTTTAGACTCCAGGTACATGTTAGGGTGTTAGGTGCAGACTTAGGAAGTGTTTCCCCATAGGAAACAATGGGGCTGCGTTAGGAGCTGAACGCTGCTTTTTTGCAGGTGTTAGGTTTTTTTTCAGCTCAAACTGCCCCATTGTTTCCTATGGGGGAATCGTGCACGAGCACGTTTTTGAAGCTGGCCGCGTCTGTAAGCACCGCTGGTATTGAGAGTTGCAGTGGCGGTAAATTATGCTCTACGCTCCTTTTTTGGAGCCTAACGCAGCCATTCTGTGAACTCTCAATACCAGTGGTATTTAAAAGGTGCGGGGAAAAAAAGCCAGTGTTAGCTACGCGGGTCGTTACCGACAAAACTCTAAATCTAGCCGTTAGTTTTTAAAAGCTTCAAATGGCACTGTGTGAAATTTAGCCCCACTGTTTTTAATTACACAGGATGAATCATAAAAGTCACTTCAAAACATCCTTTACCCCATACAGTGAATAGAGACGTAAATGTCTAAAACTGTTAATTTAAAGCCTAATGAGATGCTCACAATTTCAAGAAAATGGAAATTAGCATGATGGAGCCTCAGAAGTGTATGCCCATATATGGGTTTCCTGCCAAGGTGAGGAGCCGATCCGTCTGTGATATTGCTTGAGGATACAAACATATTCAAGGAATTGTGGCTTTTAACAACTACCTGTTAAATGACCCTCTGTGAGCTATATACACATGTTACAGTTAAGCTATTTTAAATTCAATTTTATATACAGCCTACATGATTATAAAATAAAAAAATATATAACAATGTTTTATCTGCTGTATTTATTATGAATATATATGTGTGCGTGTGGGGGTGGGGGTACACATATATACATTATATTCAGACACATATTAAACATGGAGACCTGAGTGCTAACATTTCAAGATGTTTTCACATATATATATATATATATATATATATATATATATATATATATATATATATATATATATATATATATATATATATATATATATATATATATATTGGAAGCATAGAATGTTTTGGGAATTAACATGAGCATTCTAACAATTATTTCTTTGGTTGCAGACAACAATTGGACATGGGCATCAATTTATATATTCAGGAAGAAGTACACTGAATGTGAAACATGCTGTATTCGTGTGAATATATATATATCAGGATTTTAAATGCTATTAATTTTAAGCTAATAATTAGCAGTATAATTACTTTGATATAATATAATGTTAAAAACATACTGTATTTAGTATTGGAATAATCAAATTCACATGATGCTATCCTGCCTGGAATTCGGATTGTAAGTAATTAATGCAAGAAATTATGATAATTTTAAATAATCATTATATGGGGGATATTTAAATTGTAGCAAAAATGAATATTAAGACTAAATGTGTCTGTGTGTTTGTCATGTTGCCCCCCGGTGTTGTGATGCGAGAATTACAGCCAGAAGACGTTTTGGCTGCTAAAAATGAAATTTCCCAGGGCCAATCCGATAAGATATCCCAGATATCCAATCCATGCTCAGCTCCATAAGGGCCAATAGCAAAGCAGGTTTTCCAAAAGGGCCTCCCATATTCTCACCTATGATGGAAACATATATAAGCTTAATGCAATATAGGAGAAGATCAGATGCTGCTGAGCTAACTTGTAACTCGTTACTGGGCGTTTGAAACACCATTTCTCTAGCACAGCTGGCCTACCTTTTCTCATTGATTGCAAAATATACTTATTCGTATTCTGAGGTGAGATTGGACCTGTTGAGAAACATTGGAAACTGGATATCGATTTGTTTATTTGGTAAAGTATATATATAAAGGTTATTAATTACATTAATATTTTAACACAAATATATGCATAGTCACTGCAGTTTAAATTATAGTTGATAGATTAAAGAGAGCAGTTTGTATTTTAACTTAGCACTGTTAATTGTATTGCTGAATGTTAGTAGCTGCTATCTTAAGTCTCATTGTGATATTTTAAATGCAACTCTGATTTGGAAGGCTATTGTTAATAAGGCTAGTTTTAAAGGTAAACTTTTATGAACTTTGCATAACATATTTTAATAGTTTTTAAATGTGTAACTAATAAAAAAGAATTCAGGAATTTGTAATTAATGTTATGGTTTCTAGTAAATGCATATTAATTAAGGGTTTAATTTAAAGAAAGATTATTAAATATATTGTGTTATAACCCTGCCATATACTGACCTTTTATTTTGAGGCATTGAGTGAGATATTATTAACATTTATCACATTGATATAATATATTTGTAATAAATAGAAATTATTATAAAAGAAACAATTTCATATTTCGATATTAATATTTTTGAAAATATAGTTTTGAAAAATTGAAATATTGATTTTCACATTTCAAGATTGGTATTAATATTTTGAAATATTATTAAAAATAAATTTTAGAAAATTTGATAAAAATATTAATTTTTCATATTTCAAAATTAATAAAAAATTATTTTTCATATTTCAAAATTAATATTAATATTTTGAAAATATAATTTTTTTTCCTCTCTCTTATTGGTCAAAATTGTATTAACGTTTTTATCTTATTAAGTACAACACTAAAATAACAATGTTTTCAGCAAAAAGTAATGCTAGTGTTTCTGTACATGATGAAATTATGCCTTCCCCAAGATCCTCTGTCCATGAAATGTTTCAGGCAAAAACTCTCAAATTAGAAGCCATGAACCACCTCATGACTAGACTTGATATTGGGGACAATGTCTCCATGTATATTAAGGGGTGTAAAGCTAAGGCCAAAGATTTAGTTAGAGATATGTGGTTCAAAGATGGTGAATTATACCAAATTTTACTGCAACGTAATAAATGCATGGAATTTAGGGGGCGTGATGAATTAATTTTCAAAACTTGGCCGATCCTAATGTATTTGAGCTGTGAGATGTCTAGCCAAATGGCAGGACAAGACAGACAATTAGTACGGCTAAGGGATGAAAATGATTATTTACGAGAATTTGAAGAAGCCTTTATTCACGGAAAGGTAGAGGTTCTAGAAGCTAATAAAAAGGTTTCTGACTTAAATAAATATAATCAGAAATTAGTGCCTGAATTTAAAGCTTTAGAAGAAGAATATGAAAAATGCAAAAATGAAAATAACATTTTAAAAGCTAGATATCGTGAGGCTGAAAAGGATATGAACAAGAAATAAATAAATTAAAGAGACAAATCAGCAGTAATAAGGAACCTTTAATAACACTAATGCTGAAATGTTTAACTCAATTAAGGACTGGGTCAGAAATGAGTTTCAAGATACCAGGCGGGAGGAAAGACAAAAGTACCCAAATTATAGCCCTAATTCAGGCCCAGAGATAACTTTTTCCCCTAGGCAATTACCTAACTCTGGAGGACAAGATGATTATTACGCCTCAGAGGAAGAGGGCAGTTACTATAGTGGGTCAGAAAGGGGGACTAGCTTCTCAGACAGCCCATATTAAAATACACAGGTAAGATTTCAGCATAGTAAAGATAGGACAGATGAAAAGCACCCTAATTCAAACAATAAGTTCCCAATGAAATCCAATAATGTACTAAATAAAGTGTATGACACCCCTACAATAATTAAATTCCTAAAGAATGCAGTATGCCCATTTTCCAAAGGGGGGGCCACTTCCATAATTGGCTACTTAGAGGCCTTTGAAAATGCTTTATCTATAATGAATGTTACAAGTGAGCAGTTAAAAATTGAATTTCTGCCCTGGGTATTTGAAGGTAAATATCACAAATTCTTTGCTTCACTAAAGGATATGAATATTCATTCCTAGGATGAGACAAAGCGACAGTGCAGAAAGGAATTCGGGCAACATTGCACTAAAACTGCAGTGAAAATAGCTGTATATGGTTTAAAATGTAGTGAAACTCAAAGCCCCATAGAATTCTTTTTTATACTCAAAAGTGCGTACAGTATGGCTGAAGGTAATCCCATATTTGAATGCTCAGAATTTGTGAATTTATTTTTTGAAGCACTGCCCGCACCCATCAAAATTAATTTAGCTAGAGATTTTGATGAGAACTGCTCATTGGAATGGCTGGTCAAAGAGAGTACAACATTATACTCTATTCATTAGTCTGGTGAACAGGGGGCTAAAAGGGAGAGAAAGCCCAATCCTAAATTAGTGGCCGAAACTAGGGTGTCACCTAGCCCCCTCAATTGGGAGTCTAAAAAGAAAACCTATGCGGAGGTAGCCCATGGAAACGGGCCATCTCCACAGAGGTTTAACTCTACCCCTCCCCCAACACGGGCTGAGGCACAGAGAGACTATACCCAAAGTGGGGGACATACCCAAATAAATAATTACTCCCAAAGAGATGAACACCCACAAAATAATTGGTATCCCCGCAAGGGTAGATACAATAAGTGGCGAAGATATTATCAGGGTAACCATACACCCCAAGTAAATAGTGCTCCCCAAAATACAAACGCTGAACAAGTTGAACCCCAGGGACAACCATGCCAGGATAGAGCCCAGGGGTAGAAGTAACGTGTATGATCAAGTAGATCAGCTTTATACCCAGTTAAATCGGTTGAGTGAATAATTCGCTAATAAGAGTCAACCTTTTACGGCTCAGCGACCGAACAATACTTTTTTAGGGGTACAGCCAGTGGCCAGGCACAGTCATAAATACTGCAGTATCATATGAAAGGGAGGGGATAGATATACAAAATGTGATGATAAATGTCAAAAACAGTACTAATCATGTTCTCTCCCCACAGACCGGAAGCGGACGATTTAGCTGTGATGACAAGCAACCTCAGCTGGGAAAAATTAACCAATTTCTTCCTTTGCAGCGTTTTCTTAACCTTATTTCCACAGATGCAGTACACAAGAGCCCAGTCGAACCTGGCGTAGAGGAGACCGGTAGGTATGAAGTTTCTTCTGCATCGGGTAACACAACAGATTCAGGTAACATGTGGTGAAGCCCACAGATGTATGATAATGTAAATTTTATGTGTGAAATGGTAGAAACTGCAGGGAGATATTATGCATTAGCTGAGCTGCAAGATTCAGTCTCCAACCCTATCATGGGATTAATTAATATTGGGTCTCAGGCAACTATTTTATCCCACAGGTACTACATACAGCTAAATGAGCTAACACCCCACAAACCTAAAATAAATAATTTGATGGTTCACTAATAGCTGTTGGGAGTGACTCTCTAAAAGTCCACAGTATGGCATGGTTAAAATTTAAAATGGGGAACAGGGTCATAAGACACCCTGTCATTATAGAGGATCTGCCAACTGATCGTTTAATTATTGATAGTGATCTCCTGAAGCGATTAAGCACCATAATTGATTGCATAAATAATGTAATTTGGTCACAAGTAAAACGGCCAATAAATTATGAGCAATCCGGTATATCTTGCACCCGACATAACTGTCACGTGGTGGAAGAGAAACCAGATGCTATGGAGATTCATTTCAGGAATAACTCTGTACCTGAAATCACTATCCTACAGGTAGATGATAAGACTCCTTTAAGTGGCTCTGATGCTAATACTTTTAAAATTTCACCTGGAAAGATAGTGAATATTTCCTTAAACGGTGATGTATTAACCATATCTCTTGACAAGGGGGATCATAAAATCCCTAAGGGGGGGGGGGGCATGCTCAATACCTTGCAGGGATTGAGAGAGTTAAAGAGGATCTATTTATCCCTATACAAGTGCATGACCTTGGGAAAACCAAGTATGCTAAATTGAACTTAAAACAGGAAGCTAGCTAAATAAGCGAAGGCTTATTAGCGCAGATAGCTGAACCTAAAGTGATTAAATATCTTTCTCTCCAAGACCACTGTGTCTACAACCTGGATAACAGGTTTGAAAGCTATAACATCACAGCTAAGTGCTTATTATCTGTTTCTATAGGTAATAAATCAGTGAAGCACCTGTTTTTATTCTTAAATACTCCCCATAATCAAATATACATTGGCAATTATATCTTACATAGATATGCGGTACAAATAGATTTGATTAACCTTTGCCTCTGGAGCAGGTTAAAGGGGAACCCTGAAGTATATCAGGATGAAAATGCAGCCCTGAAATCAAACCAGTAACTGCCATATACTGTGAATATGCAGGTGTCTAACAATGTTATAATTCCTGGGGCTGACAAATTCCTTTTACCATTACAGGTAAAGAGAGGTCAAAAATTAAAAACTTCTGAAACACTAATTTGCCTCTCCCATAGAATACAAAATCTGGGTGTTACAATGGCCCACACTCCTTTGGTAAATATTGAAACTATTCCAATACATGTTATTGTGCATAACATGACCCCATAGGATATAATCGTATCCAAGGGAACTACCATAGGATATGCACTGGAATCAAGCTATTATACTTTTGGATTCCAGAATAATCTAATTGGGCTAATACCTGAAGGATACTTAACTGAAGAACAATTAATAGAACAATCCGTTGCGTCTATGCCAGAGGGTCTATTTACTATTCAGTCTATTTATCCCTTCAGCTCAGAGGAAGGCATCTGTAAAATTGAAGAGCCTCCTTGATGTTTGATCAGCTGATCAAACAGCAAGATTACCCCAATACCCAGAGTCATGGGGGCAATGTAAATTATAATCAAGGGGATCTCACCTCTAGATTGGAAGAAGCCTATGAAATAGGACAGCCTGAAATCTTTCCAGGATTTCAGCAAATAGTCGAAGATCAAATATCCTTAGCTAATGGCTGTTCCAGCAATGATGAACGCCAACTGCTATGAGAGAGCCCTTGATGGAGTACAAGAATATTTTTGCTAGGGATTCTTATGAATGTGGGACTACAGACTTGCACATTGCAAGAATACAAACAGATCCCAATGCACCACCTGTCTTTGTTAAACAATACAGACTTCCTTTAGCCTCATATGATTCTATTGAATAAATCATAAGGAAAATGGAAGAAAGGGGTATTATACGACAGGTGCACAGCTCTTATAACAATCCTATTCTAGGTGTTCTTAAGCCCAATGGACAATGGCGTTTGTGTGCTGACTTAAGACAGCTAAACAAATGAGTGTACATGTCTGGCTGGCCTGTGCCACATATTGACCAGTGCCTAGAGCAGATGCAGGGATCCAGAATATTCACTGCCATTGATTGTGCACATGGATATTGGACCATAAAGGAGGACCAGTATAAGCTAGCATTCTCATTCCAAAAGGTCCAGTATGCATTTCAGAGACTTCCTTTTGGATACATACATTCTGGACATGAATTTGCTGTATTAATGCATAAGGCTATGCCTGATGCACTGGAAATGGGGACCTTATCTTATGTTGATGATGTTTTAATGTTTTAATAAAAAGCGCAGACTTTGAAAAACACATCGCAGAAATTAAACACGTCCTCATCCAACTTAAAAGGGTAGGTGTCAAATTATCCCTACAAAAAGCTCAATGGTGCCACACTCGTGTAAACTTCTTGGGACATGAAGTTACTTCTGAAGGGCTAAATCCTCAGAAGAAAAAGTGGAAGCTATAGTAAATTCTAAAAACCCAACTAACTTAAAGGAATTGAGATCATTCCTGGGTATGACAAATTATTCTTGCAAATTCATTGATAATTATGCAGAATTAGCTAAACCACTACTACTTCTTCTAAAGAAGGATGTGAAATGGCACTTGAGTGAGTCTCAAGAGAGAGCCATCAAGGAGCTGAAGAGAAAACTCACTCAAGCACCTTGCTTAGCATACCCTGAAGGTGGTAAATCTTTCTTCTTAGAGACAGGTTACACAGATATATAAGCATGAGTGCTGTTTTATACCAAAAGCATGAAAATTTAAGCAAAGACATTGCTTATGCGAGCAAAACTCTATCCCCAGTAGAAATAAAATTTAGCAAAAAGCCCTCTTATCTACTGTATGGGCTCTACAAAATTTCTGCAGCTATATACAGGGCGAGAAAATTATTGTAGAAACGGCCCACCAGCCTTTGCTATATTTGCAAAGTGAGAGAATAAGAGATGGGAATTTGTCTAATAGTCGCATAAAAGCATGGACTCTTTCCTTACAAGGCTGGCCTTTAAAAATTCGCTACAAGCAGAATAAAAAAAATTCAGTTGCACAGGGGCTTGCTGAGCTCCACGACTTTACTGCTAAGGATCGTGGGGAAGAATTATCAGAAGATGATTTCCTGGAGGAACAATTGCTTTCCTCATATACAATGTATAATGAGGACCAGTGTCAAACATTACCTTGGTTATATGTTGATGGTTGTTCTTACCATGCCACTATTGATAATGAGCGCAGACTAGTCGCTGGCATTGGTATAACTTGGGCAAATGGATTCCCAAATATATCTATGAGTTTCAACATTGGACCAAGATCCAGTCAAGTTGCAGAACTCACTGCTGTTCTGCAAACCACTGAAATGGCTATTGAACATGGTATTCATGAATTTGTAATCATAACTGACTCATATTATGTGCGTGAAAGTTTTGTTGAATACCTGCCCACTTGGAAAAGAAATAGCATGCAGAAAAGTAATAACAAACCAGTCAAGCATGGCAAGTTGTTCTGCTAGATTGATAATCTGGTGTTATCCAATGATTTAACCATACACTGGAAAAAGACCAAGGTTCATTCCAGGGTTCTAGGTCCAGATAGAGAAGGCAATGATCTTGCAGATTATTTAGCCAAACATGGAGCCAAAACTGGAGAACTCCTTAATATTGACCACTTAATGGGTGCAATTCAGGTAGAAGCCATTACCATAAACCAGGCTAAACAACAGAGTGAGCCTAACCTGGTGCAATGGATTCTCCTAGTGAGGAACTGATCACTAGTTAAGAAGAAGACGACATTGTAGGCATCTTTTATAAACACATAGAAGATCCTGAAAGCAACCCCATCTCAAAAGATGATTGTACTGGCAAAGAAGATCTTAGAATCTTAATAAAATCCAGATCACAATTCAAGTTACAGGATGGTTTGTTAATCAAAACTGGCATCCAACAATGGGTAGTACCCACCAAGTTCAGAGGTCTAATGCTTCAACATGCCCATGATGCTCCCACATCTGGTCATCGTGGTGCCAAACTCATGTATGAAATATTGCGTGATTATGCCTTTTGGCCACACATGTTGAAAGATGTGCAAACCTACTGTCAAGGCTGTTTAATCTGTCTACAGTTCCAACCCACTGTGCCAACACATAGAGCACCATTGCCGAAAAGGGTGATGGTAATGCCATGGTCAGATATACAAATTGATTTTATTGGTTCAGTAACCAGGTCATCAAGAGGTAGCAAATACATGTTAACAGTGACATGCCTATTCACTAAATTGCTCATCAACCATGTATTTTCCAGATTTGATTTGCCCCAAAGAATCGAGTCAGATCGGGGAACCCACTTCACCAGCCAAGTGATGACCAAAAGGGGTCTTTTTACCTAGGGGTAAAAAGAAAGCTCCATATCGCATATAGAGCTGCCTCAAGTGGTGGTGTAGAGCGTTACAACCAATCCATTGTTAAAATCCTCAAAAAGGTTGTGAGTGAAACGGGTAAAGACTGGGATGTAAAACTACCTCTAGTCTTAATGACATTAAGAGCAAATCCAAGTAGTGCTACCAAGATGTCACCTTTTGAACTGATGACTGGTAGACGAATGGTTCTACCTCAACATCTACTGTACCGTATATCAGACCAAAATTTGATAAACGTTGCCAATACACATCAATATGTGGAGAACCTAAGAAAGCACCTGCAATATGCCTTTGCATTTGCTCAAAAGAACTTAGAGAAATCCGCAACTACCACTAAAACCTATTATGATCTCAAGACATCCAAAAAGGAATATGAAATAAATGATAAAGTTTATCTTTATAACTTTGGAAGAGATCAGGTTAGGGAGAAGAAATTTCTTTCATCATGGAAAGGTCCTTTTGTCATTACTGAAAAAAAATCTCCAGTGGCCTATAAAATAAGGATCCCCAAAAATGAAAGTTTCATAGATGAATGGGTCCATATCAATCAGCTGCAAGCGTGCCATCCTAGGTCCCAACTAAAAGTCATAGAGGGAGAATGAAGTGTCATACCCCCAAATGTACTATACAATATAGTAGTTTAAAGATGCCTAACTGATGAGGATAAGGGCTCAAAAATGATGGACTCTCTCCATAAAAGACTGTCTATGATGCATACTGTTGACACCCACCAAATACCACTGACTGTAAGCCAATTCAAATACATGTGTCTTACATATATTTGAATTGGAAGGGGGATTTATGTCAAGGTATTTGAAATATTACTAGATGATATACACAGGTATACTTATTATTATTTAATGGTGATGTGGCTGTGTACATCAAATAATTCATTTAGTTTCTAAAAGCTTCAAATGGCACTGTGTGAAATGTAGCCCCACTGTTTTTAATTACACAGGATGAATCATAAATGTCACTTCAAATCATCCTTTACCCCATACAGTGAATAGAGACGTAAATGTCTAAAACTGTTAATTTAAAGCCTAATAAGATGCTCACATTTTCAAGGAAATGGAAATTAGCATGATGGAGCCTCAGAGGTGCATGCCCATATATGGGTTTCCTGCCAAGGTGAGGAGCCGATCCGTCTGTGATATTGCTTGAGGATACAAACATATTCAAGGAATTGTGGCTTTTAACAACTACCTGTTAAATGACCCCCCTGTGAGCTATATACACATGTTACTGTAAAAGCTATTTTAAATTCAATTTTTAATACAGCCTACATGATTATAAAATAAAAAAATATATAAAAATATTTTATCTGCTGTATTTTTTATGAATATATATGTGTGTGTGTGGGGGGGGGGGGTACACATATATACAATATATTCAGACACATATTAAACATGGAGACCTGAGAGCTAACATTTCAAGATGTCTTCACCTATATATATATATATATATATATATATACATATATATATATATATATATATATATATATATATATATATATATATATATATATATATATATATATATATATATATATATATATATATGTATTGCAAGGAGGTAATGAGACAATTGTCAGATAAAGATCAATATCTGAAACTTGACTTCAACCCTCTGCCTACCTTGCAATCAAAACTTTTCACAATTTTGAACGATGCCAGAAATGATGGGACAATTACTAATACAGAATTTGGTTATTTGATGGTAGACAATCCAGTTATGCCTATATTTTACTGTATACCTAAGATTCATAAGAACATTAAGAATCCGCCTGGACGTCCCATCATTTCTGGCATTGGGAGTCTGGTTGAACATGTAGGTCACTTTATTGATCATGCTCTGCTCCTTTTTTGGTGACTTTACCGTCATTTGTTCTTGATACAACTGACTTTTTGAAAAAAATCAATGGGATGCCAGTTGACAAAGAATCACTTTTAGTGACAATGGACGTAGAGGGACTTTATTCCAGTATCCCACATGATACTGGTATAAAAGCCTGTGAAAGTTTCCTGTCAAGCAGAGGTACAAAATGTTCCAAACATACTGAGCTCATTGTTGACCTTCTAAGATTCATTCTCAATAACAATGTTTTCATGTTTAATAACAGAATTTACAAACAATTGAGAGGAACAGCCATGGGGGCCACATGTGCCCCCACATACGCCTGTTTACATTTAGGCAAATGGGAGATGGATTCAGTTTATCAACACGAATTGTTCACTAAACATGTCAATTTCTGGCTGAGATATGTGGACGATGTATTCCTCATTTGGTAGGGTGATCAAGTTGAATTATTGCAGTTTGTCAATAGTTTGAACCAAAATGATCTAGATATACGACTTACTATGCACTTTAGTAAATCTGAGATTGATTTTCTTGACATTAAGGTCAAAAATGTGAACAATATGTTGGTCACTGAAAATTTTAGAAAGGCTACGGCTACTAATAGCCTGTTAAAGGCAAGCAGTCACCATCCCCGACACCTTATAGGAGGAATTCCTAAAGGACAATTTCTTCGGCTACGCCGCAATTGCTCGTCGAAAGAGAAATTTGAGGAACATGGAAAGCTCATGCAAGATAGGTTTCTTGAACGTGGCTATTCACGGCGTAAGATTAAAAAAGCTATGATTCACGCAAGAAAAATTGATAGAGATGATCTCCTGTTCAAGAGGACTAAACAAACAAAGTCAGTAATACGATTAACCACGACTTATAATTGTCATTGGCAAACCATTAAGTCAGTTCTTAATAAGCATTGGCCAATCCTTTTAAGTGATGGCAACATTGCTGAAGAAGTTGGGACTTATCCCAGCCTTACAGCAAAAAGAGCAAAAAATCTCAAAGATAACCTGGTCTCGAGCCAATTTAAACCCACAGAAAAAGAAGGAAATTGGCTTAAGAAGCACATCCCTAATGGCAATTTTCCTTGTGGAAAGTGCATGACATGTGATTTTATGAAAAGGACCAAGACATTTTCTGGCAATAGTAAAAAATCTTTTCAGATTAATTACTTCTTCAATTGCAATACGGAGGGGGTTGTGTATCTCCTGGAATGTTCTTGCCCGGCGTTTTACGTGGGCAAAACGAAACGTATCTTCAAAGATCGTATAAAGGAACACAGGGATGATATAAAAGGTAAAATACAATCTAGCAGCATTGCGAGACATTATCAAGCTGTACATAACAGCAACCCAGTTTGTCTACGCTTTACAGGTATAGACAAAGGTATTGTGCATGGAAGAGGGGGGGACAATGATAAATGTCTGCTCCAAAAAGAGTGTAAGTGGATATTTACTTTGAACACTCTTTCGCCAGTTGGTCTTAATGAAAAGTTTGATATGGCTAGTTTCATCTAAAAAAGCCCCTTTCTATTATAATATTCATGTATATTTTATATATGAGTATTTGGATGTTATGAAAATGAATAGCTTTCTAACATCATTACTTGCTCCCTGAGTTTCTAATTTTAGTTTCAATTTTAATAAAAGACTACTTATTTCATTCTTTTGCTTATCTTTTGTTTTTCATTTTTTTTTTTTTTTAATTATTTGCAATTGTGAACGTCATTAACTAATTTGACTTATTATGTCTCATCAACTTTTTTGCTAGTTACTTCCTTCTTCTTTAAAATTAGTTAGGTTTGGTATGTATGTTACACATTGTTTAGCATCAAGATTAAGGTACATAATTGGTTAAAACTGGGAGGAGTCTTTGTAGATATATACCCTCCCAGCAGAGCTAAGATCCAACCGCCCTGAGGAAACCCCATCTATCATTTGGCATTGTGGGTGAAACGATCAGGATCGTAGGCATTGGATCACAGACGCACATGTGACCAACCAGGAAGTAAGCACACAGTCCTACCACGCTGCAGTCTCAGCGTGCAGCATTCAACTGGCTCAGCAAACTGTTTCATGGGACTCAATTACAAGGCAGTATTTCAGGAGGCAACCGGTAACAAACAGCGGACCTCAATTGTGGACACCTCCAGAATCAGATAAGTGCATGCTTATGGTTTAACATAGGAATATAGCTGCTTTCACCAATATGGGGGGTTAGCCTGGACTGACTCCCACTGCTCATTTGGCTTGTTTGCTGTTTTCACACAACATCTTCAGCAATAAGAAGTACTATGTTTACTAACACGCATGCAGCTTTGGCAGCACTTATCCCATTTTGCATACCTTGGACTTATGCTAAGTCTGCTGAAGACAATACGCTATATGTGGAAAATCATCCTGGTGTGATTTGGTTGTTTTCTTCAGCAATACACTCTTGTGAGAATTTTATCTCAATATATGCAGGCATCTCTATGTAAACTGCTGTGTCTCTATGTAACTGCTGTACTGAGGCAATTCATTATGGAGGATGTATTACTATGTTCCACTATCTATATTATTGCTAATAACCATTGCAATAGTTATTCTTCATACTCGCATGTAACTCACTATCTATCCTATTGCTAATAACCATTGCAATAGCTATTCTTCATACTTGTATGTAATTCTTTGTAATTGTTGCTATACTGCCATTATTGTTGTTCCTGAAATCTTTACAAAGCACCTATCACTGCTTAGATCCCTAAAAATGTACCTGTCCGGTAATTATCCCTTGTATTGACTTGGGTACCGTGTACAGCTTGGGTGTAGCAGTGTACTAGGTGTCTTTGGATTGTATTTTTGCCAATATTATGATTATGATGTGCACATCTTCAGGGTTTTAATTGGCCACATGTACTATATTGTTTGTTCAACATACTTCACTTTGTGTTGCTAACATATACCCGAGGCCAGCGCACAACTGGCCTATTGCTATGTTTGGACAGTTAGTATTTACTTCTTTCTGTACTATTAATAAATTATTTTTTGTTCTCAGTGATTGTACTGGTCAGAGATTCATTCCATTTGTTTAATTTAGCTACATTTTTGAGCTATTTTTTTATAAAAAAGAGTGCTTGATTCCCTATCTATACAGTGCCTTAAGAAATTTTTGATGGTCCTTGTTCTCCTCTTGTAGTTTGTTGAAAAATAATCTTTTATAGGGTCTGCACCACATTAAAATTATAATCTAGCATAACATTAATGTTTTCTAAAGTTTAGTAGCCATTTGTCCTGTACCCTTTTTGTTTATATATATATATATATATATATATATATATATATATATATATATATATATATATATATATATATATATATATATATATATATATATATATATATATATATATATATATATAAGCATAGAATGCATATAATGTTTTGGGATTTAACATGAGCATTCTAACAATTATTTCTTTGGTTGCAGACAACAATTGGACATGGGCATCAATTTATATATTCGGGAAGAAGTACACTGAATGTGAAACATGCTGTATTCGTATGAATATATCAGGATTTTTTAATGCTATTAATTTTAAGCTAATAATTAGCAGTATAATTACTTTGATATAATATAATGTTAAAAACATACTGTATTTAGTATTGGAATAATCAGAAAATTCACATGATGCTATCCTGCCTGGAATTCGGATTGTAAGTAATTAATGAAAGAAATTATGATGATTTTAAATAATCATTATATGGGGGATATTTAAATTGTAGCACAAATTAATATTAGGACTAAATGAGTCTGTGTGTTTGTCATGTTGCCCCCAGTGTTGCGATGCGAGAATTACAGCCAGAAGGCCTTTTTGGCTGCTAAAAATGAAATTTCCCAGGGCCAATTCGATAAGATATCCCAGATATCCAATCCATGCTCAGCTCCGTAAGGGCCAATAGCAAAGCAGGTTTTCCGAAAGGGCCTCCCATATTCTCACCTATGATTGAAACATATATAAGCTTAATGCAATATAGGAGAAGATCAGATGCTGCTGATCTAACTTGTAACTGGTTACTGGGTGTTTGAAATACCATTACTCTAGCAAAGCTGGCCTATATTTTCTCATTGATTGCAAAATATACTTATTCGTATTCTGAGGTGAGAAACATTGGAAACTGGATATCGATTTGTTTATTTGGTAAAGTATATATATATATATATATATATATATATATATATATATATATATATATATATATATATATATATATATATACATATACATATATATATATATATATATAAAAAGGTTATTAATTACATTAATATTTTAACACAAATACATGCATAGTCACTGCAGTTTAAATTATAGTTGATAGATTAAAGAGAGCAGTTTGTATTTTAACTTAGCACTGTTAATTGTATTGCTGAATGTTAGTAGCTGCTATCTTAAGTCACATTGTGATATTTTAAATGCAACTCTGATTTGGAAGGCAATTGTGAATAAGGCTAGTTTTAAAGGAAAACTTTTATGAACTTTGCATAGCATATTTTAATAGTTTTTAAACATGTATAGTATTGATTCATATTCTGATTCCTACAAATATATTTCAATGTGTTTATAGATATTTACTAATAAAAAAGAATTCAAGAATTTATAATAATTTTATGGTTTCTAGTATATGCATATTGATTAAGGGTTTAATTTAAAGAAATTAATACATTGTAGGAGATATACCACAAATGTAGTTTTACAATTAACAAGATTCTTTATTTCACACTTTTTATCATTGGCGATAGAACACACTAATTTTGTCAATTTGTTTCCATTGAACATGTGTTTACATGACATACAATTTAGTATGTTATATTTGTAAAAGCCTGTCGTTCCTGTTGTCAGCCAAGTTTTATTTCCATCTTGTTCTTTTATTTGACTATAAAGTATATATATATATATATATATATATATATATATATATATATATATATATATATATATATATATATATATATATATATATTATACAAAAAGTTCAAATAGCGCTCTGAAATACTGGATAATTGCTCAAAAATGCTCTGAGCAACAAGGTAGAGAAGTAATGATACTCCAGGCAACAAAGTATAAAGATAAACAACTTTATTCCAAATTGTTAAAAAGGACAAAACCAGGATGTCCTATGAAAAAGCCAGCAGTGACTCTAGCAATCAGGTAAGTGAGCTGATCCACATGCAGACATGTTTTGTGCGCATGCACACTTGTTCACTGCTTACCTGGGGATCAGCCCATCCACCTATTTAAGGCTGAGCTTGATCACAATATCACTTTAATCAAAGTCACAGGCAGAATTAATAAAAAATTATATAGCAGTAAGGCCTCTAGAATGTTCTATTGATGTATATAAGGAAGTAACATCCACAACCATTAGTCTATGGTTAGGTTTCCATTTAATTTTGGCAATTTTGTTAATAAGGGAGGTAGTGTCTTGAATATAACTAGGTAATTGACACACTAGAGGCTGTAGGAAGGTGTCAACAAGTTCTGAGAGGGCTTCATTTAAAGACCCTATACCAGCAATGATTGGTCTTCCTGGCGGGGATAGGGGATTTTTATGCAGTTTAGAAAAATGATTAAAAATTGGTGTGACTGGATGTAATACTGTCAATTTTTCCTCAACTTATTGTGTAATGATGTTATTATTGCGGGCATATCTGATAATGTCCGCAATTTCCCTTTGAAATTTGTTGGTAGGATTTTCTTTTAATTTAACGTATACATCATTTTGGCCCAACTGTCTTTTTGCCTCTGCAATGTAGTCAGTTCTGTTAAGAACGACTACATTGCCGCCCTTATCAGATTGTCTGATTATGATGTTTTCATCTTGAGACAATTTCTTAAGGGCTAATTTCTCTTTGTACGTTAAATTAGTGTGTTTTTTGTGTGTTGTTTCTGACACTGACCTTTCTAGGTCACGTAGTTTGATTTCCACTGTTTTTTAAAAAATATCAATTACTTTTGATCGTGTTTTAAGTGGATAAAAGGTGCTTTTGTTTTTAATGTGTTTTAAAGAGATATTACTCTCCTGTAAATACACATTTCTAGTATCATCACCTTCTTGCAATAATTGATCTAGATCTCTCATAGTGTTTAATTCAGAGAAGTTAAGATCAGATATAGATACGGTATCATGTGTTGTCACTACCTTACCCATGTCAAGATTAGGTTCATTTTGTGTCTCCCCATCCTTTCTGAAAAAATGCTTTTGCAGTGCTATTTTTCTAGCAAATCTATTGATGTCTAAAATTATTTCAAAGATATTAAAATGATGGGAAGGCACAAAATTGAGACCTTTAGAAAGCAAATCCACCTGTGCAGAAGTCAGAGTTAGAGAAGACAAATTAAAAATGTTTTTATGTTCTTCATTTCCTTCTGTAATCTGGTTTTGTATAAAGTTCTCTGATTTTTCTGAGATTCCCTTGGTTCTTTTGCAACCTCCATGACACCCTCTATGTGTTTTTTTTCTTACTTCCTGTGTGGCCAGTTCCTGTCCGTTTTTTGACTGTGAAGTAGAGTTATCACTATATTATGGAGCATCATTTGCCTGAAACACTGCTGCAGCTGCTTCTATCTCGTTAATGTCACCATCTGATGAATCACATTCGTATTCAGTGTCAGAGAATGTTACGCTCTTTCCCATTTTATTTCCCTTCCAGTTGATTTGTTTATTTCTATTTTTTGTGTTTCTTTTATATCCCTTTCTAGAGGTGTCTTCCTGTGTCCATCTGTAAACTTGATTAGAGTCATAGTCCCTCTTGTCTCGGGTCATCTTTCTGGATTTAAATTGCCATAATTCTCTTTTAAATGTGTTCATTTTTATTTCGAACTGCTTGTCATACTTTTTAAAGTCAGGGTCATGTTGATACTTTTTAAGTAGTACCTGGGTATCTTTAATGTCCATCATTATTTCTGTTCTTTGCTTTTTTTTTAATTATTAGGAACTATGTATAGAGTAATGATATTTATGTTAAAGATATTTTTTCCTATCGTCTTCTGCTATTTGATGCAAAGTTAACCAAGCTTGTTAGTCCTGTAGATGTAGGTATCCAATCAGGTATCAGATTAAAGTGATATTGTGATCAAGCTCAGCCTTAAATAGGTGGATGGGCTGATCCCCAGGTAAGCAGTGAACAAGTGCGCATGCGCACGAAACATGTCTGCATGGGGATCAGCTCACTTACCTGATTGCTAGAGTCACTGCTGGTTTTTTCAGAAGACATCCTGGTTTTGTCCTTTTTATCAATTTGGAATAAAGTCGTTTATTTTTATACTTTGTTGCCTGGAGTATCATTACTTCTCTACCTTGTTGCTCAGAGCATTTTTGAGCAATTATCCAGTATTTCAGATCGCTACTTGAACTTTTTGTATACTGTCTCTGTTTTGGGCGTGTGTGGCAGACACGCCTGATGTTGCAGCCTATCCTCTGGATCCTAACAGGGGGTGTGTCCCCCACCCACTCTCCATTGTGCCGGGTCTGCGTCTCAACACCGGACCTTCGGGAGGAGCGCACAAATACAGTGAATTGTTGCTATACTATATATATATATATATATATATATATATATTTACATTTATATGAATATATATATATATATATATATCTGTTAAAGCCCTTTGCAGAACTTTTTTGTCAAACACCTTACACCATATATCTTTTAACCCCTTATAACTTTATTTTTTAATCTAATATTTATCAGATATTGTTTAAATGAGATAAGTAGTACTTTAAGCTGTATTTATGTTGTGTTTAATGCAACAATTGTTTTTGAAAGTGATGCAGCATAACTGTAAAAAGCTGACAGGAAAATATCACCTGAACATCTCTATGTAAAAAAGGAAGATATTTTACCTCACAATTTCCTCAGCTCACCAGAGTAAGTGCTGTCTAAAAAGTAATTTTTCAGTTACTGCCCAGCTGCCGCCAATCAGCATAAGCAGTGCTGAGGTCGTGAATTGTTTTACTCTGATCTCAAGAGATTTCATACAAAACTTCCTTAAACGGAATAGGGAAATAACATAAGTGTGCATGAGGCAAACTCCCTTGCAAGTCATGGGACAGGCATACTGATTTGCTGCTTAAAGTCCTTTACAAAGGGGTTTGAATATTTAGAACATTTTGAGGTAAAATATCTTCCTTTTTTACATAGAGATGTTCAGGTAATTTTTTCTAGTCACCGATTTACAGCTACAGTATGCTGCATCACTTTCACATGTTTCAACATTTAGATATGATGCGCCTTTAAGTCAAAAAAAGCCAATATCCCCTTGTGCACAAATGATAAGGCTCCACTTGTAATCTAGCCCATGGGGCCTATTTATTATCCTGCGGATGGACATGATCCACTGTAGCAGATCAAGTCCGAAGCACATCGATAAATGCCAACAGCATACGCTGTCGGCATTTATCATTGCACAAACAGTTCTGGTGAACTGCTTGTGCAATGCCGACTCCGCTAGCAGGTGGTGTCAATCAACCAGATCATACAACATCTGGCAGATTGCTGTCTGCCGCCCCAGAGGTGATGGACGAGTTAAGGAGCAGTGGTCTTAAGATCACTGCTTCTTAACTCCTGTTTCCAGTGAGCCTGAAACTGCACAAGATAGATAATCCCTTTATTACCCATCCTCCAGTTTTGCATAACCAACACTGTTATATTAATATTCTTTTTACCTCTGTGATTACCTTGTTTCTAAACTTTTACCAACTGCCTCCTTGGGGCCGATTTATCATTTGTCAGACGGACATGATCCGTTAAGCGGATCATGTCCGCCCGACATCGCTGAATGCGACAGCATACGCTGCCTGCTTTTAACATTTCAAGTTAAGGAGCAGCGGTCTTAAGACCATGAAGGCTCGTGTGGAAACAGCTGCATCAAGCTCCATATGGAACTTGATGAATCAGCCCTTATAAGTGGAGGTTTTAAGAGTTACTATGGATATAAAAGCTTCAGATTGGTATTGGGTGCAGTTAGTGGCTGTGGTGAAGTTGTTAGGGGGTCCCATTGTTTAAATGCCATATATGAATACATTTTCAATTACTCTTGTTGGTAACAATATAATGTGTCATAATAATCCAGAAACATAATCAAAATAAGCACTCAACATACTTCCATTCTCTCACCCCCTCAAACGATTGCAATCAACCACAACCAACATAGACATAAATGTAGCTCTTTCTCCCCTGTTACAGAAGAAGTTTCTACATTTATACTGAACTCTCACCTCACTACCTATCCCCTTGACCCTATCCCCTCACAGCTACCCTCCCTCTCTTCTACCCTTACCCCTATACTCACTTACATTTTCAACCTCTCCCTCAGCACTGGTATAAATTTCCTCATTTCTGAAACATGCACTGGTCACACCTATCCTCAAAAAACCCTCTCTTGATCCAACCTCCCCATCCAACTACCGCCCTGTTCCCCTACTCCCTCTTGCCTCAAAGCACGCCTATCCCATTTCCTTACATTAAACTCCCTCCTTGACCCACTGCATTCTGGATTTCATCCCCATCACTCCACAGAGACAGCAATCAAGGTTACCAACGACCTACTTACAGCAAAATCAAAAGGCCACTTCTCTCTGCTTATCCTTCTTGATCTCTCTAAAACTGCAGCCTTTGATACTGTTGACCACCCTCTTTTGCTCCAAACCCACCAATATTTTGTCATTTATGACACAGCCCTCTCATGGTTCTATTCCTACCTGTTAAACTGTACTGTTAGTGTAGCCTTCTCTTGGGCATCCTCTACCCCGTTACCTCTTTCTTTTGGGCTACCGCAAGGCTCTGTCATCGGTCCCATTCTCTTCTCAATCTACATGTCATAATTAGGTTCCCTAATAAAGTCCCACGGGTTCCAATATCATTTGTATGCCGATGACACCCTAATCTACTTCTCTGCACCAGACCTATCTCCATCCTTGCTAACCCGTCACTAACTGTCATTCTCACATCTCTTCCTGGATGTCTTCTCACTACCTCAAGCTCAATCTCTCCAAAACTGAGCTCCTTAATTTCCCTCCTTCTTCCAAAATCTCCTCTCCCAATCTTTCTACAACTGTCGACAATTCCATCCTTACCCCTAACCCGCATGCCCAATGTCTTGGTGTCACACTTGACTCAGATCTTTCTTTCACTCCTCACATTTAGTCCTTGGCTAAAGCCTGCTGCATCCTTCCACCTTAAAAACATCTCTAAAATTAGACATTTCCTTACACAAGACACAACTAAGATTTTAATCCACTCTCTCATCCTTTCCCACCTTGGTTAAATGCAACTCTGTCCTCTCTTGTCTCCCCATCTGCTGCCTAGCTCCTTTACAATCCATAATGAATGTCTCTGCCGGGCTCATCTTCCTTACACATTGCATTTCATCTGTTGCACTTCTCTGCCAATCACTTCACTGGCTTCCTCTTGCCTCGAGGATTAAACACAAAATTCTGACTCTGCACATACAAAGCCCTCAACTGTACTGCTCCCCCCTATATCTCAGACCTTGTCACCAGATACTCTACTTCCCGTCCCCTTTGCTCTGCTCATGACCTCCTACTCTCCTCCTCTCTTGTTACCTCCTCACACTCCCATTTCCAGGACTTCTCCAGACTGGCTCCCATCTTGTAGAACTATCTGCCTCACTCCACAAGACTCTCTCCTAGTTTTGAAAGCTTCAAGCACTTCCTAAAGACTCTACTGTTCAGGGATGCATACAACCTACACCTTTCTTTATACCAGTTCGTCTCCTCCATTGCTATCCCCTTGAATCCCCTTAGCATGTAAGCCTAAGAGCCATGCTGTTTTTAGATCACCTTCTTTGGAGCTGACTACAGCAGTGCGACTCTTGGCAGGGCCCTATATCCGTCTGATCCCTATAAATGTTTCCTTGTATTCTGCCTATGTTTATAGCGCTGCAGAATCTGTTGGCACTCTACAAATACCTGATAATAATAATAATTGTTGAAGTAATTCTTCCACAACAAAATGGTATAGACAGATCACCTAATGTATTTGTAAAGATAAATTAAAAGGTACTATAAAGGGAAATAAAATTCATAATAGTGCATGTTAAAATCATTTTCCAATATGTTTTGTTTGCAATAATGGATACTTTTATGATAACTTTTTCTAGGAAGCATTTCTGCAGATATATTGTTAAACTAGTTATAAGAAAATTTGAAATTTAAAAAATGCATGTCCATCACAGTATTGATTTAATATTTATGCCCTTTAAAAATAAGAAACTTGGGGGCGGAGCTAACCGTCAAGCTGGAGAGACGTTCATGAAAAGAGCTCTCTCTTACTTTTGCATTTTAAGCATAAATAAGGAGTTTTTATATGTAGATATCAGTTTGTCTCTCATAGGCTCAACTTATAATCTACTTATTGAAGGCTGATAAGTGTGTTTTGAGTGCTTCCAGCTTTTGGGCGAAGAGAAACTTGTGTGAATCGGCACTGACCGGATACTGAGGAACTGCATTGTAGTGCCAGGAGGTGATCCCAACTGGCTGCTTGACACCCACTACTGAGCTCCGGACTGATTATCGGCTGTCCCCTTGATTGCGCATCACTGCTGCCCGGAGGGTCGGGGCTCCGCTCCGGAGCGGCAGCTTATTACCGCATGTGTGATTGTGAGAAGACACCGAGGCCAACTGTCAGCCGCAAAGAATCACTCATGCTTTGACCCCTACCTTTTCTCTTGTGAGGAAGTTTGCTTCGGATGACAGGCCGGTTCCGGACGGGACTTGTGTGGGCCTTAGCAGGAGGCCAGAGAGCTGTGCTGCGCCACTTACTTTTTGGCGCGAACCCTCGCCATCTTGCGGCCTAACCCGTTGCAGGACCAGGAGATCCCAGGCGGAGTGAACCGGTGCCGATCTACAGCTAGCAGCCAGTGAGGAGGGTAAGAACCTACCGCAAGCCGCACCACACTCTTGCATTTACCTGATGCTGGGCTAAGAATATAGAACAGTGTAACACTAATAAGTGCCCTATATGCAGCTAGATTATCCCAGTTTGTAACGGTCCCTGCTCTGGCTATCTAACCAACTCAAGCCAGAAGTGGGACACTTGCCTCTCAGAATTAGCTTGGTGCCATACATCGGACCTGTTGGGAAAAAGCTTATCCCCATTCAGCACACATTTTGCATCATATATCCTGCACAGAGTAATAAAATTACAGACTTGGCTGATTAGCTTACAAAATATAAATGCAGGTATAACTGCTTTGGATCAGAACTAGCCAAGCTTTGCCAGTTAAAAGAAATTGAAGGAACACAAACAGCACCCATAACAGGGCTAGTGGTAGAGCTTAATGAGGTGGATTTGAAATAAAGAGACATAATTGTACAGAACTGCGGCAGACATCAAGAATTGCAGTAAATATAAAGACAGAGAGGTGTAGCGTTATCACTATAAAATCTGTTAGCACATGATACCGAACACCACTGAATACAATTGTGCTTTGCTGGCCTCTATCCCCTTCATTTCCTGCTGAACGCTGTGTCAGTAGGTCATACCCCATTACCCCTGCCCGTCTTCGTCCAGTGGGGACAACTGCCCTGGGGTATAGAGGCTGGTGACATTAATTAACTTCCAGTGTATGGGATGATGGAATGCATGATGACCCATCTACATAGGAAAAAGCCACTGGGAGATGTAATGAGTTAAAGATGTAAAGATGTGTTTTTGAAGTGGTCCAACAATCACACACTGCTCAAGACGAACTACCACAAGTATATATGGAACAGTGCTCCTCTCACCTTACACTATTCTTCCCTCATAGCATTACATAAGCATACTGCCTGAGCATATGGGATGAAGAAAGTGAGGCAGCATTATTAATATATGGAATAAACGCCCCTACTTAGGTAGAGGGGGAGGGTTTTGAAGAACAGTCCCAGAAACACAACCTTTAGTTAATTAAATTGAATCAAAAGGACTTGGCTCTTGATATCTCCTGATTCTGCAAGATTATCTAGACTGTCTACCTGACCGGGGTAGGGACGACACTGAGAGAGATATTCATTATGTCAACCAGGAAAGGGAACAAGACGGATAAAGGGATGAAGAGCACATCTATGGAGACATTTTTCAAAACGCCCAGAGCCCATAAAGTTAAAGATCTTCTTTTAAATGAAGTGGAGGAGGATCCTGAATCTGAAAATGAGGGAGAACCTGAAGACATGACTCCTGTGACCAAGGCGGATCTAAATACCCTGGTATCCAAACAGGATATTGCGACCAATTTCGATAAACTCTGGGAAAAGATGGATAGCTTTCAAGAGAAGATTACCAACAGTCTTACTGATATCAAAACTGAAATCTCTGAACTGGGCAATCGGGTAGACTCATTGGAAACAGCAACTGATGAAATGAGTGAAGAAGTAGCTGAAGCAGCCCAAACATTAACAAACCAACAACAAATGATAATGGAGCTAGAAGAGAAAATTGAGGACATCGAAAATAGGAGCAGAAGATCCAATATCCGCCTCAAAGGGGTCCCTGAGACAATTGGAGCAGAAGACCTGCACGACTATCTCCAGCAACTATTTAGGGCAATACTGGGAGCATCAGTTGACTCTGAAGTTCAAATAGAAAGAGCCCATAGGGCCCTTAGGGCTAAGCCCAAACCAGATCAACCCCCGAGAGATGTTATACTTAAGCTCCTGAGATACCCCGATAGAGAAAAAATATTGTCAGCTGCAAGACACAACCCCACGTTTAAATTCCAAGGCAACGTTATTCAGTTTTTTCAAGATTTATGCATCAAGACCCTACAAAGAAGATATACCCTCCGACCACTCACCCTCCTCCTCAGGAAACACCACATTCCATACAGATGGGGTTTCCCCTTTGCCTTGCATGTAGTGAGAAATGGCAGAACTGCCACGATCAAGAACACAGCGGAAATACCTGATATTTGCAAATTTTTGGAGCTGGATCCACCAGAAATTACAGAAAAGGAAGCAACAACAAGCTCTCTGGAACTTTCTCACTCTCAGGCAAAGTCTCAGAGACCGAGATGGAAAAAAGTTACTAAAAAGAAAGCTAAGACTTGAAAACTAGATATAATAAGGGCAGCACCCACTGGAAAGATTTTTACTTTTCTGCTGTAAATTTATAAGACATAGGCAAGGATCATTAACCCCATGACAAAGAGAGGGGTTGAGAGGACACTAAGCCTAAGAGACTGTTGTATGATCATTAACGTTCATAAGATGCTTTATATTGTGGTTTTTGTTGTGACCATGTACAAAACACACACTGTGGTGGTGTTGGTAAAAGATGACCAGCACACTGTTATATTGTAATATGTTTTTGGTTATATTAATGTTTATGTTTTTGTTCTTTGGAGTCACGGGATGCCCCACGAGTACGCAGAGCTCATCAATCATAGGTGAATCGCTAAGAGGTTGGGAGAGGTCTCATCAGAAAGAGAACAAGGTACCCTTAGAATACCCAACCACTGGTAAGAAAAGAGTAGTGCACAAATATATGCTTAAGAATGTCATTAGCTAGAATAACATTGCTCTCGCATAATGCGAGAGGTCTCAACACTGACATAAAAAGAAGGACAGCACTGACTAATTATAGACGACTGAAAGCTACTGTAATTTTCCTCCAGGAGACACATTTCCTGCACTCCACCATTCCCAAATACTGGGCTAGAGACTTTCCACAACAATTCCACTCTACGATAGATTCTAAAAAAAGAGGAGTCTCTATTCTTATACACTCCTCTATACCTTTCACACACAAAGAAACTATAGCAGACAAAGACGGCAGATACCTCCTGGTGTCAGGTCAAGTAGGGGGAATAGATATAGTCTTTTGCAACGTGTACGCCCCAAATGAACAACAAGACAAATATTTTCAAAATATATCTCATCTACTAACTGACTGGTCTAGGACACGTATAATCTTAGCAGGAGACTTTAACATAGACATACAATCACTGATGAAACACACATCCAACCTGCAATCTAAAAAGAAGACTAGACAGAAAGGGGTAGCTAAGAACATAGGGGGGATGCTTGAGCAGCATATGCTGCAGGACACTTGGCAAGTACTTAATGGGGATGCTAGAGACACCACATTCTACTCATCGGCACACAACAGTTACTCGAAGATAGATTATGTGTATACGAGTCAGATACTGCAACCGATATTACAACATATAGATATTCTTCCGTGTGTATGGTCAGATCATTCAATTACTAAACTATGTCTAGGGGACCTATTGGACCCAAAGAGAACAAAATCATGGACTTATGATCCGTCTTGTATTAAAAATCCGCTCGTAAAAGATAAAATTCTTAAGGATCTAGAGGAATATTGGCAGATTAATGCAGATACCACGAGTAACCCTATTATACCATGGGCGGCACATAAAGCAGTGATTAGAGGTATATTAATTAAAGAAAAGACAGCAGCTAGGAGACAACACACCCTACTCCTGACACAATTATACTCGGAGATTACTTCACTAGAGAGGGCACATAGAATAACTAGATCCCAAGCCACATTGACGCAATTGCAGAGCACTAAGAATAAGCTACAAACTATATTAAATGAACAGTCCGTCAAAGCGGCACACAGACTGAAAACAAACTACTTTATCTTCTCAAATAAACCTGATAGATATCTAGCGAAAAAAATCAGGGACAATTATCAGGCCTTATCAATACCGAGCATACAGAACTCAAAGGGACACATGACATCCCACCCACAGGAAATTGTTGACACATTTGCTCACTTTTATAGCGACTTGTATGATGGGACTAAAGTGCAACACTGCCCTCTGACGGAAAAAGTATTTGATTCTTTTTTACATAAAGCGGACCTGAAGCCAATTTCTGAGGAAGATAGGGAAGCCCTGAACGCTAAAATTACACCTGAGGAGGTACGAGCTGCTATTAAAGATCTTAAACCTAGCAAAGCCCCAGGTCCAGATGGATTCCCAGGGGAATACTATAAAGCTTTTAGAGATATACTATTGCCTCACCTGGTGGTGTTTGCTAACCACATTATGGAAGGGGGAGAAATACCTACAGAACTGCTTCAGGCTAGGATAGTGGTGATCCCAAAACAGGGAAAGGATCCCCATTTCTGCGCTAATTATAGACCAATTTCCCTTATCAACCAGGACCTTAAAATAGTTACTAAAATACTAGCTAATAGACTGAAACACATCCTGCCCTCAATCATACACCCTGATCAAGTTGGATTTATTAAGGACAGGGAGGCCCCCGACAATATACGTAGAATGGTATCGGTTATTGACTTTCTTCGAGACAAAGGGATGCCTTCTCTGATCCTATCTTTGGATGCGGAGAAGGCATTCGACCGAGTTGACTGGAAATATATGTTGAGTGTGCTGTCACTAATGGGTTTTGAGGGACGGTTTGTGAAGGCCATTAAGGGATTATATTCGACACCCACGGCACAGGTTAGAGCAATCGGACACCAATCTGAGACTATACATATACTTAACGGTACACGACAGGGATGCCCCTTATCACCCTTAATCTTTGCGCTATGCATAGAACCCTTAGCTGCATATATACGTAATTGTCCTGATATCTGGGGACTGGAAGTAGGGAAGATACATCATAAAATTACCTTATTTGCAGACGATGTGTTGCTCACCATTACGAAACCGCTCATCTCGTTACCACACGTATATCATGCCATACAATTATTCTCCCAGATATCGGGGTATAAAATTAACGCAGACAAATGCGAAGCACTCCCCCTATCGCTACCTAAACATACCATGAAGGCAATTGAATCAAATTTTGACTTCAAATGGGTATTAGACGGGCTCAAATACCTAGGGATAAAGCTGACTACCCACTCTTCTAAATTGTATGCTGCAAATTATTTTCCCCTTTACAAAGCAATTAGGTCAGACTTAGGAAGGTGGAGGAAAATGGGATTCTCCTGGTATGGAAGGTTATCTGCTGTCAAGATGACGATTCTACCCAGAATCCTCTATCTGTTCAGGGTCCTCCCAATTAAAGTTATCAGTCCAGACTTAGAGAACCTCCAAAAAGACATACACAGATTTCTGAGGGATAATAAACACCCGAGGATCCCACACCAAATCCTGACAAGACATAGACAGTTGGGGGGGGTGGGTGCCCCTAATTTGCACGATTATTACACAGCAGCTAGACTAGCGCAAAATTCAATGCTTGGGAGAAGACAAAAAGATGTTCTCTGGCCTGCCTTGGAGGCTGCTATGGGGGGAATGGAGGGACCCGAAGATATTCTCTGGGGTAACATAAAGAATAGGGACTCAGAGATCTATCATAATAAATCCACAAAATTGGCCAAACAACAATGGACCAAGATACAGCGGATAGGGAAACTGATACCTAGACAAACCCTGATAATACCACTAAAATACTTGATAAATGAAGAGTTTCTATACCATATCAAAAAATGGGAAAATAAAGGCTTATACAGGGTGGCAGATATATATTCACAAGGCAAACTACTGACCTTCACACAGCTTAGACAGAAGCTAGAACCTATTCAGATACACTGGTTCCTCTACTTACAGATCACATCAGCTATACAAACATATATCAGTAAGACCACAATACACAGTCCAAAAACGACTCTCGAAAATTTATGTTTAGCAATCAACAGACCCAAGAAAGCAATATCTAGATTATACATATCACTACAGGAAACTAAATACACGACTAAATCTACATTGCTACTAAAATGGGAGGAAGATATTGCTAGAGAACATACGATTGATGACTGGAATGATATATTTCATTACGCTAGTAAGGGCCTCATTAGTGCAGACCTCAGAGAGAATGTACTGAAGACAACCTTTAGATGGTACTTAACACCAATGAAAACATCTCATATGACGTTAGGAAACTCTAGATACTGTTATAGGGGTTGTAAAGTTAGGGGGTCATATCTTCACATGTGGTGGGACTGCCCTAGAGTCCAAAACATTTGGAGGAAATTGTCTTTAATGCTCAGCACCCTGTTAAACGAAAGGATTTCTCTTACACCAGCCCAGGCGCTGATGCATGAGACACTCCCGAGACTAAACGCACATATAAACACTTTCATTAGAATCCTATGTACCACCACAAGAATAGCTATAGCTAAATATTGGAAAAATGAGGCGCCAACATGGACAGAGGTCCTCAACAGAATACAGATGGTTTATTCGTTGTACGAGACAGCAGCATTTATTCAAGACACAGGGCCTACATTCCAGAAGATCTGGTTTTACTGGATAATCAGGGAAGGTGAAGGGACAGGGTAGGGGAGAGGGACGAGAATTTTTTGGAGACAGACAATGACTGACTTGATATAGGAGACTACCCAACAAAAGGAAAATTGATGAGAGAGCTACTAATAGCCATATAAATAGGTACTAGGTTGGGGGGCACCCGTGACTCCATGAGTTTGATGTGTTGCAATACAGGAGTTATTGAGTTATGTTTATTTGTTCTATTTAGATAAATGATATTACTGAAATTAAAAGAATATTACCCCCCAAGATTATATACTTCCAATATGAACTACAATAGCCAAGGACATATAAAAGAAGTAATTGAGGGAAAAATATGAAAATGAGAGAAACCTCCATAGGCTTTGAGATAGACTGCAGCAAAGGTAGTAGATAAGCTTGACTGTTGATATTTTATAATTAAATGATTAAGGCCAAAGTTAGAAAGTTTCAATTGCAAACCTGCTCAAGGAATGGTCCCTAGGCGAGTACTATGAGATCCTTAGAATACAACTATGAGTAAGGTAATAGCTACTCTGCTGCTGTAAGCTCTTTGTATTTTTTTTTATGAATCTTGTGCTTTTTCTTTTGTCTTTCTCATTGTATGTCACATGTAATGTATCAGTTGTAAATGGAGGAGGTTTGTGGTTTAATAAAAAATATTTTATCTAAAAATAAGAAACTTGTTAGTAAAAATAAAATAAATGCATCCGATAATGTAACTCAGATGGTTGTCAATTAATTCAGAACACAGGAATATGAAATTGCATCAATACCCATATTCCTTTGAGAAATGCTAGCGAATGATTGAATTTGCAAGGTCACTAATACGTATGTCTCACTCTAAAAAATAAATATAGAATTGTAAACAAGTATTAGTCCTCTATATCTGTCTAAAACATCACACAATGACAAGAATAAAAAGAAAAACAGAAATAACATTAATACAGCAAAATTATGTAAAAGGTGAGTTTAAAGAGACAACTTTATTGTGTTTCTTTTTTTACTTAAACATAAAAGAGATATTTAAAAAACATATTTTGAAATAAGATTCATTTTGAAATATTTCTTCTTTTCTTGATAAAAGCTAGTGTGTTAGAGGTCACATGGTTGAATTTATGGAAGTAAATTAGTACCTTTGTAAATTAAGCCATTTTTCACATCAAATAAAATGTACCATTCTGTATTTAAAATATATACTGTATATATATATATATATATATATATATATATATATATATATATATATATATATATATATATATATATATATGTGAAAAGATTTGGGGTTGAGAAGAGCGCCTTTACAGGAATCTAATCCCACATTACCTGTATATGTTTGTATACAATCCTATATAATAAAAGGCCAAGTGTGTTTGTCCGAAGCTGTCATGCGCAGTAGAGACAGCAGAGGACAAACACACCTGGCCTTTGAGTCCCTAGCTGATCTGCTGCAGAAGTGGGCGTGGCTGGACGTGAGCGGGGGTGTGTCCGACACAAAGGGGGCGTGGTCAGGTGTGGATGTCTGTGAAGGGGGCGTGGTCGGTGTGAAGGGGTGTGGCAAAAGAGAGGGGGAGAGAGAGCGCAAAAGAGAGGGGGAGAGAGAGAGCACAAAAGAGAGGGGGAAGAGAGAGTTCAAAAGAGAGGGGGGAGAGAGAGAGCAAAAGAGAGGGGGGAGAGAGAGCGCAAAAGAGATGGGAGAGAGAGAGAGCGCAAAAGAGAGGGGGGAGAGAGAGAGCTCAAAAGAGAGGGGGAGAGAGAAAGCTCAAATGAGAGGGGGAGAGAGAGAGCAAAAGAGAGGGGGGAGAGAGAGCCAGCAAAAGAGAGGGGGAGGGAGAGAGCGCAAGGGGTGGGACCGCTGTACTGCAAAAAATGGCCCGTGTGGACGGGCTTTAGGACTAGTATGTATATAAATCAAAAAATGATAAATGTGATCATTTGTTGAAGGTCACATAAAAGAGCAACAAATATATATTCAAGTGATAGTTATAAGTGGACTATGTTCAGAATAATGTTATTGATTGTAAATATATATACACAAATATATATAATCACAGAAAATAAATATTTGTTGTTTTATCCCATACATAAAAATGCAAATATATAAAAAAAGACAAAGGAAGTCCAACCACAGAATATGTGGATATAAAAAAAACTGAAAGTGAGGAAACGCTTATCACACTTTACATCCAGTAGGTATTGCACTTACTAGAACAAACCTCAATCATATGAGGTAAGTTGCCGCCTCTGTAAGTGAGAAACTTCCGGAGCTCTGTAGTGCTGATAAATGCTTGGCCGTCTGTGTCTTGCCTTCTCCTCTCAGAGTATGGGTTCAGTGTTCTGATGTGTACTGATGATAGATATTCTCCAAGTTATGCAAAATGAGAGGCAGAAGAGAAATACATAGCGTAAAACTGTTTATTAAGTTAAAAACTATAATTAAAATAGACAAATGGCCACTCACATTAAGAATCCTCAAACATATGAGGCATGTGAAAAACACTCAATGTTAACCTGTGGTTCTCAACTTTGTGTATATTAACTGCAAACGCTGTATCTTTATTCTCAACAGAGAAATTTCTTCCATGCACAGTTCCAGAAATATCCGTTTTTAAACACAAGTCAATGAATGTTTGTGAAACAAATATACAAAGTGCATATAGCACCAGAGTAATAAAACAAACTCTCACAAATGGAGCATATGTGAATTTGTGATTGGATGGGAAGTTGAAATAACTTTGAAATTGTCAGAAAAAAATCTTCTTTCATTTGAAGTTCAGAATAAGTGCTATTGTATTGTCTTTTTATCTAACATTTGTTGATTATGCAAATCTACTGTATTTACTGGGCCTTTAAAGGGACAGTCTACACCAGAATTGTTATTATTTAAATAGATAGATATTTTATTAACCATTCCCCAGTTTTGCATGACCAACACAGTTATAATAATACAGTTTTTACCTCTCCAATTACCTTATATTTAAGCCTATGCAAAATGCCCCCTTATTTCAGTTCTTGCATTTCGCCAATCAGTGCTGCCTTCTAAGTAACTCCACGGCATGGGTACTATGTTTTCTATATGGCACACATGAACTAACACCCTCTAGATGTGAAAACATGTCAAAATCCATTTAGTTAAGAGACGGCATTCAAGGGCTAAGAAATTAGCATATGAGGCTACCTAGGTTTAGCTTGCAACTAAGAATAGCTGACCACCAAAAAAACTAGTCAAGCCTGCAAAACTTACTAAAACCACAGTGGCAAAAGAAACCTCAGTGAATAGCTTTTTTACGGCTAATAAAAGAGCCTCTCAAATGTCTGACCTTGAATTATCAGCTTTCCCTGATAGAGAGATCTGTTCTCCAGGTGATATATCCCCATCTCACGACTCAACCACTCAAGTCCCAAAATCTTTAGTATCATCTCTTGCATCAAAACAAGATATTGCAGAGATTATTAGGTCCTGCATGAAAGAGGAACTGGCAGAGCTAAAACAAGACATCCCCACATTGGGGTTTCGTGTCGAGGCTCTTGAAGATAACACAGACTTTATCAAAGAAGATGTCAATTGTTTGCAAAATCAATCTGCACAACAGCCAACCCTCATAGACATACTGCATGACAAGATAGAGGACTTGGAGAACAGCAGTCAGAGGACAAACTTGAGGATCAGGGGAGTTCCTGAGTCAGTTCTATCAAAGGACTTACCAACTTACCTCCCTGCACTCTTCCAGCACTTAACAGGGTCCCCTTCTGCAGAAAGCATACAATGGGCATTGAGACCCAAGCCCCCTGATGGGGCCCCTCTGTGGGACATCATAATTAAGTTTTGGCAGTTTAGGGAGAAAGAAGAATTTCAACAACACTGAGAACTGAATTTACTAACAACCCTTCTTAGGCAAAAAAGAATACTATACAGATGAGGTTTCCCCTTTCAACTATTTGTTCTGCATGAAAATAAGAAGCTGACGGTCAGAACCACTGCTGATGTTCCAAACTTCTGCAAAGCGCTGAACTTAGAATCACCAAACTGCACCCCATTAAATGCAGCTCAAGTTTGGACAGATCGCAAGATACCTCAGCAACTACAAGACAAATGGCAACAAGTCCACCCATCCACAAAAGGCAAGCCCCAACCCTCACACTTATCATCTCCAAAAAGAACAGCTTCTCATCTCCCCTTGAAAACCTTATGAGGTAACGGACAACTGAGAAAACCTGAAAGACCATCAAAATGTGTTGACTTCCTTTAATCTTGAGGTGGTGAGATAAAAGACATGGAATTGTAATAATTCTTTCCACATACCCTTCCTTCCCCTTTCTCCCCCTTACCCCTCACCTATTTCCTTGATTATTCATAACTTGTCTTAAATTGTGAAGCGAGTTTGTTAAGACAAACGATAATAAGATGATAATGGTAGACAATGTAAACATGTATATAGAGGTCACCTTATGAGCTGGTTACCATCTCTAATTGCTTTATTGATCATGACTTTTGAGACCCTTTCTTTTCTCATGGTCGCAATGTTTCTGTTTAATGCCTCTAGGCCATCTCTCGAGGAAATGATTAGTCCAACTATTTGTTCTTTATTGTTGATTTTGTTATGTTTATATTTTTTTTTGTTTAAGGTACATGTACACAATCAACACACGGGAGGGCAAATAACTATTCTTATGCACAACCACGAAAAAGGATAAATGGCACCAATAGACAAAAAAATAATCCTAATCACCCAAAATGTTAAAGGTTTTAATTTACCTCAAAAAAGATATTTTGTACTCACAGATCTCCATAGGAAGAAAGGAGACATCCTTTTTCTGCAGGAGACTCACTTTCAAAAATCCAAGGAACCCAAGTATTTGGGCTCCATATACACATATCCTCATATCCTCATAAGCAAGCACTTCTATGCCCCAAATACAAAACAGTTACCGTTCTTCAACCAAATTCTAGACCTTTCAAAAAGAGCAATATTCATTGGTGGAGACTTTAATATTCCCCTTCAACCAAACATTGATTGTACAAATCCTCACCCCCACAACATCTAAAAGCACAGTTAAACAACTTTGGAAAATCATGCAGGACCAAAATGTATATGATACTTGGAGATAAAAGAATCACACCAAAAGGGACTATACCTTTTTTTCAACCCTGCATCGATCATATAGTAGAATAGATTATCCCATGACAAACCAGAAATGTTTAGCAAATATTACATTCCCTAAAATCACAGATACTGTTTGGTCTGATCACTCAGTGGTGATACGCAACTCAGTTGGCCAAGTGCCCCAAATCACCCCTTCCTTTGGAAGCTTGGTGATACTTTATTAGCAGCCCCAGAACTTATAGCCAATATTGAAACATTATTACCAGAATATTTTAAATTTAACTCACTCCCAGACAGTTACCCCTTTACGGTTTGGGAAGCTCATAAATGCTAAATAAGAGGGGAGTTTATCAAACAGAAATCACATATTTTTTTTTTATCTAAACAACAATGCATAACGCTTACAGATTAATTATCTAAAACAGAATTTGAGCATAAAAATAATCCTTCGGATCAGTAAATCTATTCCAAATTAGAAACTGCAAGGAAAGCAGTCCATGACCTGCTACTTTGAGATACCAACCAACTGGCACTAAAAACTAAACCAACATTGTATTTTGAGAACAACAGAGCTGGCCCAAGCCCTTAAACTTAAAAAAACTTTGTCCATGAGCTAAAAACACCTGCAAATAAAAAAGTGCATTCTACTCCAGAAATTCTCTCACAATTCCATTCATACTTCTCAATACTTTATAACTGAAATAATAATCATCAATCAATAGATAAAAATACAGATAATGGGGCCCAATTATCAAGCTCCGAAAGGAGCTTGTGGGCCCTTGTTTCTGGTGAGTCTTCAGACTTGCCAGAAACATCAGTTATGAAGCAGCTGTTCCTAGGACCACTGCTCCATAACCCTGTCCGCCTGCTCTGATGAGGCGATCGAGTACGATTGGGTTGATTGACACTCCCTGCTGGCGGCTGATTGGCCGCGAATCTGCAGTTGGCGGCGTTGCACCAGCAGTTCTTGTGAGCTGCTGGTGCAATGCTGAATATGTAGAGTGTATTGCTCTCCGCATTCAGCGAGGTCTTGCGGACCTGATCCGCAGTGTCGGATCAGGTCCGCAAAACCTTTGATAAATAGGCCCCAATAAATGTTATTTGCGAGAAACCTGGAGGGAGGGTATGTAGCTAAAGATGGTGTCCACGATTGGTTAACTATCTAAATTAGTTAATAATACAAATAACTGATGGGCCTAAATATATATGTGTTACAATAGAAAGGCAAAAATATAATAAATCAAATACTCTTATATACTTAGTTTATAACATTTAATATAACATAAGAGTTTAAAATCCTTGAAAATGAAAGCATACATAAAATACAATATATTACGAAAAAAACTTTAAAACAAGATCTGATGGTACCATTGTGTGTGCATGGAAAAAAAGGTGTCCTGTTATAAAAATAGATAATAATCCTGAAAGTCCGAAAAAACAGTCATATGATCTTATGATAAGTTGAACTGATATAATATCCCAATGCTGGTGTGTTCAAACTAGTGTAAAAAAGTGAACCACTCAGTGATATGTGAAAAAATTAACACATAAGTCTCCTTTCAAAATTCAAAAACCAAAATCTAAATTTGCAACATGTGATATCACAACTGTGTACAAAAAATGTTTTGAAAAAATGAAAAAATAGGAAATTGAAGGTCAAAAAATCAAAAATCAAAAAGTGAAGAAATACAAAATTAAAAAATTAAAAAATTGAAAAATGGTGGGGTGTACACCAAAAATGCCTTAGTGAATGTCTAATGTATCCTTGGAAAACAAAACAGATAATCCTAAAATTAATCTGTGGTACTGAAAGTATATCCAAACAAGTGTGGTTATAGGATTCTTAAAGTGTTGATCCTCTTCTTAAGGAATGTGTTAAAACTTTGGTGATGTCATCTTGAACCTATAAAATGGTACAAAAAACAAACATAGTGCAATAAAGCTACTATATAATAGGAATAAAGGTGTTTAACTCACCAACTGAGATCCTGAGCCGTAATACCAGTTAGTCAGCGCATTTCGGTCCGCAAAGGACCTTTCTCAAGACCAGTCTGGTTGTGCGTTATCCACCCTAATCAAGTAGGCTTCATCCCTCTTAGAGAGGCATAAGATAACACAATTAAGATCCTTAATTTATTAGAATATTCACAGACACTCAAAATACCCTCTTTATTCCTGGCCATTGATGCCGAAAAAGCTTTCAATTGGCTCGACTGGCAGTTCCTCAGAGATACAATACTTAAATTTGGTTTCAGTGATGCCTTCACAGAAAAAAAATTGCATTGTATAAAGCACCCAGAGCTCGTATTAGATTAAATGATTCACTTTCATACCCCTTCTCTATCCACAATGGTACAAGACAGGGGTGCCCCCTATCACCCCTCTTGTTTGTAATGGCCATGGAGGTCCTAGCTGCAAACGTTAGGATGAATATAAAATGGCTCTTTATGCTGATGATGTCCTGTTAACCCTAACTAACCCATAATTATCTTTACCAGTCCTTATGACAGAAATAGAAATATATAGTCAATTATATAATTTTAAAGTAAATACCTCTAAGTCAAATTTTTTAGAAATTGAACTAACCGAACAGACAATCCAACAGATAAAATTGACATACCTGTTTGCATTACAACACTCTTCATTAAAATACTTAGGGATACAAATCTCTAAAACCCCAGGTGCCCTTTTTACAATCAACTATCAAAAATTACTCAAATCTACACCAACAGATCTAAATAGTTGGCTACACAAACAACTCTCCTGGCTTGGCAGAATTCATGCTTACAAAATGAGTACTCTCCCGCGCTTCCTTTACATTTTTTTCAAACAGTACCAATCCAATTACCACCAACTATATAAATACATTACAGAAAATAGCTAACACACAGCTAGATTATAAGTTGTGCGTTATGACTCAAATATCATCGTTATGGGCCATAACGCTTCATTTTCCCTAATGCTGCTATTACAAGTTTCCGTAGCTACAAAAATATACATATCATATCTACGCTCAAATACCTAACGCTCACACAGATTCAGTAGTTAATGATATACCAATAACAAAAACATCCACAAATCACTTCAAAAACATTACACAAAGTACACTTACACTCATACAAACACTCTACAATATTTCATTTTTAAATTAAAATTTTTCATGTCAAAATATAACGGATCAAAGTTATGCGATCTTGAGTGTTTGAAAAAAAAATGCACACAAACCCATTTTACATTGACTTACATAGACATACGGGAACATACACTCATCTAGCTACATCTAACAACAAATATCACATATATACACAAATCGATACATACAAACAATATACAGCACATTACCTACACAAAACATTAGTTTATTATGAAATTAACACGATTTAGCTACTTTTTCACCGAAGAACATGACATCACTCATGTTACGCTCAACACAAGTGTTGGGTTTTATTTCAATTGACATTTCTCTCCTCCATTGACTTCTATGGGGAATATGTGCTCGTGCACGCAAACGGCAGATTTACCTAACGCACACAACATTTTTGCCTTCTAAACTCATAATACCAGCGTTAGAATTGTGGCGCTAATTCATTCATTCTTGCGTTAGTCCCGCTATGACAAATAGATCAAGAAATTACTATTATGGAGTTATGGCTTTTACTTGTGTGAACATCACTAAAACATCAAATTCTTTTACAAAATTACATTACATCAACTAGAAATTACCAGCAATTTGATCATCACCAATACGAAATCGGTTTAAAAAATTAAATCATATTTAATGGACAGAAAAATTATTTTTTAAGCTTTCAATATTCACAAACAGTAGCCAATTGTAAACATGTCTCATTTATGTCTATTATAGCATTTCATTTATTAAACTCATATGTTTGGATGAACAGCATATATAGATAGGCTCACCAGATGATGATTGATGGATGCACATGCATGCCTTTTGGCATTGACTCATACATGTGCCTTGATATTCATATAAAAAAATATAAACAATGAACACATTTACATCATACAACTACATTGGAAGGTTGGTTAACATTGGATTCTCTCTTGGAATCATGAAACAGAAATTATGGATTTAGTGTCCCTTTAACATCATGATTCACTCATAATATACCATTAGGAATTACGTACAATAATAAGCTTTTTTGGAAGGAACAACAATGCTATACTGCTTTATATAGATGAAAATATCTGGGAGAGAATCACAATACATACATAGATGTAAATAACACACATCACACAACAGCAAAACACATATTTATCTTTTTAATCATCACACAATAAGAATGTTGCAAAATACAACAAGAGAACGAAGATTTGCAAACTAGACAGGCAGGTTGCTAATATGATGACCATTCTAAGCTTCAACCATACACATTACAGCATTAGGACTGTACCGCCCCTTTCAGCAGTTTCTCACTCAATACTACATATACATAAACGAGAGGGTTGGAAGATCTTCATTATTATTGCGGTTTCAATGGGACAAGTAAAATATCGCCAATCACTATATATATGATAATATATCAGCCATTACTTTATCGTTTGGCAACAATATTGCAGCAACATTGATCGATCAGATTCTATGTCATGTCTATGCACATTATACACAAGTATGCACTTTCATTCATGTTTGCGTGGACGTGTGGTTTTTACCATAAGATCGCGTTTAATAAGTATTTATTACACATATGAACAAACATCACGAAGGTGCACCGTATATGTTATATTTTACACTTTCACATTACGATTCATTGGGGGGGGGGGTAAATTTAAGCAAACACAAGAAAATCTTCCCACTTTGAAAGCATTTGCGCCGCTCAAATACAATCAAAATTATACAATCAGCAATCATTACGAACACGCTACCATTGGACATATTGCACTATAAATACCCCAAACAACATGGCCAAAGCATCCCTTGTGATCAAATTGTATCAAATCTCTTTTGTGTTTTTGCATACTTTGTTACTCCTTGTGCGTTTGCTCTGCTGTTTGGCTTTGTGCTGTTTGGCTTGGCAAATATGGATGATCCACAGTTAGTTGGTGCTGGTGCTGTTGCACGAATTGTGTACAACAGAATCAGGCATGCTCGGCGTCTCCAAGAGAGGCGTAGGGCTCGTCTGATCAGAGGTCCTCCTGTTTACAGGGTGAGGCCCACCTTGGATAACATGAGCAACTTCGAGGTTTATGACAAGTATAGGCTCAGTAGAGAGCAGCTAATGAGCCTTTACAATGTACTTAAACCTCATCTGGAGCCACGTAAACATATGCAAACTGCAATTCCTGGCATGACCAAGATGCTAAGTTGCATACATGTCCTGGCCTCCGGAAGTTTTCAATCCGGAGAGGGGTACATGCATGGGCCATCTCAGGGTATCTTCTCTGTGGTTTTTGACAATTTTCTGGATGCCATGGAACAAGTTTGTAAGCTTTACATAGGATTCCCTCAGAGTGATGGCAATTGGAGGAGCCTGAAGAGGGAATTCTATGCAATAGCTCGAATGCCCAATGTGTTGGGAGCAATAGATTTCACCCACATTGCGCTGCATGCTCCAGCAAATGAGCAGCCCTTCAGAAATCACAAACATTTTCATAGTCTCAACGTGCAGTTCGTCTGTGATGCATGGATACGGATTATGAATGTGTGCGCAAATTTCGGCAGGGCTTGCGATTCAACCATTTAATTGTCTTTCTGCAAATGTCTAGTTTTAGCTCCAAACAGATATGTAGCAGATCCTAGCTTAAATGTGCAGCTATAGGATGTGATATAACCATTTATTTCTCTTTCAGCAAATGTCTAGTTTATTCAAAAAATGCATATGTAGCATGTCCTAGCATAAATGTGCAGCTATAGGATGCAATTTAAACATTTATTTCTCTTTCAGCAAATGTCTAGTTTATGAGATTCTAGTGTACACAAATGCATTGTATCTTATTGAAATGTATTTTTATATAATCATTTTTATGATATTTGTAATATTTGACATTTTGTTATGTTCATTATTTATAGGTGATTCCGGTTACATGAGCCGGACTTGGCTCAATACGCCGGTGTGTAACCCCGCAGGCGAGGCCCAGGAGCGCTACAATCGAGCTCACAAGTGGACTAGGGCTGTAGTGGAGTGGATGTTTGGGCTACTCAAAATGCACTTAAGATGCCTGGACAGGTCTGGAGGAGCCCTCCAATACAGCCCTAGGAAGGTGGCAAAGACCGTTATAGCCTGCAGCGTTCTGCATAACATAGCTCAGCGAGCTGGGGTGCTGCAGGCCATCCAGGCGCCCCAAGACCTCCACCAAGATGAGGAGGACAATCCAGTTCTAGAGGGGCCATTCTTGGACGAGGGGCTCAATGTCAGAGACAACATCATCAACCGTAACTTCAGACGGTAAATAATAGAAGTTATGTAGGAGCATTATGAATATGTGTGAATTTTAGGGAAATGAGAAGTAGATAATTGTGCAAACATGTTAGGATTGTTCAACAAATGATTATATCCAAATATAATTTTAAATTTTTCTTATCATAGCTTATTTATACATCAGATGATTCTGGCATTGGCTCCTGTAATGACTTTGCCACCTGATTTCCGAAGACAACATCAGATGGTAAGTATACACAATGTATGGACTGGGGGGTATTTTTGTACAATGATCCATCATATGGCATACAATTTTAAATGTATTTAGTTTACATATTACTAGATTTTTAGATAGTCAGAAAGGGATACTCTAGCAATACTATGTGCTTCAAAGTCATACATTAGAGGTTAGGTCTGCATGATGTATATGACTCAGCTTCACACTTGATTGATAAAACGCAAAATATGCTACATACTCTTAGTAAGTTATTGATCTAAATAGTTTCGGAAATGGTTAAGGGGGGGATGCAGAACCAAGTCACACATTTTTATTAATGAAAGTGAATAATACCAATGTGATCATGTCTGTGGCATTGTCTTTCAACTGTGCTGACTTTGAAAAACAGACAAAGACACGTTCACATGGTAAATGGGGACAATTCTCTGGAACAAGACTGGGGATGCAGGATACATCCTATGGGAGACACTTATGGTTCCTAATGTTTTTTTTTTTTGTTTTGTTTTTTTAGATGGTATTTCACAATCCTGTATTTTGAAAATAATGAATAGGACACATAATGAAGATAAACTGATATTTTGAATAGAATTGCCTTTCAAAGACCATACATCCAAGTTAGTTTGCACAATGCATGCTATTTAAGAATCATAAGGAATAATGTTCAAATAATTCAATATATATATATATATATATATATATATATATATATATATATATATATATATATATATATATATATATATATATAATTTCTTTACATATTACATTTTTATATTTTACTTATCTAAAAACATATTTAATACATATCTATATCCCAGTAAGATAAGAAGAAATACATCTATATAATATTCTGACATGTAAACAAAATATTCATGAATGTTAAAGTATCTATTTTACAAGCACATGCCTGATATCAAATATATTAATTTTGATTAATTTATTGAATGAAAAAATATCAACACAGCTTAAGCAGATAATGTTAAAGACAAGTATCTTACAAAAGTTAAGGTGGAGTTAGATACAGCCATCTATGATTTGGTTGTGTGATTTAGAGATGTCAAAATCATAAAATGTTTATGACAAGGATATGCAGTATAAATTATACATAACAACTTTGCTCATTTCACTTTTAAGAAATAAAAGTTTTTAACTTGTTACATTAAAGTGACAGTGTAGTTTAATGTTATATTTACATTCTAATATTCCTAATCTTTCTTAGGTAACAAAAAAAATTCTTAAAATAAATATAGGTTTTTTATTATAGTTTCATTATTTGAAAGGTAATCTAGTTTAAATTATCTTTAAAGAAAACGTAAGTTAATTTCACATTTATACTAAGCTAGTTATTGTATGCCATATTGATGACTTTTCACTCTAGTGGAGTCATTTGAAGGGTCAGTTAACTATAGATATATACAATTATAATTTCAAACAATTATACTCTTTATCAGTTGGAGTGTATACAATTTCTATAATTATTTATGTTACCCTTGATTTTAATTTAGTTCATTTCTCCAATGTTATCTCCACCTATTCCTAATGGTTTTATCCTTAAAGGGACATTAAACCCAAAACTTTATTTCATGATTCAGACAGAGAATACTAATTTAAACAACATTCAAATGTACTTCTATTATCTAATTTGCTTCATTCTTTAGATATCCTTTGTTAAAGAAATATCAATGCACATGGGTTAGCCAATTACTCAAGGCATCTATGTGCAGCCACCAATCAGCAGCACCTGAGGCTATCTAGATATGCTTTTCATGAAAGAATATCAAGAGATAAAAGCAAATGAGATAATAGAAGTAAATTAGAAAGTTGTTTACCATTGTATTCTCTATCTAAATCAGGAAATAAAAAAATGGGTTTAATGTCCCTTTAAGACAAAGCTGTATAAATATAGCCATTGCAAGATATTTCACTCACAGTGGGGCACACAATACATAAGGTAATACAAATTACAAATGTTTTATGTTGATTGTTTGGCAGATATAAGAAGTATGTATATGGGGATAAAGTTAGGAGATCAGACTATCTATCCAAGCTAATACACATATTTGGGGTTTTCGATTACCAATAATAATTCATAGACCAACATTAAACATTTAATTTCATGCATTATATACTCTGCTGATAATAAAATAATAATGAATTGTAAACACTACTGTCGGTAAGACTTGTGGTGCTAAAGTGCAGTTTACGCTCACCGCTCACCTACAAACAACGCTGGTATTAAAGGTTTTTTCAAACCCGGCGCAAAAAAGTGAGCGGAGAGCAAAATTTAGCTCCACATCTCACCTCAATACCAGCACTGCTTACGGTAGCAGTGAGCAGGTAAAACGTGCTCGTGCACGATTCCCCCATAGGAATCAATGGGGCAGATTCGGCTGAAAAAAAACCTGACACCAAAAAAGCAGCGTTCAGCTCCTAACGCAGCCCCATTGATTCCTATGGGAAAATAAAAGTTATTTCTACACCTAACACCCTAACATGAACCCCGAGTCTAAACACCCCTAATCTTACACTTATTAACCCCTAATCTCCTGTCCCTGACATCGCCGACACCTGCATTATATTATTAAACCCTAATCTGCCACTGTGGACACCGCCGCCACCATTCATTATACTTATGAACCCCTAATCTGCTGCCCCCAACATCGCCGAACCCTACATTATATTTATTAACCCCTAATCTGCCGCCCACAATGTCGCCGCAACCTAACTACATTTATTAACCCCTAATCTGCCACCCCCAATGTCGCCGCCACTATAATACATATATTAACCACTAAACCTAAGTCTAACCCTAACCCTAACACCCCTAACTTAAATATAATTTAAATAAATCATAATAAAATTACTATTATTAACTAAATAATACCTATTTAAAACTAAAAACTTACCTATAAAATAAACCCTAAGATAGCTACAATATAACTAATAGTTAAATTGTAGCTATCTCAGGGTTTATTTTTATTTTACAGGCAAATTTTGTATTTATTTTAACTAGGTAGAATAGTTATTAAATAGTTATTAATTATTTAATAGCTACCTAGCTAAAATAAGTACAAATTTAGCTGTAAAATAAAACCTAACCTAAGTTACAATTACACCTAACACTACACTATAATTAAATAAATTACCTAAATTAACTACAATCAATTACAATTAAATTAAATAAACTAAAGTATGGAAAAAACCCACTAAATTACAGAAAATAATAAAATAGTTACAAATTGTTTAAACTAATTACACCTAATCTAATCACACTAATAAAATAAAAAAGCCCCCCAAAATAAAAAAATCCCTACCCTATACTAAATTACAAATAGCCCTTAAAAGGGCCTTTTGCGGGGCATTGCCCCAAAGTAATCCGCTCTTTTACCGGTAAAAAAAAAACAATACCCCCCAACATTAAAACCCATCACCCACACACTGAGCCCTACTCTAAAACCCACCCAATCCCACCTTAATAAAACCTAACACTACCCCTTTGAAGATCACTCTACCGTGAGACGTCTTCACCCAAATGGGCAGAAGTGTTCCTCCAGACGGTTCGAAGTCTTCATCCTATCTGGGCAAAAGAGGTCCTCCAGATGGCCAGAAGTCTTCATCCAGACGTCATCTTCTATCTTCATCCATCCAGAATGGAGCGGGTCCATCTTAAAGACATCCGACGCAGAGCATCCTCTTCGTTCGACGGCGACTGGAACAATGAAGGGTACTTTAAATTATGTCATCCAAGATGGCGTCCCTTTAATTCCAACTGGCTGATAGAATTCTATCAACCAATCAGAATTAAGGTAGAAAAAATCATATTGGCTGATCCAATCAGCCAATAGGATTGAAGTTCAATCCTATTGGCTGATTAGAACAGCCAATAGGATTGAGCTTCCATACTATTGGCTGATTGGAACCACATTGTGCTGCATGCTCCAGCAAATGAGCAGACGTTCAGAAATCACAAACATTTTCATAGTCTCAACGTGCAGTTTTTTCCTGTGATGCACGGATACGGATTATGAATGTGTGCGCGAATTTCAGCGGGGCTTGCGATTTAACCATTTAATTGTCTTTCTGCAAATGTCTAGTTTTAGCTCCAAACAGATATGTAGCAGATCCTAGCTTAAATGTGCAGCTATAGGATGTGATTTAACCATTTATTTCTTTTTCAGCAAATGTCTAGTTTATGCGAAAAACGCATATGTAGCATGTCCTAGCATAAATGTGCAGCTATAGGATGCAATTTAACCATTTATTTCTCTTTCAGCAAATGTCTAGTTTATGCGATTTTCGTGTACACAAATGCATTGTATCTTATTGAAATTTATTTTTATATAATCATTTTTATGATATTTGTAATATTTGACATTTTGTTATGTTCATTATTTATAGGTGATTCCGGTTACATAAGCCGGACTTGGCTCAATACGCCGGTGCGTAACCCCGCAGGCGAGGCCCAGGAGTGCTACAATCGGGCTCACAAGTGGACTAGGGCTGTAGTGGAGTGGATGTTTGGGCTACTCAAAATGCACTTAAGATGCCTGGACAGGTCTGGAGGAGCCCTCCAATACAGCCCTAGGAAGGTGGCAAAGATCGTTATAGCCTGCAGCGTCCTGCATAACATAGCTCAGCGGGCTGGGATGCTGCAGGCCGTCCAGGTGCCCCGAGACCTCCTCCAAGATGAGGAGACATTTCTGGAAGAGGGGCTCAATGTCAGAGACAACATCATCAACCGTAACTTCAGACGGTAAATAATAGAAGTTATATAGAAGCATTGCGAATATGTGTGAATTTTAGGGAAATGAGAAGTAGAGAATTGTGCAAACATGTTAGGATTGTTCAACAAATTTATATATCTAAATATAATTTTAATTTTTTCTTATCATAGCTAATTTATACATCAGATGATTCTGGCATTGGCTCCTGTAATGACTTTGCCACCTGATTTCCAAAGACAACATCAGATGGTAAGTATACACAATATATAGACTGGGGGGGGGATTTTTGTACAATGATCCATCATATGGCATACAATTTTAAATGTATTTAGTTTACACATTACTAGATTTTTAGATAGTCAGAAAGGGATACTCTAGCAATACTATGTGCTTCAAAGTCATACATCAGAGGTTAGGTCTGCACAATGTATATGACTCAGCTTCACACTTGATTGATAGAGCACAACATATGCTACATACGCTTAGTAAGTTATTGATCTAAATAGTTTCAAAAATGGTTAAGGGGGGATGCAGAACCAAGTCACACATTTTTATTAATTTTTTTATTTACACTTTGTTTCCATTAGGGAGATTACTTCATCTACAGACTGAAAGTGAAGAATCCCAGACTGAAAGTGAAGAATCCCAGACTGAAAGTGAAGAATCTCAGACTGAAAGTGAAGAATACCAATGTGATCATGTCTGTGGCATTGTCTTTTAACTGTGCTGACTTTGAAAAACAGACAAAGACACGTTCACATGGTAAATGGGCACAATTCTCTGGAACAAGACTGAGGATGCAGGATGCATCCTATGGGAGACACTTATGGTTCATAATGGGTTTTTTTTTTTTTTTTAGATGGTATTTCACAATCCTCTATTTTGAAAATAATGAATAGGACACATAATGAAGATAAACTGATATTTTGAATAGAATTGCCTTTCAAAGACCAGATATCCAGGTTAGTTTGCACAATGCATGCTATTTAAGAATCATAGGAGGAATAATGTTCAAATAATTCATGATATATACATGTCCTATTTTAGAATAACTTTATTTTATATACATTACCCCTACTTTGTGCTAGAGAGGACTTGTGAGTAATCAGACAGATAAAGGGATACATTTTATAGTTGACATTTAGGTATATTATTATTTGAAGGGACATGAAATATTACATTCAATTATGTCCCTCATACAACAGAATAATATTTTTTTATTCAAAATTTTATATTATGCATTATGTTGTCTAATTTAAAATGCTAATATGTGTAATTCAACTATTGATTAGACAATTTAATGTGATTAATTTCAAATTATGTATAGATGGATAGATATAGATATCCAGTCTGAACCTGTCTTTAATATCTAGACAAACAATATATGTTAGAGCATAGACAGAATGAATTCACAATTATTATATTTAATGAATATTTTGTTAGTCATGTGTTCATAAAATAACCTACTTGAGTAATGTTTTTAATTTTTTTTTATTTTTTTTTCAGATTTTCATTTTGGATGAATTCCAAAACTCATATTGATTTATTTTTTTTTATTTTATTTTTTTTAATAAATTTATTTACATACTATATTTTTATATTTTATTTATTGAAAAACATATTTCATACATATCTCTATCCCAGTAAGATAAGAAGAAATACATGAATATAATATTCTGACATGTAAACAAAATATTCATGATGGTTAAAGTATCTATTTTACAAGCACATGTCTGATATCAAATATATTAATTTTGATTAATTTATTGAATGAAAAATATCAACACAGCTTAAGCAGATAATGTTAAAGTCAAGTATCTTACAAAAGTTAAGGTGGAGTTAGATACAGCCATCTATGATTTGGTTGTGTGATTTAGAGATGCCAAAATCATAAAATGTTTATGACAAGGATATGCAGTATAAATTATACATAACAACTTTGCTCATTTCACTTTTAAGAAATAAAAGTTTTTAACTTGTTACTTTAAAGTGACAGTGTAGTTTAATGTTATATTTACATTCTAATATCTCTAATCTTTCTTAGGTAACAAAAAAATTCTTAAAATAAATATAGGTTATTTATTATAGTTTCATTATTTGAAAGGTAATCTAGTTTAAATTATCTTTAAAGAAAACGTAAGTTAATTTCACATTTATACTAAGCTAGTTATTGTAGGCCATATTGATGACTTTTCACTCTAGTGGAGTCATTTGAAGGGTCAGGGTTTTTTTTCCTCACATACTCATTATGAGTGTAATTGAATTTGAAGGAAACTCCAGGGATGGAGCACAGAAAGAGGGTAATAATACCCAGCACACGTAAGAAAGCATTTTATTTTTAGAGGTTTACACATATATGCAGGTTTGTTTTTTTTTCACGAGGGGTTTGCGTTGCTTTAAATTGATATAATGGAAAAGGTTTTTGATATGGAAATAGGTAGTAAATTGGTCACTTTTTGTATTTTGCACAAGTTTTTTTTTTCTTTTTTTTTCTTTTTTTTTTCCCCCCGGTACCTCCCTTTCTCCCTGCCTTCCTCTCTTCTCTCTTTTTAATAAGATGGAATACTATAAAATTTATAGAATATGGTAATTAAAATGACATCATGGAATGTGGGAGGTTTCCACTTGCCCATTAAGAGACATACGATTATCACGCATTTAAGAAGGCTAAAAACGGATATCCCGTTCTTACAAGAAACGCACTTATCTGACCAGGAGCATTTAAAACTACGCAGAGATCTGGAAGGGACAGTACTCTATGCATCATACTCTAGGGCCAAAAGAGGAGTAGCAATCTTGCTTGGTAAATGCCATAATGTTGAAATTATTAACACAATTGTAGATACAGAAGGGCAATATGTGATAGCTCAGGTTAATATCGGAGGTAGGATGCTGACTCTTTGCAACGTCTATGCTCCAAATGAAAAGTCAAATAGATTTTGGACCAAATTGATTCAAGAACTGCTTCCATTTCAAGATAAAAATTTAATTCTGGGAGGGGATTTTAACCTAGCCCCAGATCCGGTATGTGATAGATTAAGATTAAATCAGAATAGACCATATCCTAAAAAAAGGGCTATAGGTGTATTTGAAAGGAACATTTTTGAAAAGTTAAAGGAATTTCTACAACTAAGGGACATTTGGAGATTACGTAATCCAGATGGTAGGAATTATACATGTGCTTCGAGAGCTGTCCCTACTTTATCAAGAATTGATTTATTCTTAGTTTCGGATATATTTATTCCTAGGATTTCGGGAACTAAGATACATAAAATATTAGTGTCAGACCATGCACCGATTGAATTAGATATTCAGGATAAAGAACCATGTAAAAATAGAAACACATTCAGATTTCCTTACTATTTATATTCTTCAAAAGATTTTCAAGATTATGTAAAACAGGCATGGAAGGATTATGTAACAGATAATACAGAATATTTTAATAAACCAAAGTTATTCTGGGAAATGGCTAAGGTAGTGTTAGCAGGTAATATTATCTCTTATGATTCAAACTTGTGCAAAAACACCCGACGACAATTGCAAACTCTCCAGGAGAATCTGGCTAGAGTTTATCATGATTATTGTGACAAACCGTCGGCGATAATGTGGGAGGCATACTGGAGAAGCAAAGAAGAACTAGATGCCCACTTAGTAGAACATTCTGTGCAGGCACAATTTAAGAGCAACAGTAGATATTATAGGTGGGGAAATAGGTCAGGGACGTTCTTGGCCTCTATAAGCAAGGCTAGAGTAGCTCGTAAACATATAGCAGTAGGAACTATATATAAAATGCCAGAAGATATTGAGAAGGCTTTCTACGATTATTTCACTGAATTATATACTAAGCAAGATAGGGATACAGCCTATTGGAGGGAAAAACTATGGGAAAATATTGATCTACCCAAGATAAAAGAGGAGCAATTGGAAAATCTATATGTGCCCATTTCTGAGCAAGAAATTGGTAGGATTATATCCTCACTGGCAAATGGGAAAACACCTGGTCCCGATGGGATTCCCATAGAAGCATATAAAATACTGAGAATACAAATCTCCCCATTATTATGCAGATTATTTAACGAATATTTTCAAGGGAAAAAAAACCCTCGCAGTTTTTCTCAAGTGCTTATATCTCATTAATATTGAAACCTAATAAACAGGAAGAGCAACCAGAGTCGTATAGACCAATCTCGTTGCTTAATGCGGATTATAAGATACTAATGAAGTTAATAGCAGAAAGATTGAAAACTATTTTACCAGATCTTATTAATCCAGAACAGACAGGATTTATGCATGGAAGAACCTCAGTGAAAAATCTAAGAAGGAGGGGCGGAGCCTGACCGCTTAGAGAGATGGTCGTGTGATTGTGTAGCTCCTAGGCCCACATCTGTGATTCCCGATAAAAATAGCCATATACTACCTATTTTTACGCTTCTGGCAGGGGGCATAACTTGCAAGAAGCTGCGGAGCGAAATATCGAGAGGAAAAAGAGAGCCGACACGGAACATTTGTACACCGGATCCCCTCCCGGTTCAGCTATACACGCGCGCTGGAGTAGAGGAGTAGCGCCATATTAGTGACCTCTTTACACCCTTGACTCAGAGGCATATCAGAAGGACAGAGGAGCGAGCAATAGGAGCGGTAAGCCTGAAATAGCACAAGGCACTAAATATACAGCTATATAGAGACCACAGGATCTCGGCAGCACACGCTTCTCACTGCTTTGCCTGACACTACCTCGTGGGCATACGCTGGGGGAGATAGACGCCATAACATATCGGTATACCTGCAATACAAGCATTGTACCCCATTTATATAAGTGTTTGCCTAAAACATATAGCCAGAAAGACTTTTAATTTCAGCACAGTAAGCTCATACAAGGGGCAATAAGAAATACACACGCAGCTATATGAAACCAAAGTACCGCTCAAAGGCCCACACGCTTGTGCACTGTTTCTATACAGCCAAAAGAGAGCATAGCACCACATCAGACAGAGCTCCGGCAGGAGCAATTAACACAGGCTTCCTTTGGTGCCCAAATGAACATTTACAACATTTACTATATCACTAGTGGATGTCTTACAGAAGAGTAACACGCAAATAAAAATCAGAGAACAGAGGCCTTTTTACCTGGGCTAGATTTAATATGGCAGACTGATTGATATACGGAACTACAGTAGCAGAAACATTTGCAAGAAAGTGAGAGATCAGCCAACCATTATATAAAGCATTTGACTACCCTATATTACTAAAGAGGGGGAACACCTCAGATACATACACGGGTTATGCCAGGGAAAAAATCGCATAAGACAGATAACCTACCGAACACTAGAACAATGCAAAACTACCTAAAGCAAAATGAGTCAAATCAGAACTCAGGAGAACGTCATCAACAAAGCGCCCACAAAGCTGAAATGCAGCATAAACCCAGCCAAACTATGAATACTGCCGACTTTACTAGAGAAGATTTGAGATCTCTTTGCACTAAAGACGATGTGAAGGAAATGATGCATGAGGTCAAAAATTGGTATGGGGAACTAAAGAAAGACCTTACAAGGGTAGCACAGAGAGTCACAAACTTGGAAGAGAACCACAATACCACCTTCAATGACATTCAACATGTATCCCGCCTGGCATACGAACAAGAAGAAACAATCCACCACCTGCTTGAAAAAGTAGAAGACCTTGACAACCGGGGCAGAAGGAACAATCTCTGCATTAGAGGAATTCCAGAAAGTATACAACCCACAGCTCTGGAGGGATGTCTACAAAGCCTTTTTAAGACCCTCAAAGGAAATGAAGGAGCCCCAGATATCAACATTGAAAGGGCGCACAGAGCTCTGCGTGCTAAACCTCCACCAAAGGCCCCCCCGAGAGATGTCATCTTGAAACTTTTACACTTTAAAGACAAAGAGGAAATAATGAAATATGCCAGGCAGAAAAAAGACTTCACACATGCGGGATGCAGAATACAGATATTTGCAGACCTCAGCCCCACTACCTTACAGAAGAGGAGAGACCTTAATCATATTACTACATCACTGCGAGATCAAAACATCCAATACAGATGGGGATTTCCGGTGAGCATTATCGCCTCTAAAGGAGACACAATGGCTGTATACAGATCCAAGGAAGACTTATCAAATTTTTGTGAGGCTTTACAGATTGACATCAGAACTATGGAGTCACAAACCCGCAACACAGCGGTAGATCACTCGCCTATTAGGAGGAGTCATTCACTGTCAAGAGAAGGCCGCAGGGACATTGACACTTCCTCTACAGTCCCTACCAGCAGCGACACAGGCATCAGCAAGGATGCCAGATAACCCATAACTGCCCCCTGCTGGGTTATTAAACCCCTATATCTTTGAACTTGGCTACAGGTTGTAAGTTTTTACTTGTTTATATATGTTTATAATTCTGTGTGGGAACACAGTTGTGGGATATTACCCACCTTATTACTGTTAAAACTTTTTTGACTCGCTTTAAGAATTGTTGTGTTCTATCTCTTTTACCAAAAATAATCTAACAATCTTCTTTTTTCAGACTAAACTCTGAATTGTATATCTACTAACTGCATGCAGTTCTGAATTGTGTGACATTTCCAACATCTCCAACACACTTGCTGGGGGTCCCAGCGCTTGGTAAGCGTTTTTACACTCTACCTGCACACTCTCATTCGATAAGAATTGTACAAAATAACACGTGACACTGTTCACCCTCTATAGCAAACATATAGACAAATAAGCAACAGACTAAACATGGCAGACATCCCTGGCAATGGCGCTAGGCCTATTACATTAATCACTATTAACGCAAAGGGACTGAATAGCCCAGAGAAAAGATCAGTAGCTTTCAATCAACTCAATCATGCATTAGGGGATATAATCTTTATTCAGGAGACACATTTTCAAATAGGAAAGGAACCCACAACTCTCCACCATAGGTATAAATCAGCCTACCTGGCATCAGGTAGGGAGAAAAAGGGAGGAGTAGGAATTCTATTCAGAAACAATATCAGCTTCCAGCCCAAACACACGATCAAAGACCCCAATGGCAGATACATAATTATCTCGGGCCTCCTTTACAATAACCCTGTGACATTTGCAAACATATATCTCCCAAATACTGGCCAATCTATTGTCTTTAAACAAATATCCCAGTTACTGCTTGAGCACACAAAAGGTACACTTTTTTTGGGAGGGGACTTCAACCTTCCACTAGACCCTACAATAGACACCTCCACCGGCATATCATGCACACCAAAACGAACTATTAAAGCGGTTAACACACAGATTCAACTCTTGAAAATGCACGACATATGGAGAACTATTAACCGAAGTAAAAGAGACTACACCTTTTACTCCCACCCACACGGCTCATATTCTAGAATAGACTATATTCTCAGCGACCAAATGGGCTTATCCATGATCGACAACTCTACGATACTACCTCTCACTTGGTCTGATCACGCCCCGGTGCAATGTAAAGTTTTCTGGCCATCTGCACCGGTAATACCCTTTATATGGAGATTAGATGAAACTATGCTGGAAAATCAGATAACTAGGTCAGACATTGACACAGCCCTGGGACACTATTTTAGGGAAAACACAACAGATGACATCTCCCACACAACAGTATGGGAGGCCCACAAATGCGTAGTAAGAGGGGAGTTTATTAAAATTAAAGCTAAAGACAATAGAAATAACAGACAATTCTTAAACTCCACCCTAGCTCAGATCAGATATTGGGAACAAGAACATAAACGACATCCTGATGCCTCTTCTACACTGATATCCCTCACACAAGCTAGGAAAGACCTACATAGCCATCTTACCAAAATGTACCAGAGAAAGGCTGCCTTCTTGAAACAGAAATATTATGACCTTAACAATAAAACAGGTTCGTCACTGGCGAAAGCCATTAAAAGGAAGCAGCTGAACACACATGTACACACCATAAAAGACAGAGGAGGAACAGTGCTCAAAGACAGCAAAAACATAGCTGAGGCCTTCAGAGTATACTACGAAACACTATACAACTTGGATAATAACAGCAGCCAGGGGGACATAGACCACTATCTAGCTACCCTTCAACTTAATAAGCTGACAGAGGGGGACGTGGAATTTCTAGATGCACCAATCACCATAGAAGAAACCAAATTAGCCATAAAGAGTATGCCCAACGGAAAAAGCCCAGGCCCCGACGGACTGAGTATAAAATACTACAAGACATACCTACACCACATATTACAACCACTGACCTCCCTATTCAACTCAACCTTGAAAGAGGGAGGTTTTACAGAAAGTCTGCTGGAAGCACACATCACTGTCCTCCCTAAAGCAGGCAAATCCCCAGACAGCCCCGAAAATTTTAGGCCCATCTCACTACTGAATTCGGACGTCAAAATATATGCTAAAATCTTAGCTACTAGGATAAATAAAATCCTTCCCGCCCTGATCCATCCTGACCAAGTGGGCTTTGTACCCGGAAGAGAAGCCAGAGACAATACTTTAAAGATTCTACAACTCATGTCACACGCACAGGCCCAACATATCCCATTAGCGCTAATTTCTACAGACGCGGAGAAGGCGTTTGACAGGGTGCGCTGGCAGTTTCTGGAAGCGACCCTGTCCAAGATGAATTTTAGCAAACACTTTATAGCCTTAATTTTCTCGCTCTATAGCAAACCAACTGCACGAGTCAAAGTAAATGGCATCCTCTCCGATAAATTTAGTATCCAAAACGGAACGAGACAGGGCTGCCCACTCTCACCTGTATTATTTGCCATCACAATCGAGGCTCTGGCGCAAACTATTAGATCAAATAAGCAGATTAAGGGTATACACACTACCACACATGAACACAAACTGGCGCTATACGCCGACGATGTCATACTTACCCTCACTGACATAGGCTTATCAATACCCAAGGCGCTTGAAACATTCGCAGACTTTGGCAGGGTCTCCAACTTCCACCTTAATCTTAGCAAATCCGAGTTTTTAAACATCACGTACAAACCTGACGAGCTACCCAAGCTCCTTCTAAATTGCCCCCTGAAAAAACAACAGATAAAAATGAAGTACCTGGGGATCTACTTGTCCCCAGACCCACAGGTGATATTTCAGGCTAATTACAAACAGCTGGAGCACAACCTGGTTGCTGACCTGTCCAGCTGGAGAAATAAATCTATCTCCTGGCTGGGACGCATCAATGTGGTGAAGATGAATATCTTGCCCAGGCTACTCTATCTGCTTCAAACAACCCCTATATCCCTTCCAGCACACTATCTGGACAGGATACAAGGACTCATCGATCAGTACATTTGGAGAGAAATTAAACCAAGGGTAGCAAGATGCACATTATACTTACCTAGAGACAAGGGAGGGCTAGGGGTACCACACATAGCCACATACAAACAGGCAATAGTGTTACACAGACTACTGGACTGGTGCCAAAATGACCCAAACAAAAATTGGGTTCAATTAGACTGCGACATTATGAATACAAACAACGTAGGCTTGACAGCTTGGGTTAACAAGAAATATAGGCCAAAGATGGTAGTGGACTATCCTCTCCTGTTGGAGTTTTATCAGGCATGGGACAGGATTATTAACACTTCGACACACGTATCCGGGATAACATCACCTCTCACCCCTATCTGCAATAATCCAGACCTGCCTTGGGATTTCAGGGAAACTAGATCGAACCAAATAGCAAGTCTAGACAAGAGAGTGTTCTCTGCACTAATAGAGAAGCACAAGCTCAAGGAAATTGGGGACATTAAGGAGCAAATACCTGAACTACCTATGAATTGGTTCACACATGCTAAAATATCTCACTACTTGACTACACATCAGCATAGGCAACAACTCATAAGATCACACACCCCCTTTGAATCACTCTGCTTGCAAAAAACAAAAACACAACACGCAATCTCGAGACTGTATAAAATCCTCCTCCTGGGAGAACCAGAAACACTACCCTCCTTTGTTAAGACGTGGGAAAAAGAGCTGAACACAGCCATAACATACCAAGAATGGCAGTCAGCCTTTCAAGCTACTAAAAAAATCATCAATCTCGGCCAGAATTCAAGAGTCAAACTACAAGTTTCTCTCGAGATGGTACCTCACCTCAATTAGAATACAGCATATATATAGGTCATCTTCTGGGAAATGTTGGAGAAATTGTGGGGGAGAGGGCTCTCTGCTACACATATGGTGGGAATGCCCCAAACTAGATACATACTGGGTGGAAGTTCTCTCTCACATTAAAAACGTATTAGGCTGTACTCTGCCTAATGACCCCAAAATTCTTCTATATCTCTCGCTGCCAAGGATTGAGGGCAAAGATTACAGAGCATTAATGATGATCATGCTGAATAGTGCTAAAATATTAATCCCTAAGAACTGGAAAACACACACTGTCCCGACACTGTCAGATTGGAAAGCGCAGGTCACCTTGTTACTCCAACTCGAAAGGTACCACCACTTAGTGCAGGACACCACTGATATACACGAGCTTATGCTATCAGCTTGGGCAAATGGAGAAACACGCCCCACAGAATAAGACACTAGGCGACTATAGAGACACATACACTCAAGCTTCTACATACACTCTACCTTCTTCTTACATACAATTTTTATCAGGGAATAAGCAATGTACATACTTCTGGAACTTGTTGAACGCACTTTTGTATCCTAGACTATTGCTTGCATAGCATTTCAATACTGAGACAATGATATGGAACTAACTAAGCACCTTTGGTGTTGACTCAGGAGATGATGATTGGATACTGGACACTACAGACATTTAATTGATACCTTTTGTGAAACCATCAGATCATATTGAAACATTTGCCATGATTGTTATGTTTATATTTTCAATAAAGCTTTTGAAACTTAAAAAAAAAAAAAAAAAAAAATCTAAGAAGAGTTCTGCATGCAATATCACATTTTTGGAGGGATTCTTCTATGGAGAACTCAGAAAACCTGCCGGAGGCCTTCCTGCTGTCCTTGGACACAGAGAAGGCCTTCAACAGGATAGAGTGGAATCACTTGTTTATGACTCTGGAACGGTTCGGTTTTAAAGGTCCATTTATATCTTTAATATAGAGCATATATCTTTCTCCGATAGCGTATATTTTGGTGAATTGACTATTTTCATCAGGGGTTAAGCTGCAAAGAGGAACTAGACAGGGGTGCCCCTTGAATCCACTTCTTTTTAATTTAAGTTTAGAACCCTTAGTGATAAAATTGAAGAAATCGTATCCAGGGATAGGAATAGGGGATGTTAGATTACACCTGTCTCTTTACGCGGATGATATGCTGCTGTTTGTAGAAGATCCAGTGAGATATATACCAATAATTCTACAAGTGCTGGAGTCATTCGGGAAAATAGCAGGATATAAGGTTAATATGGCTAAGTCTGAGATTCTTTGGCTGAATAAAAAATCTAAAGACAAGGATAGGTATAATTTTCCATTTAAAGAAGTAGAACAAACCTTAACATACTTGAGTATCTATCTATCCAATGATCCTGATGCCATGTATAAATTAAATATCTCGAAACAGTGTGCAGAAATTGTAGGTCTATTAGAGAGTTGGCATCATCTCCCTCTATCTATAGCTGGGAAAGTGGATCTTATTAAGATGGTAATTTTGCCTAAAATATTATATCCCCTTATGATGCTCCCGATTCTCATAGTGAGAAGAGACCTGCAAAAGTTAAATAGCGCAGCTCGAAGATTCATATGGAAAGGGAAAAAAGCAAGAATTGCTCTAAAAAAGATACATGCAACATTTCTTAGTGGAGGTCTAGGCTTACCTGATTTCAGGCTTTATAATTGGGCAGCTCTAGCACGCATAGTGATGGATTGGCAATTAAACTCACAACATTTCTATGAAGAGGCTTTAGAACAATCAGTCTTGGGAGAAATTGGCTTATCTTATTTACCATACAGTCAGTATAAAGACTTGCCAATGAATATTAGAAACCATTGTTTATATAAGGATGCTCTAATAGCGTGGAGGTTAGCACATAAATATTTGAAACAAATGTTTCCATCCCCTAAATATATTCCACTAGTGGGAAATAGTGAATTTCCACCAGGGATGGATAAAAGCCCTTTTCAACTTTGGAAAGAAAAAGGGCTTCAAAAGATTGGCGATATGCTGGATCCTCTAAACAAATCAGTCTGGACTTTTCAGGACTTGCAAATCAAATACGATTTGCCCAGAACTCATTTCTTTGCTTATTTGCAAGCACAACATTATATTATGAATTTAATAGAAAGAGACAGTGCATTTTGGGATGTATCGATTTTTATGTCATCACAAATAGAATATGAAAAAGGATCCTTTTCATTATCCGGATTCTATGGAAACCTGAACTACAGAAACACCAAGGAAAGTTTAGAGGTACTGGCAGATAAATGGAGTGTGGAAGTTGCGGAGAGTCTGACATCAGCACAAATAAGTGATAGCTTAGAAACAGTTAAAAAGGTAACTCTTGCAATCCCCCTTAGGGAATCACAGTTAAAAATATTACATCAAGATTATATAACCCCATGCAGGTGGATAAAATGGAACCCAGAATGTACTAATAGGTGTAATAAATGTCAAAAGGAAAATGCAGAGTTTATACATTATTTCTATAATTGTCCAAAGATCAAGTACTTCTGGTGCAGAATACAATACTGGATTAAACAAAAGTTTAAGATAGAAAGTCATCTAGGAATTTTGCAAATATGTTTGTTTAAATGGGACAAGGCTCAATTTAGAGGACAAAGTTTATTGGTAATTATTATCCTCTTAGCGAGGAAATGTATATTAGAACAGTGGATTACTAAAAACACTCCAACTATGTCACAATTGAAGAATAAATTACAGAGACAGTTGTGGATCGAACAATGGGACACTAAATTAGATTCAACAAATAGAATAAAAGGATTTCTGAGTAAATGGCAGATATATATAAAGGCGTTAGAGCCTAGTGAGCAGAAAAAAATACTACTACCATTTATCACTACTGAAATAATAATAGAGGATAGACTCAGAGGGGAATGGCCTTGTTTGGAGGATAACATAGGAGAACCGTGAGATGGAGAAGGGAGTTGAGAGGAAGGGGGTAGATGGGAGATTGGAGGATTTTTTATTTATTTTTTTGAACTGGGGTGTTTTGATTTGCTTTGTTTCATCTTTACCATGCTCCTTCTCTCTTTTCGTTCGAGGGTCTCTTTGGATTATGCCAGAAATAAAAGTGGGCAAATATAAAAATGTTAAGTATAAGGAGAAGCAACCATGGGATTGATTTAAAATAGAAAATAACACAGAAAATAAGAACATGATGTAAGCAATATATGAAAGTGTAAAACATAGATTTAACTGGGATGTTCGATTGGAATATTTGTAAGCATTGTTACTGATGTAACAACGTCGCCGCCACTATAATACATATATTAACTCCTAAACCTAAGTTTAACCCTAACACCCCCCAAACTTAAATATAATTTAAATAAATCATAATAAAATTACTATTATTAACTAAATAATTCCTATTTAAAACTAAATACTTACCTATAAAATAAACCCTAAGCTAGCTACAATATAACTAATAGTTACATTGTAGCTATCTCAGGGCTTATTTTTATTTTACAGGCAACTTTGTATTTATTTTAACTAGGCAGAATAGTTATTGAATAGTTATTAACTATTTAATAGCTACCTAGCTAAAATAAGTACAAATTTACCTGTAAAATAAAACCTAACCTATGTTACAATTACACCTAACACAACACTATAATTAAATAAATTACCTAAATTAACTACAATTAATTACAATTAAATTAAATAAACTAAAGTACGAAAAAAAAACAGTAAATTACAGAAAATAATAAAATAATTACAAATTGTTTAAACTAATTCCACCTAATCTAATCACCCTAATAAAACAAAAAAGCCCCCCAAAATAAAAAAAATCCTTACCCTATACTAAATTACAAATAGCCCTTAAAAGGGCCTTTTGCGTGGCATTGCCCCAAAGTAATCCGCTCTTTTACCTGTAAAAAAAAAACAATACAACCAACCACCCACACACCCAACCCTACTCTAAAACCCACCCAATCCGACCTTAATAAAACCTAACACTACCCCCTTGAAGATCACTCTACCGTGAGACGTCTTCACCCAACCGGGCAGAAGTGGTCCTCCAGATGGTCCGAAGTCTTCATCCTATCAGGGCAGAAGAGTTCCTCCAGATGGCCAGAAGTCTTTATCCAGGCGGCTTCTTCTATCTTCATCCATCCAGAGCAGAGCAGGTCCATCTTCAAGACATCCAACGCAAAGCATCCTCTTCATTCAACGGCGACTGGAACAATGATGGGTCCTTTAAATTATGTCATCCAAGATGGCGTCCCTTTAATTCAAACTGGCTGATAGAATTCTATCAGCCAATCGGAATTAAGGTAGAAAAAATCCTATTGGCTGATCCAATCAGCCAATAGGATTGAAGTTCAATCCTATTGGCTGATTAGAACAGCCAATATGATTGAGCTCGCATACTATTGGCTGATTGGAACAGCCAATAGAATGCGAGCTCAATCCTATTGGCTGATTGGATAAGCCAATAGGATTTTTTCTACCTTATTTCCGATTGGCTGATAGAATTCTATCAGCCAATCGGAATTGAAGGGACGCCATCTTGGATGATGTCATTTAAAGGACCCGTCATTGTTCCAGTTGCTGTCGAATGAAGAGGATGCTCCGCGTCCGATGTCTTGAAGATGGACCCGCTCCACTCCGGATGGGTGAAGATAGAAGATGCCGCCTGGATAAAGACTTCTGGTTGTCTGGAGGACCTCTTCTGCCCGTATAGGATGAAGACTTTGGACCATCTGGAGGACCACTTCTGCCCGGTTGGGTGAAGACGTCTCAAGGTAGGGTGATCTTCAAGGGGGTAGTGTTAGGTTTTATTAAGGAGGGATTGGGTGGGTTTTAGAGTAGGGTTGGGTGTGTGGGTGGTGGGTTGTAATGTTGGGGGTATTGCATTTTTTTTACAGGTAAAAGAGCTAATTACTTTGGGGCTCTTTGTAATTTAGTATAGGATAGGGATTTTTTATATTTTGGGGGGCTTTTTTATTTTATTAGGGGATTAGATTAGGTGTAATTAGTTTAAACAAATTGTAATTATTTTATTATTTTCTGTAGTTTAGTGGGTTTTTTTCGTAATTTATTTGCAATTAATTTTAGTTAATTTAGGTAATTTATTTAATTATAGTGTAGTGTTAGGTGTAATTGTAGCTTAGGTTAGGTTATATTTTACAGGTATATTTGTATTTATTTTAACTAGGAAGTTATTAAATGGTTAATAACTATTTAATAACTATTCTACCTAGTTAAAATAAATACAAAGTTGCCTGTAAAATAAAAATAAATCCTAAGCTAGCTACAATGTAACTATAAATTATATTGTAGCTACCTTAGGGTTTATTTTACAGGTAAGTATTTAGTTTTAAATAGGAATAATTTATTTAATGATAGGAATATTTATTTAGATGTATTTAAATTATATTTAAGTTAGGGGGTGTTAGGGTTAGACTTAAATTTAGGGGTTAATAACTTTAATATAGTGGCAGCGACATTGGGGGCGGCAGATTAGGGGTTAATAATTGTAGGTAGGTGTCGGCGATGTTAGGGATGGCAGATTAGGGGTTAATAAAATTTAACTAGTGTTTGCGATGGTGGAAGTGTGGCGGTTTAGGGGTTAATATATTTATTAAAGTGGTGGCGATGTCCGGTCAGCAGATTAGGGGTAACATTTTTTTTTAAGTGTTTGCGATGTGGGGGGGGGGGGGCTCGGTTTAGGGGTTAATAGGTAGTTTATGGGTGTTAGTGTACAGAGTTTTATGTTACGGCGTTAGCCCATAAAACTCTTTACTACTGACTTTTAAATGCGGTAGGAGTCTTGACAGGAGAGGGTACCAAGACTCGTAATACCGACGTTAGGAAAATCCCATTGAAACATAGGATACGCAATTTACGTTAGTGGATTTGCGGTATGCTTGAGTCACAGAAAAAAAGTGAGCGGTACACCTGTACCTGCCAGACTCATAATACCAGCGGGCGTTAAAAAGCAGCGTTGGGACCTCTCAACCGTACTTTTTAAGGCTAACGCAAGACTCGTAATCTAGGCGATTATTTTTTAAAAATATTATAGTATACTGTCCCTTTAAGAATCTGCACTGAATCATTTAAAAGCTCCATGAAAAGATGGAGATAAGTGGAAATTTTCAAACAAGGTTCTCATACAGATCAAACGTATATTCATATGAACAGGATCGAATATGCAATGATTAGTAGTGTATTAAAGTAAATATCTTTTGGGTTTACTGTCCCTTTTATATGTATATAAAATCATATATTTAAATATATTTTTCATATTCACACATGACTGCATATTTAAAAAAAAAAATAGTTTTTATATAAATTGATATATAAATCACATTTTTTTCACTCTTGGACTACCTTTATAAATATATATGAGCACCAGTAAAACAGTAAAATATTTGTTTTTAATGTGTACACAATATATTATGTTTTACAGAGATTGATGTAACATGTATATAATGTAGGTTGAACATATTGCCGCTTTAAAAATGGAAACATATGAAAAATACATAGCTCAGGGCTGTTTTCAAGGCTGTTTCAATAAATGTTTTGTATAAGAAGCCTGACCTATGTATTTTTCATATGTGTCCATTTTTAAAGCGGAAATATGGTCACCCTAATATAACGTGTATCGCTTCTAAATCATACTATTGACGAAAAATAAAGTCTACATATTTGTACCTTTCAAATATATTATTTAATTCTTTTAAAATACACTACTGCCCCACTTTCTATATCATGCAGCATGAACATATGTTTTAATTTTGTTTCAAATATATGTATGATTTGTCATTAATGACATCATGATGTCACATGCATATTCCATGCAAAACCAAAATTATCATCTTCTGATTGTACAGACAGTCATTGCTATTCATCTGAGTGTCTAGATGCAGAACATATCATTATGTCATCATTGTTTTGAACTTCTAAGCCACTTCTAAGTATACATAAAACATAATCGTGTTGAAATTCCTTGATTTAATTTCATGATGTATGATATGGAAATGGATTTTAAAAAGATTTATGTGTAGACTGTCCATTTCAATAAAAAAAAAACATTAATATTCCTCAAAACTAAAGCATGCATTTCGGAATGTGTCTATTAATATTGGTATGACATACATTTAATCCTAATATAAAAGAGAGATTCACCAAAAATACTATGAAAATGTAATATCATAAAGAGAAAATTATATTCCTCATATTTAATATGAACGGTAGTATCTACTGTATATATATTCTGAATAGTAATTGATTGAACCATCAAGATTTAAATTAGTCCATTTAAGATTACTAAGGCAATCACCAAAATATAATGTAATGTATTTATGAAATGTTACATGAAAAATAACAGGATCAATTAAATCTTCTTATTAATTATATTTTATTCAAATCAATTAATAACTTAAAACATAGTCATTATTGGGACTTTGTCTAAATATTTTATGAGAACAAGAATCCAGATTTTAAATAATGTTGAATCTTGATTTCTTTCAAGATTATAAAATATTTTTATATCATATATGTATTTATAGAATTATTTTATATATTTCAGATGGACCTTCCACTTCTGGGAATCAGCCTTCCGCCCCCCCCCCCCCCCAGCCAGAAGCCCCTCCCGCCCCTTCCCAGCCAGAATCCACTCCCAGCCCTTCCCATTCTTACTCCTGTCCTGTCCCTCCCAAGAAAAGATTTATTGACCCCACTCGCCGCTCTCCCTTTTGGCCCGCCTTTCTTCTCCCCCACCTGCACAGCCACCAACTCCCCAGGCCCCTGACTCCCCAGCTGTGCAGGATCCACCAGAGTGGCAACCCAGTCCCCCACCTCGCCCCATCCCTCCCCATCAACACCTTTACCCTAATCCCAATCCCCACCTTCATTTTCCTGGGTGTCGGATTGTCCTTCCCAGCCACCAATGTAAGTATCTTTACGAATCAACATTAGAACATACTTTCTTAAAGGGACATTATACTGATCTAATTATACATAAATGGAATTTGATTAGAAAATGGTTTTTATAAACCTTTTCTTTATTTGATTAATGTAAATGTTTCCGATCTTCAGTTTTGGAAATCAACATCCACATTTTCTAATATCTAAATGATATTGCCTAGATGTTGGATATCTATTATGTATATATGTCAATATTTTGGATTTGGTATCACTGCCCTTTTCACAGTGTGTCATAAACCAAATAAATATTTTTTAAAAGATTGATAGGGTTTTGATTTTTCTTAATATCTTAATGGTTTATCTCTGAAGAACAAGAATTTAATGTGTAAATCTTCTATATAACATATTTAATTATAAATCTCTCCAAAACTGAGTTCCTCATTTCCCCCCCTTCTTTCAAAATCTCCACCCCAATATCTCTATAACTGTCGACAACTCCATCATTACCCCTACCCCACATGCCCGATGTCACATTTGACTCAGATCTTTCCTTCACTCCTCACATTCAGTCCATGGCTAAAGCCTGCCGCTTCCACCTTAAAAACATCTCCAAAATTAGACACTTCCTTACATTTTAATCCACTCTCTCATTCTTTCTCACCTTGATTACTGCAACTCTGTCCTCTCTGGTCTCCCCACCTGCCACCTAGCTCCCTTACAATCCATAATGAATGCCTCTGCCAGACTCATCTTCCTTACACGTCGCTATTCATCTGCTGCTCCTCTCTGCCAATCCCTTCACTGGCTTCCTTTTGCCTCTAGGATCAAACACAAAATTCACACTCTGACATACAAAGCCCTCAACTGCACTGCCCCCCCCCTGTCTCCAGATACTCTCCCTCCCATCCCCTTCGCTCTACTCATGACCTCCTACTCTCCTCCTCTCTGGTTACCTCATCGCACTCCCGTTTACAGGACTTCTCCAGACTGGCTCCCATCTTGTGGAACTCTCTGCCTCGCCCCACAAGACTCTCCCCTAGTTTTAACAGCTTGAAGCGCTCCCTAAAGACTCTACTATTCAAGGATACATACAACCTATGCTAACCTTACTTTATACCAGTTCCACTCCTCCATTGCTATCCCCTGAACCCCATTAAGTCCAGCTGTTTGTAGATCACCTTCTTAAGAGCTAATTACAACAGTGTAACTCTTGACAGGGCCCTCTACCCATCTGATCCCTTTAATTGTTTTGTTGTATTACCTTCTGTTTATAGCGCTGCAGAATCTGTTGGCGCTCTACAAATAACCGATAATAATAATAATAATAATTATAATAATGATTTGTATTTTAATTATTACAATGTCTCTTTGCTCTCTTTTTATTTATATTATGTTCTGTAATTAGTATTAATTTGTATTATTTATTTTTGTTTAGGTTGTGACTTAGCGTATTGAAGAAAAAAAAGGATGGCAAGACACCATCTGGAGGTGCGCTTGAATGTGAAACAATCCAAATTCCAAACGATGGCTGAAGATCAAGGCTGCTCTCTCGACAAAAGAAATCCTAAATAGGAATAAAGAGGCGCCAATAGGGTGATAACGTATGGACCAAGAACATACAGGTAAGGCCAACAGTTATACTCACAGACGAGGCGGCACCATAGTGTGCCAGATACCGCAGACCGGGACCTATTTGTCGCCCGGCAGATCAATCGATAGTGAACCTTGCCGCACACCTCTCTCCTCCAAAAATCCCAGCAGTGTAATCGTACTCAGTGAGTACTCGGGAGGGACAAAGAGGCGCTAAAGTTTTAAATCCCAGGACACCAGTAAATGGAAGGGTGGTGATAATAATCAAGGCTCCAAAGGGATATATATAAAAAAGATTTATTAAAAGTTTAAAAAGTGAACAGCAACGCGTTTCTTGGCTACACAGAGCCGTTTCATCAGGCTATACTCACTGAGTACGATTACACTGCTGGGATTTTCGGAGGAGAGAGGTGTGCGGCAAGGTTCATTATCGATTGGTCGATCCACCGTCTAGAGAGGTGTGGACGTGATTCTGTACCTGATTGGTGGATAGGCTTCACGTGACGGTTCAGCGTCTTTTGCCGAGTGGTTGTCTGCCGGGCGACGAATAGGTCCCGGTCTGCGGTATCTGGCACACTACGGTGCCGCCTTGTCTGTGAGTATAACTGTTGGCCTTACCTGTATGTTCTTGGTCCATACGTTATCACCCTATTGGCGCCTCTTTCCTATTTAGGATTTCTAATGCGTATTGAGCAAACCATGCTGAGTAACAATCAGTTGCTGGGAAGGATGCATGAGGCCATGCGTATCCAGCTGTAGCTTCATCGCTTGACTCTAGAACGAATAATGCATTTAGAGGCATTGCATGAAGCCGCAGCTGGAGATGCACAGGACAATGAAGGTGATGCTGATGCCCCATAAAAAATGGCCTGAGGGAGAACGAATAAATCCTCCATCCACATGTTGTTATTTGTTTTTTAATCTGTTGCCATTTGGCCTATTTTGTGTTTATTGTTGTGCCTGTTGCACTGTTTCACCTTGTCAGATTTTAATTAAGGGGCCATGTTGGCCTTTGTTCTGCCTTGTCAACTCCCTCCAAGGACTGGGATGCACTATGTCACCTTGTCATATGGCTCCAATGGGGCTGTGTTGGCCTTTGTTCTGTTTTGTCAACTCCCTCCAAGGACTGGGATGTACTATGTCACCTTGTCAGATGGCTCCAATAGGGCTGTGTTGGCCTTTGTTCTGCCTTGTCAACTCCCTCCAAGGACTGTGATGCACTATGTCACCTTTGACTATTGATCAATACTAGGGATTGAACAAAAAAGGATACTATATAAGCACTCACATGAGACTTAGGAGTGAAAAAATGAGGTTGGGAAAAGAAGTCACACAAAAATTAAAATATAAATCTTTATTAGAACAAGGTTAAAAAATGGGTTATAATTAAAACAAAAATGCTAGCTAGTAATAGATCCAGTTGAATCACTGGTATAATACAGGTAGGTACTGGTGGCCTGATAATATACCAGATATTGATTTAGGGCAGCATAGTGTATGTCATATACAGTGTTGGAAATGCTGCTGGTATGATTATTATTAGAAGGATATTTGGTTATATCAACAGTACATCTTACTATATCATAGGTAGTGTTTACATGTTAGTAATAAACATGTGCACCTAACTGCTTATATAAATGTCACCTATAGTAGCCAGTGATAATTATTATTATATCCTTATTTTGATATGTGGTTGAAATAAAGTAGCAACAGTACAAAGCTTAATACTTGTTCTCTATATCGGATTACACTATTGATGCTAAAATATTATATTTTTGAAAAATTCAAATTTATTGTCCTGTTGGTATAGCAATTCAATAGGATCTTAGTTAAACCATGCCACAACAAGATTCAAGCTGTTTGTTACATTTTTTGCTGGGAGTATTGCCTTGTTACTTTGTATGTTACTTTTATACTCCTGTTGGTATAGCGATTCAATAAGACCTTAATATAACCGTGCCATAAAAAAATTCAAGCTGTTTGTTACATTTGTTACTGAGAGTATTGCTTTGTCACTTTTGCCACTATTTAGGACTGTTAAATTCTATCATATATGTAATTGAGAACTTACCATTAACACTTGATTATAAATTAATAGTTTATAGAGTCTTATAATTGTACAACAGCGTTTAAAGTAGTTAGCCCTTGTAGCACTCAGTGCCTGCTGACAGTTAGATACTGAAGTGATCATGTAATGCTACGGCTGAGATGTCAAACCAGAGTGTATAGCGGCCGTAAACATATAATAAATATGCAGGAGCTGAGAACTGCAATCGAGGAAATACACTGCCTTGAATATGGCTCAGATTACGTTAAAGTTAACTGTGATATAACATAGAATACGGCAGAAGCTCCATCAACTGTGTATCAAGATTGCTACCCGTGCCCTAGCACCACTTCTACCCACAATTACTGCTAGCAAGTATTTTAAAAAATGTTTAACAGAGCTCCCATCAGCTCGCTCTCCCAGATATGTTTCGCCAGGTTTCTGGCTTTATCAAAAGGCGAGGTGCGGTGAAAGCGGCGGCTTTTTATGACAATCGTTCCGCCTCTAACATTAGCATATAGCCAATCATCGCCCTGAAATAGCGGGCTGATTTTAGACTGGCAGTTTCAGTACATGTATCATAATGAGAGTAACGCCGTCCTCCAATATATTGTCAGGGATTCTTAACTCAGTATCCCCTGCAAGCAGAATAAGTTAAATAAGTACAAGGACCACAACCGCAGCATGGGGTTTTGGGAAGTATATTAGAGATAAGACTGGAAAGATGGTGGAAGCTTGGGCAAAAGTATCAACCAATACACTTCACATTAATGTAAGGCTAAGGAGGTCAATAGATGAGACAAGTGAGTGACTAGCTCTACTCAGTATTGTACCTCTGTGCCTGGAGAAACAACATAAGTTTACAATTAAAGTACCGGTAATCCAATTAGCTTAACATATATTTGCAGGGTAAAGTCTAAAGGTGATATTTAGAAATGTGAGAAAGCACCTTTAAGTATAACTTAACAGAAACATGTGGTTCTCATAACTGACGTTTTGTGGCACTTAGTTATTCAGAGCAGTTAGGTGATAGCGGAACAGAGATGCAGGTTGTAATATCTTTAAAAGGCACAGTACTATTAATAGTAACAGGTTTGTACTTGTTGCGGTAAGTAAACTTACCGAGTTGTTTATGGAGTAGTCTGTAGTCTGACCGTTTAGGTCTTTATCTCCTGTAAGCAGCGACACAGAGGAGTACCTTGCTGGAGTTTCTCAGCTGAGTTGCGGTCGGCGCGCGCTTCCGTTGGCGTGTGACGTCACCGCTAAGTCCGAGTCCTCTGCAATGAGCTGTGTGAGTGGGCGGTTTGAAAGGTATGCTTGGCAAGTGCTTCACAGAATTGCAGTAGCTTGCAACAGGAATAACAAAGCAATGAGTCCTTGCTGCTGAGATGATTTATACTAAATTTGTGTAGGAGGTGTGTTATTTTGAATGTGAGATCCCAGTAACAGTTAAAGGGGCAAGTGAGAGGAGCAAACAAGCAGGGCAAGTGTGACAGGAACCCCCCCAAGGATCAACTCCGGTGATCGGGGGAAGTTCGGATGTCTGCTGTGGAACCGATTCACCAACCAAGAAGCAGAGAGGTTGGCAGCTGGCTCCCAAGAATCCTCAGAGTCGGGGTAACCCTTCCAGTGCACCAGATACTGAAGCTGGCCACGTAGCCGACGCAAATTCAGCACATCCTGAACTTCATATTCCATGGAGGAGTCTGGTATCTGGGGGGCGACTGGGTCAGTGGGAAAATGTTGCCTGAGTTGTCTATATGGTTTGAGTAAAGACACGTGGAAAGTGGGATGAGATTTCATAGTGGCAGGCAGGCTTAGAGTGACTGCATTGGCATTAACCACCTTTGTAATAGGAAAAAGTCCGATGTAGGCAGATGTCAATTTCTTCGAGGGGACTGGGAGATGCAAATTATGGGTGGATAACCAGACGTAATCGCCAACCACGTAAGTTGGAGACGGAACCCTTTTTTTATCATATTGATGCTTATAGCAGGTTTTTGCCAAATCAATATTCTGCTTCACTAAGGAAAAAGTGTCCGATATCATATTAAGCAGTTCGTTTACTACTGGGGACGTGTTGTCAGACGAGGAATCCCATTCAAAGGTAGGATGAAACCCATAATTGGTGAAAAACGGTGTGGACTTAGTAGAAGAGTGAACAGAGTTATTGAAGGCGAATTCTGCGTAGGGGAGAAGTGTAGCCCAATCATCCTGTCTTGCTGAGACGAAACACCTCAAATATTGTTCCAACCATTGGTTTGTCCGCTCCGTCTGACCGTTGGTTTGAGGATAGAAAGAGGTACTGAACCGTCTAGTGATATTAAGTGACTGACAAAGCTGTTTCCAGAATTTACTAGTGAATTGGCTTCCTCTGTCGGAGGTGATGGTGTTTGGGAGTCCATGAAGTTTAAAGACGTGGGTGAAGATCAAGGAGACAGTTTCTGAAGTGGTAGGAAGTTTATGATACGGGACGAAGTGGGCCATCTTACTGAATAAGTCAACTACAACCATTATAGTGTTGAGCTTCTGCGAATTTGGGAGGTCAACAATGAAGTCAATGGCAATATCAGTCCAAGGACGGTGCGGAGTTGGCATAGGGATTAAGTATCCGGTTGGGGAGATCTTTCCTGTTTTAGTTGTTGTACAGGTTTTACAGGTTTGGACATAGTGAGCCGTATCTGGTAGCAGAGTGGGCCACCAAAAAAACCTCTGGACTAAATCCTGGGTCTTATGTATTCCCAAATGTCCAGCGAAGTGAGAATCGTGTAGTGTATGGAGCACAGTTGATCTGAGTGAAGGTGGTACGTAAACCTGTTGTTGGTAGTAGTATAATCCGTCCTGATGCTTGGTTAAGTTGTGTAGAGGTTTTTGGTTGTCAGAGAGCTGTTCTGTCTTAAACCAGTTGGTTTGTTCAGTGGTTAAGGCTAAGAACCTGTTTGCAGGAATCAGGGATGATTCTATTAGAGGTGTTTGGGGGTCTAGGAGTTGTCTGGATAATGCGTCAGCCTTTTTGTTTTTGTGAGCTGGTCGGTATGTGATGAAATAGTTGAATCTGGATAAGAAGAGGTTCCAGCGTACTTGACGAGAGCTAAGCGTGCGGTTTGTCTTCAAATGCTCGAGGTTCTTATGGTCTGTGTAGATGAGTATAGGGATGGAGGTTCCTTCCAGCAGATGTCTCCAATGTTCTAAGGAACTTTTGATGGCTAATTACTCCTTATCCCCTATTGGATAGTTGATTTCTGCACCGGTTAATAGGCGAGAGAAAAAGGCCACTGGATGTAGAGGTTCAGTAGTGGTAGTCCTCTGTGAGAGGATAGCTCCAAGGGCGAAGTTGGAAGCATCAACTTCTAATATGTATTGTAGAGTTGAGTCTGGGTAACGTATAATAGGTGCTGTTGTAAAAGCAGATTTTAGAAAGTCGAAGATTCCCTGTAGCTGGTCATTCCAAATAAAACGATGAGTTGCCTTAGTTAGATTTGTTAATGGTCTGGAGAGGTCAGCGAAGTTCTTGATAAACTTTCTGTAAAAATTTGCGAACCCCATGAATCTCTGGATGTCTTTCTTACTTTTGGGAACTGGCCAATCTGTCACTGCTGTGATTTTGTCATTCTCCATCTGGATACCGGTGGGAGTTATGTTATAACCCAAGAATTTTATCTCTTGGGTGTGAAATGAACATTTTTCCAGTTTGACATATAGTGAGTTATCTCTTAGACGAGTCAGGACCAGAGTAACATGTTTAATATGTTCCTGAAGGGTAGAGGAGTATATGAGGATATCATCTAAATAGATGACCATAAAAAGGTCTAGATAGTCCTTGAAGATATTGTTAATGAAATATTGAAAAGTTGCAGGAGCATTACATAAACCAAATGGCATGACTGTGTACTCAAACAAGCCGTATCTTGTTCGGAATGCAGTTAACCACTCATGGCCCTGTTTGATGCGTACTAAGTTGTATGCCCCTCTAAGATCAAGCTTGGTGTAAATTGTGGCACCCCGTAATCTGTCAATCAATTGAGGAATCAAAGGCAGAGGATAGCGGTTCTTTATAGTGCGTTTGTTCAGTTCCCTATAATCTATTATGGGTCTCAAGGATTGATCTTTGTTCCTAACAAAAAATATCCCAGCTCCAGCAGGGGAGGTGGAGGGACGTATAAAACCCTTCTGTAGATTCTCTTTTAGATAAGTTTTGAGATGTACTAGTTCAGGTTCTGAAAGAGGGAAGACATGACCATAGGGAATATCAGCACCAGGAAGTAAATCAATCGGGCAGTCATACATCCTATGAGGAGGTAAATTGGATGACTCTTTCTTGTCAAAAACATCAGAAAAGGAGGTATATTCAATTGGAACATGGTCAGCAGTATCCAACAGTAATTGTTCCTTATGGAGACACGTATTTGTACAATAGGTAGAATCAAATGGGATTTGTGAAGTGGACCATTTTATTGTTGGATCATGTTGTTTAAACCAAGTTATGCCTAAAATAATTGGGAACATGGGGGATGGGATTACATCAAAACTGACAAACTCAGTATGTAATGACTGTGTAGTAATCCGTAAAGGGATTGTATGATATCTGATAGGGCCTGAGGTAATCTCCTTTCCATCAACAAAATGAAGGAGACTGGGTGTGTTTTTTGTTATCAGTGGTATTTTCTTTTTAACAGCAAACTGGTGATCTATATAATTGTGGCTTGCACCGGAATCTAGAATTGGCTCAGAGTGGAGTCTGCGGTGTTCCCACTGTAAAAGAATAGGAAGGGTGCAATGGTTAGAATGCTGCTGTTTAGCAGATAAACAAAGATGTGTAATTATTTGCTTACCCTTCCTGCGTTGAAGCTGTAAACAGTCTTTTACTGTGTGATCTAAGCCGCCACAGTACATGCAGAGATCCAGGGTTTTCCTCCTCAGTTTTTCTTGTTGGGTAAGAGGTCCCCTAATGAACCCTAATTCCATCGGAGTCTCTGCAGCCCTAGATGGAGGCCTATGTGGATGAGTGGTGGGTGCAGGAAGTGTACGGTGTTTAGGAGTAGTGTCATGATGGGCTCTCTCAGAGCGTCTCTCCCTGATTCGTCTGTCTAGGGTTATACTCATGTCTATGAGCTTCTCTAGGGAGTCAGGGAGTGGTTGCCTAGCTAACTCATCCTTAAGGGTTTCGGAGAGTCCCAGCCTAAACTGGTTTCTCAACGAGAGGTCATTCCATTGAGTGTCTGGTGACCACTTTTTGAATTCAGTGATATAGTCTTCCACTGGCCTTTTATTCTGGCGCAGGGATCTCATTGCAGTCTCAGCTGATAACTGCTTGTAGGGGTCATCGTAGAGCTGACCCATAGCCTTAAAGAATTGCTCCAAAGAATATAATATGGGGTCATTAGTCTCAAAGAAAAGATTTGCCCATATGCGGGGTTCCCCTCGCAGATAGGATATAGCTGTGAGAACCTTTAAGTGGTCATTTATATAAGTTTTAGGTTTCAATTGAAAATAAAGAAAACAAGAATTTCTAAACTCCCTGAACTCACTTCTTTGTCCACTAAATGGTTGTGGAGGATTTGGTTGTGGTTCATGTGAAGAGTGTGTTAATTGTAAGCTGTCAAATTTCTCATTAATATATAGTCTTAATGAGGTGTTGTCAGTTTGCAAAGCAGTGAGCCCCTTAGAGAGGTTTTCTACTGTTTTTGTAAGTGCCTCTACATGAGCTACTAGGGCTGCTGGGTCCATCTTGTGGCTTCGTTATTAATGTCAGGGATTCTTAACTCAGTATCCCCTGCAAGCAGAATAAGTTAAATAAGTACAAGGACCACAACCGCAGCATGGGGTTGTTGGGAAGTGTATTAGAGATAAGACTGTAAAGATGGTGGCAGCTTGGGCAAAAGTATCAACCAATACACTTCACATTAATGTAAGGCTAAGGAGGTCAATAGATGAGACAAGTGAGTGACTAGCTCTACTCAGTATTGTACCTCTGTGCCTGGAGAAACAACATAAGTTTACAATTAAAGTACCGGTAATCCAATTAGCTTAACATATATTTGCAGGGTAAAGTCTAAAGGTAATATTTAGAAATGTGAGAAAGCACCTTTAAGTATAACTTAACAGAAACACGTGGTTCTCATAACTGACGTTTTGTGGCACTTAGTTATTCAGAGCAGTTAGGTGATAGCGGAACAGAGATGCAGGTTGTAATATCTTTAAAAGGCACAGTAATATTAATAGTAACAGGTTTGTACTTGTTGCGGTAAGTGAACTTACCGAGTTGTTTATGGAGTAGTCTGTAGTCTGACCATTTAGGTCTTTATCTCCTGTAAGCAGCGACACAGAGGAGTACCTTGCTGGAGTTTCTCAGCTGAGTTGCGGTCGGCGCGCGCTTCCGTTGGCGTGTGACGTCACCGCTAAGTCCGAGTCCTCTGCAATGAGCTGTGTGAGTGGGCGGTTTGAAAGGTATGCTTGGCAAGTGCTTCCCAGAATTGCAGTAGCTTGCAACAGGAATAACCAAGCAATGAGTCCTTGCTGCTGGGATGATTTATACTAAATTTGTGTAGGAGGTGTGTTATTTTGAATGTGAGATCCCAGTAACAGTTAAAGGGGCAAGTGAGAGGAGCAAACAAGCAGGGCAAGTGTGACATATATGATAAATATATATTTTTTTATTTTGGAGTTATATTTATTTCACCTTGTCAGATGCCTCCTATGGGGCTGTGTTGGCCTTTGTTCTGCCTTGTCAACTCCCTCCAAGGACTGGGATGCACTATGTCACCTTGTCAGATGGCTCCAATGGGGCTGTGCTGGCCTTTGTTCTGCCTTATCAACTCCCTCCAAGGACTGTGATGCACTATGTCACCTTGTCAGATGGCTCCAATGGGGCTGTGTTGGCCTTTGTTGTGCCTTGTCAACTCCCTCCAAGGACTGTGATGCACTATGTCACCTTGTCAGATGGCTCCAATGGGGCTGTGTTGGCCTTTGTTCTGCCTTGTCAACTCCCTCCAAGGACTGTGATGCACTATGTCACCTTGTCAGATGGCTCCAATTGAGCTGTGTTGGCCTTTGTTCTGCCGTGTCAACTCCCTCCAAGGACTGGGATGCACTATGTCACCTTGTCAGATGGCTCCAATGGGGCTGTGTTGGCCTTTGTTCTGCCTTGTCAACTCCCTCCAATGACTGTGATGCACTATGTCACCTTGTCAGGTGGCTCCAATTGGGCTGTGTTGGCCTTTGTTCTGCCTTGTCAGCTCCTTCCAAGGACTGTGATGCATTATTTCACTTTGTCAGATGGCTCCAATGGGGCTGTTTTATGACATTCCTATATCATATTCATCATAATAAAAATAAAGTCATTATTAATATGTTATTTTTCATCTTTATTTATTCATGTAATTTATTACAAAATATATTTTTTGTGGTTAATCCTTAAAGGGACATGAAACAACAAAATGGTATTTCATGATTCAGATATATAATAAAATTTTAACAAACTTTCATATTTACATCTATTATTTAATTTGTTTCATTTTCTTGATATACTTTTCTGAAAGTTTTATCTTTGCAAGATCATGAGTAGCAGAGAACCTTGGTTTTAGATGTTGATTGTTGGTTGCATATATATATATTGGTTGTTATTGGCTCATTCATGTGTTCATTTTGAAACCATTAATTGATGCACCTTTAACAAATGACCCCAAGATGGTTAAACTAATGAGATAATCGATGTAAAGTATGAAGTTGATGGAAATAGTATTTGATTAAGTCTCTTGGTATCATTTTTTTAAGGAGCAACAGTGCACTACTGCTTTCTAACTGAAAACATAGGTGAACCAATGACAATCGGTATATATATGCAGCAACCAATCAGCAGTTAGAACATTGGTTATTTTCTGCTCTTGAGATTACCTCGAAACACATTTCATCAAAAGATAACAAGAGAAAGAAGCAAATTAAACTAATATCAGTAAATTTGAAAGGTAAATAAAATTGCAAACCAGATTTTTTTTTTAATTTCACATACATTTTTAACCTGGTGTGCAATTATCTTCTATTCTCAAATGTGCTTCAGTCTCTTGGTATAATGTGTTGAATGAGCATCAATACACTACTATATTTTAAGTAAACACATGTGTGAGTCATTGACAATCGATAGGTATATGCAGTCACCAATCAGCAGAGCAGTGCTAGATAAACCTTTCTGCAAAGGATAACAATACAGGGAGTGCAGAATTATTAGGCAAGTTGTATTTTTGAGGATAAATTTTATAATTGAACAACAACCATGTTCTCAATGAACCCAAAAAACTCATTAATATCAAAGCTGAATAGTTTTGGAAGTAGTTTTTAGTTTGTTTTTAGTTATAGCTATTTTAGGGGGATATCTGTGTGTGCAGGTGACTATTACTGTGCATAATTATTAGGCAACTTAACAAAAAAACAAATATATACCCATTTCAATTATTTATTTTTACCAGTGAAACCAATATAACATCTCAACATTCACAAATATACATTTCTGACATTCAAAAACAAAACAAAAACAAATCAGTGACCAATATAGCCACCTTTCTTTGCAAGGACACTCAAAAGCCTGTCATCCATGGATTCTGTCAGTGTTTTGATCTGTTCACCATCAACATTGCGTGCAGCAGCAACCACAGCCTCCCAGACACTGTTCAGAGAGGTGTACTGTTTTCCCTCCTTGTAAATCTCACATTTGATGATGGACCACAGGTTCTCAATGGGGTTCAGATCAGGTGAACAAGGAGGCCATGTCATTAGATTTTCTTCTTTTATACCCTTTCTTGCCAGCCACGCTGTGGAGTACTTGGACGCGTGTGATGGAGCATTGTCCTGCATGAAAATCTTGTTTTTCTTGAAGGATGCAGACTTCTTCCTGTACCACTGCTTGAAGAAGGTGTCTTCCAGAAACTGGCAGTAGGACTGGGAGTTGAGCTTGACTCCATCCTCAACCCGAAAAGGCCCCACAAGCTCATCTTTGATGATACCAGCCCAAACCAGTACTCCACCTCCACCTTGCTGGCGTCAGAGTCTGACTGGAGCTCTCTGCCCTTTACCAATCCAGCCACGAGCCCATCCATCTGGCCCATCAAGACTCACTCTCATTTCATCAGTCCATAAAACCTTAGAAAAATCAGTCTTGAGATATTTCTTGGCCCAGTCTTGACGTTTCAGCTTGTGTGTCTTGTTCAGAGGTGGTCGTCTTTCAGCCTTTCTTACCTTGGCCATGTCTCTGAGTATTGCACTCCTTGTGCTTTTGGGCACTCCAGTGATGTTGCAGCTCTGAAATATGGCCAAACTGGTGGCAAGTGGCATCTTGGCAGCTGCACGCTTGACTTTTCTCAGTTCATGGGCAGTTATTTTGCGCCTTGGTTTTTCCACACGCTTCTTGCGACCCTGTTGACTATTTTGAATGAAACGCTTGATTGTTCGATGATCACGCTTCAGAAGCATTGCAATTTTAAGAGTGCTGCATCCCTCTGCAAGATATCTCACTATTTTTGACTTTTCTGAGCCTGTCAAGTCCTTCTTTTGACCCATTTTGCCAAAGGAAAGGAAGTTGCCTAATAATTATGCACACCTGATATAGGGTGTTGATGTCATTAGACCACACCCCTTCTCATTACAGAGATGCACATCACCTAATATGCTTAATTGGTAGTAGGCTTTCGAGCCTATACAGCTTGGAGTAAGACAACATGCATAAAGAGGATGATGTGGTCAAAATACTCATTTGCCTAATAATTCTGCACTCCCTGTATAATGAGTCAAAAAATGTTAGACTCTCTAAAAATCATGTAAGCGAATGATCTGCTTTCATAAACCTTCTAAAAAAAATGTCTTTCTTAAAAAATTCAAACACTATAATGCAGCTTTAAAAAAATAGACCTTAACACGTTGAGAGAAATATGGCATACAGGCTTAGTATCCCCTTCAAATATTTTCTTGTTTTAACAAGTATGTGTAGATATCCCAACAAGCCCTAAGGATTAGTATATGTTAGCATATGTTATTGTTCAAAGGGACAGTCAAGTCAAGCAAAACATTAATGATTTAAATATGAAAAAAATGCAATTTTCTTAAAATTTCTCTTAAACTTTTATCCCCAATTTATATTTGTTCTTTTGGTGTTCTTAGTTGAAAGCTAAACCTAGGAGGTTCACCTGCTCATTTCTTAGACCTTAAAAGAGTGCATCTAATCTAAATGCATTTTGACCACTAGAGGGCTTTAGTAAATGTGTTTCATATATAAAACATTGAGCTGGTGCAGTATAGTTACCCTGGAGTGATCAGTGATTGGCTGAAATGCAGGTCTGTCAAAAGATCAGAAATAAGGGGTCATTTTTCAGAGGCATAGATACAAGGTTAATCACAGAAGTAAAACATGTATTTCTATAACAGTCTTGTTATTCAAAACTTGATAATGCGTATGAAAGGGTTTTCTTTGTAACCAATAATAATTCATGTTATGACTGTCCCTTTATGCTGTGTTGTTGGCATCAAAACAGTGATATGCCATCATGTATAATTGTAATGGTCATTTTGTTTGTAGGAGAATAGTTTGGACATCACTTCACAAAAAACAATCAATGTAATCAATAAGGACAGTATGTGATGATGTGGTCACCACACACTTGTAAAACACACTCTGCAAACAATCTGCCTCCATGAACCCTGTCCCATAGAAGCCTATTAAATACAGAGGCATCTATTTATCAAGCCATCAACCGCAAATATGCTGGAATTCCGCAGTGTATTTGTGGCGAGCCTGATTCGCCTTAGTTATCAAACCCTAAAGACCGGGAAAAGTAGAATTTAGTGACGTAACATACCATCTGCCAGACTCAGTCCGACACAGATCGATGCTTACGTCATTACAGATGTTCCGAATGCAAGTTTGGCACAATCTGACTACTTTTCCTAGTTATCAAAAGTCTACCAGGTACGCTCGGCACTATTCCGGCCCAGCGTACCTGGTTTTCAATCCGCCGCCCTGGAGGCGGCGGATGCCATAGGAATCAATGGGAGTCTGAACGCAGCAAAAGCTTATGTTCGCTGCTGCCTGATATCCCATTGATTCCTATGGGAATGTTTACACCTAACACCCTAACAAGTACCCCGAGTCTAAACACCCCTAATCTACCCCCCCACACTGCCGCCACCTACGTTATACTTATTAACCCCTAAACTGCCACTCCCAGAGCCCACCACTACTCTAATAAACGTATTAACCCCTAAACCGCCGCTCCTGGAGCCCACCGCAACTAAATAAATTGTTTAAACCCTATACTGCCGCTCCCAGAGCACACTGCAACTAAATAAATTGTTTAAACCCTATACTGCCGCCACCTACATTATACTTATTAACCCCTAATCTGCCCCCCTACACCGCCGCCACCTACATTATATTTATTAACCCCTAATCTGCCCCCCTATACCGCCACCACCTACATTACATTTATTAACGCCTAAACCTAAGTCTAACCCTAACCCTAATACCCCCTAACTTAAATATAATTTAAATAAATATAAATAAATATCCCTAGCATTAAATAAATTATTCCTATTTAAAACGAAATACTTACCTGTAAAATAAACCCTAAGATTTCTCCAATATAACTAATAGTTACATTGTGTCTAGCTTAGGTTTTATTTTTATTTTACATGCAAGTTTGTATTTATTTTAACTAGGTACAAAAGTTATTAAATAGTTATTAACTATTCAATAACTTCCTAGTTAAAATAAATACAAATATACCTGTAAAATAAAACCTAACCTAAGTTACAATTACACCTAACACTAACACTATAATTAAATTAATTCCCTAAATTAACTACAATTAAATAAAATTAAATAAAATTATCTAAAGTACAAAAAAAAACCCCCACTAAATTACAGAAAATAATAAAATAATTACAAGATTTTTATACTAATTACACCTAATCTAATCCCCCTAACAAAATTAAAAAGGCCCCCAAAATAAAAAGCCCTACCCTACACTAAATTACAAATAGCCCTTAAAAGGGCCTTTTGCAGGGCATTGCCCCAAAGTAATCAGCTATTTTACCTGTAAAAAAAATGACAACCCCCCAACATTAAAACCCACCACCCACACAACCAACCCTACTCTAAAATAATAATAATCTGGCTGACATTTATTTGGGCAAACAAAATGCCTATCATTTCTAAATACACTCTATACAGAAATAGAAGTAACAGGGGTCTTGGAATCCCAAACCTAAATTATTATAAGCAAAGATCACAGCTTTATAGAATTAAAGATTGGTCCAAACACTTAAAGAGTAAAGAATGGGTGAAACTTGAATATGACCTTGCAAATACTAAAAGCCTGGGAGGTCTCTGCTGGATAAGTAAACAATACAGACAATTACCACTCCCTGCTCCCACACTAATCTGTGACACTTTACTAACATGGGACATCTTAAATTCTGCACAGAAAGGTATATTGACTGTCCCATCGCCGCTTACCCCATTATTGCATAATCCAGAACTTCCAGAACATCTATATATCTCCATGGGAGAACCCAATAACATCAACATTCACTGGCAGATAAAAATATCCCCTTATTAACAGATGGTACGAGTACCTACAGCTTTCCCATTATAGCTCACAAAATAAGGATAAACAAAATCTAACTGGGAATTTTAATCCCTTTGAAACCTTATGTACATCACAAGAACCCACAAAGGAAGCAAAGAGAATGGATATAGTAGAGATTCTAGAATACACATACAGCACTCAATGTAAGCATTGGAATCAAATTAATCAAATATATCAGATATGTGGGTGCCAACCGGGCCAAGATGATTCTCTACATATTTTTCATTAATTTGATTTCAATGCCTACATTAAGTGCTTTATGTGTATTCTAGAATGGCTACTATATTTATTCTCTTTGCTTCCTAAATACAATTAATACACATCACCTCCTACCCTATTTTTGACTAAGCTAATAAGCAAATACTGAACTTAGGGTGTAGTAATTTTCACTATTAGGTAGTGCCAGTGAACCTTCTCTTTTTCTTATTTTTTGCCCATAAAAGGAAACCTATTATTAATGTATAAAATATTTATAGATATACATTCCACAAAACTCCCAGCATACACTGCTGAAACCTTATTGGCAATACATTGAAAATACCCTATCACACAAGATCCCATTTAAACCCTTGACGCTCTTGTTTAACAATCCTCCTATAATTAAATGTAAATACAAACTGATCTTACTATATATTATGATTAACGGAGCTAGACAGCTGATCCCTAGGCTCTGTAAAAAAATACAGATACCCCCGATACAAAGCTGGAGACAACATGAAACATGGTTGTTGTCACTAGAGAGATACCATTTTCAGCAAACCAACCATTTAGACTTTTATTGTGCCATGATTTTTTTCTGGGAAGAATATATGCACTCCAATCAATCTCCTCACATATCTACTAGCTAAAAAATAAAAATCTGTTTCACAGTTTCACAACCTGAGAGGAGAGATCCTTTAAGGGACATTACACACAATTTTTTTCTTTAAAGATTTAGAAAGAGCAAGCAATTTTAAACAATTTCATAATTTATTTCTATTATCTAATTTGCTTCATTCTCTTGATATTCTTTGCTGAAAAGCATATCTAGATAGGCTCAGAAGCTGCTGATTGGTGGCTGCACACAGAAGCCTCGTTTGATTGGCTCACCCATGTGCATTGGTATTTGTTAAACAAAGGATATCTAAAAAATAAAGCAAATTAGATAATAAAAGTAAATTGGAATGTTGTTTAAAATTGTATTCTCTATCTGAATCATGAAAGAAAAAATTTGGGTTTAATGCCCCTTTTACCTTACCCGTGTTGTATTATTTTGTATACACTTGATAAATAATTGCTATGTACCTTTGTTCTTTTACATGTTGTTTAAAAAGTTCTAAATTAAAAACACAAGCTCCTTGAAAGATTAAACCAGATGGACAATGGGACATTTTAACTCTTATCTCTGTTTTGAAGAACCTGTACATGCAAAGTCGGAATACGCATAGTCTAATTTAGATCCACACTACTCTTGGACTAATCCACTGACTTTGAAAATGTCTGACTGTCATAACAAAAAAAAAAAAAAATTCTCTGTCAAAATTGTTATTGTATTTAGAGAACTGTACCATCAACTTTTTTTGTTATTAAAAAAGCTTGTTTGAAAGAATAAAAAGTAAATTGGAAAGTTGTTTAAAATTACATGCTCAAACTGAATCATGAAAGTTTATTTTTAACTAGACTGTCCCTTTAAGCATTATTTAGTGGCCAATGATCAAAACCCCCTCAGCATGGATAGAAATCACACACAATTCTTTTTTTTTTCAGCATTATATTAAAATATAGATAACTCTCTAAAAACAATAATATTATTATAAAAATAATAATAATAAAAAAAACAAATGGAAAGAGCAGCACAACACACGATTCAAGGGTGAAACCAATATCCTATAATATAATATATAATAATAATATAAGTGTGTTAGTCCAAAGCTGTCATGCACATTAGAGACAGTCTGACAGAGCGAGGACAAACACACCTGTCTTTAGAGTCTACCTGATCTGCTGTCCGCGGCGTGACAATGGTGGGTGAGGGTGGGCATGGCCGGATGTGAGCTGGCATGGTCAGGCATGAGCGGGACCGGGTTCAGGCGTGGTGAGGGCAGGGCTTGGAGTGGTTGAGCGCAAGCGAGAGAGACAGATCAAAAGAGAGGGGGGAGAGAGAGAAAGAGAGGTGGAGAGAGCAAAAGAGATGAGAAAGAGAAAAAGAGAAGGAAGAGAGAGCAAAAGAGAGAGGAAAGAGCAAAAGAGAGGAGAGAGAGAGCAAAAGAGAGGGGGGCAGAGCAAAAGAGAAGGGGAGAGAGAGAGCAAAAGAGGTAGAGAGAGTGCAAAAAGACAGGAGAGAGAGAGCAAAAGAGAAGGGGGAGAGAGCGCAAAGCAAAGTGGGGAGAGAGAGCAAAAGAGAGGGGGAGAGAGAGCAAAAGAGAGGGAGAGAGAGAGCAAAAGAGAGGGGGAGAGAGAGCAAAAGAGAGGGGGAGAGAGAAAGAGCAAAAGAGAGGGGGGAGAGATAGAGCAAAAGAGGGTGAGAGAGAGCAAAAGAGATGGGGGGGAGAGAGAGAGGGGGAGAGAGATAGGGGGGAGATAGAGGGGGGAGAGAGAGAGCAAAAGAGAGGGGGAGACAGAGAGCAAAAGAGAGGGGGGGAGAGAGCAAAAGAGAGGGGGAGAGAGAGAGGAGAGATATAGAGAGGGGGAGAGAGAGCAGAAGGGGGAGAGCAAAAGAGAGGGGGAGAGAGAGCAAAAGAGAGGGGGAGAGAGAGAGCAAAAGAGAGGGGAGAGAGAGCAAAAGAGAGGGGGAGAGAGCGCAAATGAGAGGGGAAGAGTAAAACCGCAAAAGAGAGGGGGGAGAAAGAGCAAAAGAGAGGTGGGAGAGAAAGCAAAAGAGAAGGGGGAGAGTGGGAACAAAAGAGAGGGAAAAGAGCAAAAGAGAGTGGAGAGAGAGTAAAAGAGAGGGGGGGGGAGAGAGAGAGAAAGAGAGGGGGGAGATAGAGAGCAAAAGAGAGGGGGGAGAAAGAGAGCAAAAGTGTGGGGGGAGAGAGAGAGCAAAAGAGAGGAAGGAGAGAAAGAGAAAAAATAGATGAGGGAGAAAGAGAGCAAAAGAGAAGGGGAAGAGAGAGCAAAAGAGAGGGGGGAGAGAGAGCAAAAGAGAGGGGGGAGAGAGAGCAAAATAGAGGGGGAGAGAGAAAGAAAAGAGAGAGAGGATGTTTAGCGGCAACCGTGGGACACAATTGCGTTGCATTTAGTGCATAGTGATATAAACAGCTCTTAAACTAAGATTGACCTTTTTAAAAAAAAATTTGAGTGACCTTCTAGTCCTGACAAGACTTCTTAGATAATGTTATCAGAGGGGAGAGCTTTAGATCACGGGGCCCTAGGTGTATTTTCTGGTTATGTTGATGTCAGTTTGGACTACATTCTATAACATCCATGTGGTCAGTGTGAATAAAGGTCACAGGCCTTGTTAAAGGACATTGTAATAGAAAAATTGCATGCTCTAATTCATTAGTTGTATGGCTTTTTCCCCAGGCTATAAATATTGCTATTAGGAATATTTCTCTTATTTCAGTTTTGAAATAATTGTTTTTACAAAAGTTGATGTACATTTTTTTCTCACACCAAGACTAATTTGTTTTATTGCCAATCACACTTGCACTTTATCACACCTTATATGTACCAAGAAAAATCCCTTGTATATTTTTTTTTTATATTTTGTAAATACATCATTCAAGTTAATTTAATTCAAGTCTTTCTGTGGAATTCTAGAGGATCGATTACAATCCTTTGGGAAAAAAAACACTTCTAATCATTTTGTACAGTAAATCCCTATTAAATTACATGGGGATTTTTTAAAGATACATTATTTGATAAGCTTTTAAAAGGATTATGATCAACACCTATATTCTAACTATGTAAAGGGGCTAAATACATAGGTGAAGTCTCACCTGGGAGCTGCAAAAAAATCAAATAAAAATCTTGTACACGCCAAATGCCAAAGGTGCCATAACTATTTTAGAGCATAATGAATACAAACAATTTACATTACAGCTATTTAATTTTGCGTCTAACATGCACTGCTGTATTTTAAAATATAAAAATACAAAGTCTAAAGTGAACATGTTTGTCTTTCCATTGAACACAATAAAAAATATATATATACTTTGCTTTATTATAAACCATATTTTAGTGGGTAGAGCTTCAAATAGCTACAATTTAAATTTGTGTTCTGTGCTATATAACATACACAGTATTATGGTAAGTACAAATGAAACTTGCATTATTTGAGTAATATAAAGCACTGAATATTCTTAACTTTCTCCCCAGATATGGTTGTTTAAACTTTTATGAATCCCACAAGAGACCTCTTAGTGCTAATGGATTTCATAGTAGCTGTTTTATATAAGTGAGCTTTATTGCATCTAGATCATTGAATAAATATATAATGTTGTAGGAAATATATTATGCTTGAATAATTAGTTATGATTCTTGGCATTATTTCTGAGACCTTATTTTTAGTTGTTTAAGTAGTTCTCATTATAGTTCAAAAGGCCTCTCTTTCAAGAAAGTTTTTTGGTTTTCAATAATTGAAAATCTTTTTGTACGCACTATAATTTGTTATTCTGTATTAAACTAAGCTATAATTATTAACACTTATTTTGGAGTTCTGTTTCCTGCAAGCATTTTGGGCCATATTACAAGTGGACACAAAATTTGCATGAGCGATATAGGGTTTTCGCTTTCGTTTGAGCACAGGTTAAATTGAACTGGTATTACAACTTATGTTTAAATAGTTTTTATTGAAACATTTTTTTTTTTAACAATGTATATATATAAAAAAAAAAATTAAAAGAAATGTATCATTACATTCTCACTATTTCCTAGTCATATCAATAGATAACCTTCTTGCGTATATACCTTCTCGAGTATCTATTGCCTCCAGTGTGGGGCTAATACCATTTAGTCTGTATTCCACTTCACTTTTAACAGGCTTCACGCACCAAAAAAAAACAACGCAAGTGTGAGATGAGTTGCAATCAGATCTAACAAAATGAAATAATAACTAAGAAATATAGAGATTTATCAATCTTCAAGGTTTGCTAACGAAACTGTAAAACAACAAAAACAAAAAAGAAATAATAAGTCTCCCCCTCCTGTCTCAAAGAACAGTGACTCTCCTTATAGATAGCACTATACCTGAAAAGCAGAGACACTCGTCTCCCAACGCACCCCTGTCGACTCCACCTCAATTCGGACTTAACTCAGACCTTAGATGATTGTTCCTGTCTACCTATCCAATAGAACCATACCTTTTGCATAGTCTCCCTATTATTAAGAATTCCTGCGGCTTCCTCATACATGGTATGTGTTGTATTTTATTGTATATCTCCGTCCATGTTGGAGCCCCTATTTTCCAGTATTTTGCAATACATATTCTGGTAACTGTACACAGAATTCTAATAAAGGTGTTCAGATGTCTATGGTAGATTTATATGGGTTCGTGTAGCAATGCCTGTTGTATGGTAAGGGTGAAATCCTCATCCATTAACTGACCTATAAATAAAGAGAGTCTCTTCCATATCTCTTGGACAACCCCGCAGTCCCACCACATGTGTTTGTACGTACCCTTCTTTCTACAACCTCTGTAGCATAGGTTGCTTCCCTGAGGGCCCATATGAGAGGTTCTAACTAGGGTTAAATACCAACGAAAGGCTGTTTTCAGTGTATTTTCCTTCAAATCAATGCTTAATAATCCCTTGTCTCCTGATTGAAATATTGTTTCCCATTCCTGTCTATCCTTTACTATTTCTAGTTCCCGTTCCCAAGCTACCATTATGTGGGTTTTAGTCGTATTTGGAGGGGATTGAATTGCTATATATAGCTTGGATATAGAATGTTTGGGTCTACATGGGCTAGTGCCGGAAATTTCTAACGCTGTGGCCACCCTACCTGGTGCATTCTTGAGGAATTCTCGGAGAGAGGATTGTAGCTGTAAATATATAAACCAGTGTAGCTTAATGGGTGTAATTTTCTCTTGTAAATGGGAAAACGGCAACACTGCCCCCTTCTCCAAAATGTCTGCTACTCTATAGAGGCCCTTATTTTCCAATTTCTGCAGGTGTTTACGGGTGTTTCCCTGTAAGAGGTACCTAATTGGCATTAACAAGGAGTTTTTAGGTAAAATGTCTTCTCTCTTCCTTATTTTTGACCATAGATTAATTGTGAGGTCTCTTGTGTGAATTTCTGAGTGATGGTCCTTAACTCTACTCTGTTGTGCATTCCACAAGATGGAATCCGGGTATACCCTCCCTTCTAGTTCTGCCTCTAGGGTGATGCAAATGGCTTCTCCCTCTCTTTTCAGTATCATCGCATCCTGCGCTGTTCTGGCTGCCTTATAATAGTCCATCAAGTTAGGGCCCCCGACCCCTCCTAGTGATCTATGTCAGTGTACTAAGGATTTAGAGATCCTAGCTGATTTTGTCCCTCTAATGAATGCTGAGAGATCTGTCTGTATCCTTTCTATATCTGCATTAATGATCTTTATTGGTAAGGCTCTGAATAAATAAAGTAATCGGGGCAGGATAGTCATTTTGACTGCTGCCAGTCATCCCAACTAAGATAAGTTGTATTTACGCCATTTTGTGATGTCTTGTCTGATTTTTTGGAATAGAGGTGGGTACTTGTATTTGTATAGGTGTTGTATCTGTTGTGGTAGGTTAATCCCCAGATATTTGAGTGTGTGCTTGACCCATTTGAAGTCAAAGTTTAACTCCAGTATTTTCCGAGTTTGATAGGGAATGGCAATGGGAAGAACTTCACATTTGTCCGAATTAACTTTGTAGCCTGAAATGTTCGAGAAAGATGCCAGCACCGTATATAGATTGGGTAAAGATATGAGAGATTTTGTGATTGTTAACAGAATATCATCTGCGAACAGGGCCAGTTTATATTCTGAGTGTGCTATTTTAACTCCCTCTATGTCCGGGTTTATTCTTATTCTAGCTGCTAGTGGCTCAATGCACAGCGCAAATAATAGAGGCGACAAGGGGCATCCCTGCCTCGTGCCATTAAATATGGGGAAGGTGGCGGACTTATAGCCTCCCGCAGTCACCTGAGCTTGGGGCCGCGAGTAGATTGCGTGAATAGCTGTCATAAAGGAACCCTCAAAACCCATCTTCTGTAAAACTTTGGTCATGTATCTCCAGTCGATTCTATCGAACGCCTTCTCTGCATCCAGCGATAGCAGCAGAGAAGGCGTCCCCTGTCTTTCTAAATGGTGGATAAGATTAGTGATTCTGCATATATTGTCCGGGGCCTCCCTGTCTTTAATAAATCCCACCTGATCTGGGTGAATCAAGCTATGTAGGATCTCCTTAAGCCGGTTTGCTAACACTTTAGTGAATAGTTTCAAATCCTGATTTATTAATGAAATTGGGCGGTAATTTTTACATCTTTTATGATCTCTCTCGGGCTTGGGGATCACCACTATTTTTTCTAACTGCAGCTCACTCGGGATAGGATTTCCCTCCAGGATATAATTGCAGAATTTGGTCAGATGTGGGATCAAGGTGTCACGGAACAATTTATAATACTCTCCCGAAAAGCCATCAGGGCCTGCTGCTTTACCGGGTTTAAGGTCCTTCACTGCTTTCACCACCTCCCGGGCAGTAATCGGGGCATTAAGGCTATCCGTCTGGTCTTTAGTAAGTAATTTTAATGGGCAATTTGCAAGGAACTCTTCAGTCCGTTTGTCAGTCTCTGTGTTATGTATGACTTTTTGTCCGTCGTATAATTTGCTATAAAAAATAGCAAATGTGTCCACTATGGTTTGTGGGTCCGACGTCAATGTCCCTTGTTCTTTTTTTCTATCATAGGGATAGATGACTGGTATTACAACTTAAAAGTTAACGCTCTTCAGGTTAGCGTGTCCTCAAAGCTGTTGTTAACTGTTTTGCGAAACAAAACTTTCACAAAACATGTCAAAAATACAATATAAAGTACAGTTAGACTCATAATAACACCATCTAAAATTATTGCAAAAATAGAATTGCACACAAAAGTTATAAGGGCTCAAATATATGAGGTCTCATGTGTTAGAAAAAAAAGGCAGGCAAAGGGCTTTAACATTGAGATACATATACATCTCTAAAGATGGATATATATATATATATATATATATATATATATATATATATATATATATATATATATATATATATATATATATATATATGTCTATATATTTGTACACATGTATTTATGAATTTATATATGTATATATGTATTTACAGACATATAGTTAATGACCAAATAAGATAATGGCACCTGTGTCCATGCTTATAGCACTGTACCAATAGACAAAAATCAAAATGTCCACCAGCAAAATAATTGCGTTTGTGGAATCTTGTAACTAGAGGAAAGACGAGTGAGCACACCACCTAGAATATCCCCAGTAACAAATAGAAAATTTCCCCACCTTTACCGTTATCATCAGGAGGAGACTGTACATGGGACCCGCATCAAAGTGATGACGTGACCCGCCATCAGAAAGCAGTCTAAAAGCTTATCTTTAGAATGGCAAGATATTGGCTATTAGTAGGATTTATATATGTACATTTTGTATGTATTCTGGGTCAGACCTTGTAAGTAAGTAAAATGTAGGTAAACAGTCGACAAGATGAGATCATTTCCTTAGTTGCACCTATAGTATTACCAGGGTTACATAAAAATTAAACTGGACAGAATTATGAGTATATACTCAGACTTCTAGGATGAGGCGCTAGACATTATAGACTGTTAAGTTATATAAAAATTGGTATTCAAATCCTTTGAGAAGCTTACACTTTTACCCACATGATCTGGAAATTAAATATGTATACCATGTATGAGAGTAAAATGGCACATCAAACATACTGTCAGATAAAATTGAAGGGTGGCAATATATATATATATATATATATATATATATATATATATATATAAATGTCTATATATTTGTACACATGTATTTATGAATTTATATATGTATATATGTATTTACAGACATATAGTTAATGACCAAATAAGATAATGGCACCTGTGTCCATGCTTATAGCACTGTACCAATAGACAAAAATCAAAATGTCCACCAGCAAAATAATTGCGTTTGTGGAATCTTGTAACTAGAGGAAAGACGAGTGAGCACACCACCTAGAATATCCCCAGTAACAAATAGAAAATTTCCCCACCTTTACCGTTATCATCAGGAGGAGACTGTACATGGGACCCGCATAAAAGTGATGACGTGACCCGCCATCAGAAAGCAGTCTAAAAGGGGATCATTGTGAACTAAGGAATAGAAAGAAGCGAGCCGTATGGGGAATATTGGCATTTGAGTCGCTTTTCCTGAAAAAGGTAACAGGAGTTCCCCTAAGACCGGTGAGCAGTCTAGGCGATGTAACATTTGGGAGCACAACACTACACGGAGTACAGTAAACGGGTGAGGTGGGGATTACAATTATTTTGCTGGTGGACATTTTGATTTTTGTCTATTGGTACATTACTATAAGCATGCACATAGGTGCCATTATCTTATTTGGTCATTAACTGTTAAGTTTTTCATGGATAATCCACATGATAGACAATAGAGCACTGTTCTATCCATGTTTCAAAAAGGGGCATTATTTCAAGCCTAAGAATTTTCATTATGGATCAAGAAACAAGCGACTGTGGAATTTTCAGGTTTTATTCACTACAAACAGCTAATGAACATGTGGGGGACTTGCAAGACCTAGAGACTGTGTTTTCTACCGACCACTCACTTTTGTCACTTAGAAAATAGTTTGACACCATGGAGACTCTGTAAATAAACGAAAATAAGCTAAAATAGGACATATGGACTCTCCAGAAATATGTAAGGAGTGGATTGATCCCAAGAGGGCTTAGAATCAATACATTTTCTACATTTAAAATTAAATGTACATGTTAAAAATGTTAAAATTAAGTCCTGCATTTATTGTAATGGTTTTTCCCAATGTCTCAATTCTAATGTCTAGTTAATTGCCATGTGATGCTCATTCCTTATCAATACTTGCTATAACTCTAAAATTTATAGTTGTCTTATGTCACAGTTTTAACCCTCTCCAAATTTTATTGTCTGTTTACTTAACTCATCTCACCCGGACCAGAATCTAACATTCCAATTGGCCTTACCAACTGTCTTTGATTAGCAATCAACTAAATATAGTTGACTCAGCTGACCTCCCTGTCTGTATATATTCCACACTAGTCTGGGAGGTGCATTGCACAGAGGTGGGTGCATTGCCTGGGCAGTGTACTTTTTAACAATAGCATATGTTCACATTTTCAAAGTGAACATTTTATAAGTGAGGCATTAATTTGTAAGAATTATACAATAATTGAACAAGGATTGGGCAAGGGGAAAGACACAAGGCAAGTACTCTTGTAATACTGTGTTTTATGTATCTCATTGTATCCTTTTGCAAGTGCTGCTGTAACACTTTCATAATAATGCTCAATATCTTCATATTCCTTTTTGCTACCTCTTGTCTCTATAACAAACTACATTACTCAATTACTCCTTTTCCCTCTCCACCTGCACTGTTCATTAGCCCATCTCTCTTATACTCACCTTACTTTGTACTCATGAACTTTACCTATTCCTAAACACTCTCTCTCCCCCCTGCACTTCAGAAAAAAAACAGTCTCTTTAATGCAAATCTGCTTCTCATCTCATGTCACTCTCCCTCTTGCTCATACTAGTTGCTGGCGACATCTCCCCTAATCGTGGTCCCTCACAACCTCCTAGCCTTTCACATCCTTGTGTGCCTTTTAATAGACTTCATAAACTAAACTCTGGTAGCCTTAATTGTATTCCTCTTACATCTAAAACCACCTTCCCCTTCACTTGTGCACTCTGGAACTCTCGCTCTGTTTGCAACAAGCTCACTTCTATTTATGATCTCTTTATCTCCCACTCTCTTAACCTTCTGGCTCTTACAGAAACCTGGCTCTCTGCTCCAGACACAGCATCCACTGCTGCACTGTCACATGGGGGGCTCCATTTCAGCCACACTCCTAGGTCTGGCAATAGACAAGGAGGTGGTGTCGGTATTTTACTTTCCTCTCGTTGCACCTTCCAACAAACACAGCCCTTCTCTTCACTCACATTTTCTTCATTTGAAACACACATGATTCGGCTATTCTCTTCCCTCTCTATACGTGTTGCAGTAATATACCGCCCCCTTGGCTCCCCAACTAAATTATTAGATCACTTTGCTGCCTGGCTTCCTTATTTCCTTTCCTCAGAGACCCCTGCACTCATTCTTGGCAACTTTAACATCCCTCTTGACAATCCCACTGCCTCCTCTGCAAAACAACTTCTTCAACTCACTTCCACTTTCGGGCCTGTCACAATGGACTGACTCTCCCACTCACAAAGATGGTCATTCCCTTGATCTGACTTTCACCTATTGATGCACTCTTTCAAATTTAACAAACTCCCCTTTTCCTCTCTCTGACCATCATCTCCTTACTTGCAACATCACTTCCCTAACTACAACTCCCCCTCCCTCTACCCCTCACACCAAACTTCACAGAAGCACTAAGTCACTAGATCTGCATCAGCTCGCTAGCTCTCTCAAACCTCTCCTCTCATCCATCACCTCCTGCCCTGACCAATCTATCTGCCAGTATAATTCCACCCTTACATCGGTCATTGACACTCTGGCCCCTTCAACCTTATCTCAGAAACCACACTCTCATCCTCAGCCCTGGCATACTCCTCTGACACGATACCAACGCAGATGCTCCCATACTGCTGAGCAACACTGGAGGAAATCTCGGAGTTTAGCTGACTTTCTTCACTACAAGTTGATTCTGAACTCCTACTATTCTGCCCTTAATCTTTATAAGCAACAATATTTTTCCAATCTCATCTCTACTCTTTCCTCTAACCCTAAACGTCTGTTCCCCATGTTCAACACTCTTCTCTGCCTACCCCCACCTCCTAACACAACCTCTCTCTCAGCTCAAGATTTTGACAGCCACTTCAACAACAAAATTGACTCCAACAGAAGTAAAATCAGCTCTCAACATACTTCCAATCTCCCACCCCCTCAAAAGCTCATGCTCACCCAAAACCCAAATATCCAAAAATGCAGCTCTTTTGCCCCTGTTAACGAGGATGAAGTTTCTGCCCTTATACTGTCCTCCCACCTCACTACCTGTCCCCTCGACCCCATCCCCTCACAGCTACTCCCTCTCTTCTACCCTCACCCCCATACTCACACACATTTTCAACCTCTCCCTCAGCACTGATATATTTCCCTCATCTCTAAAACATGCACTGGTCACACCTATCCTCAAAAACCTTCCCTCGATCCAACCTCCCCTTCCAACTACCGCCCTATTTCCCTACTCCCTCTTGCCTCAAAGCTTCTTGAAAACTAGTTTATGCATGTCTATCCCATTTCCTTACACTAAACTCTCTTGTCTTGGGGTCACACTTGAATCAGATCTTTCCTTCACTCCTCACATTCAGTCCTTGGCTAAAGCCTGCCACTTCCACCTTAAAAACATTTCCTTACACAAGATACAATCAAGATTTTAATCCACTCTCTCATCCTTTCCCATCTCTACTACTGCAACTCCGTCCTCTCTGGTCTGCTTAGCTGTCACATAGCTCCTTTACAATCCATTATGAATGCCTCTACCAGGCTCATCTTCCTTACTCATCGCTCTTCATCTGCTTCACCTTTCTGCCAATCCCTTCACTGGCTTTCTCTTGCCTCAAGGATTAAACATAAAATCCTCACCCTGACATATAAAGCTCTTAACTGCACTGCTCCCCCCTACATCTCAGAACTTGTCTCTAGATACTCTCCCGTTTCCTTCGATCAGCTCAGGATCTCCTCCTCTCTTGTTACTTCCTCACATTCCCGTTTACAGTACTTCTCAAGACTGGCCCTCATCTTGTGGAATTCCCTGCTTCACTCCATAAGACTCTCCCCTAGTTTTAACAGCTTCAAGCACTCCCTAAAATCTCTACTATTCAGGGATGCATACAACCAACACTAACCTTTCCTAACTCTATTGCTTTCCCCTTAAACCCCTTAGAATGTAAGCCTATGGGCCCAGCTGTTTACAGATCGCTTCATAAGAGCCAACTACAACAGTGAAACTCTCGGCAGGGCCCTCTACCCACTTGACCCCTACAAAAGCTATCCTGTGCGCCGACTATGTTTACAGCGCCGAATCTGTTGGCGCTCTACAAATACCTGATAATAATAATAATACATTCCAGGTGGAAGACACAGAATTTATTAAAATATGGAACAGTATACTATCAGACTGTTCATTAAAACTTATTGGAATGTTGGTAGAGTGTCCAAACAGCTATCTATGGTGTCAAAAGAGATTGCTGTTTTGCAGATAGAGTTAAATTCACGTAGCAAAGAGATACAGTTTTGTAAATTTGATAAGATTCTCCAGAGCTCAGTAGTAGAAGCTAAAAGTTTGATCATGGAGGTAAAACGTGACAAATACCTGAGGGATCTATCTGATTATGATGGAAATACAGTGTATATTTGGAACATAAAGCAAAGATCTAGCTTCAGAAGGAAGAATGATTAGAAAAGATTCCCAAAGGGAAATACATCATGTAGAGGAAATAGAGGTGGTCGTAGTAATATAAATAAATCAAGGAAGGTCACATTTTATGAGAGTTAAGCTGAATCTTGTGAGGAGGAAAGCAACTCTGGGGACTGCTCGACCTCTGGTGATGAAAGAGAGGTGAGAGCAGAGCCCAATGTACAAATATCAGACCAGTCTGTTAGACCTCAAACATTGGTTAATACAGATACAGTATCTAAGTATCAAACTGTACATGTATTGGCTACAGGTGATACAAATATAGATGTCAGGGACACAGACAGGTCAGATTTTGCCCTGGTATTTTCCAGGGCCCCAAATGGATCAGGAGGGGGGTTGGAGAAAAATAAAAGGGCATTCTTAAGGAAGTACCTCTTCCTCCACAGAGAGGAAGATCCAAAACAAAATACAATTGAATACTGTAATTAACCTAACTATAGATAATAGGTTAATAGGTTAATAAGGGACCTTAAGTTTAAAAAACATTACAAAGAGGCACATGTGATGGATGTTTCTGGTAACACTAGTCCACAGAAAACACATTCTAATAAAAGTCTTACATTTCAAGAGGTATGTGATGTGGAGACATTCGAGGCATTGTCATTGGAGGGAGATAGTGCATTAGGAATTTCAGAGACATCATCTGAAATTAAAGGTCCACCATTTAAAAGTGCTTCCAAGTTTTATCCTATCCACTCTAGAGGGAATATATTGGAAAAAATCCAGAAAAGGGTTTAACATGACCTTACTATCATAGCATATGGGATAAATGAGAACCAATATGGTAACCTGAGTATTGATGAAAATTCCACATTAAAGAATATGGGTGACAATAACGACTTGGTTATAAGAGCTGCAGATAAGGGGTGGGGGGGTGGGCTGTGGTTGTAATGGACAGACAATGTTTTTGTCAATGAGTACATGCATCAACTAACAGACCCCACCCATTATTTGACCCTTAGTACCAACCCTGTAAATAGGTTTAAGGAAGAATTACACCAACTTATTGATGATGGTAGAGAGGAAGGGTTTTTAGATGAAAAAAAAAACTGTGTTTTCTGTATGTTGAAAATCCAGTCACCCCTATCTTCAACTTTTTACCAAAAGTTCATAAGTCCCTCACCAATGTTAAAGGCCGCCCGATTGTAAGTGGCATAGGCTCTATGTTTGAACCCCTTTCCCAGTGGCTGGATGCTATACTCCAGCCGACAGTAAGAAACCTGACAGCTTTTTGAGGGCTACAAGGCAACTGCTGGTGGAATTGGAGTCCATCACATGGAATGAGGATCTGAATTGGTTGACAGTGGATGTAGTTGCTTTGTATTCCTCAATACCACATAATAAGGGTCTGGAGGCCCTGGGTTTCTTTTTATATAGAATGACCAACTATGATCAAAGGTTTCGCCAATATGCTCTTCGGGTGGCAGAAGTGTTGCTAACTTATAATTATTTTGTTTTTGAGGGTGTTCACTACCTTCAGCGATGTGGGACAGCTATGGGGGCAAAATTTGCCCCCTCCCATGCCATGCTTTTTAAGGGTTGGTGGGAGCTGTCACACATCTATGGATGTGGTGAGCACCTGAGAGACAAAATTATATATTACAGAAGATACATTGACGATCTTCTGATCATTTGGAAATGCAGTAAAGAGGAAGCCACATGGTTTGTGAATAAACTTAACTAAAACAAGGTTGGCATTCAATTTACTTCAAAATTTGGAGGTAGACAAATAAATTATCTGGATGTCACACTTCAAGGGACATTGGACAATAGGGTCATAACTGAAGTTTACAGGAAGCCTATCTCTGGCAACACTTTCCTCCATGCCCGTAGCTGCCATCCAAAAAGAGTTTTCAACTCTGTCATTAAAGGACAGTTTATTAGATTACGTAGAAATTGGAGTTTAATACTCATTCTAGGGACCTGGAGGAGAGGTTGAGCAGTAAAGGGTATAGAAGAAAGGATGTAGAAACATTCAGAAATCAAATAGTGGCAATGGAATGAGAGATACCTTGGATCAAGGGATTCTAAAAAAGAAAAAGACAATTTCAAAGGGATTTCATTCATTACACAATATAGCAACCAGATCCACCAGGTATGCAATATAATACATAAGCATTTTCAGATGCTGAAAGTGGATGATGGACTGGTAGACGTGGTTGCTAAAGGATGTAGCTTTACCTTTAAAAAGGGCAAATCCATAGGTAACACAGTGGTTCCCACACAGTTAAAGCCAGTTAAGACACAGGGTTCATCTTGGCTGCAAGTTAAAGACACCTATAGATGCAGCTATATGAAATGTGTGGCCTGTGATTATCTGCAGGTCGGAGAAGGCTTCAGGAGTTCGGTTACAGGGGAAGTATTCAAACACTTCTCCTGTTTAAACTGCAGGTCTACTTAGGTTGTGTATCTCCTTACGTGCACCCAATATGTGGGGTTCACAAGTAGAGAGATTAGACAAAGAATACGTGAGCATCTTTCAAGTATAAAACAGGGTAAATTAACTACCCCATTGGTGCAGCATTTTAGGGAGGTACACAACAAGAATGCAAATACGTTGTGGTGGACCATTATTGAGGTGGTGAGATGTAAAGAGAGGGGAGGTGATAGGGACAAACTTTTGGGCAAGAGAGAGGTTTTTCAGATACACAGGCTCAAGGTCCCAGATGGATTTAGTAAAGACTATGATGTCAATAATTTCTGTGAATAATTGGCCTGGGCCTGTCTAGGTAATTGTAACCTTTGGGAGTTTTTTTGCAAACTAACATTCTACTCACTTAAGGTTACTGTCAGGCATATTTTACACTATATGTGGAAATATATCCCATATGATTAGCATTTAGTACTAAAAAGGATCATATATATAACTGAGGTTAAAAGTTAATAAAGGGAAAAAACTGTCAAGAGGTTGACTGTGTATTATGATCCCAAATAAGTGAATAGCAATTAATCGTAGATAAGAGGTAATTGGAATTTAAGTATTAATGTTGTACAGCTTTTGTAGTGATATGAAATTTAACATTTGTATTATAATACATTATTACTCTGGTATAAAGATTGTTATTTTGATAAATTCAATACACCATAGCTTAGGGGTGGAGACTTGAGGAGCCTACACCAGGCTTTTTGTTTTTAGCCAATCATATTGTTTATATGGATTGAAAAGGGTAGTTTTTACCCCAGACTGCAGCTAGGATTATGGCTTTGACAGCCAAAAACAATGTATATGGAGTTTTTTAGGTGAAGGCAAGAGGGGATATTAGCCTAGATGTGCTAATTACCTATGCAATAATTTATATTGATTTACTTTCGCAAATATAATGGACTTTAATCTCATGCTTTTATCTCCACCATAATTTTTGGGGTAAAAGCATTTTTTTGCTGTAAAGGCAAGCGGGGATTTCTATTGATTTATAGTGCTTTTATCTCCACTATAATTTTAATGAATTTTGATTTTGCTCTGTAATGAGCTTTACCTAGCAGCAATCAAAAATCTATCTACTGCTGATGTGTTCTAATAAGAACAAAATGGCCGTCCAGTAATGATTTTTGTATTTGCTGCGTGTACCACAATAGGGGATCGCTGTATGTTAACACAGTATTTTAAAGCAACAAGCTGAGATGTTGCATATCTAATTTGCATATCTTACCCAGAATCCTCTGGTGCATTGGTAACAATGTATATGGAGTTTTTTTGGGTGAAGGCAAGCACGGATACTTGCCTAGACGTGCTAATTAACATGCTTTTTTCTCCACCATAATTTTAATGAATATATATATATATATATATATATATATATATATATATATATATATATATATATATATATATATATATATATATATATATATATATATATATATATATATTATATATATTGGAGCCCTTTACAGTTAAGTATATAAAAACATGTAAAATCATAGTTATGCAAGATTCATATTTAATAAAGTGTACTTCACATTCCAATGTTCTGCACATAGGGGAATATGTTCTACGTATTTATATATATATATATATATATATATATATATATATATATATATATACAGTGGGGCAAAAAAGTATTTAGTCAGCCACCAATTGTGCAAGTTCTCCCACTTAAGAAGATGAGCGAGGCCTATAATTTTCATCATAGGTGTACCTCAACTATGAGAGACAAAATGTGGAGGGGGAGGAGGCATGGGATTACCAGATCTTCTAACTTACTATTATGCTGCACAATTAGCCCAAACAACTCTATGGCATAACAAAACAGATAGCATTCAATGGGTCCAGCTAGAATCTGATATGGTTATGATTGACCCAATTTATAAATTACTTTGGTCTAGAAGGCCTTCCAGACCTTCAAACTGGAAGACTTTCCTATCTATCTCACACACTGTCTCACAATTGGATTCCTGACCATGAAGTTCAAACTACTTTCAGAGAAATCCAGAGCAACCCCACTATTGACTTTCTCCTCGACCACAGATTCGGGGCTCCAGACTAAATGGGCAAATAAGGGATTATATAGAATCGCAGATACACTGCGTAACCAATCCTTCATGGATTTTAAGACATATGTTGACCTTGGCGGCCAAGACAGACCTAGTTGGTTCCATTATTTGCATCTTAGGGCAAGAGTGGCTGACATTATAGGTAATTCCAGCAGGGAAGGCTCTACCTATCTAGAACATCTTTGTTTAGCTACTCACAGATTAAAAGGAACTATTTCTAGATTATATTCCATATTTAATAACCCATTAGCATCACCTAAACTTCCCTTTATGCTTAAATGGGAAAAAGACTTTAATGTTTCTTGGTCACTCGAAAAAAGGAACACCACCCTTCATAGGGGCCCCTCATTCTCCATTTGTGCACATTTAAAAGAAAATTATATGAAGGTTGCATTTAGGTGGTACTTCCACCCTTCCAGATTACATGGCCCAGACCCAGGGGGGGAAATTGTTTAAGAGGCTGTGATAAGAGAGGGGTTTACCCTCATATGTGGTGGTATTGTCTGCATGTTTCCAACATTTGGTCACAAACCTCAGAATTAATGAGTTCCATTTTTGATACTTCTATAAAATTAACGCCCACACAGGCCCTTCTTCATGAACCCCTGCCTGGGCTGGGCAAATCAAGAAATAAACTCTTGTTCTTTATTTGCACAATAGTTAGATTAACTATAGCTCGATACTGGAAGTCAGTGGTTCCAACATTTCAGATTATTTTGAACAAAATAGCTTACTACTACCAAATGAGCAGTAATGCTGCTTACCTTTTAGACACTAAAGAACAGTTCATCTCCATATGGGAACCATGGATTATGTACTCAGAGTCTAGCACTAGAAGGTAATAAAGCACAAATACACTTTACCACATTGGTTTGCCTGTGCTACATATTAGTTACTATGGGTTAGATAAGATTGTCGCTACTATACTGGAAGCATTGCTCAAGAATAGATGCAAAAGATGTATGCACAAGGTTTTGGTAACATGGTTGTTCATCATAGTTGTAGAAGTGGTTTGATCAGTGAAAACCCCCTTTGGGTCAGAACAACAATGATGTGAAGGAGGCACTTTACTTTCTGACCTGGAGTGCATATTGTAATGACCAACTATTTTTCCTTCCATACGCCCTTAGCTGTGACTTGTTATTTATGACTGTGACCTGATATTGTTATATTACTGTTGTGATGTATACTTGAGGAACAAAATAATAAAAATATTTTTTTCAATTAAATAAATTACCTAAATTAAATACAATTAAATAAATAAAAAAAAACACTAAATTACAGAAAATAAAAAACAAATGACAAGATCTTTAAACTAATTACACCTAATTTAATAGCCCTATCAAAATAAAAAAGCCCCCCCCCAAAATAAAAAAAACCCTAGCCTAAACTAAACTATCCATAGCCCTTAAAATGGCCTTTTGCTGCCAAATCAACTTTTTACCTGTAAAAAAATACACACAGCCCCCCAACAGTAAAACCAACCACCCACACAACCAACCCCCCAAACAAAACCCTAACTAAAAAATCCTAAGCTCCCCATTGCCCTGAAAAGGGCATTTGGATGGGCATTGCCCTTAAAAGGACATTTAGCTCTATTGCTGCCCAAAGCCCTAACCTAAAAAATACCCCACCCAATACACCCTTAAAAAAATCCTAACACTAACCCCGGAGATTCACTTATCGGGAGAAGTCTTCATCCAAGCGGCAAGATGTCCTCAACGACGCCAGCAGAAGTGGTCCTCCAGATGAGCAGAAGTGGTCCTCCAGATGGGCAGAAGTCTTCATCCAGATGGCATCTTCTATCTTCATCCATACAGCGCGGAGCAGGTCCATCTTCAAGAAATCCGATGCGGAGCATCCTCTTCTTCCGACGGACTAATGATGAATGAAGGTTCCTTTAAATTACGTCATCCAAGATGGCGTCCCTTAGATTCTGATTAGCTGATAGGATTGCCTTTAAGGGCAATGGGTAGCTTAGTTTTTTTTTAGAATTAGGTTTTTTATTTTGGGGGGTTGGTTGGGTGGTGGGTTTTACTGTTGGGGGGACTTTGCATATTTTTACAGGTATAAAAGTGGTTTAACTTAGGGCAATGCCCAACAAAAGGCCCTTTTAAGGGCTATTGGTAGTTTATTGTAGGCTAGGGGGTGTTTTATCTTGTTTTTTTATATAGGGCTATTAGATTAGGTGTAATTGTTTTTATTTTTGATTATTTCGTTTTTTTATTATTTTTTGTAAGCTTAGTTTTTTCGATTTTTTTTGTAATTTAATGTTTATTATTTTTTTTGTAATTTTAGATTTTTTTATTTTTTTCGTAGTAAGTTTTTATAAATTTGTAATTTAGATTTTTTTAATTGGTAGTATTTTTTTATTTTATTAGAATAGTAATGTTAGGTTAATTTATAGTTTAATGTTAGGTTTATTTTTATTTCACATGTAAGTTCACATATACATTTTTTTTTATTTTGAGATAGTTATATTGTAATTTTAATTTTAAGTTAGGGGGGTGTTAGGTTTAGGGGTTAATAGTTAATTTAATGTTTTGCTATGTGGGGGAGCGGTGGTTTTGGGGTTAATAGGTTTATTTAGTAGCAGCGGCGATGTGGGGGCCGGAGGTTTGGGGTTAATAGGTTTACTTAGTAGCGGCGATGTGGGAGGCCAGAGATTTAGGGGTTAATAGGTTTATTTAGTGTTATGTGTGTGACTCGAACTCATTAAGTGGGTCAAGTGGGCAGCATGAAAGTAAGGGATGATATTTGGTAAGCCTAGACCACCTTTCGTGGTTTTTCTCTGTAAAGTCTGCTTGGAGGTCCTAGGTTTTTTACCTCTCCAAACATATGAGGTAATGAGGCTCTGGAGTTTATTGAGGATGGGTCTAGGCACGTTAATTGGAAGACACCAAAAATGGTAAGTTATCTTGGGGATAAAGGACATTTTGATATGCTTCCAGTCCATGATATCTCTCTGTATTCCCAGGTGTCTAGTAGTTTTTGTAGCTCAGGGAGTCTATCTGAGAAGTTTTTGGATATGACAATGGAAGTGTTCATGCTAAGGTGTATTCCTAATAATTTGATAGAATATGCAGACCATTGAAACTTAATTTTTTTCTGCAAGTGGGTCAGTTCAGGTGGTGAGATGTTAATTTGCAGGTCTTCAGTCTTGGATACATTCAATTTATAGTAACTCATGGTGCTGAAAAGGTCAAGTAATCTGAAGACGGCTAATAAGGATTTTGATGGGAGAGTCAGGAGGTGGGTAATGTCATCTGCATAGAGTGTGATTTTATGTTGAGTATCTTTTATATGGAAACCTGAGATATCTGGATCTAGTCTGATGACTTGTGCTATGGGTTCTATTGAAAGTGCAAATAGCAATGATGAGAGGGGACACCCTTGTCTGGTTCCATTGAAAATTTCGAGAGAATTAGACTGGAAGCCCACTTCATTCACTTTAGCAGAAGGGCCAGAGTACAGAGCTTGCTCTGCAGTAATGAATTTGTTTGGGAAATTGAAAACTCTCATAGTCTCCCATAGATATTCCCACCTCACTCTGTCAAATGTCTTTTTGGCATCTAACAACAGGGCGAGGAGGGGCACCCCCTCCCTTGCAGCCTCAGTGAGGATATTAAGTATGCATCTAGTGGCATCCCGCCCTTCTCTCAGGGAAATGAAACCCACTTAGTCTGGATGGACCAAGGTGGAAATTATTTTAGAAAGCCTATCGGCTATCATTTTGGTGTACAATTTGGTATCAATATTGAGTAGTGAGATAGGGTCTTTAGCTGCCACAGTCTTTAGGATCTTTACCAGGTTTAAGCATAGTGGTAATTGTGGCTTCTAGGAATTCCTTGCGGGAAAGATCCTTAGGCATTACTTCATTAAAAGTTCTGCACAGGATGGGAGCGACCATGGGTTCAAATGTTTTGTAAAATTGACATGTGAAACCATCAGGTCCTGGGGACTTAGCCAATTTAATTTCTTTAATGCTTGTTTGCACTTCTTCAAGTGTGATTGGGGAAATAAGAACCTGCAAGTTCTCTTCTGTGAGGCAAAGGAAGGTTTAGGGTGTTTAGAAATTAGCAAATTTCTGTTGTGGGGATAAGGTGGTTAGAGTCATTATGTATGATAATACAGCCATTACAGAGATTTTCATTCCACACTTAAGTTTTTTTTTTCTAACACTCTCTCCCCATCGATGTCTATGGGGGAAAGCCTGCATGAGCACGTCAAAGCAGCCCTGGATTTTGTGCGATATGGAGCTTAACACCACCATATCGCACGCACAAGGAAGCTTTTCAGTAACTCATAATTGCAGCGCTATAAAGAGTGAAATAACACAACTTTTTTGGCATTAGTTTTGCACCCTGTTTAGCGCAAAACTCTTAATCTAGGTGAATGTAACTAAGTGGTTACAATGGTTACCTTTTGTTGGTTTTTTTGTCCTAATTGGGGGCGGGGTTTGTTTTCTCACTGCTATATATTTGTTTGATTTTGTATACACTGCGTCTGAGGAAGGGGATACTTTGTCCCTGAAACATCACTGTTCACAGTAAAGGAAATTTTGGAAGACTAGAGTGCAAGTTTGGTTTGTCTTGTTTATGATTACAGTTGCACCCTGGCAGCTGTTGGACTGAGTGAAAGTGCACGTCTTTGCTATCTATATATCTATCTATCTATCATCTATCTATCTATCTATCTATCTATCTATCTATCTATATATTTTAAAATACATAGAACATATTCTACTATGTGCAGAACATTCAAATGTGAAATATGTACGGTAATTACATAGTTAAAACTTTTATTGAATTTGAATATTGCATAACAATGCTTTTACATGTTTTAATCCACTTAATTGCAAAGGACTCCAAGGCACGTATATATATATATATATGTGTCTATATATGTATACATACTGTATGTATTTATGTGTTTATATGTGTATATATGTCTGTAAATACATATATACACATATAAATGCATAAAACATATGTACACATATAAAGATATATATATATATATATATATATATATATACACACATATAAAGATATATATATATATATATATATATATATATATATATATATCTTTATATGTGTATATATATATATATATATATATATCTTTATATGTGTACATATGTTTTATGCATTTATATGTGTATATATGTATTTACAGACATATATACACATATAAACACATAAATACATACAGTATGTATACATATATAGACACATATATATATATATATATATATATATATATATATATATATATATATATATATATATATACGTGCCTTGGAGTCCTTTGCAGTTAAGTAGATTAAAACATGTAAAAGCATTGTTATATATATACAGTATCTATACTATAATTGCGTTTATAATTTCCTTCACCATCGGCAGTGGCTCACGCATCCTCAATGGAATGTTGGCAGCGTGAGGCCAAAGGAATTCACCTGGATGCAGCGAAGCTGCATTCAGGTGAATTCTGAAAATATTGCAGGGTGGTGAAAGAATCCAAAGAAGGTGGATTCTTTCACCACCCTGCCATTTTCGGAATCCACCGGGATGCAGCATTAGCAAACAGAGCATTAAAAAAGCAAAAACTAACTGCCCACATCAAGTTTTAAAAAAACAAACTATCCGCCGGCATCAAGTATTAAAAAAAAACCTAATCACCCGCAATATGTTTAAAAAAAAAAAACCCGTCCGCGTCAAGTATTAAAAAAAAAAACGTCCGCGTCAAGTATTAAAAAAAATCCTAATCGCCAGCACTGTTTTAATAAAAATAAAAAAATATAAAAATTATTAACCCATAAACTGCCACCAACGCAGTCAACTAATTTAATTATTAAAGGGACAGTATACACTCATTTTCATATAACTGCATGTAATAGACACTACTATAAAGAATAAGATGCACAGACACTGATATAAAAATCCAGTATAAAACTGTTTATACACTTACTTAGAAGCTCTTAGTTTAGCTCTGTTGAAAATGTAGCTGGAAAGCCCACTGCAAGTGGAAAATAAGACACTCCCCCTCCCCCTTCTTTTGCATATGAAAATACCCTTTACACAAACATGAGCAAGCTGGAGTAGGTAGCTGACGGTATTCTCATAAAACTTTGGGGCTTGGTTAGGAGTCTGAAAATCAGAGCAATGTTATTTAAAAAAAAGCAAAACTATACATTTAAAAAAAAAAAAAACTTTATGGGCTATATAAATAGATAATTTACAAAACATTTATGCAAAGAAAAAATGAGTGTATAATGTCCCTTTAACTCCTACACCGCCAACCCTACAAAGCTAATAAAATTGATGAAGACTTCTTGCCACCCTGATGAAGACTTCTTGCCGGCTGGATGGATCCTTCAAGTGGAACTTCAAAACTGTAAGAGGTTCATCAGGGGTTAATGTTAGGTTTTTTTAAGGTTTTTTTGGGTGGGTTTTATTTTTAGTTTAGGGTCTTGGCATGTAAAAGAGCTAAATGCCCTTTTAAGGGCAATGCCCATACAAATGTCCTTACCAGGGCAATGGGGAGCTTAGTTTTTTTTAGATAGTTATTTTATTTGGGGGGTTGGTTGTGGGGGTGATGGGTTTTACTGTTGAGTGGTGGTGTTTGTATTTTTCTTCCAGGTAAAAGAGCTGATTTCTTTGGGACAATGCCCCACAAAAGGCCCTAAGGGCCATTGGTAATTTGTTGTAGGCTAGGGTTTTTTATTTTGGGGGGCTTTTTTATTTTGATAGGGCTATTAGATTAGGTGTAATTCTTTTTTATTTTTGATAATTTGTTTCTTATTTTTTGTAATCTAGTGTTTGTTTTTTATGTAATTTAGTTATTTTTATTTTTAGTCATTTTAGTGTTTATTGTTTTTTTGTAATGTTAGGTTTTAGTGTAAGGCAGCTTAGGTTTTATTTCACAGGTAAGTTTATATTTATTTTAACTACGTAGTTAGTAAATAGTTAACTATTTACTAACTAGTCTACCTAGTTAAAATAAATACAAACTTACCTGTGAAATAAAAATAAAACCTAAGCTAACTACAATATAACTATTAGTTATATTGTAGCTAGCTTAGGTTTTATTTTACAGGTAAATTTGTATTTAGTTTAAAATAGATATTATTTAGTTAATAATTGTAACTTTAGTTTAGCTGTATTTTAATTATGTTAAAGTTAGGGAGTGTTAAACTTAGGGTTATGTTAGGGTTAGGTTTAGGGGGCTAATAGATTTAATTAGTGGTAGTGATGTGGGAGCCCAGAGGTTTATGGGTTAATAACGTTAGTATAGTGGCAGAGACACCAGGAGCGGCAGATTAGGGGTTAATAGTTTTATGTAGGTGGCTGAGATGCTGGGGGTGGCAGATTAGGGGATAATAACTGTATGTAGGTGGCAGCGATGTCGGTGGTGGCAGATTAGGGGTGTTTAGACTTGGGGTTTATGCTAGGGTGTTAGGTTTAAACATAACTTTTTCTTTCCCCATAGACTTCAATGGGGCTGCGTTATGGAGCTTTTCATTCCGCGATCAAAGTTGTTAGACTTTTTTATGCTGGCTCTCCCTATTGATGTCTATGGGGAAATTGTGCACAAGCACATCAAAGCAGCTTTTGATTTTGGTGCGGAGTGGAGCTCAAAGCAACCATTTCACCTGCACAAGCCTTTTTTTTAAACTAGTAATAGCAGCGCAATAGGGAGGTGAAATAACGCTGCTTTTGTGGCGGTCATTAAAATCCCTATAGCGCTCAAAAACTTGTAATCTAGCTGTAAATCTATTAACCCCTAAACTGTCATCCCCCCACTAATGCAGTAATCTAATTTAACTATTAACACCTACACCGCCAATCCCACAACTCAAATAAATCATTTAAATTTGAAATCCACCAACCTAACAACGCTTAAATTAAACCCTTAATTACTTAAAATAATAAACAACTACATTACTTAAAACAATAAAAATAAAAATCTTACGGCTAGATTACAAATTTTGCTAACCTGGGGCCCGATCCTATATGCAGCGTCGCCCGCAAATGCCGGCGACGCTGAATTTTGCGCTGGTTTGGTATCCTATATACGGAGTAACCTAGAAGTTACGCCCGTATATTTCTGCCGTCGCCCGTAGTTTTTTGGGCCATAGGCAGGTATACCAAACCCGCGCAGTTTGGTATCCAATATACAGCGTAAGGACTTACGTGGCGAAAATGGAGAAATCTTACTCCATTTTCACCTCGCCACAAAAAGCAGCCGTAAGAAGCCTTACTCTGTCTATTGGAGCCCGGTAACTACCTAAACTACCTGCAAAATAAAACCTAACACCTAACGCATGCGCAATGTCTATCTACCTGTCAACCGCGATCCCCCGCCGCAATCCCTAAAAAAGTATTTAACCCCTAAACCACCGCTCCCGGACCCCGCCGCCATCTACATAAACTAACCCCCTACTGTGAGCCCCTAAAACCGCCACCATCTAACTGATCTATCCCCTAATGTGAACCCCTAAAATGGCCCCCATCTACCTTATCTATCCCCTAATCTGACCCCTTACACCGCCGCCACCTATATAAAAATTATTAACCCCTAATCTAATCCCCCTAAAATAATTATCTCTATTACCAGCCCTTAAAAGGGCCTTTTGCGGGGCTTTGCCCCAAAGTAAACAGCTCTTTTGCCCTATAACCTGCCCTCCCTACACCGCCGCTACCTATATTAATAGTATTAACCCCTAATGTAAGCCCCCTACACCGCCGCCATCTATATTAAAATTATTAACCCCTAATTTAATCTACCTACCCCGCCGCCAGCTATATTATCTATATTAACCCTAAGTATATTATAGTTAATATAATTATTACATGATATATATTAACTATATTCACATAATTATATTAGGGTTAATATAGTTAATATAGTTACTATAGTATTTATATTAACTATCGGCTAGATTTAGAGTTCTGCGGCCAAAGGGGTGCTTTAGCTACGCTGGCGTTTTTTTCTCCCGCACCTTTTAAATACCGCTGGTATTTAGAGTTCACAGAAGGGCTGCGTTAGGCTCCAAAAAGGGAGCGTAGAGCATATTTACCGCCACTGCAACTCTCAATACCAGCGTTGCTTACGGACGCGGCCAGCTTCAAAAACGTGCTCGTGCACGATTCCCCCATAGGAAACAATGGGGCTGTTTGAGCTGAAAAAAAAACCTAACACCTGCAAAAAAGCAGCGTTCAGCTCCTAACGCAGCTACATTGTTTACTATGGGGAAACATTTCCTAAGTCTGCACCTAACACCCTAACATGTACCCCGAGTCTAAACACCCCTAACCTTACACTTATTAACCCCTAATCTGCCGCCCCCGCTATCGCTGACCCCTGCATATTATTATTAACCCCTAATCTGCCGCTCCGTACACCGCCGCAACCTATATTATACCTATGTACCCCTAATCTGCTGCCCCTAACATCGCCGACCACTATGTTATATTTATTAACCCCTAATCTGCTGCCCCCGCTATCGCTGACACCTGCATATTATTATTAACCCCTAATCTGCTGCTCCGTACACCGCCGCAACCTACATTATCCCTATGTACCCCTAATCTGCTGCCCCTAACACCGCCGACCCCTATATTATATTTATTAACCCCTAATCTGCCGCCCCCAACGATGCCTCCACCTACCTATAATTATTAACCCCTAATCTGCCGACCGGATCTCACCGCTACTATAATAAATGTATTAACCCCTAAACCTAAGTCTAACCCTAACCCTAAATAAATTAACTCTTATTAAATAACTTATTCCTATTTAAAGCTAAATACTTACCTGTAAAATAAACCCTAATATAGCTACAATATAAATTATAATTATATTGTAGCTATTTTAGGATTAATATTTATTTTACAGGCAACTTTGTAATTATTTTAACCAGGTACAATAGCTATTAAATAGTTAATAACTATTTAATAGTTACCTAGTTAAAATAATTACAAAATTACCTGTAAAATAAATACTAACCTAAGTTACAATTAAACCTAACACTACACTATCATTAAATTAATTAAATACAATACCTACAATTATCTACAATTAAACCTAACACTATACTATAAATAAATTAATTAAATACAATACCTACAAATAAATACAATGAAATAAACTAACTAAAGTACAAAAAATAAAAAAATATTTACAAACATTAGAAAAATATTACAACAATTTTAAACTAATTACACCTACTCTAAGCCCCCTAATAAAATAACAAAGCCCCCCAAAATAAAAAAAATGCCCTACCCTATTCTAAATTTAAAAAGTTCAAAGCTCTTTTACCTTACCAGCCCTGAAAAGGGCCCTTTGCGGGGCATGCCCCAAAGAATTCAGCTCTTTTGCCTGTAAAAAAACCACATACAATACCCCCCCAACATTACAACCCACCACCCACATACCCCTAATCTAACCCAACCCCCCCTTAAATAAACCTAACACTAATCCCCTGAAGATCTTCCTACCTTACCTTCACCTCGCCGGGTATCACACTGATCCGTCCTGGCTCCGATGTCTTGATCCAAGCCCAAGAGGGGGGCTGAAGATGTCCATGATCCGGTGAAGTCTTCATCCAAGCGGGAGCTGAAGAGGTCCATGATCCGACTGAAGTCTTCTATCAAGCGGCATCTTCAATCTTCTTTTTTATTTTGGGGGGCTTTGTTATTTTATTAGGGGGCTTAGAGTAGGTGTAATTAGTTTAAAATTGTTGTAATATTTTTCTAATGTTTGTAAATAATTTTTTTTTTGTAACTTAGTTCTTTTTTATTTTTTGTACTTTAGTTAGTTTATTTAATTGTATTTATTTGTAGGTATTGTATTTAATTAATTTATTGATAGTGTAGTGTTAGTTTTAATTGTAGATAATTGTAGGCATTGTAATTAATTAATTTATTGATAGTGTAGTGTTAGGTTTAATTGTAATTTAGGTTAGGATTTATTTTACAGGTAATTTTGTAATTATTTTAACTAGGTAACTATTAAATAGTTCTTAACTATTTAATAGCTATTGTACCTGGTTAAAATAATTACAAAGTTGCCTGTAAAATAAATATTAATCCTAAAGTAGCTACAATATAATTATAATTTATATTGTAGCTATATTAGGATTTATTTTACAGGTAAGTATTTAGCTTTAAATAGGAATAATTTATTTAATAATAGTTAATTTATTTCGTTAGATTTAAATTATATTTAATTTAGGGTTAGAGTTAGACTTAGCTTTAGGGGTTAATACATTTATTATAGTAGCGGTGTGGTCCAGTCGGCAGATTAGGGGTTAATTATTGTAGGTAGGTGGAGGCGACGTTGGGGGTGGCAGATTAGGGGTTAATAAATATAATATAGGGGTCAGCTGTGTTAGGGGCAGCAGATTAGGGGTACATAGGAATAATGTAGGTTGCGGCGGTGTACGGAGCGGCAGATTAGGGGTTAAAAAAAATATGCAGGTGTCAGCGATAGCGGGGGCGGCAGATTAGGGGTTAATAAATATAATATAGGGGTCGGCGATGTTAGGGGCAGCAGATTAGGGGTACATAGGGATAACGTAGCTGGCGGCGGTGTACGGAGAGGCCTCGGTTTAGGGGTACATAGGTAGTTTATGGGTGTTAGTGTACTTTAGAGCACAGTAGTTAAGAGCTTTATAAACCGGCGTTAGTCCAGTAAGCTCTTAACTACTGACTTTTTTCTGCGGCTGGAGTCTTGTCGTTAGATTTCTAACGCTCACTTCAGCCACGACTCTAAATACCGGCGTTAGGAAGATCCCATTGAAAAGATAGGATACGCAATTGACGTAAGGGGATCTGCAGTATGGAAAAGTCGCGGCTGGAAAGTGAGCGTTAGACCCTTTCCTGACTGACTCCAAATACCAGCGGGCGGTAAAAGCCAGCGTTAGGAGCCTCTAACGCTGGTTTTGACGGCTACCGCCCAACTCTAAATCTAGGCCTATATTAACTCTATCTAACCCTAACACCCCTAACTAAAATCTTTTAAAATAAATCTATTTCATATTATAAACTAAAATATTCCTATTTAAATCTAAATACTTACCTATAAAATAAACCCTAAGATAGCTACAATATAATAATTACATTGTAGCTATGGTAGGGTTTATATTTATTATACAGGTAAATTGTTAATTATTTTAACTAGGTATAATAGCTATTAAATAGTTATTAACTATTTAATTGCTACCTAGTTAAAATAATTACCCAATTACCTGTAAAATAAATCCTAACCTAAGTTACAAATACACCTACACTATCAATAAATTAAATAAACTACAAATATATATCTAAAAATACAATTAAATAAACTAAACTAAATTACAAAAAAAAAAAACACTAAATTACAAAAAAAAAAAGATTACAGCAATTTTAAGCTAATTACACCTATTCTAAGCCCCCTAATAAAATAATAAAGCCCCCCAAAATAAAAAATTCCCTACCCTATTCTAAATTGTAAAATACCCAGCTCTGTACCAGCCCTTAAAAGGGCTTTTTGCGGGGTATTTACCTCAAGTTAACAGCTCTTTTGCCTGTAAAAAAAAAGAACACAACACCCCCCCAACATTACAACCCACCCCTATTTTAAACCCACCCAAACCCCCCTTAAAAAAACCTAACACTACCCCCCCTGAAGATTTCCCTACTTTGTCTTCACCCAACCGGGCCGAACTCCTCATCCGATCCGATGTCTTTATCCAAGTGACAAAGAAAAAGTCTTCATCCCGGCGATGTCTTTATCCAAGCGGAGCATCCATCCCGGCCAACGACTGAATGAGGTACCTTTAAATGACGTCATCCAAGATGGCTTCCGTCGAATTCCGATTGGCTGATGGGATTCTATCAGCCAATCGGAATTAAGGTAGGAAAAATCTGATTGGCTGATTGAGCCAATCGGATTGAACTTGAATCTGATTGGCTGATTCAATCAGCCAATCAGATTTTTCTACCTTAATTCCGATTGGCTGATAGAATCCTATCAGCCAATCGGAATTCGATGGATGCCATCTTGGATGACGTCATTTAAAGGTACCTCATTCGTCGTTCAGTCGTCGGCTGGGATGGATGCTCCGCGTCGGAGGAGCGAAGAAAGAAGATTGAATATGCCGCTTGATGGAAGATGCTGCCAGATGTAAGAAAACTTTGCTGCCGCTTGGATAAAGACATCGCCGGGATGAAGACTTCTTCTTTGCCGCTTGGATAAAGACATTGCCAGGATAAAGACTTCTTCTTTGCCGCTTGGATAAAGACATCGCCCGGATCGGATGAGGAGTTTGGCCCGGTTGGGTGAAGACAAGGTAGGGAGATCTTCAGGGGGTAGTGTTAGGTTTATTTAAGGGGGGTTTGGGTTAGATTAGGGGTATGTGGGTGGTGGGTTGTAATGTTGGGGGGTGGTATTGTGTTTTTTTTTTCAGGCAAAAGAGCAGTTTTCTTTGGGGCATTCCCCGCAAAAAGCCCTTTTAAGGGCTGGTAAGGTAAAAGAGCTTTGAACTTGTTTAATTTAGAATAGGGTAGGGACATTTTTTTATTTTGGGGTTTTTTATTATTTTATTAGGGGGCTTAGAATAGGTGTAATTAGCTTAAAAATCTTGTAATCTTTTTTTATTTTTTGTAATTTAGTGTTTGTTTTTTTATGTAATTTAGATTAGTGTATTTAATTGTATTTTAGTTTAGATATTTGTAGTTTATTTAATTTATTGATAGTGTAGGTGTATTTGTAACTTAGGTTAGGATTTATTTTACAGGTAAATTGGTAATTATTTTAACTAGGTAGCTATTAAATAGTTATTAACTATTTAATAGCTATTGTACCTAGTTAAAATAAATACCAAGTTACCTGTAAAATAAATATAAACCCTAAAATAGCTACAATGTAATTATTAATTACATTTTAGCTATCTTACGGCTAGATTTAGAGTTTTGTCGGTAAGGACCCACGTAGCTAACGCCGGCTTTTTTCTGGCCGCACCATAAAAATTACTCTGGTATTGAGAGTCCACATAAAGGCTGCGCTAGGCTCCAAAAAAGGAGCGTAGAGCATATTTAACGCAGCTTCAACTCTCGATACCAGAGTTGCTTACGGACGCGGTCAGCCTCAAAAACGTGCTCGTGCACGATTCCCCCATAGGAAACAATGGGGCTGTTTGAGCTGAAAAAAAACCTAACACCTGCAAAAAAGCCGCGTTCAGCTCCTAACGCAGCCCCATTGTTTACTATGGGGAAACACTTCCTACGTCTGCACCTAACACCCTAACATGTACCCCGAGTCTAAACACCCCTAGCCTTACACTTATTAACCCCTAATCTGCCGCCCCCGCTATTGCTGACCCCTGCATATTATTTTTAACCCCTAATCTGCCGCTCCGTAAACCGCTGCTACTTACATTATCCTTATGTACCCCTAATCTGCTGCCCCTAACACCGCCGACCCCTATATTATATTTATTAACCCCTAATCTGCCCCCCACAATGTCGCCTCCACCTGCCTACACTTATTAACCCCTAATCTGCCGACCGGACCTGAGCGCTACTATAATAAAGTTATTAACCCCTAATCCGCCTTACTAACCCTATAATAAATAGTATTAACCCCTAATCTGCCCTCCCTAACATCGCCGACACTTAACTTCAATTATTAACCCCTAATCTGCTGACTGGAGCTCACCGCTATTCTAATAAATGTATTAACCCCTAAAGCTAAGTCTAACCCTAACACTAACACCCCCCTAAATTAAATATAATTTTAATCTAACGAAATTAATTATCTCTTATTAAATAAATTATTCCTATTTAAAGCTAAATACTTACCTGTAAAATAAATCCTAATATAGCTACACTATAAATTATAATTATATTATAGCTATTTTAGGATTAATATTTATTTTACAGGTAACTTTGTATTTATTTTAACCAGGTACAATAGCTATTTAAATAGTTAAGAACTATTTAATAGCTAAAATAGTTAAAATAATTACAAATTTACCTGTAAAATAAATCCTAACCTAAGTTACAATTAAACCTAACACTACACTATCAATAAATTAATTAAATAAAACACCTACAATTACCTACAATTAAACCTAACACTACACTATCAATAAATAATTAAATACAATACCTACAAATAACTATAATGAAATAAACTAACTAAAGTACAAAAAATAAAAAAGAACTAAGTTACAAAAAATAAAAAAATATTTACAAACATAAGAAAAATATTACAACAATTTTAAACTAATTACACCTACTCTAAGCCCCCTAATAAAACAACAAAGCCCCCCAAAATAAAACAATGCCCTACCCTATTCTAAATTACTAAAGTTCAAAGCTCTTTTACCTTACCAGCCCTGAACAGGGCCCTTTGCAGGGCATGCCCCAAGAAGTTCAGCTCTTTTTCCTGTAAAAAAAAACATACAATACCCCCCCCCCAACATTACAACCCACCACCCACATACCCCTAATCTAACCCAAACCCCCCTTAAATAAACCTAACACTAAGCCCCTGAAGATCATCCTACCTTGTCTTCACCATACCAGGTTCACCGAACCGTCCTGGCTCCAAAATCTTCATCAAACCCAAGCGGGGGCTGGCGATCCATCTTCCGGCGGCTGAAGAGGTCCAGAAGAGGCTCCAAAGTCTTCATCCTATCCGGGAAGAAGAGTAGATCCGGACCGGCAACCATCATCTTGCAAGCGGCATCTTCTATCTTCATCCGATGAGTACCGGCTACATCCTGAAGACCTCCACCGCGGACCCATCTTCATCCGGCGACGTCCAACTGAAGAATGACGGTTCCTTTAAGGGACGACATCCAAGATGGCGTCCCTCGAATTCCGATTGGCTGATAAGATTCTATCAGCCAATCGGAATTAAGGTAGGAATATTCTGATTGGCTGATGGAATCAGCCAATCAGATTGAGCTCGCATTCTATTGGCTGTTCCGATCAGCCAATAGAATGCGAGCTCAATCTGATTGGCTGATTGGATCAGCCAATCGGATTGATCTTGATTCTGATTGGCTGATTCCATCAGCCAATCAGAATATTCCTACCTTAATTCCGATTGGCTGATAGAATCCTGGTTTTCACGGCTACCGCCAAACTCTAAATCTAGGCCTTAGGGTTTATTTTATAGGTAAGTATTTAGATTTAAATAGCAATATTTTCATTAATAATATTAATATTAGATTTATTTTAATAAGAGTTTAGTTAGGGATGTTAGAGTTAGATAGGGTTATTATACTTAATATATATATAATATAATAACGATATTAACTATATTAACCCTAATATAATTAGGGTTAATATAGTTAATATATATAATATAATAATTATATTAACAATATTAACCCTAATATAATTAGGGTTAATATAGTTAATATAGCTGGCGGTGGTGTAGGGGGATTAGATTAGGGGTTAATGTGTTTAATATAGGTTGCGGCGGTGTAGGGGGATTAGATTAGGGGTTAATACATTTATTATAGGTGGCAGCGGTGTAGGGGGATTTAGATTGTAGGCAAAAGAGCTGATTACTTTGTGACAAAGCCCCGCCAAAAGCCCTTTTAAGGGCTGGCAAAAGAGCAGTTTACTTTGGGGTAATGCCACGCAAAAGCCCTTTTCAGGGCTATTTGTAGGGTTAGACTTAGGTTTAGTGGTAGGGATAGTTTAGTATTTTAGGGGTTAAATAATTTAATATAGATGGCGGCGGGGTAGGGGGATTAAATTAGGGGTTAATAATTTTAAAATAGATGGCGGCGGGGTAGGGGCTCACTTTAGGGGGTAGGTAAGGTAGATGGCGGCGGGGTAGGGGCTCACTTTAGGGGGTAGGTAAGGTACATGGCGGCGGGCAAGGGTTTCACTTTAGGGGGTAGGTAAGGTAGATGGCGGCGGGATAGGGGCTCACTTTAGGGGCTAGGTAAGGTAGATGGCGGCGGTGTTAGGGGCTCATTTTAGGGGGTTATAGATTTAATATAGCTGGCGGCGGGGTCCAGGAGTGGCGGTTTAGGGGTTAATAACTTTATTAGGTGGCGGCGGGGTCCGGGAGGGCGGTTTAGGGGTTAATAACTTTTTTTATTGTTAGTATAGTGAGGGGGGATAGCGGATAGAGGGTTAGACGTGTCGGGCTATGTTTAGGAGGCGTGTTAGACAGTGCGGGTGATTTCCAACTTTAGTCAGATTTTGTAGGCTCCGGCAGTTTCTAACTTGCCGTAAGTTACTGGCGACGCCAGAAATTTGTACTTACGCAGATTTCTGGACATCGCTGGTTTATCCGACTTACGGCACTTTAGCATCTGACGGCGCCGTATATTGGATAGCTCGTGTTGCGAGCTGAAACTGCAGGCGACGCGGGTTCCCTCGCTTGCACCGCAAACTACGCCGTATATCGGATCACGCCCCTGCACATTATTGTCACCGCTCACTTACCTACAGTGCTGGTATTACAGGTGTTCATAAACCAGGCATTAAAAGGCAAGAAGTGAGCGTAGAGCAAAATTGTGCCGCACTCCAATACCAGCTCTGCTTAAGTCAGGGGTGAGCTGGTTGTACGTGCTTGTGCACAATTTCCCCATAGACATCAATGGTGAGAGCCGGCTAAAAAAAAGTCTAACATCTGCAATAAAGCAGCGTAAAACTCAGTAACGCAGCCCCATTGATTTCTAGAGGGAAACTAAAGTTATGTTTACACCTAACACCCTAACATAAAAACTGAGTCTAAACACCCCTAATCTTACACTTATTAACCCCTAATCTGCCGTCCCCAACATTGCCGACACTTGCATTATATTTATTAACCCCTAATCTTCCGCTCCAGACATCGCCGACACCTACATTATACTTATTAAACCTTAATCTGCTGCCGCCAACATCGCCGACACCTACATTATATTTATTAACCCCTAATCTCCCGCCCCCAATGTCGCCGCAACCTACCTACACGTATTAACCCCTAATCTGGCGCCCCTAATGGTGCCGCCACTATAATAAATATATTAACCCCTAAACCACCGGACTCCCGCCTCGCAAACACTAGTTAAATATTATTAACCCCTAATCTGCCACCCCTAACATCACCACTACCTACCTACATTTATTAACCCCTAATCTGACGTCCCCCAACATCGCCAAAACTATACTAAATTTATTAACCCCTAAACCTATGTCTAACCCTAACACCCCCTAACTTAAATATAATTCAAATAAATCTAAAGAAAACCTACTACTATTAATAACTAAATAATTTCTATTTAAAACTAATTACTTACCTGTAAAATAAACCCTAAGATAGCTACAATATAACTAATAGTTACATTGTAGCTAGCTTAGGTTTTATTTTATAGGTAAGTATTTAGTATTAAATAGGACTAATGATAGTAGGTTTTCTTTAGATTTATTTTAATTATATGTAAGTTAGGGGGTGTTAGGGTTAGGGTTAGACTTAGGTTTAGGGGTTAATAAATTTAGTATAGTGGTGGTGACGTTGTAATAATGGAAGTCCCATTGAAAAAAGACTTTACGAAAATTGCGTAAGTTAATTTGCAGTACGGTAAAAAAAAAAAGACAGCTATACCTACAAGACTCGTAGAAGCAGTGGTAGTGAAAAAGCAGCGTTATAACCCATAGCGCTGCTTTTTCACTCATAATGCAAAACTCGTAATCTAGCCGCAAGTTTACAAAAAAAAAGCTACGAAAAGAAAAAATAAAAAGGCTAACATTACAGAAAATAAAAAATCAAATTACCAAACTTTAAAAAATTAGACCTAATACCTATCCGCTAGATTTAGAGTTCTGCGGCCAAAGGGGTGCGTTAGCTACACTGGCTTTTTTTCTCCCGCACCTTTTAAATACCGCTGGTATTTAGAGATCACAGAAGGGCTGCGTTAGGCTACAAAAAGGGAGCGTAGAGCATATTTACTGCCACTGCAACTCTAAATTCCAGCGGTGCTTACGGACGCGGCCAGCTTCAAAAACGTGCTCGTGCACGATTCCCCCATAGAAAACAATGGGGCTGTTTGAGCTGAAAAAAAAACTAACACCTGCAAAAAAGCAGCGTTCAGCTCCTAACGCAGCTACATTGTTTCCTATGGGGAAACACTTCCTAAGTCTGCACCTAACACCCTAACATGAACCCCGAGTCTAAACACCCCTAACCTTACACTTATTAACCCCTAATCTGCCGCCCCCGCTATCGCTGACCCCTGCATATTATTATTAACCACTAATCTGCCGCTCCGTACACCACCACAACCTACATTATACCTATGTACCCCTAATCTGATGCCCCTAACACCGCCGACCCTTATATTATATTTATTAACCCCTAATCTGCCGCCCCCAACGTCGCCTCCACCTACCTACAATAATTAACCCCTAATCTGCCGACCGGATCGCAGTGCTACTATAATAAATGTATTGACCCTTAAAGCTAAGTCTAACCCTAACTTGAACACCCCCCTAAGTTAAATATAATTTTTATCTAACGAAATAAATTAACTCTTATTAAATAAATTAATCCTAATTAAAGCTAAATACTTACCTGTAAAATAAACCCTAATATAGCTACAATATAAATTATAATTATATTGTAGCTATTTTAGGATTAATATTTATTTTACAGGTAACTTTATAATTATTTTAACCAGGTACAATAGCTATTAAATAGTTAATAACTATTTAATAGCTACCTAGTTAAAATAATTACAAAATTACCTGTAAAATAAATCCTAGCCTAAGTTACAATTAAACCTAACTACACTATCAATAAATGAATTAAATAAAATACCTACAATTATCTACAATTAAACCTAACACTACACTATCAATAAATTAATTAATTAAATAAAATACCTACAATTAAATACAATTAAATAAACTAACTAAAGTACAAAAAATAAAAAAGAACTAAGTTACAAAAAATCCTAATTAAAGCTAAATACTTACCTGTAAAATAAACCCTAATATAGCTACAATATAAATTATAATTATATTGTAGCTATTTTAGGATTAATATTTATTTTACAGGTAACTTTATAATTATTTTAACCAGGTACAATAGCTATTAAATAGTTAATAACTATTTAATAGCTACCTAGTTAAAATAATTACAAAATTACCTGTAAAATAAATCCTAGCCTAAGTTACAATTAAACCTAACTACACTATCAATAAATGAATTAAATAAAATACCTACAATTATCTACAATTAAACCTAACACTACACTATCAATAAATGAATTAAATAAAATACCTACAATTAAATACAATTAAATAAACTAACTAAAGTACAAAAAATAAAAAAGAACTAAGTTACAAAAAATAAATAAATATTTACAAACATTAGAAAAATATTACAATTTTAAACTAATTACACCTACTCTAAGCCCCCTAATAAAATAACAAAGACCCCCAAAATAAAAAAATGCCCTACCCTATTCTAAAATTAAAATAGAAAAGCTTTTACCTTACCAGCCCTTAAAAGGGCCCTTTGCGGGGCATGCCCCAAAGAATTCAGCTCTTTTGCCTGTAAAAAAAACACATACAATACCCTCCCCCAAAATTACAACCCACCACCCACATACCCCTAATCTAACCCAACCCCCCCTTAAATAAACCTAACACTCAGCCCCTGAAGATCTTCCTACCTTATCTTCACCTCGCCGGGTATCACACCGATCCGTCCTGGCTCCAATGTCTTGATCCAAGCCCAAGCGGGGGGCTGAAGATGTCCATGATCCGGATGAAGTCTTCATCCAAGCGGGAGCTGAAGAGGTCCATGATCCGGCTGAAGTCTTCTATCAAGCGGAATCTTCAATCTTCTTTCTTCTGGATCCATGTTCATCCCGCCGACGCGGAACATCCATCTTCACCGACGACTTCCCGACAAATGACGGTTCCTTTAAGGGACGTCATCCAAGATGGCGTCCCTCGAATTCCGATTGGCTGATAGGATTCTATCAGCCAATCGGAATTAAGGTAGGAAAATTCTGATTGGCTGATGGAATCAGCCAATCAGAATCAAGTTCAATCCGATTGGCTGATCCAATCAGCCAATCAGATTGAGCTTGCATTCTATTGGCTGATCAGAACAGCCAATCGGATTGAACTTGAATCTGATTGGCTGATTCCATCAGCCAATCAGAATTTTCCTACCTTAATTCCGATTGGCTTATAGAATCCTATCAGCCAATCGGAATTCGAGGGACGCCATCTTGGATGACGTCCCTTAAAGGAACCGTCATTCGTCGGGAAGTCGCCAGTGAAGATGGATGGATCCGCGCTGGAGGTCTTGAAGATCAGCTGGTCGTCATCGGATTGAAGAACATAGAAGATGCGGCTTGGATGAAGATGTTTGCCGGTCCGGATGTCCTCTTCTGCCCGCTTGGATCAAGACTTCAGCCGGAGGATGGACGTCACTCTTCAGCCCCCCGCTTGGGCTTGGATCAAGACTTCGGAGGCTTGGATCAAGACTTCGGTGGACGGATCGGTGAACCCGGCGAGGTGAAGACAAGGTAGGGAGATCTTCAGGGGCTTAGTGTTAGGTTTATTTAAGGGGCGTTTGGGTTAGATTAGGGGTATGTGGGTGGTGGGTTGTAATGTTGGGGGGGGTATAGTATGTTTTTTTTACAGGCAAAAGAGCTGAATTCTTTGGGGCATGCCCAGCAAAGGGCCCTTTTAAGGGCTGGTAAGGTAAAAAAGCTTTTCTATTTTAATTTTAGAATAGGGTAAGGCATTCTTTTATTTTGGGGGTCTTTGTTATTTTATTAGGGGGCTTAGAGTAGGTGTAATTAGTTTAAAATTGTTGTAATATTTTTCTAATGTTTGTAAATATTTTTTTATTTTTTGTAACTTAGTTCTTTTTTATTTTTGTACTTTAGTTAGTTTATTTAATTGTATTTAATTGTAGGTAATTTATTTAATTAATTTATTGATAGTGTAGTGTTAGGTTGAATTGTAGATAATTGTAGGTATTTTATTTAATTAATTTATTGATAGTGTAGTGTTAGATTTAATTGTAACTTATAAATTATAATTATATTGTAGCTATTTTAGGATTAATATTTATTTTACAGGTAATTTTGTAATTATTTTAACTAGGTAGCTATTAAATAGTTATTGTACCTGGTTAAAATAATTACAAAGTTACCTGTAAAATAAATATTAATCCTAAAATAGCTACAATATAATTATAATTTATATTGTAGCTATATTAGGGTTTATTTTACAGGTAAATATTTAGCTTTAAATAGGATTAATTTATTTAATAAGAGTTAATTTATTTCGTTAGATTTAAATTATATTTAACTTAGGGGGGTATTAGTGTTAGGGTTAGACTTAGCTTTAGGGGTAAATACATTTATTATAGTAGCGGTTGGATCCGGTCGGCAGATTAGGGGTTAATTATTGTAGGTAGGTGGAGGCGACGTTGGGGGCGGCAGATTAGGGGTTAATAAATATAATATAGGGGTCAGTGATGTTAGGGGCAGCAGATTAGGGGTACATAGGGATAACTTAGCTGGTGGAGGTGTACGGAGCGGCAGATTAGGGGTTAAAAAATTTTAATAGAGTGGCGGCAATGTGGGGGGACCTCGGTTTAGGGGTACATAGGTAGTTTATGGGTGTTAGTGTACTTTAGAGCACAGTAGTTAAGAGCTTTATAAACCGGCGTTAGCCCAGAAAGCTCTTAACTACTGACTTTTTTCTGCGGCTGGAGTTTTGTCGTTAGATTTCTAACGCTCACTTCAGCCACGACTCTAAATACCGGCGTTAGGAAGATCCCATTGAAAAAATAGGATACGCAAATGGCGTAGGGGGATCTGCGGTATGGAAAAGTCGCGGCTGCAAAGTGAGCATTAGACTCTTTCCTGACTGACTCCAAATACCAGCGGGTGGTAAAAACCAGCGTTAGGACCCTCTAACGCTGGTTTTGACGGCTACCACCCAACTCTAAATCTAGGCCTAAGAAAATAAAAAATCCCCCCAAAATAAAAACACCCCTTAATCCAATGCTAAACTACCAATAGCCCTTAAAAGGGCTTTTTGTAGGGCATTGCCCTACGTTAAACAGCTCTTTTAAGAATTAAACATACTAAGACCCCCTAACAGTAAACCTCCCCCACCCACCAACCCCCCAAAATAAAAAACCTAACACTATAAAAACCTAAACTACCAATTGCCCTGAAAAAAGCATTTGTATGGGCATTGCCCTTAAAAGGGCATTTAGCTCTTTTTCAAAGTGCCCAAAAATCCCTAAGTTAAAAAATAAAACCCCCATAAAAATAAAAATAAACTTCCTGAAGTCCGGCGGAGAAGATCTTCCAGACGGGTCCATCATCTTCATCCACAGCGAAGGCTGCACAGAGCGGAGATGCGAAGCAGTTTTTCCAGATGTGGTGATCCTCGGAGGCGGCGATGGTCCTTGGCGGTGGTTGCCGGTGGCTGGTGCTCCTCGGCAACGTGGAGGTTCCTCTTCATGTGATCCTCTGCCGCACAGTGAAGATTAAATCCAAGGTACCCCATATTTATTGGGGTACCTTGAAATTCCTATTAGCTGACATTTTCACATCAGCCAATAGGATGAGAGCAAGTTAAATCTTATTGTCTGGTGAACAGCCAATAGGATGAGAACAAGTGCCAGCCAATAAGATTTCACTTGCTCTCATCCTATAGGCTGATGTGAAAATGTCAGCCAATAGGAATTTCAAGGTATCCTAATAAATATGGGGTACCTTGGATTTAATCTTCAGTGTGCAGCAGAAGATTGCATGGCGAAGAACCTCAACGCTGCCGTGGAGCACCGCTGCCAGGAACCGACGCCAAGGACCATCGCCGCCTCCGAGGAGCGCCACATCAGGAAACACACCTTCGCTGTGGATGAAGATGATGGACCCTTCTGGAAAAAGATCTTTGCCGCCAGACTTCAGGACCTGTGAGTATCTATTTGGGGCTTTAGTGTTAGTTTTTTTTTTAACTTAGGCTTTTTTTGGGAACTTTGCAAAAAGCTAAATGCCCTTTTAAGGGCAGTGCAAAATAGCTAAATGCCCTTTTCAGGGCAATGGGTAGTTTAGTTTTTTTTTAGTGTTAGTTTTTTTTTTTTGGGGGGGTTTGGTGGGTGAAGGGTTTTACTGTTAGGGGGTCTTAGTATGTTTAATTTTTAAAGTAGCTATATAGCTTAGGGCAATGCCCTACAAAAAGCCCTTTTGAGGGCTATTGGTAGTTTAGCATTAGATTAGGGGGTGCTTTTATTTTTGGGGGGGCGTTTTTATTTTCATAGAGATTAGGTTTAATTTTTTAAACTTTGGTAATTTGTTTTTTTTTCTCTGTAATGTTAGCCTTTTTTATTTTTTGCAATTTTAGCTTTTGTTTTGTAAACTTACGGCTAGATTACGAGTTTTGCATTATGAGGGGTACGGTACTAACTTTGTTGTCACCGCTCACTTACCTACAGCGCTGGTATTACAGGTTTTCCTAAACCCGGCGTTAAAAGGCAAGAAGTGAGCATAGAGCAAAATTGAGCTCCATACCACACTCCAATACCAGCATTGCTTAAATCAACGGTAAGCTGGTTGTACGTGCTCCATAGACATCAATGGGGAGAGCCGGCTGAAAAAAAGCCTAACACCTGCAATAAAGCAGCGTATAGCTCCGTAATGCAGCCCCATTGATTCATATGGGGAAACACATTTTATGTTTACACCTAACACCCTAACATGAACCCTGAGTCTAAACACCCCTAATCTTACACTTATTAATCCCTAATCTGCTACCCCCAACATCGCCGACACCTACATTATACTTATTAACCCCTAATCTTCTCCGGACAACCGCTGCACTCATGCATTGCAAACACTAGTTAAATAGTATTAACCCTTAATCTGCCATCCCTAACATCGCCGCTACCTACCTACATTTATTGACCCCTAATCTGCTGCCCCCAACGTCGCTGCCACTATACTAAATTTATTAACCCCTAAATATAAATAAAACCTATTATTAATAACTAAATAATTACTATTTAAAACTAAATACTTACCTGTAAAATAAACCCTACGTTAGCTACAATATAACTAATAGTTATATTGTATCTAGCTTAGGTTTTATTTTTATTTTACAAGCAAGTTTGTATTTATTTTAACTAGGTAGAATAGTTACTAAATAGTTATTTACTAACTACCTAGCTAAAATAAATACAAATGCACCTGTAAAATAAAACCTAACCTAAGTTACACTAACACCTAACACTACACTACAATTAAATAAATTGCCTAAATTAAATACAATTAAATAAATGAAATACAATTACCTAAATTACAAAAAAAACACTAAATTAAACAAAATAAAAAACAAATTACAAGATATTTAAACTAATTACACCTAATCTAGTAGTCCTATCAAAATAAAAAAAGCCCCCCCAAAATTAAAAAAACCTCTAGCCTAAACTAAACTACCAATAGCCCTTAAAAGGGCCTTTTGTGGGGCATTGCCCCAAAGAAATCAGCTCTTTAACCTGTTAAAGAAATACAAATAACCCCCCCAAAAGTAAAACCCACCAGCCACACAACCAAACCCCCCCAAATAAAACCCTAGCTAAAAAAACTTAAGCTCCCCATTGCCCTGAAAAGGGCATTTGGATGGGCATTGCCCTTAAAAGGGCATTTAGCTCTATTGCAGACCAAAGCCCTAACCTTAAAATAAAACCCACCCAATAAACCCTTAAAAAAACCTAACACTAACCCCTGAAGATCCACAGTTTTGAAGATCTAACATCCATCCTCAATGAAGCTGGGAAAAGTCCTCATCAAAGTGGCAAGAAATCCTCAATGATACCAGGAGAAGACCTCATCCAAGCCGGGAGAAGTGTCCTCCAGATGGGCAGAAGTCTTCATCCAGACGGCAGAAGTCGTCACCCAGAGGGCATCTTCTATCTTCATCTTCATCCATCCGGATTGAAGTTCAATCCTATTGGCTGATTGCATCAGTCAATCAGATTTTTTCAACTTTAATTCTATCAGCCAATCGGAATCTAAGGGATGCCATTTTGGATGACATCACTTAAAACCTTCATTCGTCGGGTAGTCATCGGAAGAAAAGGATGCTCCCCGTCGGATGACTTGAAGATGGACCCGCCTCCGCGCCGGATGGATGAAGATAGAAGATGCCATCTGGATGAAGACTTCTGCCTGTCTGGAGGACCACTTCTCCTAGCTTGGATGAAGACATCTCCCGGCTTTGTTGAAGACTTCTTGTCGCTTCGATGAGGACTTCTCCTGGCTTCATTGAGGATGGATATCGGATCTTCAAAACTGTAAGTGGATCTTTAGTGTTGGGTTTTTTAAGGGTTCATTGGGTGGGTTTTATTTTTAGGTTAGAGCTTTGGGCTGCAATAGAGCTGAATGCCATTTTAAGGGCAATACCCATGCAAATGCCCTTTTCAGGGCAATGGGGAGCTTAGGTTTTTTTAGTTAGGGTTTTATTTGAGGGAGTTGGTTGTGTGGGTGGTGGGTTTTACTGTTGGGGGGGTTTGTTTGTATTTTTTTTTGACAGGTTAAAGAGCTGATTTCTTTGGGGCAATGCTCTGCAAAAGGTCCTTTTAAGGGCCATTGGTAGTTTAGTTTAGGCTAGAGGTTTTTTTTTAATTTTGTGGGGGGGCTTTTTTATTTTGATAGGGCTATAGATTAGGAGTAATTAGTTTAAATAACTTGTAATTTCTTTTCTATTTTGTGTAATTTAGTGTGTTTTTTTTTGTAATTTAGGTAATTGTATTTAATTTAGTTAATTGTATTTCATTTAGGTAATTTATTTAATTGTAGTGTAGTGTTAGGTGTTAGTGTAACTTAGGTTAGGTTTTATTTTATAGGTAAATTTGTATTTATTTTAGCTAGGAAGTTAGTAAATAGTTAATAACAATTTAGTAACTATTCTACCTAGTTAAAATAAATACAAACTTGCCTGTAGAATAAAAATAAAACCTAAGATAGCTACAATGTAACTATTAGTATTTTGCTAGCTAGCTTAAGGATTATTTTATAGGTAAGTAGTTTTAAATAGAAATTATTTAGTTATTAATAGTAGGTTTTATTTAGATTTAATTTAATTATATTTAAGTTAGAGGGTGTTAGGGTTAGGGTTAGACTTAGATTTAGGGGTTAATAAATATAGTATAGTGACGGTGACGTTGGGGGCGGCAGACTAGGGGTTAATACATGTAGGTAGGTGGCGGCGATGTTAGGGACAGCAGATTAGGGGTTAATAAAATTCAACTAGTGTTTACGATGCGGCAGTGCGGCAGTTTAGGGGTTAATATGTTTATTATAGTGGCAGTGAGGTCGGAAGCGGCAGATTAGGGTTAATAATTTTATTTTAGGGTTTGCGATGCGGGAGGGCCTCAGTTTTGGGGTTAATAGGTAGTTTACGGGTGTTAGTGTACTTTTTAGCACTTTAGTTATGAGTTTTATGCTACAACTTGTGTAAAACTCATAACTACTGACTTTACAATGCATTACAAAACTTGCGGGATAAGCTGTACCGCTCACTTTTTGGCCTCAAAAAAAGAGCTTGTAATACCGGCGCTATGGAAGTCCCATTGAAAATAAACTATACGCAAATTGCGTAACTTGATTTGCAGTAAGGCCAAAAAAGTGTGCGGGACAGCTGTAACTACAAGACTTGCAATACCAGCGGTAGTGAAAAAGCAGCGTTATGAGCCTTAACGCTGTTTTTTTACTCATAACGCAAGACTCGTAATCTAGCCATTAGATTTTTAAAATATTTTATAATTTTAGGATTTAAAAAAAAAAAAATAATAATTAGATTTTAAATTATTTTAAAATTAAAATTTTATTACAGTTAATTTATGGGTGTGTTAGGTTAGGGGGGATAGTTATTAGAAAAAATAGTTTGTGTTCTGAGTGAAGGTTGGCGGCTTATAGGTTAATTGTTTAAATTAGAATTTTGCGTTGTGGGTTATTTGCGGTTTAAAATTTAATAATAAAATTAGTTTATTTTTTTTTTAAAAGTGGATAATTAATACATTTTTAAATTATATATTTCGATCTGTGTATTTGGCGGTTTAGTGGTTAATGCGTGTATTATGTAAATTTAGATGTGGGGGGTTCTTGGATTAGGTGTTATTAATTTTATTTTTACTTGCAATATTTTGGGGATGGCGGACATAGTGGTAAAGAAGTGTTAGGTTTATTATTGGGAGCGCCTCTGACTACACATTATTTATACAGTTACAATGCATAGTGACTGCATAAATAATGTAGACACTGACACTATAATAATAGGCATTTGTAATATATATATATAATGTACATACTGAAGTGCATGTATAAGTGTCAGTTTGTACATGATTGATATAAATGCTTATTTTTTCAGTGTCTACATTATTGATACAGTAACTCTGCATTGTTACGTTATAAATTATGTGTGGGCGGAGTTACGGAAATTTCCAATCGCAACTTACGAAAATATTTAACAAGTATAGGAATTAACATATATGTCAGTGTCAATCAAAACAGTGCACGTTTGTGGAAAGGCACGCCTCTCGCTCGCGGCAAATCACGCATGCCGCTTGCAACTAACCACGCCCCTTCCTCGCGCCATTTAGATATTTAAAATATTACAGGGACACTGATTCAGATAGAGCATGACATTTTAAGCAACTTTCTAATTTAATCCTATTATCAAATATTTTTCATTCTCTTGGTATATTTATTTGAAATGCAAGAAGGTAAGTTTAGATGATGGCCTATTTTTGGTAAACAACCTGGCTTGTTCTTGCTGATTAGTGGATAAATTCATCCACCAATAAAAAAGTGCTGTCCAGAGTCCTGAACAAAAAAAAGGTTTAGATGCCTTATTTTTCAAATGAAGATAGCAAGAGAACGAAGAAAAATCATAAATTACATGCTATATCTGAATCACAAAAGAAAAAATGTGGGTTCAGTGTCCCTTAAAGGTTTAATATTATCAGTTACTTTAATAGCAGAAGATCGTATTTTGTTTAACTTTTTAGCCTTTTTCAAAGCTTTAGTGGTGACAAAAAAAAAAAAAAAAACATAGGACATTTCACATCATAAGCTTTTTGGAAAGCTAAAGAAAAAGAACATAATGTTATAAAGCTTTTTTAAAAGCTAATGTACTTAAAAAAATAAACAAAAAATAATAGTTTTTTGCTACATAAGCAGCACAGTAAAATATAAAATGTATTAATATATATATAAAAATATAAAGTATAATCTTTATTAATAAGGTATACTATTTTTTAATAAAAAAAAAATGTTTAGTTTTATTTCTTTCAAAAATAATTGTAAATTCAACTATAGTTAAGAAAGACATAGCAAATAGGGGTTGCTACATCTGTAGAATATGTTTTAGATATTAAAGGGACAGTCTACACCAGAATTTTTATTGTTTTAAAAGATAGATAATCCCTTTATTACCCATTCCCCAGTTTTGCATAACCAACACAGTTATATTAATTTACTTTTAACCTCTGTGATTATCTTGTATCTAAGCCTCTGCAAACTGCCCCTTTATTTCAGTTCTTTTGACAGACTTGCCGTTTAGCCAATCAGTGCCTGCTCCCACATAACTTCACGTGTACGAGCACAGTGTTATCTATATGAAATACATGAACTAACACCCTCTAGTGGTGAAAAACTGTTAAAATGCATTCTGAAAAGAGGTGGCCTTCAAGGTCTAAGAAATTAGCATATGAACCTCCTAGGTTAAGCTTTCAACTAAGAATACCAAGAGAACAAAGCAAAATTGGTGATAAAAGTAAATTGGAAAATTGTTTAAAATGACATGCTCTATCTGAATCACGAAAGTTTTTTTTTGGCCTAGACTGTCCCTTTAAGGACAGTAGTCTGTCCAAATAAGTCCTTCAATTTTAACTTTAGATTACATATACAGTATATTTCATAAATATATTTAGGAAATCTGATCCTCAAAAAATGGTGTTACAACACCTGTAGATGAATTTATATATAGAGAGAGATGAAAGCAGCATAGCTAATAAAAGTGTTGCTATATCAATATCATTATAACAAAAATAAATATTATTGCTACATCAGTAGCCTTATTATCCTATAATATAAAAGACCAAGTGTGTTTGTCCGAAGCTGTCATGTGCAGTAGAGACTGCGCAAGGACAAACACACCTGGCCTTCTACATACTAACCTCCTTGCATCTAGACCGGGTGTGAGATGCGGACGGGGCCAGGCGTGATGCAGACTGGGCCGGACGGGGACGGGTGTGCCATGGGCGGGGCCGTGAGAGAGCTCAAAAGAAGGGGGATAAAGAGAGAGCAAAAGAGAGGGAGATAGACAGCAAAAGAGAGGGGGAGAGAGCAAAAGTGAGAAGGGGAGAGAGAGAGCAAAAGAGGGGGGATATAGAGAGCAAAAGAGAGGGAGAGAGACAGCAAAAGAGAGGGTGAGAGAGAGTAAAAGAGAGGGAGAGAGTGCAAAAGAGAAGGGGGAGAGAGCAAAAGAGAGGAGAAGAGAGAGCCCAAAAGAGAGGGAGGAAAAGAGAGGGGGGAGAGAGAGCAAAAGAGAGGAGGATAGAGAGAGCAAAAGAGAGGGACAGCAAAAGAGAGGGGCGAGAGAGCAAAAGAAAGGGGGGAGAGAGAGCAAAAAAGGGGGAGAGGGAGAGAGAGAGAGCAAAAGAGGGGGGATAGATAGAGCAAAAGAGAGGGGGAGAGACAGCAAAAGAGAGGGGGAGAGAGAGCAAAAGAGAGGTAAGTATTAGACATATCTGATGTATTTGCCTTGTACTCGCTCTTGACAGGGGCTTGTGTAGGTAATGATGCCTTTTGTCAGTGGTAGAAACTTTCACTCCTTTCACTTCCCAGGTTGGTCATTGTGTGATCTCACCATTTTGCACTGGTTGCTGTAGGAAGGCTAAGGAAGACACAGGCTTAATGTTCAAAAAACGGCAAGATTACACAGTGACCAACCTGGGAAGTGAAAGGAGTGAAAGTTTCTACCACTGACAAAAGGCATCATTACCTACACAAGCCCCTGTCAAGAGCGAGTACAAGGCAAATACATCAGATATGTTTAATACTTACCTCATACGGATTGAGGTAACATAAAGTGAGTTGACACCCAAAAGGGGATTAATGAAGGGGATCAACACATATCTACTTATATAAGAGAACTTACTCTTTATGTTAATCATTTATTCTTACTGTGACCAGGGAGACGGTACCTTTGCTTCATGTCCCAATAAGGGTCTCTCACACGTTTAAGCTCACATACTATTTTGTTCAACATCTGTATGCAATACTAGCACATTGTATTAACTAGCGCTTTCTATACCCTTGTTTGTTGTATTACTGTAAAGAGAGATATCTGAGGAGCTTTTAGAATTAGCTGCAGGTTTTTCTGTTTGCAAAAAGTGCAATAATACTTCCTAAAGAATTAAGGGATTCTTTGCAAATATATATATACATATATATATATATATATATATATATATATATATATATATATATATATATACAAATTTTTTAACTTTGTGTGTATATATAAGGATATTTAACATATTGTGATAAATCCTCTACTGCCCAATACTTGGAGCGCTCCGAAATCTTGTTTTTTTTGGGCTAGTCCAGGAACCCTACTTTTTTAAGGATATATATATATATATATATATATATATATATATATATATATATATATATATATATATATATGTGTGTGTGTGTATCTCAATTTAAAAGCCCTTAGACTGAATTCTTTTTTCTAACACCTGAGACCTCCTATCTTTGAGCCTTTATGACTTTTTTGTGCAATATTATTATGTAATATTTTTTATAAGTTGGGGTTATTATGTTATTATGAGTGTAAGTGTACTTTAGAATGTATTTTTGAAGTGTTTTGTGACAATTTTTTAATGAAACAGCTAACCAGAGTTCTTAAGTCCCAGTAATATTTCTAGCATAAATCACTTGAGCGAAATTGCGTTTACTTTCAACTTGTAATACCAGCGGTAATCCCGATAAACGCAATCCCCCACGATAAACCCCCTATTGCTTTGGCACTCCATTCATAAAATAGCTTCAAATAAGTGTGAAAAATTACAAAGTTTTTAGTTTAATGCACATAATTAAATATTATAATGTGAATTAATGTTTCAGTTGTATGTACAATTAATAAATCAAGTTGCTCCAGTTTACTGTTGGTTCTAATGACATGCATTAGTAGTTAGTAGACATATGCATTTGGCAAATTCAGGGGAATGAAATGGGAGAGGAACAAACTATTATAGGAATGCTTAGTTTTGTTTTTTTTGCTAGTTTTTTCTGTAACAAAACAAAAGAGAAGAACACAGAGCAAAGGGGTGAATGAGTTAATTTTGTTTGGCTAATAAGCTCATTAATTTGCAGTGATGTATAAGGGGTGTGACCATTTATGTGTCCAACATCCCCTCTCCATTCTTGCCAGTATATTACTAATGATTAATGTTAGGGACAACAAGAGCTAGATTATGAGTGGAGTGCTATATAGCGCTTCTGCTTGTTCGCTAACTTTGCTAGACGTTGGCTTTTGTGCACGTCGGATTCTACTTGTATCACAAGTTGAAAGTAAAACTTATCATGACCGCATTCTTCTCCTATAGACTTCAATGGAGCATGAATACTGCATCAACAAAACAACTAACACCCATACTGGAGTTATTTAAGGCACATTAAACACTAAATAGATGCTAGATAGAATTAAGCATTCAAAGAAAAGATAAATCTGAGAATAAAATGAAGATGGAATTCTTTAAAGTTTAATGAGTTGTTTAACCCCTTAACGACTACAACATACCCTGTACATTGCTGGCCGTTAATGGTTTACTTGTTAATAATAGATAGCACACTATTATAGCCTCCCTCATTCCTACTGATCACTGGAAATAGCTATTAAAAATGCAATACCCATAGAAATAATAGTGACGTACAGGGTAAGTGGCTGGTCCTTAAGGCGTTAAATATTGACAAAACAAGTGTAAAGTTTTAGGGCTAGATTATAAGTGGAGCGCTAATTTATTGCGCTCCTGCAAATGGGCAAATTTGCCAGTTTGTGGGAGCACAATAATTATCCAGTCATTACATGTGGCTGGTTACTGCTAACTCAAGCTCACGGTAGCAATTAGTGCTCCGAAAATTAACAGGAGATACAGTCTCTGGTTAATATTCTAAAACTGCCCAAAATGCCCTCAAAATAGAAGGCATTATAGTTTTTATTTAAAAAAAAAATGCTACAAAAAAGATGGTGGGAGTGGGGTGTTAGAAAAAAAACAGCACTGAAAAGTGCCTTTACATTGCAGTCTATGGGAACTGTGTGTTCTCATAGGGGTAAATTTAACAAATGCCGGACGGACATGAATCGCTGCAGTCAATCATGTCCACCTGAAATCGCTAAATTTAATATTGCACAAGCTTGTGCACCTAAAAGATGGCAGACAAGTTAAGGAGCAGCAGTATTACAACATGTTCAGTACGTATAAACTGATAATGAGCAGAGAGAGAAGGTTAAAATCATGCCCATAATGAGTCCTGATACACACCAGGAGAAAAAAGGAAGGAGCAGCAATGCACTACTGTTTTCTAACTGAACATGAGCATGCATGAGCCAATGACAATCAGTATATATATATGCAGCCATAAATCAGCAAGGGAGGAAGCAAATTAAATAATAGAAGTAAATTGAAAAGTTGTTTAAATTTGTAGGTTCTGAGTAAACCACAATTGTCTATCTATGACTTTACTGTCCCTTTAATGATATTGCTAATTTTGTAAAGTACTTGTTCTAGCACACAACCTTGATAATAATAATGCAAACTATGATATAAAGCTAGCTAAGAAACTAGAGAACAAGTTGCTGTATACTTATTTTTTTTTTTGCATATTAATAAACATTGAAGTTATTTAGGGTTGAAATTAATTTTCTTTTTAAGAACCATCTTAACCCTTTAAGGACACAGCTTTCAGTTTGCTCAATTGTTTTATGACGGAAAAATTCCGTCATATGTCCTTAAGAGGTTAATTAACATTATGTCCCACTATGCACTTGCATGCAATTTGATTGTCCCACATATAGGGGCATATGTATCAAGCTCCGAATGGAGCTTGATGCCCCGTGTTTCTGGCGAGCCTGCAGGCTCGCCAGAAACAGCAGTTATGAAGCAGCGGTCACAAAGACCGCTGCTCCATAACCTGTCCGCCTGCTCAGAGCAGGCAGACAGACATCGCCGGAAATCAACCCGATCGAGTACGATCGGGTTGATTGACACCCCCCTGCTGGCGGCCTATGTGAGCTGCTGGTGCAATGCTGAATACGGCGAGCGTATTGCTCGCAGTATTCAGCGAGGTCTGTCGGACCTGATCCGCACTGTCGGATCAGGTCCGACAGACCTTGATAACTAGAGTCCACAATATAGGATGTCTCACAAATATAATCTGCCATAATTAAGCCAATTATAAATATCCAGTGACAGCAGACACTTAGTATATATAATATTAGACAATACGCTGTGCTATAAAGTATTTTTACCCACTTTGTCCCTATAACAATAACAACACCTACACTATCCATATCTCACCCTCCCTTCTCTCATCCCCTATGGTGTCCTCTCACAAACTACTCTGTCTCCTTAGAAACACTTCCCCATCTAACTCTACTGTCTCTAATCATACCCGACCCTACAAGTCTCACTCTCACCTCCTGTCACTCACACTCATACTACTGCTTGCTGCTGGTGACATCTCTCCTAACCCTGGCTCTGCAGCGATCACCAAACTTCCACACTCTTGCCCCCTGTCTCCCACTGCAAAAACTCTAGGTCACGCAATACTAACAACCTCATCTCCATTAACCCACAGCGATTATCCCCTCTTTTTACTTCTCTGGAATGCACGCTCTGCCTGTAACAAACTTACAACTGTTCACATCCTGTTTGTTTACAGTACTTTAAACCTTTTAGCAATTACTGAAACATGGCTATCTTCCTCTGACACTACCTCTATTGCTGCTCTCACACTTGGTGGTCTCCACTTTAGTCACACACCTAGGCCAGTTGAGAGACATGGTGGCGGTGTTGGGATCTTACTTTCCCCCTCCTGCTCCTATCAGTACCTATCTCAGTTTCCATCTCTATACTTTTCTTCCTTTGAAATCCACTGCATTCACCTGTTCTCCCCCCTGTTCTCCACTGGCAGTTATCTATTGCCCCCCCACCCCCCCGGACCCACCTCCCAACTCCTTGACAACTTTGCTGCCTGGCTTCCTCACTTTCTCTCTACAAATACAGCTACTCTAATTCTTCGGGACTTCAACATCTCCATCGATAACCCATCTGCCCCTGCTACCTCTAAATTTCTCTTACTCACTAACTCCTTCGGACTCTCAAAATCCACCCTATTCCCTACTCACCGCAATGGACACTCTATTAATCTGGTAGTCTCCTATCTCTGCTCTATATCTGATTTTACCTGTCACCCATTTCCCATCTCAGACTACCATGTAATGCTCGTGGGATATTTCCCTATCAGACCAAACTAGGCCAGTAGTCTTCTTATCCCATTGTCAAGTGGAAGGATAAGGAAATATCCCAGAACAAAGTGAGTTTAAGAAATTAGGTAAGCAGAACTCACGGTAGAAAGGGTAGTCCTTCACGGCAATAAGATTAAGGCAGAGAATGGTTAGAGACAGACAGAGTTCAGCAACATAAAGGGAATCCAGCAGTATAGCAGTTCAGGGGTAAACCAATAGAATGATCAGGAACAGGCAGAGGCCAGCAACAAAAGGTAATCCAGCAGTTTAACAGTTCAGGGGTAAATCAATAGAATGGTCAGGAACAGGCAGAGGTCAGCATAAAAAGGTAATCCAGCAGTTCAGGGGTAAACCAATAGAATGGTCAGATAGGCAGAGTTCAGTAATGATAAGGCAATCCAGCAATTCAAGGGTTAAACAGAGTGGTCAGACAGGCAGAATTCAGCAATGATAAGGCAATCCAGCAATTCAAGGATTAAACAGGCAGAGTAGTCAGAGAGGCAGAATTTACTAACGATAAGGCAATCCAGCAATTCAAGTAATAAAGCACCTAGGAGCACACACAGTAACACCTATACTTGGGAATGAACGCAGGAAACAGAGGTACTTACATAGGGGTGGATTTGCACCAGGGAGGGCACCCAGCTGCAATCAGGACCGGCCTCAGAGTAACTGGACGTGTGGTGATGACGTCATCACCGCTCGCCAGAAGCGGAACCGGAGCGGCATGACACACCATCTGCTCACCTTTTATCTTAACATACAGGCTAAACCAGCTTCTCTCCTTCGGCCCCTCACCTGTAGAAATCTGCACACTGTGGATCCTCTCCAACTTTCCAACCTTATTCAAAAACACCTTCCCCACACTTCCACAATATCCTGCCTGACCTTGCTACAACCCACTATCACAATTCTCTCTCTTCTGCACTTGACACTCTTGCTCCTCCCCAAATATGCAAAGCCTCACATCGTCAGCTCCAGCCCTAGCACTCTCAGCAAACATGCCAACTACAAAAATAATCCTGTGCTGCTGAACATGCCGGGAGGAAATCCGGCTCTAAACCTGATTTCATCCACTATAAGTTCATTCTTTATTCTTACACCTCTTCCCTTCACTTAGATAAGCAAACCTATTTCTCTTCTCTTATATCTACTAACTTGTCAAACCCTAAACTACTCTTCTTCATTTTCAACTATCTCCTCTATCCACCTGCACCACCCTCTTCATCTGCATTTAGTGCTCAAGACCTGTCTGACTACTTTTTAAATAAAACACTCACCATCCGAAGCAACATCCCAAAACCAGCCTGCAATCTCCCAACTTCTCTCCCAGTCACCCCCTCTGCCACTTGCTGCTCCCTCCCCCCAACCACTGAGAGTGAAGTGGGTTCCCCACTGATAGTGAAGTGGGTTCCTTAATGTGTTCCTCACACCTCACTACCTGCCCACTTGACCCTATTCCTTCACATATAATATCTTCTGTGTCTTCTCTGTTTTCTACCCTCACTCATTCATTCCCATCTTCCTTCAAACATGCAAAGGTCACCCACATCCTCAAAAAAAAATCCCTCGAACCTAACTCTCCTGCAAACTACTGCCCCATATCACTGCTTCCGCTAGCTTCAAAAGTCCTTGAAAAACTAGTTTTCAATCACCTAACCCACTTTATGTCCTCCAACTCACTGCTTGACCCCCTGCAATCTAGCTTCCATCCCCAACACTCAACTGAGACTGCCCTCACCAAGGTTACTAACGATCTCCTTTCTTATAAAAACAACGGCCACTACACTATACTCATCTTACTTGACCTCTCTGCTGCCTTTGACACTGTTGACATCCCCTCCTCCTACAGACGCTCAGCTCTCTTGGGCTCTGTGACACTGCCCTCCCCTGGATTCACTCTTATATCTCTAACAGATCCTTCTATGTCTCTTTTTCTGGTGACTCCTCCTCTCCATTGCCTCTGTCCTCTACTTTTCTCTATTTACACTTCTTCACTGGGTAAACTTATCAACAGCTGTGGCTTTAACTATCACCTCTATGCTGATGTTACCCAGATCTACTTATCCACCCCTGCACTCTATCCTTCTGTGAATTCTCACATCAGCAACTGCTTATCCGGCATCTCCTCCAGGATGGCCTCTCACCACCTTAAAATAAACATATCCAAGACTAAACTACTTCTAACCCCCCTCTAATTCTACTCCAGTTTCTAAATTTTTTTTTTTTTTTTAAATTCCATCTTTATTGATTGTAGGTACGAAATAAAGAAAAGGTTACAAACAACGGTACACTTACCGTAAAAGGGTTACAATTCGTTAGTCGTACTTTCAGTTACAAGGGCGTTCCAAGATGGTAATTTATATAACTAAATATAACACATCACAAGTACAGAGAAAAAAAAAAAAAAAAAAAAAAAAAACCAAGAAAACAAAACATTACTGGCCGATAGAATTATCTCAACTACTCGAGAGAGTAGTATACACCATGGATGATTAAACATGTATTGAACTTAAATTTCCACCTCCAAACAGCTCTTATAATTGCATGTTAGACTAGGGGTTTCAGCTCATTTCAGTTATGGTATTAGTCGTAACATCTAACAGATATATGGAGCAGCCCATATGTTATCCTCTTCACAGAGGGGGAGCCCCCCCGTCTCCACGCATCACGTTGGATCAAGGTCTGACTGTGCTAAAGTCAGGTTGGGCTGGGGTCTAGTCGGTATCAGTGATTCTTCCCAAAGGAATCTCATATTATGGAAAAATTCTAGCCTAAGCCTTTTAAGATACATACCCAAACTCCTCTAGGCTTAGCAACTCATCAATTTTGGCTAACCACATTTGTCCAGTCGGGGGAATAGGTGATTTCCATCTTAAGGCTATCAGAGCCTTGGCACCATTAATTCCAACCTGTAGCACTTGCCTCCTAAGTTTACATGGTATGTGAGGGAGTCTGTTTAGCAATGCTATCTGGGGTGTCAAGCGGAGATCTGTGATTAGGCTGTTCCTGAAATGGTCCTCTATGTATTTCCACAGTTGTTTTACTATATCGCACTCCCACCACATATGGAGGTAACTACCTCTTTTTTTACAACCCCTCCAGCACAGGTCGCTGGAGCTTGGGTAAATAGAATGTAGTCTTGTCGGGGTTAGGTACCAAGGTGTTAATACTCTAAAGTTTAATTCTAGAATTTTTGGGGAGGTTGACGATTTTTTAGTGCAATGAAATATTGATCCCCATTGCTCTGCACTGTTCTCTGTGCCAATTAATGGTGTATGTAGGAAGTTCATCTCTCATATAAGTCTGTAGCATATAGCGCATTTTGGAAAGTGTGTGGGGTGTTGGTACACTGGCTGAACAGAGTTTCTCGAATGTGGTCATTGGTCTCAAAAAGTCTATCTTAAATGGTGTAGTGTGGAGAAAGTGTGTAAGCTGCATATATTTTAGCCACGGGTGATACGTGCCATGTGCCACTTCCTTTAACTCCTCTCTGTTCCTGAGTTTGCCATCTCTTAGAAACTCTTTTAATGGAGTGGTGTATCCCGATTCTTTTCCTCTCTGAAAGTCTTTATCTAGTCCTCCTATGAGTTCCGCGTTTAGTGGGATAGGGAAGAGGGGGGATCTAAGCCCTGAGATATCTTGCCTTTTATGTTTAATTGTGTCCCATGCCTCAAAAAAATATTTATGTATAGGAAGTATTGTGCAGCGTGGGGGTCTCAAGGATTTGGGGATACAGCAGAGAGCTCCCACCGAGGGAACCTTTAATATTTGAGAGTCTATTGCTATCCAGGCCTTATGCTCTGATGAAGTGTGCCAGTCATACACCCTCTGAAGCACTATAGCATAGAGATATACCCGAATATTCGGTAGACCCAGCCCACCTGCCAGAGTAGGTCTGTACATTGTGGTTTTGTTTACCCGGGGTTTGCTAGTGCCCCAGACAAACCTGTTTATGTAATTTTGGAGCCGTAGTGGGAACCAACCAGGTAATGCTATGGGAAGGGCTTGAAGTGTGTAAAGGACTCTTGGTAGTGTTGTCATTTTTATGCACTGTATTTTCCCCCACCAGGACAGGGGTTTTGTCGCCCAGGTATTTAATTATTTTTGCGTTGACAGCAAAAGATCTTCAAAAAATTTTTTAAAAAGGGTGGTAGGGCTCGGAGATAGATAAATGCCTAAATATTTTATGGAGTCTGTTCTAAGCGCGAGTGGGCAGATTTCTGCGAGTTTCATAAATTCCTCCCGTCTAAGGGACACATTAAGTAACTCTGACTTGGTCGTGTTTACTACAAAATTAGAGAATTTTCCGAATCTGTGGAGTTCGTGCAAAATTGCTGTTAGGGACTGTGCCGGGTCTGTGATAGTAAAGAGGACGTCGTCCGCATATAGGGCAACCTTGAAGCTATGAGGGCCAATTTCTATTCCTTTTATAGAATGATTATTTTGTACATGGGCTGCCATTACTTCCATTGTAAGTACGAACAACAGGGGAGATAGGGGACATCCCTGTCTCGTTCCATTTCTAATTTGGAACAGGCGAGAGAGGATACCGTTCGCCTTAACTTTCGCAGTGGGGTGTGCATATAAACTGAAAATTCTGTTAAGCATACGGGGTCCCAACCCAATAGCTAATAGGGTTTCTCTAAGGAACTGCCAATTGAGCCTATCAAAGGCCTTCTCGGCATCTGTTGCCAAGAAGACCGTTGGTATATTGTGACATTTAGAATAGGACATGAGGGTCAGGGCTCTTATTGTATTATCCCTTGCCTCTCTGTGGGGGATAAATCCGACCTGATCGGTGTGTATGATATTTTCTAGTAATTTGCTCAGTCTTTTGGCTAGGATCTTACCCAGGATATTTAGATCTACATTTAGCAGTGAAATGGGCCTATAGCTTTTAGGGTCTGTGGGTGTTTTGCCAGATTTTAATATGACTGAAATATGTTCTTGTTGCATTTCTGTGGATAGCGTATTCCCTTCGTCAATGGTTTGAAATAAATTCAAAAGGTGGGGGGCAAGCGAGGATCTAAATGTTTTATAATAAATACTAGTGAACCCGTCTGGGCCCGGGCTCTTTCTAGAAGGCAATTTCGCAATCACCGAAATAATTTCTTGGAGGGAAATGGGTGCTTCAAAGTCATCACGTAGCTGTGGCTGTATTTTTGGGAGATTAGCCTCTGTGATGTAAGCCTGGAGAGTAGTCAGTCTATTCGGGGATCTGTCTGTCTGCAAGTTATACAGTTCTGAGTAATAACTTTTAAACTGATCTGCAATTTCCCCACTATCTATTAGTTGTTGGCCTAACGGGGTTATCAGTTTATTAATGTGGGATTTCATTGACTGTTGGTTCAGTAGCCTAGCTAATCTAGGTCCCGCTCTGTTGTTCTCAAAGAAACACATTTTCTTCAATGCCAAATCTTTTCTCTGTGCTTCTTTGGATATTATGTTGTTAATATTCTGCCTAGTCTTGGTGACCTGCGATAGAAGTGTTCTATTTGACGGGTCGTGTTTGTGTTGTGTCTCTAAGCTGTGTAGTCGTGTTGTTAGGGACACTAATGAGGACTGATAGCGTTTTTTCATTTTGATTTTTTGTTTTATACATTCACCTCGGATAAACGCCTTGTGCGCTTCCCAAATAGAGCTAGGGTGTGAGTCTCCATTACAGTTAAATTGAAAGTATTCAGAAATTGCTTTTTGTAACCCTTCCTGGATTGGGGGGTAGTATAGGAGAGAGTCATCCATTTTCGAAGTAAAGGATGCTGTTGGTGTGTCAGGCCATTCTAAAACCAGACTTATGGCTGAGTGGTCAGACCATGCCGTGGGTTGGATGTCAGAGTCTTTTAAGAGAGACAGGTGGTTCCTGTCAATGAACAAATAATCTATACGGGTGTAAGTGGCCCAGGGGTGGGAATAGAAGGTGTAGTTGTGTTGTGTTGGGTGTTGTATCCTCCAAGCGTCTATGAGGCTTAATTCTTCTACGCAGGCAAGAAATGTGTTCGGCGTCCTAGTCCTAGCCTGCCCATGTTTTGTGGAGGAGTCCATGACTGGATCCAGTGTGGTGTTAAAATCCCCGCCCATCACTATTGGGCCTCTCCTGTGTTCTAAGATAAGGGAGAGCGCTCTTTGAAAGAACCTTCGCCTGCGACTAAAGGGAGCATAAACATTGACCAGGGTAATTGGGTTATTAAACAAAAGCCCTACTAGAATAATAATCCTTCCCTCTGTGTCTACAACTTTATTGTGTAGTTGAAACTGCAGATGTTTATGAAATAATATGCTAACTCCCTGTTTCTTGGTGTGGTATGCGTTATGATAGCTAATGGGGAAGTCTCTTGATGTCAGAGAAGGTTCTGAACTGGCTACGAAATGGGTTTCTTGTAGAAAAATAATAGAATGGGAGCTTTTAGCAAAATGTTTTAGGGCGACTGAACGTTTGCTAGGTGAATTAAGGCCCTTTGCATTTTGAGATATAATCTGTATGTTAGGTACCATCATGGTCTTTGAGGATAGTGAACGCTTGATGGGTCTGTCTTACCTGGGAAGGAGAGATGCACGGAGTTCAGAGAGGCCCCCCATGGTCAGAACACATCAGTATGGCTGTTGAGAAATATAGGTGGTCAGAGCTGGTGCGAAATCCCTGAAGTAGAGATCTAATGGAAATAAACATGGCAGTACAATCAGTCAGTACAACAAACAAACAGAAATAAACACACAAATAGAACATAAGAGAAACATTTCTATTGTTACTCATTTAACTAAACAATAGGTGAGCGGGGGGAAACAAAGGCTGGTGACTTAGCCTTTCAACTCATTACTGGGTAAAAGATATTCTTGTATAATCAGGTTACCTAATGATTTCTGTCTCAATCAACTGGGTTTATATAGATAAAGCTGGACAGTCTTAATGATAAGTCCCGTGTCCAAACTATAAATTTTTCAATGAATAAAAGAAGCAAAGAAAAGTAAAGAAAACCTCTACTATCAGATATTTTCTCATGGTGGATCCTTTGAGTGGATAGGGGAATCTGGCATTGTGGTGTTTCTTCTCTTGGTTGGTCTAGTGGACCAGTTTCCTCTTTGTGGTTTAGGTGACGGTGGTCTCCTCTGATTTCCATCTCTTGTGGCTTCTGAGATCTTGGGTAAAGATGGGAGTGCAATGTTCAACTGCTTGCACAATAGCTCTAGGTCTTCCGGACCTCGATAGACAAAGGTTTTCTTGTCCTTCAGCACTTTAATAGCAAAAGGGAATCCCCATCTGTAGGCTATCCCTAAGTCTTGTAAGTGCAGGGTTAAATATCTAACCTCCTTACGTTTGGCCAGGGTGATCGGACTAAGGTCTGGGTATATTTGTAGGGCATCTTCTCCGAAGTAAATTGGAGACTTTCTCCTGGCTGCCTGCAGGAGCTTTTCTTTTTCCGTAAATCTATGGCAGCACAGGATGACGTCTCTTGGTGGCAGATTGTCGGGAGGTTTTGGCCTCAGGGCCCTGTGAGCTCTATCAAGAGCGATGGGTTCTTTCTCTGGGTCAAGCAGAAATTTAAAAAGGTTCTGAAGGTAGGAGGAAAGTTGTTGCGGGAGTATCTTCTCGGGGATGCCTCTTATCCTAAGGTTCTGTCTCCGTCCCCTGTTATCAAGGTCTTCCATTTGGACCTGTAGACGTTCAATGGCATCATGCTGGTATTGAAAAGCTTGTGTGGTGTTGTCTGCAGATTTGTTAACCTCCTCTATTTGCTCCTCCAGCTCAAGCACCCTGTCTCCCAGTTCACTGATATCTCTCTTCACTTCTGCTAGGCCATCCTTTATGGCTTTGCTGACTTGCTGTACAATAGCAGAAAGGTCTGCTTTGGTAGACAGAGTCTGGATGTCGGCACGTGTGATAGGGGTCATATCATCTGTAGCTGCAGCAGCGGCCTGAGGCATGAGATCTGGTGAATCAGGGGCCTGTAGTTTCAGTTCTCCAGGTTCATGTATCTTGGCTTTTAAAATAAGAGTTCAACTAGAGAGACGTCATAAGTTAACGGGGAAAGAGACAATACTACAGACCCTCCAAACTAAGAAAAACATGCTAGCGAAAATCTTAAACTCTCAGGCTGCAAGGGCAATTCAAAAGTTAAAGGCACACTATTTCATTTATGCCAACAAACCAGATAAATTTATGGCACATAAGATTAGGGAAAGGAGCAAGGCCTCATTCATTCCTATGATAGAAACAGAACAAGGGACAATGACTTCGGACCCACAAGAGATTGTAGACACATTCGCCAATTTTTATAGCAAACTTTACGATGGGAAAAAGGTCCTTCATAACACAGTAACAGACAAAAACACTGAAGAATTCCTTTCTGCTTGCTCACTAAAAGTTCTCACCAAAGAGCAAAGAGATAGTCTAAACGCCCCAATCACCACCTTGGAAGTAGTGAAGGCAGTGAAAGACCTTAAGCCAGGTAAAGCAGCAGGCCCCGACGGCTTCACAGGGGAATATTATAAATTGTTTCGCGGCACCTTAATACCACATCTGACTAAATTCTGTAATTATATCTTAGAAGGGAACTCTGTCCCGAGTGAGTTACAGCTAGCAAAGATAGTGGTGATCCCCAAACCTGACAGAGACCATAAAAGATGTAAAAATTATCGCCCTATCTCACTAATAAATCAGGATCTGAAATTGTTTACGAAGATATTAGCAAATCGACTTAAGGAAATTCTCCCTAGCCTAGTTCACCCAGATAAGGTAGGATTTATTAAGGACAGGGAAGCCCCAGATAATATTCGCAGAATCACTAACATTATCTATCATCTAGAAAGACAGGGGACGCCTTCTCTGCTGCTATCGTTGGATGCGGAGAAGGCGTTCGACAGAATTGACTGGAAATACATGACCAAGGTGCTGGGGAGAATGGGCTTTGAGGGCACCTTCATGACAGCGATTCGAGCTATATACTCGAAACCCCAAGCTCAGGTGACTGCGGGAGGCTATAGATCTGCCATCTTCCCCATACTTAATGGCACGAGACAGGGGTGTCCCTTGTCGCCTTTACTATTCGCACTCTGCATTGAACCTTTGGCCACCAGAATAAGAACGCACCCAGACATAGAGGGAGTTAAAACGACACATTCAGAATACAAATTGACCCTGTTCGCAGATGACATACTATTGTCTATCACAAAGCCTCTTATTTCCCTACCCAATCTATATGCAGTGTTGGCGTCCTTTTCGGCCATTTCAGGCTATAAAATTAACTCGGAGAAATGCGAGGTTCTCCCTATAGCTGTCCCTCAACAGACTAAGAAACTCCTGGAGTTAAATTTTGATTTTCGGTGGGTCAAACATACACTTAAATACCTGGGGATCAATCTCTCACAACAAACACAACTCTTATATAAATACAACTACATTCCTCTGTTTCAGAGAATTAGGCAGGATCTAGCAAAATGGCGCAAATATAATTTCTCTTGGTTGGGCAGATTGGCTGCGGTTAAAATGACCATCTTACCCCGACTACTCTACTTATTTAGGGCACTACCGATAAAGATTGTTACTGCAGACATTGAAAGGATACAGACAGATCTCTCAGCTTTCATCAGAGGTACTAAAATGGCAAGGATCTCTAAGTACTTAATACACAGACATAGATCACTGGGAGGGATCGGGGGACCTAATTTAATGGACTACTATAGGGCGGCCAGAACAGCACAAGATGCGATGATACTGAAGAGAGAGGGAGAGGCGGTCTGGGTTACCTTAGAGGCGGAATTAGAGGGACGGACTTACACAGACTCCATTCTCTGGGCCACACAACAGAATAAAGATGTCGACAGTCACACGAAAACATACACAGGAGCTCTCACTGTTCAGATATGGTCAAAAGTTAGAAAGAGAGAAGACATCTTCCCTAAGAACTCCCTACTAATGCCAATTAGATATCTTTTACATGGGGGAACGCATAAACACCTACAGAAGTGGGAAAATAAGGGCCTTTACAGAGTAGCAGACATAATAGAGAAGGGCGCATTGTTGCCTTTCTCTCATCTCCAAGAGAGGCTTGCACCACTAAAGCTACACTGGTTCATATACTTACAGCTGCAATCTTCCCTCCGAGAATTCCTTAAAAATGCTCCTAGGAGGATGACTACGACATTAGAAACCTCCAGCATCAGCTCACATAGACTTAAACACTCAATCTCCAAACTATATGTAACTTTCCAATCACCCCCACTGGCACCAAAAACACATATAATGATAGCATGGGAGAAGGAGCTGGGAATAGTGAAAGATAAACAGGAGTGGGAATTACTATTTCAATCGGGAGGCAAAGGCCTATTAAGCGTTGATTTAAAGGAGAACACACTGAAAACAGCCTTTAGGTGGTACCTGACTCCAGTCAGGTGTGCACACATTACACCACAGGGGAGCAACCTGTGTTATAGAGGGTGCGGACAGAGAGGCACTTACAAACACATGTGGTGGGACTGTGTGGCTGTGCAGGAAATATGGAAAAAGCTAGCTTCGTTTATAGGCCAACTGATAGATGAAGAGGTCACTCTCACGATACAACAGGCGCTACTACATGAACCCATAGAAATCTATCATAGACACTTGAACACTTTTATTAGAATTTTATGCACGATCACAAGGATATGTATCGCGAGATACTGGAAAATAGGAACACCAACATGGACGGAGATATACAATAAAATACAGTTCACCTACACCATGTATGAGGAAGCAGCAGGAATCCTTAATAATAGAGAGACATCACAAAAGGTATGGTTCTACTGGATAGGCAGACAAGTACAAGCATCTGAGGTCTGAAGCTCACACGAGCAGATGCGGGGTCGACGGGGGTGCGCCGTGGGAAGAGGTGTCTTCATTTCTCAGGTATGGTTCTACTCTCAGAGAGAGACACTATTTTATATGAATATAGGAGGAAAAGTTGATTTTGTTATATTTGTTGTTTTAATTATCAACCTTAATATGATTGAAGCGAGTACTACTCATCTCACCACTATGCAGCCCGCCTATCTAGCGGTACAAGAGGGGTTAAGAATAAAAGAAAAAGAAACTATGGAATGTTTAACTCACTTGGCAGTAGATAACCTGACAGAGAGGAGGGTTCGAATGCGGGTGGATGGATTATTAATATGTCAGAAATATCTATAGTTCAATGGAGATGAGAATGTAATGGTAAAAGTATTTTTTTTTTTTTTTATGTATGTATAAGGTAAAAATTTACCCCCTGTATTTATGTTCCCCTTCAGTGTCTTGTCTGTTTTATTTTTACTTTTGGCGACCATTTTGTGAGTCTTTTTATATATATATTTTTTGTTTTTCTTTTCTTTTTTTAGGGGTTGCAAATGAGGAGTAAGTGCTGTTTTACAGCGAGGGCTGTGATGATGCAGAGCTTCTAGAAAATTGCAAATTTCGTTCTGATTATCTCTGCTCCACAAACTACTAGTGGGTCTGTGGGGCCTAGTGACCTCTTCTATGTGAGTATGGAGGCAGATGGCAGTAAACTCTAGATCACAGATAATGTGCTTGTGGAAGGCCGGTCTGTAAGAAAGCTGAGGCCTCCGAGCAGGTAGATAATATAATGTCTTTGTTATTGAGTATAATCTGCTCCAGCAATGTGGCCGTATAGTGTAATTATATCTCACCTTCTGCGTGATGTTGAACGCATGGATCTGATATTGTACCTGCGTCACTCCGGGCAATTGGCCTAATGCACGCCACCTAGCTTATTCGTCTGTGGGCGGTAAGCGTCTCGGTCTCTCCTCTTCTAGTTGTAAACCGGGAGACCAGGACCCCGCAGCGCTGTGTCGGCACTTTTCTGATCGCCGCTGATAGGCCTTGCGCTGTGCCCTTTACCTCCGGGCTCCATTTCTATGTCAGCCAGTGGGGAGGTTAATGTCCAGCTTGCTATGTTTTGCAGCAGTGGTTGGTGACCCAATGATGGTCAGCTATGTGTTATAGAGTGCCCATTAGAGAGATCGTTAGCCGGAGCTCAAGTGTTGTGCGACCATTAGGCTTGCTGGTCGGCTCCGCCCCCCCAGTTTCTAATTTTTTTATCACTGTTGGCGGCACCATTATCTTCCCATCACCCCAAGTCTGCTGCATTGGAGTCACACTGGACTCAAATCTGTCCTTCATTCCCCACATCAAATTGTTCTCTTCATCCTGCCACAACCACCTACGCAATATCTACTTAACAGCTAATCCACTCCCTGGTAATTTCTACTACTGTATTAACCTACTAACTGACCTCCCTCTCTCCTGCCTCACCCCCCCCCCCTTCAATCCATCTGAAATACTTCTGCCAGGCTAATCCACCTCTCCCGATGCTCTGTATCTTCTGCACCTCTCTGTGAGTTCCTTTACTGGCTCCCCATTCACATCAGAATTAAATTCAAAGTTTTCACCCTGACCTACAAAGCCATCACCAATGCTTCCCCACCCTACCTGTCCTGAGGACTGGACTGGGAATAAAATGCATCCCTGTAAAATTTTGAGACCAGCCCTATTTTTCATTGAGCCAGTAGAATGCACATGCCCCATTTTTCTCAAAGGAACACTCCTCCCCCCAATATTGTTTTAAGAACTAAAATATATTGGTTTGTATTTAACAAAAGTGCCATATTGTTGTTATATAGGCAAACTACAACCCAATAGCCGCTATTAACCACCCCTTTAAATTGTTCCTTTCCAGTCCCAGCTGCTGCAACCCACCGGGAAATCTCCTGGTATCCTGGTAGATCAATCCAGCCTTGCCTGTCCTCCCTCATCAACAAATATACTCCAGCCCGCTCCCTAAGATCCAACAATGACCTGCACCCTGCCTCCTCTACAATCATCTCCTCCCATGCTAGACTACAGGACTTCTCTTGTGCAGCACCAACCCTCTGGAACACACTTCCTTGAGCTGTCAGACTTTCCCCTAACAAATTAATTTCACTTAACAAGCAGTTAACTCATCTAACTCCTAACTAACATCATTCTCACCTTTGCCGTCCCCACATCCAGTTTCCCATCCTCCCACCCATCTAGATTGTTCCCACGGAAATAGGGCCCTACGTTTCCCCTGTATTTGTCTGTAAAATGTTGTTTTATATTGTATTGTTTCACCATTGTACTTATATCTTTGTACCCATGGACAGCGCTGCAGAATCTGTTGGTGCTTTATAAATAAAGAATAATATTACTAATAATGAGGAAAAAAATCATAGCCTGATAATAACTTACAAACAATTGCTCAAATTAAACAAGAATATGACAGGTAAGGATTTAACCCCTTAGGATAAAATGTATCTAATTCTAGAATCCATTGTTTTTCCCTCTGCAATAAGACCTTACTGATGTCCTCCCTCTTTGAAAAGGTGGGATTTGATGAGTGGGGCATCACCTCAAACTTGATAGTGCATGCCCATTCTCCTAATAATGTGTAGCCACTGGTTGATTTGTCTTACCAGTTTCCAGCACATCCATTCTCATCATTAGCAGACATTCTAGGTTTACCCACAAAACAAAACCCACATGGGAATTTAATTAAAGGGGCATTGTGCTCTAACATATTCTTCCCTTTACTGTATTCCCAAAGGTCCATTTTACTTGCTGGAGTACAATTTTTTGCAAACGTATAATTTATCTTTTTTTATTATTTAAAAAAGTTACTTTTGCCTGTTATTTCCCTGCCTACACTGAAAATATAAGTAACAAGCAATTTCTCTGTAGAAAAGCTTTGTAAATAAGAAACAGTAGCACTGTCTAGGGCATGTGTGCAAGGAATCCACATCTGTTTTATTCTTAGGGAGACCCAACAGCAATTTGCATACAAAAAAGAAAATAGGGAGATGCACTCTTCTGAGACAGAACAAAAGCTGGAAAACTTCCTTGCTTGTTCATAAAAAAACAGCTGTCAATGACTATGTGCACTGCCCTAAGCAATAACTTTGTAGTATGCAGTTGGTTCCCACCATTTTCAGAATTTTGTAGTATATTTGGTTGTAGGTTTTGATTTCTTGCATCTCTAGGTTAGCAGCACATTCAGTGGTTTCAGATTCCTCAGAGTGCAAAAGAAGGCAGCTGCTCAAGTAGTTCAGCTATTTTCAGAATCAGATTACTTCTTGTGAAAGTGCAACACACTAAGACCTGTGCAAATCCAGATCTTAGTGTGTTGCACTTTAATAAGAAGAATTCCGGCACAGAAAAGAGACAAACGCTGCGAGGGGCTGTCTTCTTCCACATTCGGAGGCATCTGAAACATTTGAATGCACATGCCTATCTCTAGGGGGTCCATTTATTATTGTGCAGACGGACATGATCCTCTATAGCGAACCATGTCCGCCGCACATCGATAAATGCCAACAGCATACGCTGTCGGCATTTATCATTGCACTAGCAGTTCTTGTGAACTGCTGATGCAACGCCGCCCCCTGCAGATTCTCGGCCAATCGGCCACCAGCAGGGGTATCTATCAACCCGATTGTATTGGGTCGTGTTGATTTGCGGCAATGTCTGTCCGCCGCCTCAGAGCAGGCCGACAGGTTATGGAGCAGCGGTCTTCGGAGCTTGATAAATAGACCCCATTGTGTTTTTCAGCAAACACAAGAAAACTAAAGAGTTGAGATCAATCTCTCTTTAAGCATTCAAGGATGACTGTTGAAGAATAATTAGCAAATGAGTTTAGGTTGTTTGCTGGTCCAGATAAACCTTTGCCCTTTTGTTTCAGAATTGACAATGCCTGCTTAGCATGCAGTTTTCGGACATTTTCATTTATTATAAGCTTTGTTAAGAAAAACGCACACAATGAGAGTTACAAGAAGCTTAAATTTAAATTAAACATAGCTATTTCTTCCAATTTTTGTTCATATTAACTTCAAAATATTTAATAGGCTCTTAATATAACAGACTAGACCTGGGATCCTTTTGGGTAGCATGAAGCTAAAATATAGCTTCTGAAATATTAATAGTTAACAATTTATATATATATATATATATATATACATGTACAGTTAAGTAGCTGAAAAAATGTAAAATCATATTTATGCAATATTCATATTTAATAAAGTGTTTAATTGTGTATTTACTGTTAATATCTCAAATTATAATGTTTTTCACATGGGGAAATATGTACTAATTATAAGCAGAATTTACTATAGCGTGGCCGACATCGCTATAGCTCAACCTATAGTTTCAATGGTTATCGCAACTTCACTAAATAGTGCTATTACAAGTAGAGAGTTAAAGTTTGTGCTTGAGCGAAACGGAAACTGGACTAGAATATTTAGCACAGCATGGCATGCAACCTTCTTGTAAAAAGTAAAAAAAAAAATGTTCACAAAAACATAGTGAAATAAAGTATTACACTCTTATATACACATTTTAATAATAAAACAATCATATTAATATTAATGGTATATGGCAAGGTGTTTGACTGGAAAGGGCTCCAATCATGGTCATAGGAATCAAGGGGATGGTGGGATGCATCCCCCAGTAAATCTTGTGGGGGGACAGATAATGCATAACCCCCCCCCCCCCAGTTAAATGAGGCATAAGGATTGCTTAACAGCCTACCAGCAGAGAATGGGCCAGGCTCCTAAAGGGCTTACCTCCAGCCCCTCATAAATCTTCAGTAGCTAAATAATCCAAGTGCTGCTCTTTAGAGGTGTGCTAGAGTTGCAGCATAGTGTTCTCTAGTTTATACAGGTGAAGGCTTGGTAACAAGGTACCTCCTTCCTTCCATCCACTTCTCCCTGCACAAAGCAAAATGAGAAGAATTAAAAGAACCTTCCATAAAGCATTAATTTATTATGATAGCACACCAAACATAGCACCACTTTTAAAAAATCCCTTGAACCTCTGTGTAAGGTTGTAATTTTGGCTGCTTCAGCCTTTGTATAAATAAACACCTTTGTGCCATCAGTTTTTAGCTATTTTTCCATATTTATATACCCGCTGCTGCATGAGAGATGCAGGGGAGCTGCACGGATCTGTGTGATGATAATTCTGCAGTATGAGAGAAAGTTCATTCGGTAAAGAGAGGTGTAACTGCAGATCATGAACAAGGGTATGTAGCAGAAGGTAGGGCATTTACAGAACTACAGACAACTACTTTAGGGATAGGCAGAGCAACAGATTTTTCCTTGCCCACTGCATTACATTATGGTGTGCACCTAAGTACATTAATTTAAACTCACTGGCTGACATTTCTTAGGGCAGCACAACTACTAATCTCCTGTTCCAAAGTCTCAATGAAAGATACAAAAATGTTTTAGATTACAATTTCACACTGTCTCTTATCCTATCATAGTTTCACTACTTACAGTAGCTGAGGCCGCCTCTTTTTCCCTGTTATAATTTACTCCACATCATAACTGGTGCTGCCTGCTTCAGCTACACTTCGCCGCTGAGATCAAATTACACTGCACATGGGTCCATTTTGCAGGAGGGAGGAGAAAGGAGAGCGTTTTACAGGAGGGAGCATGGTGGTTTTAAATGACAAAGGAGGGATTTTTTTTTTTAAGATGGAGGAAGAATGAGGGAGTTTTACAGGAGGAAACATTGAATTTTAAATGGACAGTGTAGTAAATTGTATTTCCTTGTATGTAAGAATAAGAACATGTTTATGTGTGTACACATACATTTATGTATGTATTTGTGTGTTTTTGTGTGTATGTGTATATGTTTATGTAAGAATGCATGTATTTATGTGCATATCTGTGTGCATATCTGCCGAGAGTTGCACTGTTGTAGTCGGCTCTTATAAAGGTGGACTACAAACAGCTGGGCTCATAGGCTTACATACTAAGGGGTTTAAGGGGATAGCAGTGGAGATAGGAAAGTTAGTGTAGGTTGTATGCATCCATGAATAGTAGAGTCTTCAGGGAGCACTTGAAGCTTTTAAATCTAGGGGAGAGTCTTGTGGAGCGAGGCAAAGAGTTCCATAAGATGGGAGCCAGTCTGGAGAAATCTTGTAAATGGGAATGTGAGGAGATAGCAAGAGAGGAGGAGAGTAGTAGATCATGAGCCGAGTGAAGGGTTTGGGAAGGAGAGTATCTGGAGACAAGGAGGCCTATGTATCAAATGTCTGTTGGACCTGATCCGACAGTGCAGATCAGGTCCGACAGACATCGCTGAATACACTCTCCATATTCAGCATTGCACCAGCAGCTCACAAGAGCTGCTGGTGCAACGTCGCCCCCTGCAGACGCCAGCAAGGAGGTGTCAATCAACCCGATCGTACTCAATCGGGTTGAATTGTGGTGATTTCTGTCCGCCTGCTCAGAGCTCTTTAGACCGCTGCTTCATAACTGCTGTTGAAACAAGGGCCCACAAGCTCCATACGAAGCTTGATAAATGGGCCTCTTTGTCTGAGATGTAGGGGGGAGCAATGCAATTGAGGGCTTTATAAGTCAGAGTGAGAATTTTGTGTTTAATCCTGGAGGCAAAAGGAAACCAGTGAAGGGATTGGCAGAGAGGTGCGGCAGATGAAGAGCAATGTGTAAGGAAGTTGAGCCTGGCAGAGGCATTCATTATGGATTGTAAAGAAGCTAGGTGGCAGCTAGGGAGACCAGAGAGGATGGAGTTGCAGTAGTCAAGGTGGGAAAAGATGAGAGAGTGGATTAAAATCTTAGTTGTGCATTGTGTAAGGAAATGTCTGATTTTAGCGATGTCATCAAGGTGTCAGGCTTTAGCCAAGGACTGAATGTGAGGAGTGAAAGAAAGATCTGAGTCAAGTGTGACCCCAAGACATCAGGCATGTGAGGTTGGGGTAATGATGGAGTTATCAACAGTTATAGAGACATGGGGGGTGGAGATTTTGGAAGAAGGGGGGAAAATAAGGAGCTCAGTTTTGGAGAGATTTAGCTTGAAGTAGTGAGAGGACATCCAAGATGAGATATGAGAGAGACAGTTAGTGACACGGTTAGCAAGGAAGGAGATAGTTCTGGTGCAGAGGGGTAGATTTGGATATCGTCGGCATACAGATGATAGTGAAACCCGTGGGACTTTATTAAGGAACCTAATGAGGAAGTGTAAATTGAGAAGAGAAGGGGACTGAGAACAGAACCTTGCGGTACCCCAAAAGAAAGAGGTAACGGGACAGAAGATGCTCCAGAGAAGGCTACACTAAAGGTATGGTTAGACAGATAGGAAGAGAACCAAGAGAGAGCCGTGTCGCAGATGCCGTAGGATTGGAGGGTATGGAGCAAAAGAGGGTGGTCAACAGTATCAAAGGCTTCAGACAGATCAAGGAGGATAAGTAGAGAGAAGTGGCCTTTGGATTTTGCTGTAAGTAGTTCGTTGGTAACCATAACAATTGCTGTCTCTGTTGAGTGAAGGGGGCGAAATCCAGATTGCAGTGGATCAAGGAGGGAGATTAATGTAAGGAAATGGGATAGATGTGCATATACTAGTTTCTCAAGAAGCTTTGAGGCAAGAGGGAGTAAGGAAATAGGGTGGTAATTGGATGGGGAGATTGGATCGAGAAAAGTTTTTTTGTGACGATAGCTGTGACTAATGCATGTTTAAGAAATGTGGGAACTATACCAGTGCTGAGGGAGAGGTTGAAGATGTGTGTGAGTATAGGGATAATGGTAGAAGAGAGGGAGGGGAGTAGTTTTGAGGGGATGGGTTCGAGGGGACAGGTAGTGAGGTGAGCGGATAGTATAAGGGCAGAAATGTTTTCCTCTGTAACAGAGGAAAAAGAGCTAAATGTATGGCTATGTGGGTTTTGCATGATTGTGAGCTTTTGAGGGGGTGGGAGACCAGTAGTGTGTTGAGAACTGATTTCATTTCTGATGGAGTCTATTTTGTTGTTGAAGTAGCTTGCAAAATCTTGAGCTGAGAGAAAAGTTGTGGTGGGAGGTGGGGGTGGGCAGAGAAGAGTATTGAATGTGGAGAACCGACGTTTTGGGTTTGAAGAAAGAGTAGAGATAAGAGTAGAGAAGTAATGTTACTTATATAGATTAAGGGCAGAATAGTAAGATTTGAACATTAATTTATAGTAAAGAAAGTAAGCAGAACTCCGAGATTTCCTCCAGTGTCGCTTAGCAGTATGGGAACATCTATGTAGGTTCCGTGTCAGAGGAGTATGCCAGGGCTGAGGATGAGTGTATGTTTTCTGAGCTATGGTAGGTGGGGCCAGATTATCAAGGACTGATGTAAGGGTGGAGTTATAGTGGCAGATATATTCATCAGGACAGGAAAAAGAGGGGATAGAAGAGAGAAGAGGTTCAAGAGAGCAAGCAAGCTGTTTGCTGATCTAGTGACTTGATACTTCTGTGAAGTTTAGTCTGAGGGGTAGAAGGAGGGAGAGTTGTAGGGAGTGAGGTGATGTTACAAGTGAAGAGGTGGTGGTCAGAAAGAGGAAAAGGTAAGTTTGTGAAGTTTGAGGTATTGCATCGATAGCTGAAAATCAGATCAAGGGAGTGACCATCTTTTTGAGTGAGCGAGTCAGTCCATTGTGACAAACCAAAAGAGGAAGTGAGTTGCAGAAGTTGTTTTGCAGAGGAGGCAGTGGGATTATCAACAGGGAGGTAGAAGTCACCGAGAATGAGGGCAGGAGTATCCGAGGAAAGGAAGTAAGGTAGCCAGACAGCAAAGTGATATAGAAATAGAGTTGCAGAGCCAGGGGATCGGTATATGACTGCAATGTGTAAAGAGAGAGGAGAAAATAAGCGAATCATGTGTGTTTCAAATGAAGAAAATGTGAGGGAAGAGAAGGGCTGTATTTGTTGAAAGGTGCAACGAGAGGAAAGTAAAATTCCAACACCACCTCCTTGTCTATTGTCAGACCTAGGAGTGTGGCTGAAGTGGGGACCCCCATGTTACAGTGCAGCAGAGGAAGCAGTGTCTGAAGGAGAGATCCAGGTTTCTGTGAGAGCCAGAAGATTGAGAGAGGGGGAGATAAAGAGGTGATGGAAAGAAGTGAGCTTGTTGCAAGCAGAGCGAGAATTCCAAAGTGCGCAAGTGAAGGGGGTGGTTTACTTTAGATGCAAGAGGAATGAGATTAGGGTTACCAGAGTTTAGTTTATGAAGTCTATTGAAGGGTACACATGGGTGTGCAGGGCAAGGAAAATGTGGGGGACCAGGATTAGGGGAGATGTCGCCAGCAGCTAGTATGAGCAAGAGGGAGAGTGACATGAGATGAAATGCAGAATTGCAGTAGCGAGACTATTTTTGTGATGAGTTGCAAGGGGGAGAGAGAGTCTTTAGGAATGTGTGAAGTTCATAAATACAAAAGTAAGGTGAGGTTAAGAGAGATGGGCTAATGAGCAGTGCAGGTGGTGAGGAGTAATTGAGTAAAGTAGTTTGTTAAACAGACAAAAGGTAGCAAAAAGGAATATGAAGATATTTAGCATTTTTACAAAATAGTCAAACAATGTATAAAACTTTAGTATTAAAACAGAACTTGCCTTATCCCTTGTTCATTCCTTGTATAGTTCTTGTATAATTTGTTGTGCCTCACTTATAAATGTTCACTTAAGAGATGTGAACAGATGATGTTACACTACTGCTATCTAACCTAAATTGCTAACCCCTGCATTGTTTTCCCCATAGCAGTGTTCAATTTATAGGCCAGAGCATTCCGCTGAATGCAATAAATTAGGTAATGACATGATCAAAGACAGTCAAAGGCCAATTGGGAAAATTTGATTCAGGGTGAGATAAGTTAAAAATAACAGACAATAGAATTTGCTGGAGGCTGGGGTTATACCATTAGTGAAATTATAAAATTAGTAATCATAACAAATATTTGCAAAAAGAGAGACTTGTAGTAAAAATGAGGGAAATTGGCAGTATTTGAATGCAGGGACCCAATTCACATACCAAAGAGAGACTTGTAGTACACATGACACAAAAACACGGAAATTGGTAGGATTTGAATGCAGGGACCCAATTCACATACCAAAGAGAGACCTGTAGTACAAATGACACAAAAACACGGAAATTGGCAGGATTTGAATTCAGTGACCCAATTCACATACCAAAGAGAGACTTGTAGTACAAATGATACAAAAACAGGGAAGTTGGCAGGATTTAAATGCAGAGGCCCAATTCACATACCTGAAAGCAGAAGAGAGAGTTGGTTAATGTGTATGTGTGAATGCATGTGTATGCATTTGTATGTTCATGTTTATGTTTGTGGGAATGTGTGTATCTTTGTGTTTTAATGTGTGTGAGTGTGTCTGTATTTTTGTTTGTGGTTTTTTTCTTCCAAGGTCTTGCATGAGTACTATTGTGTTTGTGTGTGTCTGTATTTTTGTGCACTTGTGTGGTTAATTTCTTCCAATTATATCATATAATATGCGTAAAGTTAGCTTAGAAGTGAGGTTTACTTTCTGTAAAGTTTATTATTAAGTTTATGGATCCAGAAGGATTCCTTTTGTTTTAATAATTGTTCCCTATTACCTCCTCTACGTAACCTACCTATGCCATCAATTATTTGCCACCTGAGCTGACTTATACTGTGCCCAGCCTCCAAAAAATGACTGGAGACAGGGGTATTTAAATCTCCACAACTAATATTTGACCTGTGTTAACTCATCCTATCTCTCACCTTTCTGGTCGTCTCACCTAAGTAAATCCTCAAGCAGGGACATTTTATTAGGTAAATGACATAGGATGAGTGACACGTAAAATGTCCCCTAATTCTGAATTTTCTACCTGTTAAGGGGTGTAAAAAATCTTTGCCTTTAATTACCGCATTACAACTGGCACATCCCAAACATGGGAAAGTGCCAGTATTTTTAGATGTAATGTAGGTTTGGCACTCTACTTTTCTAGATCCCACATCACTCTTTACCAACTTGTCTTTTAAATTAGGTACTCTTTTATAGGCCATCATGGGGGGATCCCTAACGGCTATGCTGTCAGGATTACAATCCTTAAGGGCATTCCAATGTTTGTGTATAATCTTAGAGATATCTTTACTGTAAGGATTATACTGAGTAACACAAACTATACGCTATGGATTTTTCTCTTTCTCAATTGTGACAGGTACTTCCTCTAGAATCCTCTTTTTCTCCTCATCTACCATAGGACCAGAATAACCTCTATCCTTAAAACTCAAGGCCATTTCATTTAATCTCTGTTCTGCCAATGAGTTATCTGTTACTATTCTTTTAACCCTTAGCATTTGGCTACGTGGGAGAGAATTCTTTAGTCGATCAGGATGAACTATCATATGCTAATAATGTGTTTCTATCAGTGTTTTTTTTTGTGTGAATATCTACATTTAACAAACCACTAGCGTTCCTATATACTACAGTGTCTAAAAAAACAATACTTTCCTCACTAAAGGAAACCATGAACTTCACTCCATTGACAGTATTATTCAGCTGTTCAACAAAGGAGAGAAGGGTACCAATGTCACCCCACCACACACCAAACACATCATCTATGAAGCGCCACCAGGCTGCTCCATAGAGTTTAAATAATGCATTTTCATATACAAACTTTTCTTCTATCTGCCCCATGAAAAGGTTGGCGTATGATGGGGCGACATTGGAACCCATTGCTGTACCCCTTATTTGTTCATACCAAACATCTGCAAAAAGGAAATAATTATGGTATAGCACAGTTCTCAAAAATTCCTCTATAAACTGTAATTGAGGTATAGTGTATACACCAGTGTTCTTTAAGGCACACATGCATGATCCAATTCCACTCTTGTGGTTTATGACCGTGTACAAACTGCACACATCTAAGGTGAATAGTATATACTTAGTATTTTGCATAGGAAGATTTTTCAGTTTATCCAAAAAACTACTGGTATTCCTATTGTATGATGTTAATTTTAAAACTTCTGGTTGAAGTATCTTATCTAAATATGTGGCAATGTTAGTAAACACAGATTTGACCCCTGCCACAATAGGGCATCCTGGGGGTCTATCCAAGCTTTTATGTACCTTAGGTACTGTGTAAAAAATGGGGGTCTTTGGCCATTCTATAAATAGATAGTTAAAAAGGGATTTATCAATGATATTTCTTGATAGTGCTTTATCTAAAATGTTCCTAATCTCATTTTGTATTTTAAATACTGAGTTGCCATTCAATATTCTGTATGTGATGTTATCTTTAAGTTGACTCTCTATCTCTGTTATATAGAAATCATCCTGTAATAATACAGTGGCACCTCCCTTGTCGGCTCTTCGTATAGTGACCCCTTTAGATTTTAAATCACCAATAGCAGCACGTTGATCCCTAGACATATTTGGTTTGCATATGTTTGGCTGATGCTTCACTTTCTCTTTTAATTTATCCAAATCAAATTTAACCAACTTTGTGAAGGTTTCAACGCTGCCATTAATGTCAGGTGGAACAAAAGTACTTTTTTTTATATAAACCTGTCCCTTTAAATGCAATTTCCCACTAACAGAACTAGTAGAGGAATTTTGTGCCATACTAGTTTGATCTTTATGGGCAAAAAAAGCTTTCAGTTTTAAAATCCTAAAAAATCTGAACATGTCCTTATCCAACTCAAACAGATCAATATTCTTAACTGGGCAAAAAAGTCAATCCCTTATTCAGCAGTGTGTGTTCACTTTCAGTTAATGATATGTTAGACACATTAATTACATTTGTTACTTGCTGTGAGACGTCTTCTTCCTGTTGGTCTCTCTCATTGGTTGTTTGCGGCGTGCTGCTTCTTTTCCCTCCCCTGTGGCCTCGCCTGATGACCTCACAGCCTCGTCGCTCGAATCCAAAAAACTGGAACAGCTGGAGGAATCAGAGCTGTGCGCTCCTTCTCTTGTCTCTTGTGTGTGACGTCCACGTCCGCCACCGTACCTCCGACCCCTGTAACCAGCTGATCTCTGTGGCCAATCGGAACCTTAAAAAAAAGACACAAAACAGGGAAATTGGCAGGATTTGAATGCAGGGACCCAATTCACATACCAAAGAGAGACTTGTAGTACAAATGACACAAAAACAGGGAAATTGGCAGGATTTGAATGCAGGGACCAAATTCACATACCAAAGAGAGACTTGTAGTACAAATGACACAAAAACACGGAAATTGGCAGGATTTGAATTCAGTGACCCAATTCATATACCAAAGAGAGACTTGTAGTACAAATGATACAAAACAGGGAAATTAGCAGGATTTAAATGCAGAGGCTCAATTCACATATCTGAAAGCAGAAGAGAGAGTTGGTTAATGTGTATGTTTGAATGCATGTGTATGCATTTGTATGTTCATGTTTATGTTTGTGGGAATGTGTGTATTTTTGTGTTTTAATGTGTGTGAGTGTGTCTGTATTTTTGTTTGTGGTTTTTTCTTCCAAGGTCTTGCAAGAGTACTATTGTATTTGTGTTTCTGTATTTTTGTGCACTTATGTGGTTAATTTCTTCCAATTATATCATATAATAGGTGTAAAGTTAGCTTAGAAGTGAGGTTTACTTTCTGTAAAGTTTACTACTGCAGATCAGTCTATAGCTGGAAAATTAAAAGACTATTTTCGTGGATGGTTACTATTTAATATAAAGGAATGTATATAATATCATATGAATAGATTTTTATATTTTCATTTAAAAAAAATTGTTTAGGTGAATTGCTATGGTTAATTACAATATTTTAAAGAGAATGGTCTGAACATGTGTATTTCTGTATATTTACACAAACACACACACACATATATATACAGTATATATATATATATATATATATATATATATATATATATATATATATATATATATATATATATATATATATATATAGTAAATCAAAAATGAATGTAGATGATTAAATATGCTCAAAACACAGTAAAACATGACAGTTAAGTATATCAGTGGCAAGCAAGAAAATGGAGAAATACTGTTTGTCTGCAGTTTTAGAATGTTAGTGGAAATTTTCACCAAATAGCTGCCTAGGATGTATTGTGTTATCTCACGTGAAGCCTGCCCTGTTCAGGGCTCCTACCCTCCAGCTACAGGGTGCAGCATACACTGCCTAAAACAATAAACGGAACATACTTTGCTCCCCAGAGTCCAGATGATCACCGGTCCCCTGGGAACTATGCAGGTTCGCCTTGAATTTGTCCCCCAGTTTGCCAGTGCGGTAGTTATACAAGCTAAAATGCTTCCTCTTTTCAGCAGCAAAACTGATGATCCATATCCATTGTAGTATGCTGTGTATTCAGACCAGTAACAGCTTCTCTTAAAAACAGCCTGCTCTCCTGACCGCTAAGTACCTGCATCAAACAAACTCCAGCCCAATTCAGCAGGAAAGGAAAACGCCCAGTGTATGAGGATAAGTTTCAAACATAATCAAAGAACAAACTGTCATGATTCCTTCAACCATGCTGGTTTGTTCTTTGATTTTATATATATATATATATATATATATATATATATATATATATATATATATATTTTTTTTTTTTTTTTTCCAACTTGAATCTCACTTCTATATAAAGCTGAGCAAAGGCTATCTGAGCCTTGGCTATGTGTGCCCTTTGCTTCTAAGTGGGCTGTGTTACAAGTGGCAATTTAAGAACTAAATTTATATCCATAACACTATCATCCAGAATGCTCTACTAACAACATAAAGCATTGTTCTAACCCTCCATCTCATTTCTCTACAGGTATGCATCTCTCCTGCTTCATTTATCTGCCTGGTTACCTTTCCACGTCCCTTTAATCTGTTTGTAATAACCTGTTGTGCATCTCTCCTGCTTCCTTTATCTGCCTGGTTGCCTTTCCACATCCCTTTAATCTGTTTGTAATACACTGGTATGCATATCTCCTGCTTCATTTATCTGCCTAGTTGCCTTTTCATGTCCCTTTAATCTGTTTGTAACACCCTAGTATTATTATTATTATCATTTATTTGTAAAGCGCCAGCAAATTCCGTAGCACTGAGTAGTATGCATCTCTTCTGATGTCTGAATTTATGACTTTTCTTTAAATTTGTTATCAGTTCTTTTGTACAATTTTTGTGTGCTTCCCCAGCCAGTTGTCTCCCCCAATCTAATTTGCAAGTGTGTGTGTGTGTAACTCCAGTCTCCTAACTAGTCTATTTGTACACAGCTGCCTTTAATTAAATCATTCCAACTCAAATCTCACTGCTATATAAAGCTGAGCAAAGGCTATCTGAACCTTGGCTATGTGTGCCCTGTGCTTCTAAGTGTCCTGTGTTAAAACTGGCGAGTTAAGAACTAGCTTTAGAAAATATTGGGGAAAACTGCAGTCCCACTAACAGGTAAAACTTACTAACTATACACCTGCACAATGCTCTCCATGTCTTTTCTGCTATTTCTGTCTGCCCTTTTCCAAAAACTTACTGCACTTCCCTGTAGCAACAACACCCACACTATCCATATCTCACCCTCCCTTCTCTCATCCTCTATGTGGTCCTCTCATGAACTACTCTGTCGCCTTAGAAATACTTCCCCATCTAACTCTCCTGTGTCTAATCATTCCCGCTCCTACAAGCTGCCTGGCTTTCTCACTTTCTCTCTCAAATACACCTGCTTTAATCCTGGGGGACTTCAACATTACCATTGATAACCCATCTGCCCCTGCAGCCTCTAAGCTTCTCTCACTCACAAACTCCTTTTGGTCTCTCACAATCCACCCTAGTCACTACTCACCGCAACAGACACTCTATTGATCTGATATTCTCCTACCTTTGCTTGCTCTCTGATGCCACCTGTTGACCATTTCCCATCTCAGACCACCATCTGCTCACCGATAATCTTGATATACATGCTAAAATTACTTCTCCCCCTCACCCCCGCAACTGTAAAAATCTGCACACTGTGGATCCTCTCCAACTTTACAACCTTATTAAAAAAAAACTCACACACACTTCCACAATATCCTGCCCTCACCTTGCTATAACCCACTATAACAATACTCTCTCCTCTGCACTTGACACTTTTGCTTCTCCCCAAATACGCAAAACCCCACATCATCAGCTCCAATCCTGGCACTCTAACCAAACATGCTACCTGAAAAAATGTTCCCCATTACACCAAGTCCGATACCTAGGAGTTACACTTGACTCCAATCTGTACTTCATACCCCACATCCAATTGCTCTTTTTATCCTGTCACAAACACCTACACAATATCTCTAAAATGTGTCCATTTCTGAGTGCTGAAACTACTAAACAGCTAAACAGGTAATTTCCCAACTTGACTACTGTAATAACCTACTAACTGGCCTCCCTCTCTCCCGCCTCTCCCCTCTTCAATCCATCCTAAATGCCTCTGCTAGCCTAATCCACCTCTCCCAATGCTCTGTATCTGCTGCATCTCTCTGCGAGTCCCTTCACTGGCTCCCCATTCACAGCAGAATTAAATTCAAAATTCTCACCCTGATGTACAAAGCCCTTACCAACGCAGCTCCCCCCTACCTGTCCTCACTCATCAACAAATATACTTCAGCCCACCCCCTAAGATCCAACAATGACCTGCTACTTGCATCTTCTACCATCACCTCCTCCCATGCTAGACTACACGACTTCTCTTGTGCGGCACCAACCATCGGGAACACACTTCCTCAAGCTGTCAGGATTTCCCCTAACCTTTCCTCCTTTAAACGCTCCCTAAAGAACTTTTTGTTCAGGGAAGCCTATCTCCAAATCAGTAACAAATGAATTGCACTTGCCTAATAGCTGCCCACATCTAACTCCACACAAACATCATTCCCACCTTTGCAGTCCCCACCGCCTGTTTCTCACCCTCCTACACATTTAGACTGTAAGTTCCCACAGGAACAGGGCCCTCAATTCCCCCTGTATTTGTTAAACTTTGTCTGGTGTCTTTTATATTGTATTGTACTGTACTTTTATCTTTGTACACATGGACAGCCTTGCGGAATGTGTTGGCGCTTTATAAATAAAGAATAATAATAATATTATATATATATGAGGCTGCAGACAGCAATCCGCCAGATCGTATAGGATCAGGTTAATTGTAGGGATGGGCGAATGTTTCTAAAAATTCAAAATTCAAAACGAATTTTGATACATTTGTTCGCTCTAATTGAATTTCAAATGTTTATATAATATTCTAACATTCTATTTTCAAATTTTTGTTTTCAGATTATTCAATAAAATTCAAAAATATTCGTTTGAATAATAGAATGTTTAGCTATGTATTCAATTTCGAAATGTAATATTCAAATTTGAATGTGACATTTGAATTCGAATGTAACATTCAAATTCGAAATAGTATTTCTAGTCTACAACTGTGTTTAATACATGTAATATTCAAATTTGAATACTACATTCGAATTTGAATGTCACATTCAAATTCAAAATAGTATTTCTAGTCTAATACTGTGTTTTTTTAAATGTAACATTCAAATTCGAAATAGAATTTCTAGTCTACGGGGTCGATTTATGAAGCAGCGGATGCTGCTTCCAACTCACTCCGCTTCAGGTCGGCCTGAAGCGGAAGTTAAGAAGCAGCAGTCCCTAAGACTGCTGCTCCTTAACTCGTCTGCCACCTTTGATGTGGCGGACAGCAATCAGCCCGATCGGATACAATCGGGTTGATTGACACCCCCTGCTAGTGACCGATTGGTCACAAATCTTCAGTGGGCGGCATTGCATTGCATTGTATTTCTAGTCTAATACTGTGTTTTTAAATGTAATATTCGAATTTGAATTTAGCGATGCATGGCGGACATGATTTGCTAAAGCGAATCATGTTCGCCTGGGGTATGATAAATCTACCCAGTATGTTAATTTATTGCTCAAACTACATAAAAAATATTTTAATTGGAAGGTGTTTACTGTTCCTTTACATAAAATGAACAAATATGGCCTAGCTATACTATATTTTCTGTGTAACTACATTTAATGTAATATATCACACTATTTTGAACTGAGAATTATGACAATTATCTCTATTTAAAGGGACATATAACTCACAACTTTCAGATAAAGCATAATATTTTAAATATATTTGCAATTTACTTCTATTATCAAATTTGCTTTATTGTCTTAGTATCCTTTGGTGAAGGAGCAGCAATGACCTATTAGAAGCTAGATAAACACATTTATGCCTCATGCTACATTGAGTTAGCCAGTAACATGAGGCATATATGCTTAGTCACCAATTAGCACTGCTGCTGCACCTACTAAGAGAACAAAACAAATTAGATTAAAAAATAATAAAATCTAGTGGAAAGTTGTTTAAAATTACATGCTCCATCTGAATCATTAAAGTTTAATTTTGACTTTACTGTTCCTTTAATATGAAATACCTTTGGGTGTAAATACTGAAATACCTTTTAAAATAATTAAGACGTTATAATTAAATGAAAGAATAATAAAAAATAAAATAATCAGTCAACTTTATGAGGATTAAGCTGCATACAACTAAATCATTATTTTGGCCAATCCTAAAATTAGTCTTTTTCTATAACCAAAGATGAAAAAACAGTCATGATTTTGTCAAACAATACTTTATCAGTCACCTTTTGAAAGTGACATTGTTGCAGGGGATGACCTGCCAGAGAGGTTAATCCCAATCCTTTAGAAAAACGTGTGGTAAAAAAGCAATATCTGCCTCTGCTTTTTCCTTGCAGTGTGTAGCTGTTAGTAGAGGGCTGGCCCATCTGAAGGGACTATTAGCTAAACATAAGATTCTGTTTCTTTCTCTGCTTCTTCTAATTCTTACATTTTTCCTGAGTCATCTATTCTTGGTTAAACTCCTGCTTTCAAGCCTGTGTCGGTATAAACCTGTGCTAAGTAACCAAAGGCATCCTGTGTTACATAAAAAATATAAATATCAATGCTGGAAAGTATGTACAGTATGTGTGTGTATGTTAATATACATACATATATATATATATATATATATATATATATATATATATATATATATATATATATGTATATATATATATATATATATATATATATATATATATATATATATATATATATATATATATATATATGTATATATGTGTGTGTGTGTGTGTTTTATGTATTTATATATTATACTACTGTATAAAATAAGTAAGCTTGCAGAATGCTAACTAGAATAACTCTAGGTCAATAGGAATGTCTCAGAAAAGCAGACGTTAGTTCATCCCTGTCTCTAGTGTTGACCTTTGCTAGCCAATCATTTTGCATAGTATAGATATAAGGATCAGGAGTGCCCTGTCTTCTGTGTATATATACCTGGGTTGGGGAATGCCCTCTTCCAGAGAAAAACTTAATGTTTTTCTCTCTATACTGCACTATGTTTGGGAAGTTAGTAAATAAACTCTCTAATTTGTTGCAGTCCGAAAAGGTATTTCAGTCCAGGATGAATATCACCAACACATGTATGTAATGATTTTTTACAGAAAATCCCAATTTTTGTAAATATATCAGTTGACAACTTTGGCTAAAGGATTAGAATTGACAACAACATTATCCCTAACTTTACCCCAAACATAGCAGATCTGCATATATTCATTTATTTATGTCATCTTAATGCACATTCACATTTTTCTGTATCATTCAGTATATATTTTTTGCTTTATCTTTTTTAACAATTCATTTAATTCAATAAACATAGACTCTATGATGTTTGAAAATGTAAATATGCTTGCAAAGATCATTAATAATAGTTATGCTCTTAAAGTTTGATGTACTTTTAATTTTAATGATTTTATATTGTGCTGAATTAATTAATGTAACAGAAAAAAAGAACATTGGCAGTTTACATGGTTATTGCCTTTTTCATCCATTAATAATATATTTAAATAGGTTTTTAAAAGATTAATAGTATAGAATATATAATAATAATAATAAAGACAGGTTATATTTTATCGTTTTAAAGGGACAATAAAGGAAGCCCTGGAAATGAGAATGCATGGGAGGGGCATTTGACCCTTGCATAGGTAAAGCATGATAGGTGAAGGATGGGGGATAGGAGGGGCTGACAGATAGGCGTATATAAGGTAGGGGAGTGCCTAAAAAGAGCGCCAAAATCAGTTGCAAGGTCCATGGGGGAAGAAGCTTGGTCTCTTCTGGCATGTACCTTGCAAAAGATGGCGTCTCTTCAGGACCTGGTGGCGGCGGTTACAGCCTTGGCACAAGCCAGAGGCATGGACTGGGTGCGGTATCGGTGGGCGCTGCGCCACCTGAGAGTCTGGAGGCGACAGGAAGAGGCAGGACAGCACGGCCGCCTGGGGGGAGACCATCCAGGAGGGCCAGGCCACCAAAGAGGCTCAGCCCGGAGATCAGCAGCAGGTCCAGGATGAGGGGGCCGTGCCTGAGAAGCAGGAGTGGAAGGAGAGGATCGCCTGCAGGATTGGAGCCCCCATCTGCCGGGACATTGACGCTGGTGAGGCCTGCGGGGTCAGAGGAGCCGTTTGCGGTTGAGGGGACCACAGTGAGAGGAAGATATCATCGCCAGTCGGGCAGGGAGAGGAGCGGGGCAGACTCGGAAGGTGCGGAGGCTACAGACCGTTAGAGCAGCGGAGGAGGGTAAGTGAAAGGGGATGGGGGAGTGGTAATGTGGCAGTTGTGGTAGTGTGGCGGTAGTGGTAGTGTGGCGGTAGGTATAAGGGGACATAAGGGTGCCTAGCGGCAGTGCAGGTGGAGGTGACTGTGGTGGTCAGGGGGAACAGGTCAGTGAGGAAGAGCCTCGGCGGCTGATGCCTGAAAAGGGGTTTGAAAGGGCCCGAGGGAAAGGCACGGAACAGTGCCATAGAGCAAAATAAGGGACTGTGCGGGGATGAGCACAAGGGGCATAAGGGCCCGTAATAATAACAAAAATAAAAAATAGGACGCCGGAGAGGTCAGGGGGAGTCCGGAGGGTTAACGGGTGGGTTGTGAAAGGGTAGATTAGCCTACCAGGAAGGGGTATAGATATAAAATTAAAAAAAAAGGAAAAAAAGGGGGTTTTCAAGAGGGAGGAGGCTGCAGGGTGGATTAGAGCAAAAAAAAAAATAATAATAATAAAAAGAAAAAGAAAGGGGGGGCGCAAACGTTTGCAATTGTAGGAGAGGATAGGTGGGAAGCATCACTCTCATGTAAGTGCACCTAAGGTCCACATTATTATGATCAGCAAAGTGGAAGAGGAGGACCCCAAATAATAGGACATAAAGCTGGATGCATTTATTTATCGGATTGAGTACCCCACCCCCTTCTCACCTTTGCCCTTCTCCCCCTTTTCTCCCCTTTTCACCCCTTCTTGCTATGTATCCTGGAGGCCGGGTTGATTGAGTATTAACATGTGGTGCTGTCTTGCCTGCCCCCCTCCTGTCCCCATAACAGGACCCAAAGAGGTGGACAGGAACAAAGACAGGGGACGCCTCAGAGGGAACCCGATTTCAATGATATGGACATGGATATGATCTTTCTGGGGGACTCGTATAACAAGTTTGAGGATGAGCAGCGAGATGGCATGGAGGAGTCTGGAGCAATGACGGCAGACCAGGTAGGAGACATGAGGGTGTTAGCTCAACTGTTGCAAATGTTGTCACCTGGTGCCACAAGGGGGGAGAGCAACAGTAGGGGTCCTAGTCAAGAAGGGGTGAGAGAGCTACAGGCAATAGACAGCGGGGGCAGGACAAGCACAGGGTTGCCTGGTGGGACCAGCCTTGAAAATATGTTGTCTTCACAGGCGGGAGCGGTGCACGGCTACAGGCATGGTAGCCAGAGAGGCGACAGGAATGGAGCAGACAGATGGCGGGGCAGGTGGATGACAAAAGGCGGAGGTTGTTGCATGTGTCCCCAACATGGGGCAGGTTGCAGAGGTCACCCAGGAGAGGTCACAACCTGAACAGAGAGAAGAAGGGGAAGAAGTGGGACGAAGAGCGAGGTGGTCAGAGGAGAGGATAAGGAGGCCGGAGGCAGCTGGGAGTGGAAGTCAAGAGGTCAGCAGCACGGGACAAGCCACGGCACCTAACAGCACAGGTGAGGTATCTGGGATAGCAGCAGGGACTACAAATACACATATTGCAATGGGGGCAGCAAATGAAGGTGTGTCAAAGGTTTGAGGGACTTGGTAGCTCAGGTAGAGAGGCAGTGTGGGGAAGGAGGCAGGGTAGCGGGGGTGTGGGGACAACAGGTGCAAGGGGCTGCAGGGGGATGACAGCGAATGCTGCAGGAGGATCTATTAAGGTAGCGGAAGTCTCGCTGAGTAGGCCATGTTTATGTACAATTGGGCCCCTGGGGATACACTTGAATCAAGAAATTAAAGAAAAGATTTGGAAGCAGGAATTCCTGGAGATCTTCTCGTTACTCCCATTAGAGCAGTTTGTGGAGATCAAGGAATATCCAAAGGAAAAGCAGGGAAAGAAGGAAGAGGAGGAGCAGAAGAAAAGATACAGAAAGCTTCTGAAAACCTTTGGGAATTGGTCAAGGGCATTTTGTATTTTAGCAAGTGTGACGGCGGAGCAAGGCTTGGCATTGTTTTGCTACTTTGATGAAATTTCAGCAGCATATCGAACCTATGGAGGGATGGCATGGTGACGATACAATGAACAGTTTTGCCAGAGGATTGCGGTGTGTCCAGATATGAAGTGGGATGATCGGAACATGGGGATCTGGTTGGAGATAATGACACCACTCCGTGGGGGGCAGTCCTTTTGAGGGCCGGGGGGAACGTGTACAGGGGGAGTTGGATCAACAGCAGCGGTGGTTTGTTCTTCCAGTTCAATGATGGGCAGTGCAGATTCGGGGGATCGTGTAAGTACAAGCACGAATGTTCAGGTTGTGGAGGAACCGATGCGTTCTCAAAATGCTTTAAGAGAGGGAGATTGCCGGCTAAGCCGGGGGAAGTGGGCTTACAGGGCTTGGACCCCGGTGAGAGTCGAAAGGATGGTTAAGGCGGTATGCTAGGGGGAAAAGGGGGAGGCTGGATGCTGAACTGCTGCTGACAGGTTTTAGTTTGGGTTTTTGGATTCTGTTTTGACGGAAAAAAAAAAAAAAGGGTATTTCGGGCAAAGGGGAACCTGAAGTCGGCTAGGACATTCCCAGACGTGGTGAGAAGCAAATTGGGGAAGGAAGTCGCCTTGGGTAGGATGGCGGACCCATTTAAAGACATCCCGTTGGAGAATTTGAGGGTTTCACCATTGGGGGTGGTGCCCAAGAAGATTCCAGGGCAGTTTCAGATGATTCATCATCTATCCTATCCAAAAGGGGCGTGTGGATTTGTGTTTGCCGATGGGTTGTTCGATTTCTTGTTCATATTTTTAAAAATGTAGTTTCGTTGAGTGGGTGGTAAGACAGACATCAGGGGTGAATTAACTGGTACACTATTTGGATGATTTCCTTTTCGTGGGCCCGGAGGGGTCGGCGGATTGTGAGCAGCTGATGAGGGCATTTATGCAGGTGGCAGAGCATTTTAGGATCCCAGTAGCGGCAGAAAAAAACTAAAGGTCCCTCTACGTGCTTGAGTTTTTTGGGCATTCAAATTGATACTCTCCGGATGGAGTGTAGTTTACCGGAGGAGAAATTGACCAATTTGATGGCCACAATTGAAGGGGCGTTGGGGAGGCAAAAGCTTAAATTGAAAGAGATGCAGTCATTGATCGGGAAGTTTAACTTTGCGTGTAAAATTCTCCCAGTAGGGAGAATTTTTACAAGGAAACTATCGTTGGCGACGGCAGGGGCAAAGGGGCCGTCGCACAGAATTAGGTTAAAAAAGGAGCTTAAAGAGGACTTGCTGGTGTGGAAAAGATTCTTGGGGGAATTTAATGGGAAGGCTTTGGTGCAGGAGGTGGCGGAGGCAGAGGCAGATCTCCATTTGTACATAGATGTGGCAGGGGCAGTTGGTTTTGGGGCTTACCTACAGGGCAGGTGGTGTGTTGGGCAATGGCCGGAGGCTTGGATAGAAGAAGGGTTGACAAAGAATTTGGAATATTTGGAGTTATTCCCTTTGGTGGTTGCATTGGATGTGTGGCCTCACATGTTAGCGAATTAGAGGGTTACCTTCCATTCAGATAACATGGGGGTGGTTTCGGCCCTTAACCGCTTGTCTCCTTCCTATTTGCCTGTGGTTCACTTGTTGCGTTTATTTGTGTTAAAATGTTTGCAATGCAATGTGTTGTTCAGAGCAGTTCATGTGCCAGGTAAGGAGAACAATGTGGCTGATGCTCTTTCCCGTTTACAGTGGGATCGTTTTCGGCACCTGGCCCCAGAAGCAGAGGCAGAATGGGAACAGTTCCTGGATGTTATTATGGAGGAGGGCATTCGTGACAGGTTGAATTTGGTTAGGGGAGCAGCAGCTCCGGGGACTTGGAAAGCGTACACGCAGGTATGGAGATTATGGTTCGAGTTTCTGCAAGGGCAGGGTGTAGTGCAATCTTCTGAAGACAGAGCAAGGGCAATCATCGACTGGATGTTGGAATGGCAGAGAGTGGGGATCTCAAGATCCATGATCAGGAGAAGGTTGGCGGCATTGGCGTTCTTATTCCAGTTGATGGGAGGATGTGTCCAAGAGGTTTATGGTCAAGTTGGAAGCAAGAAGTTTGTGTAAAGGAGGAGTGGTTCCAGATGGTAGGAGGCCTCTGGTTTATTCAGTTTTGTTGAGGATAGTGGGCAAATTGCGAGGGGTTTGTTCATCGTATTACAAGTACAAGCTGTTCAAGTTGGCTTTTGTAGTAGCTTTCTTTGGGGCATTTAGAGTGTCAGAGCTGGTTGGAAAGAATAAAAGGGACAAAGGAGGGATGCAGAAGGAGGATGTATTGGTTCGGGAAGGGGTATTAGATATATGGTTGAGGAGGTCAAAGACAGATCAGGCGGGGAGAAGTTGTCAGATATATTTGAGAGCTATGGGGGGGGGGGCGGTGTTGTCCAGTGCAGCGGTGTCTGGAATATTTGGAAGTTAGGCCCCAGAAGGTGGGACCTCTTTTTATTCACTGTGATGGGACATCCTTGTCCTAATTTCAATTTCAGGTGGTTTTTAAGAGGTGTGTGGATCTAGTGGGTTTGAAGCCGGGGGAGTTTGGAACACATTCATTTAGGATAGGGGCAGTTACTGAGGCGCATGCTTTGGGGGTAGAGGTTGTGGGGATCAAAAGAATTGGGAGGTGAGTTTCAACATTGATTTAGTGGTTTAAGTGTTTTTGGTTGTTTATGCAGGTCCGGTCCACTGTTTGCTGATAGGCCATTCTTACATATACTGGGCGAGGAAGGCAGCGGCTGTTAAAGACTTGGGGCGCAGATGGGGTGGCCGCCCGAAGAAGTCAGCCTCAGGTTTCAGAGGCATGAGGTGGGACCAGTTGTTAATTAAAGTAATAGAATACGCAAGGCTTTTAGGGCCGCCTGATATACTGTTAATTCATGTTGGGTGGAATGATTTGGGTTTTATCTTGTAAAAGGAGTTGGTGGATGGAATGAAGAGTGATGTTAGGAGGTTGTTGGAGCTGTTCCCTAGGTTGGTGATATTGTGGTCTGAAATTGAGCCATGCCTGACTTGGAGGGCGGCGTGGAATGTTAAAAAACTGGATACCTCTCGAAGGAAAGTTAACAGGATTATGAGTGGTTTTGTTAGGAAACTGGTTGGGCTGTCATTACGGCATGTAGAGTTTGAAGGGGATTCGGGCAAATGTTTTTTCCTTCGAGATGGTGTACATCTAAATGAGGTGGGACTGCATTTGTTCAATTTTAACATGAAGGAAGGGGTTTCAAAGGCCTTGGGGTTGGTTGGCGGGGCACGGCAGTAGGCCTTTGACTGTGCTTGCCTTGTGGAATAGCAGTTATGGGTACCTCCTGGATTGGCAGGAGAGAGGTAAGTGAGGAATTATTTGGATAATGGAGAATCTGTGACTGCTATGGGCAAGCTAGGTTTGGTTTAAGTGTTTTGAGTTATTTATAACGTGTTATATGTTTTTTATAGATAAAAAGCTGCGGCCTTTGTACCCCATTTCTGGTGTTGTGTTTTTATTACAGGTAAATACCTAGTGGAAGGGTCAAGAAAAATGAAACTTAAATGGTTAGGCTACTGCATGCAATTTTAAACAACTTTACAATTTACGTCTACTATCAATTTTGCTTAGCTCTCTTGTTTTTCTTTTAAAGAGTAATCCACTCGGTAGCATGCACGTATCTTTAGCCATCTGGCACCAGTGTTCACAACAATATTAATAGCAATGTTATACATAGTGGCAAACACTGGTGCCATAGAATGCTAAAAACACCTGCACACTCCTAAGCTCATATGAACCTACCTAGCTTTACTATTCATCTAAAGTTTCCAAGAGAAAAAAGAAAATTAGTCTATAGAAGTATAATGGAAAGTTGTTCAAATCTGCATGCCCCAGCTAATCCATGAATGTTTAATTTTACTGTCCCTTTAATACTTACAGATATTCTAAATATAAGCAAACTGAAGCATGCAGTTTAACATAAGATAGTAGATGAGGTTTAAGAAGACAGATGTCCATCAAGTACAACTTATGCAGACCCTACTTAATTTACAATAAAGAAGCTGCCAATTGAGCTTACATTAATACAATTAGAAAATTAGCCAGAAATGTATCTAATCAATTTTAAATTTAGGGTTGGCATTCACTATCTCCTTAGGCAATGAGTTCCATAATTTTACTGCTCTTACAGTGTTTACTTTGCAAGAATTTAAATTTCCTTTTCTCTAGCCTTAAATTGTGACCTCTTGTCACAAATAATTACAATGGAATAAACAAAGCTTCAGCAAATTCTGTATATGGGCATTGACTATATTTATTAAAAGAAATCATATCACTTCTCAAGTGCCCTTTTTCTAGAGAATACAGTTTCAGTTTGGCTAACATCTCCTCATAATCTAATCCTCCATTCCCCTTTTTAGATTTGTGGCCCATTTTCTAAGCTTTTTCTTATTCTGCAATAACTTTTTTTTAATTGGTCCTAAGAACTGTATTCCATACATAAGGTGAGGTCTTACCAGCGATCAAAGCATCTTATCTTTGGGTCAAGCGGTCCCTGGTGTCCCAGTAAAAGATCTCCAGTGGAGTATTTACCTGCATTGGGGAGAGGTATCTGTTTGACAGTAGTGTCTCTATATACCGTAGGATCTAATGGTGTTTCAGGATAAGCCTTAACATACCTCACATGTTTGAGGTTGTCTAATGTGAGTTTGAATTTTGTGTGCTTCAATAAATCTTCAGAAAGTGTTTTTAACTACTACACTTAGAGGATTCTGCGCTGCTCTTTTTCTGTTTTTCTTGTCTAGCAAAATCCCAGCTTCCAGTGCTGAGCCCTGAGAAAGCAGCGACTCCGATGAGGATCATTACCAGCACCAAAGCATAATTTTGTGCAGCTTATATACTTTTTCATTGAGAAATTTAACAGCTAAATTATTTGTCTTTTGATACCAGCGCGCTTGATATTTTATTTTTTATTGTAGTTTTAAGGCCAGTTTTAATATGCATGCAAATTTGTCTTCCCCTTTTATTACCTCTGTCCCTCTTCAGTAAAGTATAACCTGCTTAGTTAACTTCCAATCATGCAAAACAGTATTTGTTGTCATTACACATACTTGCTGTCTTTCTTATTGAGTCACATAAGGTCTCAGAAATTACACTGTGTTAATTAACATACTTCATGTAATATTTGGGAAACATATGCTTTTTTTTTTTTGACAAGTGACTTTAAGCGAAACATCAGAAATGCGCATTTGTGTTCCATGTTTACACACGTTCTGGTAGTTTCTTCTTATTTATACTTAAAACACCTATTTTGCATATCTGTGCTGTTGTGATGGATTCTATTCTGGAGGTTGAATAATTTTGAGACTGCAGAACTCATTAAAAGTTGCATTTTCAGTTGAATTTGGGGAAACCACTTGAAGCATTCGTTGAGTTGAGCTATTTCAATTGTTTTTTTTTTTATTTGCTCATTGCAAACAGCTGAAAGTCTGTACATTTTGACAATAAAACTGATTTGCAATGGGGGTTAAATAATTTTGATTACAACTATATATACATACATACATATAAATATCTAGACATGTATATGTATGTATCTGTGTGTTAAAGCCCTTTGTCTTTTTTTTATAACACCTGAGACTTCATATCTTTGAGCTCTTATAACTTTTTTTGTGCAATATATATTTTTTTAATCATTTTTAAATGAAAGTGTTATTATGGGTGTAATTGCACTTAGTAATGTATTTTTTATGTTTTTTGTGACACTTTTTTGTTTCACAAAACAGTTAACGAGAGCTCTGAGGACATACTATCACGTCGCCCGTTAAATTTAATTGCGCTCAAGCGATCGGGTTTTCTGTCAACGTGAAATATAAGCGATAAACCTGACGTGTGCAAACACTCTTTATAAACCCCTTTTCACTCACCCGTAACTGTTAGCGCTCCACTCGGAATCTGGCCCTGAAAGTCCAAATACGCCCATCTGTAATGTGCATTCATACACACAGGCATGCTTAAATATACAGTAATGTAAATAGCTGTAAATTTAAATTGTCATACATCTCCAAACATCTTGCACCTTGTTTAATAGAGATTTTCTGTTTTCTTGTAAACTTTTTTTTTTTAATCATTTTTATTAGAAAGTGTTATTATCAAATCATCATAACAGATGTGCCAAATGTAACATAGACTCTAAATCCTTCCAGCATTACCTCTTCTCCTGTCCGTTAATTAAACGTTTTTGGGGTCATTTCCAATATTGGGTACAATCAAACTTCCACATAACCCTCACCATAGATATAAGCAAAGTATATTTTTTTCCAATGGGACGACTCGTACAGAAGTCTGCATTGCTGACACTGTGCATATTACTGGTGAGGTGGTGCATCCTAACAAGATGGATTCACAGACAACCCCCGATTAATGCTCAATTTAAGCATAGCTTGCTAAAACAACTGTTCATTGAACAGTACAATGTTAAATTAGATAAAGGGCATAGATTAAATTATTTTCTAAAAAAAAGGCGACCTCTGATTGTCACTTTCGCTCCTTGAATACAACAACAAATTCTCAGACCATTTATATATCATGAGGTTATGTTAGCAGCCATATTGAGGGGGGGGGGGGTGTCAGGATGTGAGTATCCCTTTGGGAATTTTGGACAGAGACAGGATATCTGAGGAGATGCTTTTCTGATCCCTACTAATACCAGACTGACAATATGACCTAGGAAAGCGGGAGGCAGAGCAGAATACCCCCCCCCCCTTTTTTTTTTTTTTTTTTTTATAATGTTTAATGTGTTAAGGTTAATATGTTAAATTAGGTTGTTGATGTTGGAAAAAAATAAGATAATTCTAAGAGACGGGGTGATCACATACATTTTGGACACTAGGGCAAAAGTCCACTGAATCTCACTCCTGGATGTGAAATGGAACTTGCTGCAGACATGGCACATTTGAACACGGGTTTATGGACTTCTTCGTGCCCTATTATAATTATATTTATATGGATATATTCACCTGTTATATTTTATTCAGGTCATACTGGTCTGCGCACCATATTGCTATGTTTTGTGGAATGTTACTGGATCACTGTGTCTCTTTTCAATAAAAATAATAATAACTGTTAGCGCTCCACTCGGAATCTGGCCCTGAAAGTCCAAATACGCCCATTTGTAATGTGCATTCATACACACAGGCATGCTTAAATATACAGTAATGTAAATAGCTGTACATTTAAATAAGTCATAAATCTCCAAACATCTTGCACCTTGTTTAATAGAGATTTTCTGTTTTCTTGTAAACTTCTTTGAAGATTTGAATACTTGTATAATAATTACAATACATGTATTTTCCATCTTGTATTTATTGTTTATTCAACTGTCATTTGTTGCATGACAAATATTTTTCACAGCTGTTTAACTATGAAGGTTAATAAAATGAATCTGAAATCATCAAAACAGCTTTTTTAATTAGCCTGAACATAAGTACCATATTTAATTACATTTACTTTGCCAGGGGGAATACTTGCATCCTGTGACTGCAGTAAAACTACATGATGTGCAAGTTCATAATAACACAATCATTTTAAATAAAGTAATAATATTTTGTGGTAGAGAAAATGTATTTACATTCTAAAAAAAAAGAAGAGATTTGCATTTTAATTTAGTTTGATTAAAACACCTTTTGCATTTTAATAAGATTTAAATAGAAATACTGCATTCTATTACAAAAGAAAACAGATATTTTGATTCATTTCAAACTGTTTGAAATTGGGTATAATTATATCACATTGCCTAGAGAAGTATTAGATTCAGTATTATTATAGATGATGACATTTCTGGTTGTTGAAATGTTTAATGGATTAAATGTTTTGTTTTGTTTGTTTTTTTATATTTATAGGTCACCATAGCTTTTCATCAACTTGACATTTCTTTGTTAGTCTTTATATGATTTGTATGATTTTTCTATTGTTTTACTCTTGGTGTTTAAGGTACATATAATGGCATTTTTCTACACAGCTTAGCAACTATTAAATAAATCTACAACAACTTTTGTGGAATTATTTTTAAAAACACACAGGAGCATTTCCGTTTTGAATAGAAGCATTTTTGTAGTATACATGCATTAGCAAAAATGCTTCAGGTAAAAGCTTTAGCTGTTTAAAGAGTGTACTTAAATTGAAAATCAACCCTAGCATTTGTGAAATGCTAGGATTGACTATTAAAACAAATTATGGAGACTTTCATTCATGAAGTATAACATACTTCATGCAGAAAACTCCTTTATTTGATTCAAGCGATCGCCGCTCTAAATGGCTACGGCACCCCACAGCAGATTGCTGTTTTGCTAAGAGGTGACATATCCACCTCTTAGCCAATAGCCATGTGGTAAATTCGGCTCCCAAGGGCGCCAAGCCAGATTTACTGCACAGCTATTGGCTCTGTGATTCGATATGGACCTATTATAAAGCATAAAAACAGATAGTGTTTTTATGAGGGTATCTGTACATTTAAATATACAAAAAAAATTGTGCCACTTTTTAGTGGAGCGTAACAGTTAACCAAAGCTCTGAATTTGCGATAACCCAACAAGCATTAAATTAAATTGCGCTTAAGTGAACGTGTTTACTTTCAACACCTGCATGAAGAGCTGTGATAAACCCCTTATCGCATGCACGCAACAGTTAGCGTGCCACTCATAACCTAGCCACAGCTGAGTTCCACAGCTTAACTGTACTTTTTTTCAGCTAAAGAACTAAAGATTTAACTTATTTTTTGTAAAATTGAATGTTTCAAAATATATCAGTGCTTTTTTTTGTATTTTAAATATTTGGTTCTGTACTTCATAAAACAAACTTTTTTTTTGTAGGTATTGTCCCTATCAAAAAATGGGCAGCAGGGACCTTGGACTCAGTTTATATTTATCTGCTGCCCTTTGATATAAATGAAAAATAAGCCCTTTAAGGGCAAATGTTGTATCACGTTTGGTTAATTGAACATACATAACACTTCTGCCAACTCATTATTTGGAAAGGGAATATATTTATTTAAGGTCTTTATAAGACATGTGCACGGACAAAAAAATTGGTTCATCTTAAAGATTCTGCTCAGAATTAATGGCCAATTATAGTTGTCAGAATTTTGCTTGTGGTCATGTTTGGTTCATCTGAATATTCAGATTTTTAATTTGGTGAATTGCATTAATGATAATAGAAAGCTCACAATTCATTAATGTTAGCAACAAAATTACACTGCTAGGTAATGCCAACAGCAATTGAAAGATTCAGTGCTAACTTTGACAAAAGAACTTAAAGGAACTAGAACAATTGCCAGGCCTGGTACCTCTTGCTTTGAACAAAGGGCCTCCTAGCTAGCCAAAAATTAAGACAATGTGGTGGGTGATGTGCAAAGCCCCTAATGAAAGGCTGAGGTGACTGAAAATACGGCGAGTAGTGAGGCTAACTAACAAGGAAGGAGTTATCCAGGCGAGGGAGATGAATCTAAAATATTTAATGTTATAACAGGGATAAAATCAGGGGTTGAAAAAATAAAATGGAAATAATGGTGGTACTCAACTAAGAGGTCATGAATGGTGATCGTGGGATAACTAACAGTCAAATTAAAATCATTACAATAAAACACAATAAGAAATCACAATCTTATACTTTAAAATAATGTGTAGAGAGATCATGGATCCATGATTTAAAAATAGCAAATATGCTGATGATATGACATGCTCAGTTAGAGGATCATACTTGTACTACTAGAGTGAGTTGTCAATAAATAAAATAGCAATCAATGGGTTGGACTAGTGTGTGATACTAGTGGCCGCAATGCAGTCGGTCTTCTGTATAATCAGAGAGAGAAAGGTGCCGTGTTAGCCTGAATAAGGGGTGTAGTATCAGTATGAATGTCAGACCAGTGGGTCAAGTGGAACAATTCAAATACAAAAAGCAAACAAAAAAAATAAACAATATGTGGTGTATGTCAATATGAATGTTAGACCAGTGCGCTCAAATGAAACATTTCAAATGCAAAAACCAGACAATATTATGCTGATGTGAAAAACAAGCAAAGTGAAAAAAAATTAGTAAATATAAAGCTTGATAATTGAAAATATAAAAAATTAAAAACAAAATATGAAAAACATGCACGTGCAGCATGTGTTATAATAAAAGCAAAGTCAGTTAGAAGTCCAAAAAATATATACCAAAGTAAGTCAGTGTGAAGACTCCATGTGAATAAGTTTTTGCAAAAAATAATGAGGGAAATAGTGAAAAAATAAAAAAAAATAATTGAAATCAAGTGGGTGTGTACTCCAATGGGGTAGATAATGATAGACCAACTTGTAGTTTGACGATAGTGATCCTCAAATGGGTCTTAGTGATTGTCTGATTGGGTTTTTGGTGTCATCCAATTCCTTCCTGGAAGTACCTGTAAACTGTAACACAATAGTGTAGATTGTACAGGTGTTGTGGGGGATAATGAAAATCTGCTTACCAGCTCTGGTCAACGCGTTTCAGCCACAAAATAAAAATAAATCCTAAAATAGTTACAATGTAACTATTAGTTATATTGTAGCTAAATTAGGGTTTATTTTACAGGTAAGTATTTAGTTTTAAATAGGAATAATTTAGTTAATTATAGTAATTTTATTTAGATTTCTTTTAATTATATTTAAGTTAGGGGGTGTTAGGTTTAGGGTTAGACTTAGGTTTAGGGGTTAATAACTTTAATATAGTGACAGCGACGTTGGGGGCGTCAGATTAGGGGTTAATAAATGTAGGTAGGTGGCGTCGATGTTAGGGCCGGAAGATCAGGGGTTAATAATATTTAACTCATGTTTGCGAGGCGGGAGTGTGGTGGTTTAGGGGTTAATATGTTTATTATAGTGGCAGCGATGTGGGGGCAGCAGATTAGGGGTTAATAAATGTAGGTAGGTGGCGGCGACATTGGGGGTGGCAGATTAGGGGTTAATAAATATAATGTAGGTGTCGGCGATGTTGGGGGCAGCAGATTAGGGGTTCATACGTATAATGTAGGTGGTGGTGGTGTCCGGAGCAGCAGATTAGGGGTTAATAATATAATGTGGGTTGCGGCGATGTCGGGGTGGCAGATTAGGGGTTAATAAGTGTAAGATTAGGGGTGTTTAGAATCAGGGTTCATGTTAGGGTGTTAGGTGTAGACATAAAATGTATTTCCCCATAGGAATCGATGGGGCTGCATTAAGCAGCTTTACGCTGCTTTTTGGCAGGTGTTAGACTTTTTTTCAGCTGGCTCTCCCAGTTGATTCCTATGGGAAAATTGTGCACGAGAATGTTACACCAGCTCACCGCTAATGTAAACAGCGCTGGTATTGGAGTGCGGTAAGGAGCAAAATTTTGCTCAACGCTCACTTCTTGTCTGGGTTGTAAAAACCCGTAATACCAGCGCTGTCTGTAAGTGAGCAGTGAGCATAAACTGCTCATTAGCACCGAACATCCTCTAACGCAAAACTTGTAATCTAGGTGAAAGTATTTAGCTTTAAATAGGAATTACGTTAGGGTTATGGTTAGGGTTAGATTTAGGATTAGGTTTAGGGGTTAATAACTTTAGTATAGTGGCGGCGACGTTGGGGGCGGCAGATTAGGGGTTAATAAGTGTAGGTAGGTAGCGACGACATTTTGGGCGGCAGATTAGGGGTTAATAAGTGTAGGTAGGTAGCAACGACATTGGGGGTGGCAGATTAGGGGTTAATAAATGTAATGTAGGTAGCGACAACATTGGGGCAACAGATTAAGGGTTAATAAGTGTAGGTAGGTGGCGGCAATATTGGGGGCGAAAGATTAGGGGTTAATAAGTGTAATGTAGGTGGCGGCGATGTCGGGGGCGGCAGATTAGGAGTGTTTAGACTTGGGGTTTATGTTAGGGTGTTAGGAGTAAACATAACTTTTCTTTCCCCATAGGAATCAATGGGGCTGCGTTATGAAACTTTACGATCCATTAGGCTTTTTTTTACCCGGCTCTCCCCATTGATGTCTATGGGGAAATCGTACATGAGCATGTAAAACCAGCTCAAAGCAGCGCTGGTATTTGTGTGCGGTATAGAGCTCAATGCTGCCATATTGCCTGCTAACGCTGGGTTTTTGCAACCCTGTAATAGCATCGCTATTAAAGGTGATCGGTGGAAATAACTTGCAAGTTAGTACTGAGCTGCTCATAACGCAAAACTCGTAATCTGGATGATTGTTATTTAATCCTTTACAATCTAAATTGCATTTCCCCAGATTCATATATAGACATTTAATACAGTCTAAGGCATATATTTAATGTTTGAGATTTAAACATAAGTTGTGATTCAAAACTGAATTTACAAGTTATAATGCAAAACATGTGTCTCTGCTTAGCTAATCTTCATCTAGATGTAACGTCTAGAATTTGTGGATTCAACACAACAGGGACAATTTAAACCTAGGTAATATTTAGTCATCTCTCCAGCCAAACTGGTTCTCTGAATCTCATTAGGCCTCAAAGGAAAATCTTAGACATCATGTCTGTTTATCCACAGGGGTTCCTGGGAAGGCTATCCAACAATGATCTATTAGAAGTTACCTTTCTTCTGAGACTGTGATCAAAGGCTCTTTAGATGTGACCTTATCTCTTATAGTTCTAGGACCAATGTTGTTCTTTTTGATATAACTATGCAAACAATTCCTTTGATGAATGAGAGAGGGGTTGGTTTTGTTACAGTCACATCTGGAGTTTTACAAATAAAATGAATTATATGTATATATATATACTAGTTCTAAAGCCTGTGTACACGGGCCATTTTTTGCAGTACAGCGGTCCCACCCCTTGCTCTCTCTCTATCCCCCCTCTCTTTTTCTCTCTCTTTCTCCCCTCTCTTTTGCTCTCTCTCCCCCCTCTCTTTTGCTCTCTCTCTCCCCCCTCTCTTTTGCTCTCTCTCTCCCTCTTTTGCTCTCTCTCTTCCCCCCTCTCGTTTGCTCTCTCTCTCTCCTCTCATTTGCGCTCTCTCCTCTCGTTTGCTCTCTCTCTCTCCTCTTGTTTGCTCTCTCTCTCCTCTCGTTTGCTCTCTCTCTCCCTCTCTTTTGCGCACTCTCCCCCTCTCTTTTGCACTCTCTCCCCCTCTCTTTTGAGCTCTCTCCCCCTATCTTTTGTGCTCTCTCCCCCCTCTCTCTTGTACTCTCTCCCCCCTCTCTTTTGTGCTCTCTCCCCCCTCTCTTTTGTGCTCTCTCCTCCCTCTCTTTTGTGCTCTCTCTTTCTCCCCTCTCTTTTGCTCTCTCTCTCTCCCCCTCTATTTTGCTCTCTCTCTCCCTCTTTTTTGCTCTCTCTCTTCCCCCCTCTCATTTGCTCTCTCTCTCTCCTCTCGTTTGCTCTCTCTCTCTCCTCTCATTTGCTCTCTCTCCTCTATTTTGCTGTCTCTCTCCCTCTCTTTTGCGCACTCTCCCCCTCTCTTTTGCGCTCTCTCCCCCTCTCTTTTGTGCTCTCTCCCCCTCTCTCTTCTGCTCTCTCCCCCCTCTCTTTTGTGCTCTCTCCCCCCTCTCTTTTGTGCTCTCTCCCCCTCTCTTTTGTGCTCTCTCCCCCTCTCTTTTGTGCTCTCTCCCCCCCCCTCTCTTTTGTGCTCTCTCTCCCTCTCTTTTGTGCTCTCTCCCCCTCTCTTTTGTGCTCTCTCACCCCTCTCTTTTGTGCTCTCTCCCCCCCTCTCTTTTGTGCTCTCCCCCTCTCTTTTGTGCTCTCTCCCCCCTCTCTTTTGTGCTCTCCCCCCTCTCTTTTGTGCTCTCTCCCCCCTCTCTTTTGTGCTCTCCCCCCTCTCTTTTGTGCTCTCTCCCCCCTCTCTTTTGTGCTCTCCCCCCTCTCTTTTGTGCTCTCTCCCCCTCTCTTTTGTGCTCTCTCCCCCCCCTCTTTTGTGCTCTCCCCCCTCTCTTTTGTGCTCTCTCCCCCTCTCTTTTGTGCTCTCTCACCCTCTCTTTTGTGCTCTCTCCCCCTCTCTTTTGTGCTCTCTCCCCCCTCTCTTTTGTGCTCTCTCCCCCCCTCTTTTGTGCTCTCTCCCCCCTCTATTTTGTGCTCTCTCCCCCTCTCTTTTGTGCTCTCTCCCCCCTCTCTTTTGTGCTCTCTCCCTCCTCTCTTTTGTGCTCTCTTCCCCCTCTCTTTTGTGCTCTCTCCCCCTCTCTTTTGTGCTCTCTACCCCCTCTCTTTTGTGCTCTCTCCCCCCTCTCTTTTGTGCTCTCTCCCCCCTCTCTTTTGTGCTCTCTCTCCCTCTTGTTTGCTCTCTCTCTCCTCTCGTTTGCTCTCTCTCTCCCTCTCTTTTGCGCACTCTCCCCCTCTCTTTTGCACTCTCTCCCCCTCTCTTTTGAGCTCTCTCCCCCTATCTTTTGTGCTCTCTCCCCCCTCTCTCTTGTACTCTCTCCCCCCTCTCTTTTGTGCTCTCTCCCCCCTCTCTTTTGTGCTCTCTTCCCCTCTCTTTTGCTCTCTCTCTCCCTCTTTTTTGCTCTCTCTCTTCCCCCCTCTCGTTTGCTCTCTCTCTCTCCTCTCGTTTGCTCTCTCTCTCTCCTCTCGTTTGCTCTCTCTCTCTCCTCTATTTTGCTGTCTCTCTCCCTCTCTTTTGCGCACTCTCCCCCTCTCTTTTGCGCTCTCTCCCACTCTCTTTTGTGCTCTCTCCCCCCTCTCTCTTCTGCTCTATCCCCCCTCTCTTTTGTGCTCTCTCCCCCTCTCTTTTGTGCTCTCTCCCCCCTCACTTTTGTGCTCTCTCCCCCTCTCTTTTGTACTATCTCCCCTCTCTTTTGTGCTCTCTCCCCCCTCTCTTTTGTGCTCTCTCTCCCTCTCTTTTGTGCTCTCTCCCCCTCTCTTTTGTGCTCTCTCACCCCTCTCTTTTGTGCTCTCTCCCCCCTCTCTTTTGTGCTCTCCCCCTCTCTTTTGTGCTCTCTCCCCCCCTCTCTTTTGTGCTCTCTCCCCCCTCTCTTTTGTGCTCTCTCCCTCCTCTCTTTTGTGCTCTCTTCCCCCTCTCTTTTGTGCTCTCTCCCCCTCTCTTTTGTGCTCTCTCCCCCCTCTCTTTTGTGCTCTCTCCCCCTCTCTTTTGTGCTCTCTCCCCCCTCTCTTTTGTGCTCTCTCTCCCTCTTTTTTGCTCTCTCTCTTCCCCCCTCTCGTTTGCTCTCTCTCTCTCTCCTCTCGTTTGCTCTCTCTCTCTCCTCTCGTTTGCTCTCTCTCTCTCCTCTATTTTGCTGTCTCTCTCCCTCTCTTTTGCGCACTCTCCCCCTCTCTTTTGCGCTCTCTCCCCCTCTCTTTTGTGCTCTCTCCCCCTCTCATTTCTGCTCTCTCTCCCCTCTCTTTTGTGCTCTCTCCCCCTCTCTTTTGTGCTCTCTCCCCCCTCTCTTTTGTGCTCTCTCCCCCTCTCTTTTGTGCTCTCTCCCCTCTCTTTTGTGCTCTCTCCCCCCCTCTCTTTTGTGCTCTCTCTCCCTCTCTTTTGTGCTCTCTCCCCCTCTCTTTTGTGCTCTCTCACCCCTCTCTTTTGTGCTCTCTCCCCCCTCTCTTTTGTGCTCTCCCCCTCTCTTTTGTGCTCTCTCCCCCCTCTCTTTTGTGCTCTCCCCCCTCTCTTTTGTGCTCTCTCCCCCCTCTCTTTTGTGCTCTCTCCCCTCTCTTTTGTGCTCTCTCCCCCCCTCTCTTTTGTGCTCTCCCCCCCCTCTCTTTTGTGCTCTCTCCCCCTCTCTTTTGTGCTCTCTCCCCTCTCTTTTGTGCTCTCTCCCCCCCTCTCTTTTGTGCTCTCTCTCCCTCTCTTTTGTGCTCTCTCCCCCTCTCTTTTGTGCTCTCTCACCCCTCTCTTTTGTGCTCTCTCCCCCCTCTCTTTTGTGCTCTCCCCCTCTCTTTTGTGCTCTCTCCCCCCTCTCTTTTGTGCTCTCCCCCCTCTCTTTTGTGCTCTCTCCCCCCTCTCTTTTGTGCTCTCCCCCCTCTCTTTTGTGCTCTCTCCCCCCTCTCTTTTGTGCTCTCCCCCCTCTCTTTTGTGCTCTCTCCCCCTCTCTTTTGTGCTCTCTCCCCCCCTCTTTTGTGCTCTCCCCCCTCTCTTTTGTGCTCTCTCCCCCTCTCTTTTGTGCTCTCTCCCCCCTCTCTTTTGTGCTCTCTCCCCGTCTCTTTTGTGCTCTCTCCCCCACTTTTTTGTGTGCTCTCCCCCTCTCTTTTGTGCTCTCTTCCCCCTCTCTTTTGTGCTCTCTCCCCCTCTCTTTTGTGCTCTCTCCCCCCTCTCTTTTGTGCTCTCTCCCCCCTCTCTTTTGTGCTCTCTCCCCCCTCTCTTTTGTGCTCTCTCTCCCTCTTTTTTGCTCTCTCTCTTCCCCCCTCTCGTTTGCTCTCTCTCTCTCTCCTCTCGTTTGCTCTCTCTCTCTCCTCTCGTTTGCTCTCTCTCTCTCCTCTATTTTGCTGTCTCTCTCCCTCTCTTTTGCGCACTCTCCCCCTCTCTTTTGCGCTCTCTCCCCCTCTCTTTTGTGCTCTCTCCCCCTCTCTCTTCTGCTCTCTCTCCCCTCTCTTTTGTGCTCTCTCCCCCTCTCTTTTGTGCTCTCTCCCCCCCTCTCTTTTGTGCTCTCTCCCCCTCTCTTTTGTGCTCTCTCCCCTCTCTTTTGTGCTCTCTCCCCCCTCTCTTTTGTGCTCTCTCTCCCTCTCTTTTGTGCTCTCTCCCCCTCTCTTTTGTGCTCTCTCACCCCTCTCTTTTGTGCTCTCTCCCCCCTCTCTTTTGTGCTCTCCCCCTCTCTTTTGTGCTCTCTCCCCCCTCTCTTTTGTGCTCTCCCCCCTCTCTTTTGTGCTCTCTCCCCCCTCTCTTTTGTGCTCTCCCCCTCTCTTTTGTGCTCTCTCCCCCCTCTCTTTTGTGCTCTCCCCCCTCTCTTTTGTGCTCTCTCCCCCTCTCTTTTGTGCTCTCTCCCCCCCTCTTTTGTGCTCTCCCCCCTCTCTTTTGTGCTCTCTCCCCCTCTCTTTTGTGCTCTCTCCCCCCTCTCTTTTGTGCTCTCTCCCTCCTCTCTTTTGTGCTCTCTTCCCACTCTCTTTTGTGCTCTCTCCCCCTCTCTTTTGTGCTCTCTCCCCCCTCTCTTTTGTGCTCTCTCCCCCCTCTCTTTTGTGCTCTCTCCCCCTCTCTTTTGTGCTCTCTCCCCTCTCTTCTGCTGCTCTCTCTATCCTGCCTTTTTAGAGCTCTCAATCTCACAGACTGCAGGCTGCATCTGGCCTCACCCGGCCCAGCCCGACCCTGCCCGCGTCACGTCCGGCCCCGCCCTTGCCACACCTGGCCACGCCCACAACGCACCCAGCCGGCCACGTCCACTCCACCACATGCGATGCCAGGAGGAGGTCAGTTGGAAGGCCAGGTGTGTTTGTCCTCGCGCGCAGTCTCTACTGCGCATGACAGCTTCGGACAAACACACTTGGCCTTTTATTATATAGGATAGATATATATATATTATTTAATAACATTCCCAGATATCCTGACATAAATTATGATACTTGGGGAAGTCTCCCTAAGTGTGATGCTTGAATCCAGACTTGGACCCGTTGCTCAGTGTGCCTAGAGGGATATGGCTGCACCTCACTGATCAGGCCCACAATAGGCCGACACGTTTGTCTAGGGTTTTGCTGTTTCTCTCGTTCAGAGAGGGATTGCCTGGTATTTCAGGGCTGGACTGTACTGTGAAGTCAGGATCAGACTGATATGCTTCATGAAAGTTCTCTGTGAATGGCACATGTTGAGCAAAAAGAGGCTGCTTCTTGGGTGGTAACTAGCCATAGAACAAGCTATTATGCTTTTGTCTGTTCCCAGGTTGAGCGCTTCTCTCTTTTTATTTAAGTTTAATATAGTATTTGCGATGCGGGAGGGCCTTTTGTTTAGGGGTTAATAGGTGGTTTATGGGTGTTTAGTGTACTTTGTAGCAGTTTAGTTATGAGTTATGTTTCAGATTTGTAGCGTAAAACTCAAAACTACTGACCTTAGATGGCGACACGGATCTTGTCGTTTTAGGCTGTAATGCCGTTTTTTTAGCTATGGGAATCCCATTAAAAAACGTAATTTTTACGAGTGCGGTACTTACGTTGTGTTACAGGCTAAAAGGCTATGGTACACCTATACCGACAAGACTTGTAATGGCTGCAGTGCTGTTTTATCGCTGAAATGACCATATTTTCAGCATTAAAAGATGAACGCACAACTTGTAATCTAGCTAAATATTACAAGTCAGGTGTTAAAAAAACATTGCAAAGTTCAGTTGTTTGAATTATAAGATTAATAACGCTCTCTATACTTTCAATTACAAACCCTAGCAGAAACTAGTGCATGTATTATAAGATGGTGGTTAAAGGGACAGTCTACTCCAACATTTTTAATGTTTAAAAAGATAGATAATTCCTTTATTACCCATTCCCCAGTTTTGCACAGCCAACACGGTTATAATATAATTTTTACCTCTGTGATTACCTTGTATCTAAGCATCCTCTGACAGCCCCCTTAACACATGGATCTTTATTTATTTATTTATTTATTTATTCACTTGCATTTTAGCCAGTTAGTGCTGTGTCATAAACATCTCCATAGGAGAGAGCACAGTGTTTTCTATATGTCACACATTAATTTGTTGTGAAAATCAAATAAAAAACATGTGACTATCTGTAGTGGCTTATTAACAGGCAGACATTTAGAGGTTTAAATGTTATAAAGTATATTAATATAACAATGTTGGTTGTATAAAGCTGGGGAATGGGTAGAAAAGATATTATCTCTCTTTTTAAACAATAAAAATGTTGGTGTAGTCTGTTCCTCTAAAGGGATAGTAAAATCCAAATTAAACTTTCATGGTTCAGATAGGGCATGCAATTTTAAACAACTTTCTATTTACTTTTATCATCAAATTTGCTTTGTTCTCTTGTTATTCTTAGATGAAAGCAAAAATTAGGTAGGCACATGTGCTAATTTCTAAGCACTTTAAGCAGGGCCAGACTTTGGGCAAGGCGAGCAAGGCGGCTGCCTCGCCTCCGCTGTCAGGGGGCCCCGCCGCACCGGTTAAATTTTTTTTATTTTTTTTTTAAATTAAAGGTTTTTTTGCTCACCACATGTATTTAGCCCTGCTATGTCACTATCTGCTGCATAAGGTACAATACTCTCTCCAGTGTGATGCTCACCACATGTATTTAGCACTGCTATGTCACTACCTGCTGCAGAAGGTACAATACTCTCTCCAGTGTGATGCTCACCACATGTATTTAGCACTGCTATGTCACTATCTGCTGCACAAGGTACAATACTCTCTTCAACCTGATGCTCACCATTTGTATTTAGCACTGCTATGTCACATCTGCTGCTCAATGTACAATACTCTCTTCAATCTGCGGCTCACCACCTTTATTTAACACTGTTATGTCACTATCTGCTGCAGAAGGTACAATACTCTCTCCAGTGTTATGCTCACCACATGTATTTAGCACTGCTATGTCACTATCTGCTGCACAAGGTACAATACTCTCTCCAGTGTAATGCTCACCACATGTATTTAGCACTGCTATGTCACTATCTGCTGCAAAAGGTACAATACTCTCTCCAGTGTGATGCTCACCACATGTATTTAGCACTGCTATGTCACTATCTGCTGCAGAAGGTACAATACTATATCCAAGGTGAAGCTCACCACTTGTATTTAGCACTGCTATGTCACTATCTGCTGCAAAAGGTACAATACTCTCTCCAGTGTGATGCTCACCACATGTATTTAGCACTGCTATGTCACTATCTGCTGCAGAAGGTACAATACTATATCCAAGGTGAAGCTCACCACTTGTATTTAACACTGCTATGTCACTATCTGCTGCAGAAGGTACAATACTATCTCCAGTGTGATGCTATTGCTCACCACTTTTTATTTAGCACTGCTTTGTCACTATCTGCTAAAGAAGGTACAATACTTTCTCCAGTGTGATGCTCACCACATGTATTTAGCACTGCTATGTCACTATCTGCTGCACAATGTACAATACTCTCTCCAGTGGTGATGCTCACCACATGTATTTAGCACTGCTATGTCACTACCTGCTGCAGAAGGTACAAGACTCTCTCCAGTGTGATGCTCACCACAAGTATTTAGCACTGCTATGTCACTATCTGCTGCAGAAGGTACAATACTCTCTTCAATCTGATGCTCAACACTTGTATTTAGCACTGCTATGTCACTAGCTGCAGTACAATGTACAATAATCTCTTCAATCTGCTGCTCACCACTTGTATTTAACACTGTTATGTCACTATCTGCTGCAGAAGGTACAATACTCTCTCCAGTGTTATGCTCACCACATGTATTTAGCACTGCTATGTCACTATCTGCTGCAGAAGGTACAATATTCTCTCCAGAGTGATGCTCACCACATGTATTTAGCCCTGCTATGTCACTATCTGCTGCACAAGGTACAATACTCTTTCCAGTGTGATGCTCACCACATGTATTTAGCACTGCTATGTTACTATCTGCTGCACAAGGTACAATACTCTCTCCAGTGTGATGCTCACCACATGTATTTAGCACCGCTATGTCACTATCTGCTGCACAAGGTACAATACTCTTTCCAGTGTAATGCTCACCACATGTATTTAGCACTGCTATGTCACTATCTGCTGCAAAAGGTACAATACTCTCTCCAGTGTGATGCTCACCACATGTATTTAGCACCGCTATGTCACTATCTGCTGCACAAGGTACAATACTCTTTCCAGTGTAATGCTCACCACATGTATTTAGCACTGCTATGTCACTATCTGCTGCACAAGGTACAATACTCTCTTCAATCTGATGCTCACCACTTGTATTTAGCAATTCTATGTCACTATCTGCTACATAATGTACAATACTCTCTTCAATTTGATGCTCACCACTTGTATTTAGCACTGCTATGTCACTATCTGCTGCAGAAGGTACAATATTATCTCCAAGGTGATGCTCACCACTTGTATTCAACACTGCTATGTCACTATCTGCTGCAGAAGGTACAATACTATCTCCAGTGTGATGCTATTGCTCACCACTTTTTATTTAGCACTGCTATGTCACTTTCTGCTGCACAATGTTCAATACTCTCTACAATCTGCTGCTCACCACATGTATTTAGCACTGCTATGTCACTATCTGCTGCAGAAGGTACAATACTTTCTTTTATCTGATTCTCACCACTTTTATTTAGCACTGCTATGTCACTATCTGCTACAGAATGTAAAATACTCTCTCCAGTGTGATGCTCACCACATGTATTTAGCGCTGCTATGTCACTATCTGCTGCAGAATGTACAATGCTCTCCCCAGTGTGATGCTCACCACTTGTATTTAGCACTGCTATGTCACTATCTGCTGCAGAATGTACAATACTCTCTCCAGTGTGATGCTCACCACATGTATTTAGCACTGCTATGTCACTATCTGCTGCACAATGTACAATACTCTCTTCAATCTGATGCTCACCACTTGTATTTAGCACTGCGATGTCACTATCTGCTACACAATGTACAATACACTTTTCAATCTGATGCTCACCACTTGTATTTAGCACTACTATGTCACTATCTGCTGCACAATGTACAGTACTCTCTCCAGTGTGATGCTCAACACATATTTAGCACTGCTATGTCACTATCTGCTGCAGAAGGTACAATTCTCTCTCCAGTGTGATGCTCACCACATGTATTTAGCACTGCTATGTCACTATCTACTGCACAAGGTACAATACTCTCTCCAGTGTGATGCTCACCACATGTATTTAGCACTGCTATGTCACTATCTGCTGCAGAAGGCAATCCCTTTCTGAACGAGAGAAACAGCAAAATCCCAGACGTACGTTTCAGCCTATTTTGGGCCTCGTCAGTGAGGTGCAGCCATATCCCTCTAGGCACACTGAACAACGGGTCCACGTCTGGATTCCCGCATCACACTTAGGGAGACTTCCCCAAGTGTAATAATTTGCATAAATAAAAAGAGAGAAGCGCTCAACCTGCAAACAAACAATAGCATAATAGCTTGTTCTATGGCTAGTTACCACACAAGAAGCAGCCTTTTTTTTTGCTCAGAATGTGCCTTTCACAGAGAAGAACTTTCCTGAAGCATATCAGTCTGATCCTTACTTCACAGTAGAGTCCAGCCCTGAAATACCAGGCAATCCCTCTCTGAACGAGAGAAACAGCAAAACCCCAGACGTACATTTCGGCCTATTGTGGGCCTCGTCATTGAGGTGCAGTCATATCCCTCTAGGCACACTGAGCAACGGGTCCATGTCTGGATTCCCGTATAACACTTAGGGAGACTTCCCCAAGTGTCATAATTTGAATAAATAAAAAGAGAGAAGCGCTCAACCTGGGAACAAAAATAGCATAATAGCTTGTTCTATGGCTAGTTACCATCCAAGAAGCAGCCTCTTTTTACTTAACATGTGCCTTTCACAGAGAAGAACTTTCCTGAAGCATATCAGTCTGATCCTGACTTCACAGTACAGTCCAGCCCTGAAATACCAGGCAATCCCTCTCTGAATGAGAGAAACAGCAAAATCCCAGATGTACTTTTCATCCAGATGGCTTCTTTAATCTTCATCCAGGCGGCATCTTCTATCTTGATCCTGAATCATGAATCATCCAATAGAATGAGAACTGCTTAAATCCTATTGGCTGATTTGAACATCCAATAGAGTTTTAGCAGCTTGAATTCCTATTGGCTGATTCAAATTTTTCAGCCAATAGGAATGCAAGGGACGCCATCTTGGATCGCGTACCTTTCATTGAAGATTCAGTGTACAGAGGCGACCGTATAAAGATGATGCTCCATGCAGGATGTCTTCAGGATGGACCCACTCCATGCCGCCGGGATCAAGATAGAAGATGCCGCCTGGATGAAGATTGAGGAGGCCATCTGGATAAAGACTTCTCGCCACTTGGATGAGGACTCCGCTGCCGGGATGAAGATAGTTCAAGCGGAACTTCAAAAACTGTAAGTGGATCGTTGTGGGTTTTTATTTAAGATTAGGGTTTGGGCAGCAAAAGAGCTAAATGCTTTTTAGATATTTTTTTTTATTTTGTGGTTTTGGGGGAGTTGTAGAGGTGTGTAATGTTAGTCGGTATTTGTATTTTTATTTCACGAAAAGAGCTGATATCTTTAGGGCAATAACCTACAAAATGCCCTTTTAAGGGCCATCGATAGTTTATTCTAGATTAGGGTTTTTTTGGAGGGGGGGTTAATGGGTATTAGAATAGGAATATTTTTTATTATTTTGAATCATTTGTTTGTTATTTTGTGCAATGTATTTTTTAGGGGGTGTTTTTTTGTAGCAAAATGCCCTACAAAAGGTCCTTTTAAGGACCCCCCAAAAGGTGCTTTTAAGGGCCCTTGGTAGTTTGTGCGTTGGGGTTTTGTATACTGTTAGGGGGTGTTTGTTTGTTTGTTTTTTAGCAAAAGAGCTGTTTAACTTAGGGCAATGCCCTACAAAAGGCCCTTTTAAGGCCCTTGGTAGTTTATTCTAGATAAGGCTTTTTTATTTTGGGGTGTTTTTTTTTTGTTTTTTTTTTAAAGGGCATTAGACTAGGATTATTTTTTATTTTTTGGGGATACTTTCATTTGTTTTTTTTTTTGCAAAGGTAGGTTTTTTTTATTTTTTGTGATTTTAGTGTTTTTTATTTTTTGTAATGTTAGGTTTTAGTGTAAGGCAGCTTAGGTTTTATTTCACAGGTAAGTTTGTATTTATTTTAACTAGGTAGTTAGTAAATAGTTAATAACTATTTACTAACTAGTCTACCTAGTTAAAATAAATACAAACTTACCTGTGAAATAAAAATAAAACCTAAGATAGCTACAATGTAACTATTAGTTATATTGTAGTTAGCTAAAGTTTTATTTCACAGGTAAGTATGTATTTAGTTTTAAATAGGTATTATTTAGTTAATAATTGTAACTTTAATTTAGATCTATTTTAATTATGTTAAAGTTAGGGGGTGTCAGAGTTAGGGTTACGGTTAGGTTTAGGGTTAGGCTTATGGTTAGGTTTAGGGGTAGGTGTAGGGGTTAATAGTTTAATTTAGGTTTTTGTGATGTGGGGGACTGGTGGTTTAGGGGTTAATATGTTTATTTAGTGGTAGTGATGTGGGAGGCCAAAGGTTTAGGGGTTAATAACTTTATTTAGTTGCGGCGATGATGGGGAGCGGCAGAATAGGGGTTAATAACTTTATTATAGTGGCAGCGATTTTGGGGTGCGGCGGAATAGGGGTTAATAACTTTAGTACACTGTGTGCAGAATTATTAGGCAAATGAGTATTTTGACCACATCATCCTCTTTATGCATGTTGTCTTACTCCAAGCTGTATAGGCTCGAAAGCCTACTACCAATTAAGCATATTAGGTGATGTGCATCTCTGTAATGAGAAGGGGTGTGGTCTAATGACATCAACACCCTATATCAGGTGTGCATAATTATTAGGCAACTTCCTTTCCTTTGGCAAAATGGGTCAAAAGAAGGACTTGACAGGCTCAGAAAAGTAAAAAATAGTGAGATATCTTGCAGAGGGATGCAGCACTCTTAAAATTGCAAAGCTTCTGAAGCGTGATCATCGAACAATCAAGCGTTTCATTCAAAATAGTCAACAGGGTCGCAAGAAGCGTGTGGAGAAACCAAGGCGCAAAATAACTGCCCATGAACTGAGAAAAGTCAAGCATGCAGCTGCCAAGATGCCACTTGCCACCAGTTTGGCCATATTTCAGAGCTGCAACATCACTGGAGTGCCCAAAAGCACAAGGTGTGCAATACTCAGAGACATGGCCAAGGTAAGAAAGGCTGAAAGACGACCACCACTGAACAAGACACACAAGCTGAAACGTCAAGACTGGGCCAAGAAATATCTCAAGACTGATTTTTCTAAGGTTTTATGGACTGATGAAATGAGAGTGAGTCTTGATGGGCCAGATGGATGGGCCCGTGGCTGGATTGGTAAAGGGCAGAGAGCTCCTGTCCGACTCAGATGCCAGCAAGGTGGAGGTGGAGTACTGGTTTGGGCTGGTATCATCAAAGATGAGCTTGTGGGGTCTTTTCGGGTTGAGGATGGAGTCAAGCTCAACTCCCAGTCCTACTGGCAGTTTCTGGAAGACACCTTCTTCAAGCAGTGGTACAGGAAGAAGTCTGCATCCTTCAAGAAAAACATGATTTTCATGCAGGACAATGTTCCATCACACGCGTCCAAGTACTCCACAGCGTGGCTGGCAAGAAAGGGTATAAAAGAAGAAAATCTAATGACATGGCCTCCTTGTTCACCTGATCTTAACCCCATTGAGAACCTGTGGTCCATCATCAAATGTGAGATTTACAAGGAGGGAAAACAGTACACCTCTCTGAACAGTGTCTGGGAGGCTGTGGTTGCTGCTGCACGCAATGTTGATGGTGAACAGATCAAAACACTGACAGAATCCATGGATGGCAGGCTTTTGAGTGTCCTTGCAAAGAAAGGTGGCTATATTGGTCACTGATTTGTTTTTGTTTTGTTTTTGAATGTCAGAAATGTATATTTGTGAATGTTGAGATGTTATATTGGTTTCACTGGTAAAAATAAATAATTGAAATGGGTATATATTTGTTTTTGTTAAGTTGCCTAATAATTATGCACAGTAATAGTCACCTGCACACACAGATATCCCCCTAAAATAGCTATAACTAAAAACAAACTAAAAACTACTTCCAAAACTATTCAGCTTTGATATTAATGAGTTTTTTGGGTTCATTGAGAACATGGTTGTTGTTCAATAATAAAATTAATCCTCAAAAATACAACTTGCCTAAGAATTCTGCACTCCCTGTATAGTGGTGGCGATATTGGGAGCGGCAGATTAGGGTTATAGCTTTATTTAGGTGGCAACGATATCGGGAGCGGAAGATTAAGGGTTAATAACTGTAGGTAGGTGTCGGCGATGTCGTGGGGGGGGCAGATTATGGGTGTTTAGACTTAGGGTTTATGTTAGGGTGTTAGGTTTAAACGTTAGTTTCTTTCTCCCTATAGACATCAATGGGGCTGCATTACGGTGCTAGGCTTTTTTCTGACCCGCTCTCCCACTGATGTCTATGGGGAAAGCGTGCACGAGCACTTTAAAACAGCGCTTGTTTTGTGTGCGGTATGGAGCTTAACAACCCCATATCGCACGCACAAGCCGGGTTTTGAAAAACTTGTAATGGCTGCTCTATAGGAGAATAAATAACGCAACTTTTCTTACGTTCGTTAATTTCCCTATAGCGCGCATAACTCGTAATCTAGGTGTTTGTTTCTTGCAGTAAAATTGCAGTAAAATTATAGCAACCTTGTAACATTGATAGTGCTCCACTAATCTAGGCCCTAATTAATTATGTTTAGTCATTTCATCTCACCCATACTTATAAATATATTTTTTTTAAAAATAGGCGTAATGGCTTTCACTTCTGCCTTTCAACTTTCTAAATATTATATCACAAAAATAGGTAATATGATAGATAAGCAATATGAAACTATATGATGCTGTATTTTGTCATTTAAATGTTGCAAATGTTATGGTGACTTTAAAAATATCACCAGTAGTTGTGTTTAAGCATATCTATAAAGTTAAACTCTTAGGGGCCAATTTATCAAAGTCTGGCGGACATATGCTGTAGCATACCCTGTTGGCATTTAACATTGCACAAGCAGTTCTAGTGAACTGCTTGTGCAATGCCACTAGCAGGGGTTTCAATCAACCGGATCGTATAGGATAATGATGTCCACAGTCTCAGACCACAAACCGCTGCTTCATAACTGCTGTTTTCGACAGTAGACTCAAGGGGAAACAGGGGCATCAGGGGCCATTCGGCCCTTGATAAATCGGCTCTTTAGGGCGCAATTACATATGTTGTGTATTTTTCAGCACAACTGCTGAAATCCACGTTGTCTATAAGTTACTCTCGCACATCGGGTGAAGCCCTCAACACACGCATGCCATGTGATATACTGGCGTAAGTCAGACAAACTGGCAAGGTTCAGAAATATGCACATATTCACATTTCTTGTGTCGCCAGCAACTTACGCCAGAATATTGCATGCATATGTTAAAATTAAAGTAGTTTTATTTAAATGTAGAATTCACATGTAAAAATCACAAACCAAAATAAATAAATAAACCGACACGCCAAAACACTATTCAAAACCCCTAAACCGCCATACCCCCACATCGCAATCACTAATAAAAGTTATTAACCCCTAAACCACCATCCCCCACATCAAAACTACTATATAAACATATTAACCCCTAAACCACCATCCCACACATGGCAACTACTAAGTAAACACATTAACCCCTAAACCACTATCCCCCACATCACAACTACTAAATAAACATATTAACCCCTAAACCGCCACCCCACACAATGCTAAGTACCTAATTAAACTATTAACACCTAAACCCCACTCCCACAATGCAAAGTATCTAATTAATTATTAAAACCTAAACAGACATCCCTCACAATGCAAAGTTCATAATTAAACTATTACCACCTAAACCGCCACCCCCCTCAACTCAAAGTATTAAACTAATAACTAAACCCCCTAACCTAACACCCCCTAACTTAACCCCAATACATATAAATAAAATTAAAAAGATACTAACTGAAAAACTAAAAAATTACACAAAATAAAAAAATTACCAAAAAACTCTAACATTACAGAAAATAAAAAACCCTAACATTACAGAAAATAAAAAAGCTACCCTTACCAAAAATAACAAGCGAAATTATCTAAAATTAAAAAAAAGTTATTCCTATTCTAATACCCCTGTTTAAAAAAAAAAAACTAATATGACAAATTCAAATCAGCCAATAGGATGAAAGCAGCTTACATCCTATTGGCTGATTTGAATTTGTCAGTCAATGGGAATGCAAGGGTACCCCATTTAAAAGGAATTGCATTCAATCTTCAGTTTGGGGCTGGAGACTTCATGAAGAGGAGCCAGGATGAAGATTGAAGAAGATGGATTGGTCCCGCAAAAAATTTTTGGATGATTTTGTTTTTTATTTTCTGTACTGTTAAGGTTTTTTTTTTGTAAGGGTAGATTTTTTTTTTCTGTAATGTTAGGGTTTTTTGGTAATGTAGATTTTTTTAATTGGGGTTCAGTTAGGGGATGTTAGGTTAGGGGGTTTAATAATTAGTTTAATACTTTGCATTGTGGGTGGTGGTGGTCTAGGTGTTAATAGTTTAATTAGGTACTTAGCATTGTAGGGGGAAGGCGGTTTAGGGGTTAATATTTTTATTTAGTATTTGTGATGTGGGGGGATGGTGGTTTAGGGGTTGATAACATTTTTATTAGTGATTGTAATGCGGGGGGATGATGGTTTAGGGGTTAATACATTTAATTAGTGATTGTGATGTGGGGGGATGGCAGTTTAGGGGTTAATATTGCACATGCGTTAGGTGTTTGTTAAGGCTTCCATGGACTTACACTAGTTTTTTACTGTGTGCAAGGGTTGCTGCCCCTACCTATGTGTGGCGAGCTGAAAATGGAGTAAAATATCTTCATTCTGCACACATAAGTACATGCACTGCCTTTCCGATACCGATGTTCAATGCAGTTCTATGTTAGTTTATGGGAGTAAAAACTGTTCATGCCGTCAAAAAACAACGCACTTAACTTGTCTGCTGTGTCGTGTATGTGATCGATCGATATCACAAAAAATTAGCAATGCTGGTTTTTGCATACATATATTTCAATGGTGATATTTTAAATTTAATAAAATTGCAATTGCAAGATTTTTTTATTTTTTAATATTCTGACTGATAATTAATGCATGTGTGTTATTACCTAATAGTGGAAATTGTTTATGAAAACTGGACACAGGGGGATATGGAGTTTAAAAAATAAATAAAAAAGAGATCACTTTTTCTTAGAAAAAAATATTTTTTTTACATTGACTTTGTGCAAAAAATTTTTATATTCAAAACCATTTTTATTCATGTGACAACCCTTAGAAATTCATGTAACAACTCTATTATAATTTATTTGACAGCTATTATAAAAATAGTGATTAAACAGTTAATATAGAATATGTGCATCACCATGACTATAAATTGATAGTGGTACCACAATCTTAATTACATTAGCCTGTTTGCAATGCTAGTGTAAGGCCTTAGCATAGAAGACTCCTAAGGGTTAAGGTCATTAGGGAAAGCAGTGTAGATAGTTGGCAACTTTGTTGCAGTGTAAGAGGAGGGCAGTTGGGTTACCTTAAAATTTTGTTCAGCAGTGGGTTCTGCTGTTTTTTTCCAGCTGCTCATCCTGAAGAATCACCTGTCCTCCTACCCCTGGTAGTGGTTGACAATCAGTTTATGGCTTTCTTCAAGTTTCGTGTTTTTTGACTGATGCTACAGCAAGGTTAGTCAGTAAAGCTGGATAAGGAAAATATTATTTTCTCAACTTAGTGCAACATGCTGTACAACTAGCTGCCTAAGGTTCTACAGGTATGGATTATTCCATAGAGTCCTGGCATAGGCGGTTTGTCATACCCCAGTCAGCGGACAGATGAGTTGAGTGATACTATTATAATGGTGGCTATATCCCCAGATGCAAGCCTTGAAGTTCCTCACTTTGGTTATGTGACAGGCTGAACATTTCCTATGTGTTGTCTCTAGCTGAGGGCATTATAGCCAGGCTCTGTTCCATCACCAGGTCTGGGCTATGACCATCTATGCAGGGGTTCATTAAGGACGTGATTAAAACCACTTTTAATTGCTAGCCATACATTTAAAGATTTGCTGTATGTTCTTATGCCTGTTTCAATAAAATTGAACATTTTGGGGTTTTAACCCCTCTCTGAGTTTGGTCTGTTATAATTATAATATTTTAGATATATTTTTGTTTTTAGGACACTTCTAGTCTATAAGGCATTTAATTCCTTATGTTTTAGGTTTTCAATATATATTTAAAAAAATGTATTGCACATGTTCAACTCACACGTTAATAAATGTACTTGTTTCCTGGTTTATAAAAAATAGATATATAGACCATAAAACAATTTTAAATTATGAAACTTGTCCACAACTGAAATACAGTTATCAAAACATATATTTCAGCTACACATCTTCTGTAAAGGCTGTGACAATCCTTCTGAAACACCTCTAGAAAGCATGAGATACACATGCAGTATACTGTTAAAGGGACAGTCTAGTCCAAAAAAAACTTTCATGATTCAGATAGGGCATGTAATTTTAAACAATTTTCCAATTTACTTTTATCACCAATTTTTCTTTGTTCTCTTGGTATTCTTAGTTGAAAGCTTAACCTAGGAGGTTCATATGCTAATTACTTAGACCTTGAAGGCCGCCTCTTAAGAATGCATTTTAACAGGTTTTTCACCACTAGAGGGTGTTAGTTCATGTTTTTCATATAGATAACACTGTGCTCGTGCACGTGAAGTTACCTGGGAGCCATCACTGATTGGCTAAACTGCAAGTCTGTCAAAAGAACTGAAATAAAGGGGCAGTCTGCAGAGGCTTAGATACAAGATAATCACAGAGGTAAAAAATATATAAATATAACTGTGTTGGTTATGCAAAACTAGGGAATGGGTAAACAAGGGATTATCTATCTTTTAAAATAATAACAATTCGGGTGTAGACTGTCCCTTTAAATTGTGTATATCATTTGAGTGGCTTTATTAATTCAAATTACATATAATTTAATTTAAATTTAATGGAATAACTTAGAATAAGAAGCAAAAAATGACTAGGGTATCTGCAGAGCTCCTAACCATCCTTCATATTGCCCTGCTGCCATTCTCACAGCTTTCCCTTCAGGGCTAATATAACAGTTTCCATGGGAGGAACAAGGGACTACAGTCTGTTTATGGTACACCCAACCCTCCCACTGTACAACCCTTGGCTCCAACCCTCTCCTGCCAGCTCCACCACCAAAACACGCGCTACCCTACCCGCATGTCTTTCTTAACTCCCAGTCCTGGCAGGCTTTTGGAAAATGTTGGTGGTATGTATCAATGGCAGTTCCAGCAACAGATTTATGTGTGGCACTTATGCTGACCATGAATGCATGTGGGTGGAGTTCTGTGATGAAATTAGGGTGCCTTGGGAGTTCCTGGAAATTAGATGTGTCTGGCTTGCTGGCCAGTGGTCATGTCTAGGTGGAAAGAAACAGGGAGGGGTAGTGTTGTTTCTTTTACTCAGCACAATGAGATGAAGCCAGAAAAACTGTGGTGGTTTAACACCACCATGTACCTCTTTATTGGTCTTTGCTAAGTATATATAAAATGTTTTAACATAGCAATTCACATAAAGCTTATACAAATGTTCCAAAATATGACTAAAAAACATTAATTTTCTCTTTTGCACAAAGAACAGAAACCACATTCGCTAGAGATCTAAGCAATTCCTCATAATATAAAGTTTTGCTGAATGTGCGCTGAACTTTGGTTACAGTTACTTAATTGTTAAAAGGATTTTTAAATCTCGCTAGTGATTTTATAAACTTAATTGTAAATGTGTTTTGTCCATATTTACCATCTCTTTCAGTTACACTGTATCTTGTTTTTGCTCAGATGTGCTACTTTTAAATTATTCTATTTGATGAAACATCTTTACAAAGATGCATATCCATACAAAATATTACAAAACAACGAGTACAATTATATAGTTTAACAACTACAAGGCTAAAATAGTGGACACTTTATTCTTCTCAAAGCATAATATAGACTCCATGCTGAGAATGTTTTATAATTGCATTATTTTTCTGTGATAGAATTACACTAAAATGAACTTAATTAAAATGATGTTGAAACCATTCCCAGAGTGACACTGATAAACAAAACGCAAGGCTTGTTAGCACTGATTGGGCTAAATGGAAGTGCTAGTTTCTATACGATAATTACTGAGATATGGTTCAGATTACAGGCAAAATACAATTTTCTGCAAATTATTTGTAAGTATAATCAGAGGGGACAATCTCAATAATATTGGAGTTCCAGATATTAAAAATGAACTCAGTGAAGCAATATTAAAGTTCTAATGGAGCTGTTTCCTTACTAAGGAGAAGGCAACTTAAACACAGTTATAGAAATCAACACAAAAAATGTGAGACTTACTAACATGGATGCTGTGAAATTAATTTCTATTTAATTGTGTCAGATCCCATGACAATGTTGTTAGCAAAATGTTACAGTATTGCAACATTTAAGGACTGCTCTCCTTAGTGCAGGCTGAAGTTGGACAGAAGCTCCTGTGAAGTCTCGCACAGCTCCCAGCCAAAGTTAGTTCACTCTGCTCCAAACCACTTTCCTTTGGTAAACTTGCAGCCTGGAGCGTGGTTTATATTGTTCCCTGTCTCCTCTCAGTTTCCTGTGTGAAGCTGCCCCTCCAAGCGCAATGTTTTTTACTTTGCTGTGCTTTAAAAATAAATGTAATATTAAAATTAAGAGGCCCTGCCGCTTCACCATTGGATGGGGGGGGGGGGGGGGCGTGGATGATAGATTTACATTAACCATGCCTCATTTTATGGGTGGTCGTTCCTGCTCATGTCATGATATTTTTATCTTTAAAATTAAGCTATGTGAAAGCTTAATTTAAAAAAAAAAAATGTTTTATTTGATTGCATTTATAGTAGTCTTTATATTAATATATTTTAATTATGTTCAAATGGTAATCAATTTTTAACACTTTAACTAAATTATTGAGTGGGGAAATATGAAACTCATAGCATCCATTAATCATTGTTTATGTAATTAAAAATCTAATACTTTGGTGCTATAAATCATTGCCCAGTGTTGCTACATTATGATAACACTTTTTGTAAAATGTGCACATCATGAGCAAACAGTTTATAATGTGCACAGCTGCAGAAAAAATGAAACAGCCTGTTACTATTTTGTGTAGTTGTTCACTATAATAGCAGCCTTATTGAAAAGGAGACCAAAAGTATTACCATCAAAACTGCCTAAAACAAAAATAATCCCATACAATGCACTGGGTTAACTCACAAACTGCAGTAAATCCAGATCACAGATCCACTCTACTCAAATTAAATTTCAAAAGTTAAATGCACATAGATGAATTACATGTTTGAATAGAAACTTACAATATACATAAATTGCTGATGCACAGTGCATACTTAAATACACTTTCAAACAGCTATACCTTTATTTTTTGCTAATACATGTATATTACAAAATACTTCTATCCAAAACTGATATGCGTTCACGTGGATTCCAATGTTGGCTAAAGTGTCCCTTTGACCCTAACCCCAGATAACCCATGCAATCCCCAACAGCAGGCCCCAACCACTATAAATCCCAATTTTAGCAGTGAGACTTCCCACTACAATCCTGAGCTGTCAATCTACTAACAAAATAGCATTGTTTTAAAATTTCAATAAATGGGAGGGCTAGAAATGCTGGGTTTCCTTAGAAGTTTTTTGTTTAATTTTAAGAGAGTTAAAGTTTGGGATGCTAAGGTTTAAGTCTGTTTGCAATAATTGGATTGCTTGATATTTATTAGAGGTGTGTGATTGAAAGAACACATGTGCATATTTAACATTTTGGGGTTTGCAATTGAAGGAATGTGTATGGGTATCTTAAACAATTAGATTTAGATTACAAGTGGAGCACTCATTTATTGCCTGTTTGCGGGCGTGCAATAAATAATCATCCATTACAAGTGGCTGATTATTGCTAACACAAGCTTGCGGTAGCAGTTAGTGTGTATAAAATAACTGTACCAGGCAGTTTTTGGGGGCTAAAGTTGACAGGTGTGAGGTGTTAGAAAAAAACTAAATGTGTTCGCAGTAAATATATATGTATATGCTTAAATATATATATATATATATATATATATATATAATATATATATATATATATATATATATAATACAGAGAAAGTCCATCACTCACAAGCTCTCAACTAAGATTAAAAGCAAAAATGGAAGGGTTAGTTACCGCATTTGGCCAAATAGGACAAGCCCAAGTACCTCATCAAGGTCCCTTCCAAACCTGGGTCCCTAAAACAGCCACGCAAGCTCTCAATCCAACGAACTGGTAACAAGTGAAGGGTGCACAGGCTTATGTAATCATCCTAGACATATACAAAACACGGAAGGGGACTGCACTCTCAGACTGCACTGGTTACACATCCCATGAACCTGCAACATGCTCAGCCCTGGGTGCTCACTGGCACTCACAGGAAGCTGTGCTGTCCCCAGAGTCACAGGCAGTTAGCCCCAGACAGGCCTGGGTGCAAGGCCCATAGGGAAAATTACAAAACAAATAATATAACACACAGAGAAAGTCCAGCACTCACTTACAAGCTCTCAGCTAAGATTAAAAGCAACAATGGAAGGGTTAGTTACCACATGTGGCAAAATAGGACAAGCCCAGGTACCTTGTCAAGGTCCCTTCCAAAACCTGGGTCCCTAAAACAACCACACAATGCAAGCTCTCAATCCAACAAACTGGGAACAAGTGAATGGAGCACAAGCTTGTGTAATCACCCTAGACATATACAAAACATGCAAGGGGACTGCACTCTCAGATTAGACTAGGTACACATCCCATGACCCTGCAACATGCTCAGCCCTGGGTGCTCACTGGCACTCACAGGAAGTTGTGCTGTCAACAGATTCACAGGCAGTTAGCCCCAGACAGGCCTGGGTGCAAGGCCCATAGGGAAAAATACAAAAAAAAATAATATAACACACAGAGAAAGTCCAGCACTCACTTACTTGCATTGTGTGGCTGTTTTAGGGACCCAGGTTTTGGAAGGGACCTTGACAAGGTACCTGGACTTGTCCCATTTGACCAAATAAGGTAACTAACCCTTCCATTTTTGCTTTTAATCTTAGCTGAGAGCTTGTAAGTGAAATTATTTTGGCTGATTTGAATATAATTTCATTAGCTCTCATCTTATTGGCTGATTTGAACAGCCAATAGGATTTCAGTAGCTCTCATCCTATTTGCTGATTTGAATTTCAAAAATCAAATCAGCCAATAGGAATGCAAGGGATACCATTTTGAAAAGGCTTTCTTGCATTGAAGATTCAGTATACAGAGGTGGCCGTATGAAGAAGGCGCTTTGCGCCTGATGTCTTCAAGGATGGACCCACTCAACTCCGCCGGTATGAAGATTGAAGACGCCACCTGGTTGAAGATAGAAGATGCCACCTAAATGAACACTTCTCGTCACCTGCATGCAGACTTTGCGCCTCCTGGATGTCCGGACTTCAGAAACTGGGAGTGGATCTTTGTGGGTTAGTGTTAGTTTTTTTAAAAATCTTTTTGGGTGTTTTTTTTAGATTAGTGCTTGGGCTTTCTGTAAAAAAAAAGGGCACTGGGTAGCTTAGGATTTTGTTAGAGTTAGTTTTTTTTATTTTGGGGGGTTGGTTGGGTGGTGGGCAGTGACGTGCAGTCATAGGAGGCAGGGGAGGCAGCGCCTCCCCTGTCTTATGAGTGCAATTACAGTTTTTAAGTTTTTTAATAATGTTTAAAAACAAAAATATTTTTTTAATTTTTTAATATTTTTTTTTGTTAAGGTATCCCATCCCCCCCCCCATCCCCCCCATGCGCGCCGCCGCCACCGCAAAGCACCAGTTTAGTTTGCGCAATATAGTAACTAGGGAGTCTATGAATGTGATCAGCCTCTGCAGGAGCAGCCTCAGCCAATCAGCGCCCGCTATACATAGGGCGAAAGACCTGACAGTGTACAGAGTGAGACGCACCAGTGAGCTAAGTGACGTGTGGGTGAGGCGTTGGGGAGGAGTCGGACACGCTGTGAACAGACTGAGTTGCAGCTCCAAGCCCACACCCCCCTTGATAGGCCCATAGACGTGCTGGCCAATGATTGCACAGAGCAGCAGCGTGACGTAGCGGTCGCGCCGACACACACAGACTGTCAGACTTCAGGCGGGAAGAAAAGTGAGCAGGAGGGAGCTGCTGATATAGAGACTTCTGTGTGGTGTGCTGCCCTGCCGAAGACAACAGTGAGTAAATGATTCAGTGGTCTGTGCGACTTGGTCAAGTGCCTGGCTGCCTGCTGAAATGTGGACTCGGTCGAACAGGGAGGGAGCTAGGAGGAAGTAAGTGAAATACTAATTTTATTAAATATACCATTACTTAGAGTGTTTTCCCTTTTTATGTCTGTTAGCTTGTCAGAGAGTCCTTTACAACAGACACGGTGTGTCTGGCTCTGTGCATAAAATGCAGGTTACAGCGTTTTTTTACAAACCATTATTATAGCTGTGAATTAGCCTGTGTTGTGGGGATCCAACAGTTCGCTGTCTGCTCTTGGACTCTGCAGTCTGTGAGATGCACAGTAAACACATTTTACTGAGGTGCTAATTATTATTGCTCAAGTTCTGCTTGGGTAGAGAATTAAACCACATTATTATAGAACTAGTGTGTGTTAAAAATTGCTCAAAATATGTGAACATCAGCACTGGGGTCTAGGGGCATCAGGAAAAACTGCACAATGTCACAATTCAGATATTTGCATATCAAAATAACATAATAACATATAGCATGAATTGGGATTTTAAAGTATCTATCAGTGTGTTTTATATATATATATATATATATATATATATATATATATATATATATATATATATATATATATATATATATATATATATATATATATATATATATATATATATACTGTGTGTGTATGTGTATATATATATATATATATATATATATATATATATATCCCTCCATGACAATTGTAGTGGTGTGCACTGGCTGACTGCTGAGGGAAGGAACTACAGTGGGAAGAGGTCATGAGAGGGATGGCATGCTGCTTTGCTAGTGTGTGCTGTAGCCTGTATGTATGTATGACACTATATGTTGGCAGTTTGGCACATAAATAATAATACCAGGGGAATGCTGCTGTATGTTAGCACAAAAGTAATATACCAGGGGAATGCTGCTGTATTATGTTGGCACATAAGTTATACCAGGTAAATGCTGCTGTATGTTGGCACATAAATAATAACAGGAGGTGCTGTATGTTGGCACATAATTAATACCAGGGGAATGTTTCTGTGTGTTGGCGCATAAATAATACCAGGGGAATGCTGCTGTAGGTTGGCACATAAATATTACCAGGGGAATGCTGCTGTATTATGTGGGCATATAAGTAATACCAGGGGAATGCTGCTGTATGTTGGCACATAAATATTACCAGGGGAATGCTGCTGCATGTTGGCACATAAATATTACCAGGGGTACGTTGCTGCTGTATTATGTGGGCATATAAGTAATACCAGGGGAATGCTGCTGTATCTGGGCACATAAATAATACCAGGGGAATGCTGCTGAATGGCTAATGAAAGAATATTATATTGTGTAATTGTTTTACTCTGTACATTTAGACCTTTATCTCATAATTATCATGGGGTTCACTGTTCCTTTAAATGCTAAAAATAAATATGTTCCTGCAGAATCTGCTTTTTCTGTTGCCCTCTTCCCCAGCAGAAGGTTAGGTTTTTAGTCATGGCTGCATATGTATAAATTATGTACATTCTAAGAAAAAAAACAATTGTACTTGATTATTGCAGTTTCTAATGTTTTCTAATTTTATTCAAACATTTCTAATTTTAAAATAAAACATTAAACAAAAAAAAAACCAACCTGCTCTGTTTTCTTAGAGATGCTATATTTTTTGGACAAATTAGCTTCTTGGCTATGCATTTAATCCTTGAAATACATTAAAGGGACATTGTAGGAAAATGAAACCTAAAATGTTTCTTTCATGATTCAGATCATGCATACAATTAATTAGAAACTTTAAAATTTACTTCTATTATTTAATTTTCTTCCTTCTCTTGTTATCCTTTGCGGAAAGGTTTATCTAGGAAAGCTCAGGAGCAGCAAAGAACCTAGGTTCTAGCTTCTGGTGGCTGACTGCATATATATACCAATTGTAATTGGCTCACCCATGTGTTCAGTTAGAAACCAGTAGTGCATTGCTGCTCCTTCAACAAATGATACAAAGAGAATCAAGGAGATTAAATAAAAAAAGTTAACTGGAAAGTAGTTTTAAATTGTATGTTCTACCTAAATCATGAAAGAAAAATTTAGGGTTCCAGGTCCCTTTAAGAAGTACAAAGGCAGTTGCTTTGTAAGAAGGATAAAAACTGGAATGTGTTACTTAAAGGGATAGGGAAGTCAAAATTAAACTTGAATGTTTCAGATAGAGCATGTAATTTTAAGACACTTATAAATTCACTTCTATTTTCAAATGCACTTTGTTTCCTTAGTATCCCTTGTTGAAAACGAATACACTCATATCCTACACTAGTGGGAGCTAGTTGCTGACTGCACACATTTGTCCCTTGTGATTGGCTAATTAGAAGTGTTCAGCTAGCTGCCATTAGTGCAATGCTATTTCTTAAACAAAGGATAACAATATAATGAAGCAAATTTGATAATAGAAGTTTTTTTCTTTCGTGTTTCAGATAAAAAAAAATATTGAGCAACTTTACATTTTACTTCTGTTACCTATTTTTCTTTTAGTATCCTTTGAAAAGAATACCTAGGTAGGCTAAGGAGCAGCAATGCACTACTAGGAGCATCTGGTGATTGGTGGCTGCACATTTATGCCTCTTGTCATTGGCTTATTTAATGTGTTCAAATTTGCACCCAGTAGTGCATTGCTGCATATCCTTCAACAAAGGATACCAAGAGAATGAAGCAAATTTAATGATGGCAGTAAATTGAACCTGCAACCTGCCAATATAATTTAAAATTTAAGCTGCCTCTGTCGGGTTCATATATGTTTTTTCTCGGGTGTATCATAGCCAGTGCCTCACCAGCCTCTGACCTCACCGCACGTCACTGGTGGTGGGTTTTACTGTTGGGGGGTCTTTGTATTTTTGATGGGGTGTGTAAGAGAGCGCTTAGAGCTAAGTAGGTGGAGACCACAGTATTAAAGTTAAAATGATAATTCAATCAAACTTATTAAAAATAGACATAAATAAATCTATCTTAAACAATTTAAAATAGAAAGATATTCTAAAATTCTCATGGATCCATGTAAAACATATCTCTATGAAGTAATACAGTATAAAAACAATTTAAATACAATGGTGGGAATGAATGTTACACATCAATATTATACAGGTAAGGTAAGTGGTTCATATACAAATAATGCAAATAATGAGTGAAAAAATTGATCCAAATTATGAAAGTGAAAATGGATCCAGAATACAGAAGTGGGTATAATAAAAAGTGTCCAATACAAAATATAAAGTTATCCAAAGGCAGCAATAGTGCGATGTAGGTCTTTGTATTTTTCAAGGTAAAAGAGCTGATTTGTTTAGGGTAATGCCCTACAAAATGCCCTTTTAAGGGCTATCAGCAGTTTATTGTAGGCTAGGGAACTTTTTTATTTTTATAGGGCTATTAGATTAGGTGTAAATGTTTTTATTTTTGAAAATTTTGTTTATTTTTCGTAATTTTGTATTTTTTATTTTTTGTTATTTTAGACTTAAATTTTTTAGTATTGCTAGTTTTTTTTTTAATGTGTAATTTAGTTTTTTTAATTGTCAGTTATTTTAATTTTAGTATAATAGTTAAGTATAATAGTTATGTTAGGTTAATTGTTAGTTTTTAATTTCACAGGTAAGTTTTTATTTATTTAAATTTGTAATTTTTTTTTTTTTAACAGTTTTTATTGAGGTTATATAGTATACAAACAATAGTAAGGTTGCAATGCAATCATTGACATAAGTATATGTCTATAAAGTAGCATCTAAGAGATACAACATATTGCCAATGCACAATTTATACATTATGAATAAAACATGAAGTGCAAACATAATCCTTGAAAAATAGTAAACTTAAATACTCTCTATCAAGCCTTTTTTTTTTATACATATTTGGTTGTCATTTATAAGGCAATGTAAACTTATCAATTACCCTTAATGTGAGGTGTGAAAATAACATAGAATTACCTCTCATGTAGCAGATGATGGTCCCTTTTGGACCTCTAATGTTATTATGTAGTGGTTCGAGGATATAATACGGGTTATGCAACGAATAAGGCCATATAGAGTCGTTCTTGGAACCTTAGTAATATGATACATGATAGTGACATAACTAAAATATTGGGCAGCAAAGTAACAAGACAACAGCTTGCCATGTATAATTATGGTTATAGAAATTGGTACTTGTGTATCCATATATTTAATAATAATATAAGGTGAAATTTCTATAGGATTTATTTTCCTATGCTTACAAAGAAAGCTCAAAGGTGTAAGGGGGAAAGGGAGAAAGGGAGTGGGAGGACGGAGCCAAGAGAAACTTTTGAGGCTGGGTAAGTAAAGAATATATATAACATTGCAAGGAGAAATAAAAGCTAGGTATGAAGTTTTAACCACATAAATATATCAAACCTCCAGGACTTTATTGGCACTAAGCTGATATGGGAAGGGATATAAGTTGTATCTCCCCTCTGGGATTGTTGTCACCACTGGACAGGACGGAAAAGGGGTGTTGGATATGACCCACTCTGACAAGCAGAGTGGGGAAGGGTGAGGGGAGATGCCTTTCCCATCTCTTTTAATATATTTTTTTCTTAAGGTACTGAAAAAATAGAAACATCCAATATATTGCCTGTTCCAAACATATCATGTAACCAAATGTTTATATGGCATAATTTAATACAACTATATAAAGACATGGTATGCTGCGGGAATTATTGCTGCCAAGTCGATTATCAAAGTACTGATTGGAAGTTCTACAACTATAAATGATGCAGTTTTATCCTAGTAACAAGGCAGAACAGTATACAAATAAATACAGATCTGCCATCTTCATCCTTAAAAAAAAAAATACTATTACGACCACTCAGTATAGTGTAAACATATTTATGGCTCTTATATAAAAAATAAGGACCTGGTAGTTACATGGATGTTGTAAATTGCTGTATTATACAAAGGGCTGCAATAAATACAGATAGTTCACGAATTAGGAACATTAGTAATATTCTCATATATGGCATAGCTATGCCTACTATTGAACATTACAAGCTAACATTATTTTCAGTTAGAGGCTGTAACGTAATAAAGAACTAAGAAGACCATTAGATCCGGCTAATAGTCATCATAATGTTAAGAATATTCCAGAATTGGGTGAGCTCAGTAGTCAAATTTGTTTATATATTGTCTAGTAGGAAGTGAAGGCAGGTTTCACTATGTATAGATCCGCAGTATATACAGACAGAGTTATAGGGCACAGTATAATAAACAATAGCAAGTGAGCTTGATATGAACCATACATTATATCCGTAAAAAAATATCAGTAGGACTGTAGTTGCTGTGCCATCTAGCAGACATTGGGTGCAATTTACTTATTTACTAGTGCCCCATAGAAACAATGCTGTATATTGTGGAGCCAATATAGTACATAAAGATACTCAGGTAAGAGGATATTAAATTGCATAGCTATACTGTCTTCCAAAATTGAATATGAACCTATATATAATATAAAACTGCATTATGAAACCAGCAGAGTTTTATATTTCTAGAGAAAATATATAACTATAGATAGGACAAACTCTAATATGCCTCATCAACATATATCTATTGAACCCATGAGTACCCATTAAATATAGAACTCAGGTTAGCATGTATAATATCAACAGTAACAATGATCAAACTACTTCTGTTGGGTAAGCTGAAAAAGTAAGTCCCTGAACATAAAGGAGAATCAGTCTTCTAAACTCGGAGAGGAAAGCATATTCATTAGCCACTCAAATCTGTAACTACGCTCAGGTCTGAACCCAGAAACAGGGATGGTTGCCCATAGGGAACATTAAGGTAGGGTAATTATTAGTCTCCAGCGTATTGCCCATTGTCTCAGAGTGCAGAATCTACTGTTATTATAATTAACCCACTTCGTAATGTCAAGCTCAGTGTGGAGCCTTCATACTTGCGGTACTTGCGATATTGAGGTAGAAATAAGTCCCTCCAAGCAGAGCTGACAAGTGCCATCGCACTAGCCTGCCCAGAATCGCCAGCATTGGGGATGTAGTTCAGCCAGGTCGTCAATCTTCTGTCCAGGTCAGCAGCCCTCTCCCTGTGAGGGAGACCTCCAGCAAGGGTGCACAAGTGAAAGTTTCCCCAGAGAGTCTCTCCACACATGGAAGGAGACCCACCACGCCGGGATGAACAGTGGGGACCAGATCGAATGTCCAAAACCTTCAATGGCATTTCCGTCTGTGCAGGGAAAATGACATAACTAGATACATTCCTTATTTCTGAGGCCGCTATGTCCCCGCTATGCCAAGTGCCATGCTTTGCTATATGCCCTCGCTCACAGTGCCGAGAATGCAAAGCTGAGCCGCTGGAAAGAGTGCCCAGTGGCATCCAAGCTGTGAACACAAGTGGGATGCGATTTTGCCACTTTGTTCTGGTTTGGCATTAGTAGCTTCACGGGTCAGTGGCTGTATGAGAATATACAGTAGGTTCGTCATGCTTAATTTCAAGCTGAACATGTGCTGTTCTATAAGCTGCTGGGTACTCCATTCCCAGGCATCTAATACCTCCATTATGGGAAAATCTTCCATGTGTCTGCACGTCTTGTAGATTTTTGTAAATTGACTGCCACTTGTATTGCGTTTAGGGCTGGATATGTAGCACCCAATCTATTCTTATGTCCAGAGTGTGGTACACTATTTTATTGGCCCATGTCCTCAAGCTCTGAGAAGGATTTTATACAAATCACAACGTGGGTGGAAAAATAGCCTCCGTGTACACTGTATCGGCACAGATGCCTGGCTACAGATTAGTATTATAGTATCCATAAGTGTGCATAAAGAGCATCAAATGCAAGGGCATATGCCAACATTAATTCTTAAGTATTTCCAGTGGCTTAAATCAGGCATAGATCACTAGTAAAAATGATTTTAAAGAGGTCCTTGCCGGAGCAATGTAAATACATGTCCATTTATGAGTGTAGCTGGCTCCGCCCCCCGGGATATTGTAATTTTAATTTAAAGTTAGGGGGCGATAGGTTTAGGGGTAAATAATTTAATTTATTAGTGGTGATGTGGGGGGCTGATGGTTTAGGGGTTAATAGGTTTATTTAATAATGGTGATGTGGGGTGTTGGCGGTTTAGGGGTTAATAGGTTCAGTTAGTGGCGACGGTGTCGGGGAGCAGCAGAATAGGGGTTAATAACTTTATTATAGTGGCGGAATGTCGGCGGGAGTGGCAGATTAGGGGTTAATAAGTTTTAAATAGTGTTTGCGATGGAGGGCCTCAGTTTAGGGGTTAATAGGTAGTTTCTGGGTGTTAGTGTACCTTGCAACATTTTAGTTATGAGTTTTGTGAAACATTTTTGTTACACAAAATTCATAACTACTGCTCTCAGACAGCGGAATGGATCGTGTCGGTATAGGTTGTAACGCAAGCATTTTAGCCTCACCGCACAACCTGTAATACCGGCGCTATGGAAATCCCACGCAAAAACGTAATTTTTTTGAGTGCGGTACTGACGTTGTATTACAGGCTAAAATGCTTGTGGTAGAGCTATACCGACACGACTACTGTTTTTACGCTGAAATGGCAATTTTTTCAGCATTAAAACTGTAAAGCAAAATTTGTAATCTAGGTGATTATGTTTTCAGCTAGCTGCCAGTAGTGAAATGCTGTCACTTCAGCAATAGATAACAAGAGAATGAAGCAAATTTGATAACAGAAGTAAATTGGAAAGTTGTTTAAAATTTGTATGTTCTATCTGAATCCTAAAATAAAATGTTGGGGTTTACTATCCCTTTAAATGTCAAAAAGCCTGAGAGTACAAAAACTTAAAAAATATTAGGTGACAATTTAACTCAAAATACCTTAGAGTACATTATTAATCCATCAGATAAAACAAGTACAGCAAATGATTTTCTCAATAGTGTACCACATTCTGGACATAAGAATTTTGCAATAAAAAGGTGAGGAATAAGGGTTTATAGACTGCATTTGACTACCAAGAGAAAATTGTCAAATATGCTGAATAGCAATGCAAGAAGCAGGCAATGTCAAGGAAGGGGAATATTCAGTCTCAATGGTTCGCTTTTGTAAAATTATTTTTTCAAATTCCTTATTTTCTTATGATATTCGTTGACAGAAAGAACATGTAATATTAACTAATTTTATTTTTGTTTTTTTCTCTCTGTCTTTGAGAAATAATTAATTAGCTTCTAATTAATGAAAAGTAAAGCACTGTATTTTTTTGTGTTTTTAATAATAATAGCTTACACCCCAATGCTTTTTTACATTTATTTGTATATTTTGTGGGAATTGAAACCTCCAAATAACATATAAAATACATCCTACTCCCAGCACTTAATACAATCTCAAATACTAAGGGCTAATTTTTGAGTGGAGCGCAATTTAGCGATCCTACGCCAGTGTAAGCTATGCTAGATGGGGGCTTTTTGCGCTTGTCAAATTGAAAGTAACAAGATTGCCGGTGAGTGAACACCCAGCTAAACAATTATCACGACCATGTTAACTTATCCCATAGAGGCCCATTTATCAAGCTCCGAATGGAGCTTGAGGGCCCATGTTTCTGGCGAGTCTTAAGACTTGCCAGAAACACAAGTTATGGAGCAGCGGTCTGTTGTATTTTAAATTTTAAAATTTTGTTTTTAATAAATACATATACTTTTTATGGAAACAATTTTCTGAGTGGATTTATCCTACCTTCCTGCTATCCTGACTAATATTTGAGAGACTAATCTCATCAACTTCTGCACCCATCATTGGATATCTATGCACGGGGTGAGCTGACACACCTCTCCATAATATGCCAGCTTGTGTCTATCAGCACATATGTGTGCTCAGCCTAACTGTGAGTACCCATTTGGGAATATGTTAAAGTAAACATTATTATACTTTGAATGATCTGCACATGTAGTGCCTATATCTGTGTTTTACTCCATCTCAGCACTGCAGCACAGAAGTAAAAACTCCACTGTGGGTGAGCTGTCACACCTGTCTAAATCTAAAGTCTGCATCTACCAGCACATAAGTGTGCTTTTATAATATGTGAGTACCCATTTGGCTTGACTTATCATTTAATTCACTTATACTTGATGATACCACACATGAGGCACCCCTCTGGTTCTTTTCATTTTGTATAAGTGGAATATACTCATATTTAGTCTTGAAATACTTAGAATAAATGATGCCATATGATTCCATATAGGTAGAACATATAGTTTATTAATACAGGAAATTATAGTATATTGAATAAACATTTTAAGGTGATATATTTAAACTGCAGTACTATTGATAGTGAGACTGCATTTCTGGTTATCTGCTGCTTCTAGTGGATTGGAACTGGTATGACAGCCACACGAATTGACTGCTTAACACATATGCCAAACCAAGTAAGCCAATAAGAGATGTTCAGCTGGAAGGGCCTATCACAGACAAGAACCTGAGGGCCAATCAAACTCTTGTGGGAATGATTAAAGAAAAGAAGGAGGGGTTATATCTTTGATTAAAAAAAAACACACATGCTAGACAAAAGGACAGACTCAAAGAAGTATAACTTTTGGAGAGAAAAATACCCAGGTTTTGTGCCAAGTATATTCTCTGCCATTTTGGGACAATTTCTTGGAGAAAGGAAGATAAAAAATTTGAGGCCTGTATCCTTACAATAGTGGACTAAATTCTTATTAGATGACCCACAAGAAATTCTGGAAGCTGAACACTCATTTGGTTATGTTGTAACGTATGGCTGCTCTATATATAATATTTAAATCAAAGGTATTTTGCTGTTACAATTAGATTGCAGCTGGTAATTTAAAGAGCACAATTGGTATTTTAAATTCATATCCATAGTCCTGTGTAGTGTTAACTAGTCACATTAATGCTAAACAATTTTACTTGCTAGAAAATAATTTGTACTTTATATTTATAAATCAGTTTTAGTATTGCAAAATCTCATATAACTGTTTATCATAGTTACATTTCTCTGGTGTATTAAGTTATTTGTAGCTATTGTGATATATTTTAAAACTAGTTTTATGGTGGCTAAATAAGAGGTTATTTCAGCTCAGATAAATTGGCATATCAATTGGCTGTTAGTATTTTGTTATATCGTTTAACTAAGCATTGTTAAGCTAATAGTCCATATTCTGAAATTTGGAGTGAACTAAGGTGGATAATTTGGATTATTATAGCCTTGGTGACCAAAGGCGAATATTTTATGTATAATCTTTACTGACTTCCAAAACAGCAGCAAAGAACAATAACATAGAAACAAAAACAACCAATCAGTAACCAGCAGATAATATAATCCCACAGCAACAGTAAATATCTTTCTCTTTTCGCTGCCGAACAGAAGAAAGTTCTCAATATAAACAGGAGACGGACATCAAAAATCCATCGCAGATCCTTCTGACGTCAGAGACAAAATGGAAAGTAGGAGGCCTTTTACACTGAAAAAATAAACAAAGAGAGCGGTAACACTGCCACTAAAAGGAAAAAACATGAGGAAAAACAAAGGTTAACATGAACAAATAAATTCACAATAAATACTTTTTTTATTTTTTATTGGATGGGTAGAGGAGGGAAATTATTCGCCTCCTGTCTTTAATAAAATCTAGATTATTTATTCACCAAGGCTATAATAATCCGAATTTTATGGCAAGCCAGGAGGCTTCATATTTTATGCATTTTTAACGCCCAGAAAGACAGACTGGAATGCATGAGAAACTGGTTTAAAATAGAATTGAGAAAAAGTAGAGGCAGAAGACCAATCTGCCCTTGAAATTAAATCTTGAAGATTGCAACCAGTCAGAAAGGCACTGGAAGCCGCAGCTCCTCTGACATAATGAGCCCCAAAAGAGGGGGAAACTCCCGACTCTGTCATAGCCATCGAACCCATCTCACCAAGGTAGGGGAAAAGACAGGATGATGAGGAAGAACACAAGAAATCAGAAAAGGACCCAACATGGATCCACGAAGACTCTCAGTCTTGGAAATATATGCTTTAAGGCACAAGGCAACTCAAAGTTGGGGTTCAGACGGAAAATAAGGGTAAAACAAAGATTTTGAGGATGACTTAGTCCTGCGGGAAATGGAAAAGGAAATTCCTTCAGGAGAAAAGGAGATGGTATGAACATCCAGGGCCCTGATGTCAGAGACTCGACAAAAAGAAATCAAACAAAGCAACATGGTCAATTTTTCAGATAGCTGCTTAAGGGAAAGCAAAGAGTTATCAGGCCAATCTCTAAGAAAAGATAAAACCAGATTGATGTCCCGAAGGCTCGAATAACCAGATTGGGGATTCTTAAGATGAATTGCTTTAAGAAGATGACACACTAAAGGGTGTTTGCCCACAGGGACATTTTCAAAGGGAAAATGACCTGCAGAAATGGCTGAATGAAAAAGATAAGATTAATAGTTCGATAGGCCTTACCCTGCAAAAAAGTTCTGTAAGAAAATTGACAATCATGGGAGCAGAGGAAGAAAAGGGATCAACATTCCGTCCCATGCACCAACAAACCCAGACTGCCCAGGCTGAAGCATAAGATTTCCTAGTACTTGGGGCCCAAGATTCACGCAATAGGAGGGAATCCTCTCGCGAAAGGCCCTTGGAGGACCAGGATCCCCTGAAATCTGCCAAGCCGGAAGGTTCAGATGGCCTTGGATCAAAAGAGGATGCAGGAGATCCTGGGCATCCACAAGGAAATTGGGGAGGTTGGGAAGAAGGCGAAGGGGGCTGAACACATCTCCAGAAGGGGAGCAAACCAAGGTTGGGCTAGCCACCAAGGAGTGATCAACGTCAGAAGACACTGAAATCGTTGTACACTCAAAATGCTCCTCGCCAGAAGAGCGAAAGGAGGGAAGGCGTAATCCCAGAAGGAAGGCAAAACTTGCAGAAAAGTGTCCACTCCTTTGCTCTCTGGGTCAGGGAGCCAGCTGAAAAATCTCGGTAACTGGTGGTTGGTCCGAGATACAAAAAGATCCACTGAAAGGGATCTAAAGATGCAATTGATTTCTAGAAAAACTTGACGGTTCAGCATCCAGTCGCCGGAATCCCTCCAGTGACGAGAAAACCAGTCCACTGTTAGGTTGGAAACTCCCGGTATAAATTGGGCACAGACATAAATCCTGCGATCCAAACAAAACCGATAAAAATGGGACGTTAAGTCTGACAAAGTTTTCGAGCATGTCCCACCTAGTCGGTTGATATAATGTTCAGCTGAAAAATTGTCCATATATAACAGAACAATCGGTCATATTTTTTTAAAAACTGCGAACGACAAAAGAGCCGGCTAATAATTCCCTTCACAGTCCAAGGGCCGCCAGTAGAGGATGTACCACAAGAGGCACCCCAGTCTAAAAGGCTTGTATTGGAAGAGAGAATGAAATTCAGGGAAGATCTACAGGTTGTAGAGGGGAAAGGCTTCTCTTCGTTGATTATAAAACCCAAGGAGGAGAGGAGACAGGACATTTCTTGAAGCTGAGAGAGCAACAGGTCTTTATCTTGTGCCATCAGAAGAATATCATCCAAGTATACCACTAGACTAAATCCTTGAGCCCTGAGGCAGGCTAATACCGGTTTGAGAAGCTTTGTAAAGTACCAAGGGCCTGAGCTGAGTCCGAAAGGGAGACAGGTAAACTGCCAAAGGTGGTCTGCCCATCTGAACTGAAGATACTTCCAACAGAGAGGGGCCACCGGCACAGTTAAATAAGCTGTCAGGGTGCCAGGAATCAGACTGAGACGAAGAGTGCAAAAATAATCACACCTTTATTAATAGCAAAAAATAATAAAAAGTCCACAAGTCAAATAACAAGCCAGGAATCAAAACCAAAGCTGGTAGTCAGATGAGCCAAGTCAGGAGCCAAAGCGAGTAGTTAGATGAGCCAGAATCAGAGGAGAACAGCAGAGTCAGGAACAAGCCAGGGATCAGGAACCAGGAGGAAAGTCAGACAGCCAGGAAATACACAGGAGCTCTCACAAACAGGTCTGAGACAACGTAAGGGCAAAGCATACTGAACAGAGGCCCTTTAAATAATAAGTGATGAGAAGTGCAAAAATAATCACACCTTTATTAATAGCAAAAAATAATAAAAAGTCCACAAGTCCAATAACAAGCCAGGAATCAAAACCAGAGCTGGTAGTCAGACGAGCCAAGTCAGGAGCCAAAGCGAGTAGTTAGATGAGCCAGAATCAGAGGAGAACAGCAGAGTCAGGAACAAGCCAGGGATCAGGAACCAGGAGGAAAGTCAGACAGCCAGGAAATACACAGGAGCTCTCACAAACAGGTCTGATACAACGTAAGGGCAAAGCATACTGAACAGAGGCCCTTTAAATAATAAGTGATGAGAAGTGCAAAAATAATAACACCTTTATTAATAGCAAAAAATAATAAAATATCCACAAGTCAAATAACAAGCCAGGAATCAAAACCAGAGCTGGTAGTCAGACGAGCCGAGTCAGGAGCCAAAGCGAGTAGTCAGACGAGCCAGAATCAGAGGAGAACAGCAGAGTCAGGAACAAGCCAGGGATCAGGAACCAGGAGGGAAGTCAGACAGCCAGAAAATACACAGGAGCTCTTACAAACACGTCTGAGACAACACAAGGGCAAAGCATACTGAACAGAGGCCCATTAAATAATAAGTAATGACATAACAATTCTGAGACTGCATCCTGTCTCACACGGATGATGTACACCAGTCTGGCCATAAAAGGAAGTGCAGGAAATGAACATCATCACACAGTGTGCACCAGAGTCAACAAGAGAGGTGAGTAAAATGGCTGCCAGCAGCACATGGCAAACAAAACAGGGAAAAAACCCTGACATAAGTGTGCTTCAAGTCCAAACGAACTATCCAGTCGTTCAGACGGAGTAGGTCTCTCAGCATATGGATGCCCTCCATTTTGAAGTGGCGGTATACTACAAAAAAGCTGAGGTCCCTTAAGTTGATGACAGGACGAAGACCTCCTGACTTTTTTGAGACCAGGAAGAGATTGCTCAGGAAGCCTGGAGGAGAATTCTGTGAAGCAAGTTCTATAGCTCATTTTGAGAGGAGGAATAAGACTTCTTTTTTTATAAGATTCTGTCCTTCCACAGACAGATGTAAGGGATTGGGGAGTTGGGACTGGAAGGGAGGGCAAATGAATTCTATGACAAAACGGTTTTGAGAACCCAGGGATCTGCAGACAGAGACAAACAATTTTGGAAAAAATGGATGAGTCTGCGCGCAAACAACAAGTGAGAAGAAGAATGGGGACTCACCTTGGTTGACATTAGGAAGGGTCGAAGGAATTTGTGAGGTCGATCGTCTGGGTCCCGCAGGTCTGTCTCTGAACGGGAACATGGCTATGTGATATCCTGTTGGATTTTGAAGTTGGTAGTATCCTGGTGGGTACTGAGGTTGACTGAGGTCCATGAACTGGCATTAGCCAAAACATTTTGGCAGCCGGGCAGATGACCACTGTATCTGCCGGCCCTGGCAAAAACCCGTCTGGGTTGGAAAAACTTTCATGTGGGAGGCTTGAATTTTATCAATTGATGTTAAAGTTGAAACATAGTGTCTCATAATAGTGAGAAAGGGGTCTCCAAATAATAAGCCTTTGGCTTGAGAGCCTGCCTCTTCCGTAGCTAGAACAGCCAATTTGGGATCAATGCGAAGTAACGCAGCTCTGCGTCTTTCACTAGAGATAGCTGCATTGGCGTTACCCAGTAAATAAAAGGCTCTAAAAGCCAAATCCCTGACCATGGAAGGATCCAAAGAAGAACCAGTAAGATGGGCATCATTGGCAAGAAGAAGAATCTGAGCCAAAGGGCCCGAAATGTCAAGGAGTTTATCCTGAGCCCCACAAAGGGATCTTTCAAGTCATTTCCTTGGATCCTTACCTTTGGATCCTTACCTTTCCTAGTTAGAAAGGTAACCAGAGGAGCCTTGAGGATGGGCTTGATGGGCAAAAGGGGAACCTCCATCAGAGGGACTGCCTGAATCCCAATCGAGTTCCGGACAAAAATACCTCTGATCCAGATGCCTCCAATAAAAAATTTCAGAATTTGTGCTTTAACCCCGATTTACCTGTGGGGAAGAGGTTCTAACGCCCCTATTGGTTTTGCCCGGGGGAAGGGCTTTCATTTTGTGTGCCGGGTCTTATCCTTTTTTATAGAGAGGAATAGATTGGGAATGCCACCATCTTTTATGGTCTTGAGGGCACTCTTCCTCTGAATCAGAGGGAGGAATTCACATTTGGAGAATTGTGTCTAACAGGAATTTTAGGGGGAGGGGCAGAAGTGGAGGGTTGTTCCCTCTGTGCTAAGGCCTGTTGTACTGTAAGATTAATTAGATCCAAAACTTCCTCTTTGGTAAAAGAGGACTTATCCTATAAAATATATTAACCAAATAAGGCTATATAGATATGCCTACTAAGGATGATAATAAAATAAAAAAATGCTTCAGGATTAATAAATATTAATGTGCCAATACAGCCTATTAGTTTACCATAAGGTTATAACTTACATTTACCTCAAATAAGAATTTGTTACTATAAAAATTTGTTACTGTCACTTTAATTTACTATTTCCTTTTTAAAAGTACTTTAGTAAACTCTTACTACAACTTTGCTTAAATACATTACTTTGCTGAGGAAAAAATAACTAACGCAGCGCGCGCATCATGCTTCCACAATTCCACAGCCTGATGCCCGTCTGCAGGGAGACACAAAACTAGGCCTGTGAGGAAATAAATATATAAAAGATATAAATTTAATGGAAAATAAAGAATTCCCTAACTAAGGAATACATATGAGTAATTAAACTAAAATAAAAATATATGGGACTAATATATAAAATATAAATATATAAATTAAAACAGGGGAAGAGAAAACATCACCTGCTGACTGGAAGGCAGCAAAGAAAAGAGGAAGATATTTACTGTTGCTGTGGGATTATATTATCTGCTTGTTGCCGATTGGTTGTTTTTGTTTCTCTGTTATTGTTCTTTGCTGCTGTTTTGGAAGTCAGTAAAGATTATGCATAAAATATGAAGCCTCCTGTCTTGCCATAAAATTATAGACTGTGCTGGGATTCTCATGCGTGGTGTTTATTGTAAGTGAGGTTAATTTTAGAGATATATTTTTATGATCTGTGGTATAGAATATTATAACGGAATAAACGTGTAGAATTGATTAATAAGCTAGTCTCTACTTAATATATTTCAATGTGTTTATAAATTTAACTAATCTCAAGAATTTAGGAATAAATATTAATTTCAATTGTTTTGTATATACATTTTAATTGGAGGATATTTTAAAGAATAATATAAATAAATTATATTTATAACCCTGGTATATAGCTACAACATGAATGCCTAATCTTCATTAGATGAAAAGGTATGTTTATACATTTATTGTTACAGTCTGAAAGGGACATTCTGGTCAAATTTGAATGCATCTTTGAATAGAAAGATATTTGTAATATACATGTATGTGCAAAAATGCTTCTAGTACACGTTATCACTGTTTTAGTATTTCTAAATGCTGCAGCTGCTCAGAGAGCCTGTGGGGCTTGTATCATGTCAACAATTAACAAATTGAGTCATTACCAGATGGTACAAGCACCTTAGGCACTCTGAACAAGTGCTGTGGTTAAAATGCTGGTGCACGGTGCATACTTAAATACACTTTTAAAACAGCTATAGCTTTTATTAGAAGCATTTTTGGTAATACATGTATAGTACAAAAATGCTTTTATTCAAAACTGAAATATATCCATGTAAATTCCAATTTTGGCTGGCATGTCCCTTTAAGTAAAGATTTGAACCTGCAAACTTTATCTTATTTTGACTCTAACTTATTTCATAGTTTACGATTCTAGAATACCATACTGTATTACAAATGAGATGTTTGTTTCAAATTACAAATAGATGACAGATGTTAACAAACACACATTTACTGCAAATGTTTTTCTCTAAAGATTTGTTTGTACTTAAATTATTTACAAAATAGAATGTAATCACTCTATTAGATTTGCTGATATTTCAAGGCTGGGCAAATATGTCTAAAATTATGGAGTCAATCTATAATCTATAATTTTTCACATGGAATGTTTAGAGATGCAAATGAGGCTATTGAGCACCCAGGGCTGTGCATTTTGCAGGGTCATATGATGTGTACCCGGTCCAGTTAGACAATGTAGACTATTTTCATGTTTTGTATAACCTAGATTATGAGTTTTGTGGTAACAGGGGTGCGGTGCTAACGCACAGTTTTCCCTCACCGCTCACTTGCAGACAACGCTGGTATTACGGGTTTTTAGAATCCCAGCGTTAGCCTCAGAAAAGTGAGCGGAGAGCAAAATTTTGCTCCACATCTCACCTCAATACCAGCGCTGCTTACGGTAGTGGTGAGCTGGCAAAACGTGCTTGTGCACGATTTCCCCATAGGAATCAATGGGGAGAGCCGGCTGAAAAAAAACACCTGCAAAAAAAGCAGCGTTCAGCTCTTAACTCAGTCCCATTGATTCCTATGCGGAAATACGTTTTATGTCTACACCTAAGACCCTAACATGAACTTTGAGTCTAAACACCCCTAATCTTACACTTATTAACCCCTAATCCGCCGCCCCCGACACCTACATTATATTATTTACCCCTAATCTGCCGCTCCGGACACCGCTGCCACCTACATTATACTTATTAACCCCTAATCTGCTGCCCCCAACATCGCTGACACCTACATTATATTTATTAACCCCTAATCTGCCAGCCCAATGTCGCCGCCACCTACCTACACTTATTAACCCCTAATCTGCCGCCCCCAATGTCGCCGCCACTATATTAAAGTTCTTAACCCCTAAACCTAAATCTAACCCTAACCCCCCCTAACTTAAATATAATTTAAAGAACTCTAAATAAAATAACTACAATTAACTAAATTATTCCTATTTAAAACTAAATACTTACCTATAAAATAAACCCTAAGATAGCAACAATATAACTAATAGTTACATTGTAGCTAGCTTATGATTTATTTTTATTTTACAGGCAACTTTGTATTTATTTTAACTAAGTAGAATAGTTATTAAATAGTTATTCACGATTTAATAGCTACCTAGTTAAATTAAAGACAAATTTGCCTGTAAAATTAAACCTAACCTAAGTTACAATTACACCTAACACTACACTATAATTAAATTAATTCCCTAAACTAAGTACAATTAAATACAATTAAATACAATTATCTAAAGTAGGAAAAAAACAAACACTAAATTACATACAAAAATAATAAAATAATTACAAGTTTTTTAAACTAATTACACCTAATCTAATCCCCCTAATAAAATAAAAAAGCCCCCCAAAATAAAAAAGCCCTACCCTACACTAAATTACAAATAAAACCTAACACTAACCCCTTGAAGATCACCCTACCTTGAGAAGTCTTCACCCAACCGGGCCGAAGTCCTCAATGAAGCCAGGCGAAGTGGTCCTCCAGACGGGCAGAAGTCTTCATCCAAGCCGGGAAGAAGAGGTCCTCCAGATGGGCAGAAGTCTTCATCCAGATGGCTGGCGCGGAGTGGCTCCATCTTCAAGACGTCCGACGCGGAGCATCCTCTTCAAACGATGTCCAACTGAAGAATGAAGGTTCCTTTAAATGACGTCATCCAAGATGGCGTCCCTTCAATTCCAATTGGCTGATGAACTTCAATCCTATTGGCTGATTGCATCAGCCAATAGGATTTTTTTCTACCTTAATTATGATTGGCTGATAGAATTCTATTCTATTCTATCAGCCAATCGGAATTGAAGGGATGCCATCTTGGATGACATCATTTAAAGGAACCTTCATTCTTCAGTTGGACATCGTTTGAAGGGTATGCTCCGTGTCGGATGTCTTGAAGATGGAGCCGCTCCGCGTCAGATGGATGAAGATAGAAGATGCGTCTGGATGAAGACTTCTGCCCGTCTGGAGGACCTCTTCTTACCGGCTTGGGTGAAGACTTCTGCCCATCTGGAGGACCAATTCGCCCGGCTTCGTTGAGGACTTCGGACCGGTTGCGTGAAGACTTCTCAAGGTACGGTGATCTTCAAGGGGTTAGTGTTAGGTTTTATTAAGGGGGTATTGGGAGGGTTATAGAGTAGGGTTGGGTGTGTGGGTGGTGGGTTTTAATGTTGGGGGGGTATTGTACTTTTTATTACAGCTAAAAGAGCTGATTACTTTGGGGCAATGCCCCGCAAAAGGCCCTTTTAAGGGCTATTTGTAATTTAGTATAGGGTAGGTTTTTTTTTTTATTTTGGGGGCTTTTTTATTTTATTAGGGGGATTAGATTAGGTGTAATTAGTTTAAAAAACTTGTAATTATTTTATTATTTTCTGTAATTTAGTGGGGGGGGGGGGTTCGTACTTTACAGGGAGTGCAGAATTATTAGGCAAGTTGTATTTTTGAGGCTTAATTTTATTATTGAACAACAACCATGTTCTCAATGAACCCAAAAAACTCATTAATATCAAAGCTGAATAGTTTTGGAAGTAGTTTTTAGTTTGTTTTTAGTTATAGCTATTTCTTTCATGTAATTAGCAAGAGTCCATGAGCTAGTGACGTATGGGATATACATTCCTACCAGGAGGGGCAAAGTTTCCCAAACCTTAAAATGCCTATAAATACACCGCTCACCGCACCCACAATTCAGTTTTACAAACTTTGCCTCCGATGGAGGTGGTGAAGTAAGTTTGTGCTAGATTCTACTTTGATATGCGCTCTGCAGCAAGTTGGAGCCCGGTTTTCCTCTCAGCGTGCAGTGAATGTCAGAGGGATGTGAGGAGAGTATTGCCTATTTGAATGCAGTGATCTCCTTCTACGGGGTCTATTTCATAGGTTCTCTGTTATCGGTCGTAGAGATTCATCTCTTACCTCCCTTTTCAGATCGACGATATACTCTTATATATACCATTACCTCTGCTGATTCTCGTTTCAGTACTGGTTTGGCTTTCTACAAACATGTAGATGAGTGTCCTGGGGTAAGTAAATCTTATTTTCTGTGACACTCTAAGCTATGGTTGGGCACTTTGTTTATAAAGTTCTAAATATATGTATTCAAACATTTATTTGCCTTGACTCAGAATGTTCAACTTTCCTTATTTTTCAGACAATCAGTTTCATATTTGGGATAATGCATTTGAATTAATCATTTTTTCTCACCTTTCAAAAATTTGACTCTTTTTTCCCTGTGGGCTGTTAGGCTCGCGGGGGCTGAAAATGCTTCATTTTATTGCGTCATTCTTGGCGCAGATTTTTTGGCGCAAAAATTATTTTCCGTTTCCGGCGTCATACGTGTCGCCGGAAGTTGCGTCATTTTTTTTACTTTATTTTGCGCCAAAAATGTCGGCGTTCCGGATGTGGCGTCATTTTTGTCGCCAAAAGCATTTAGGCGCCAAATAATGTGGGCGTCTTGTTTGGCGCTAAAAAAAAATAAAAAAAATATGGGCGTCGCTTTTGGCTCCACATTATTTAAGTCTCATTATTTATTGCTTCTGGTTGCTAGAAGCTTGTTCACTGGCATTTTTTTCCCATTCCTGAAACTGTCATTTAAGGATTTTGTTCAATTTTGCTTTATATGTTGTTTTTTCTATTACATATTGCAAGATGTTCCACGTTGCAACTGAGTCAGAAGATACTTTAGGAAAATCACTGCCGGGGCTGGAGCTACCAAGCTAAGTGTATCTGCTATAAATTTTTGGTATCTGTTTCTCCAGCTGTTGTTTGTATTGCATGTCATGACAAACTTATTAATGCAGATAAAATTTCCTTTAGTACTGTTATATTACCTGTTGCTGTTTCGTCAACATCTAAATTTCAGAGTGTTCTTGATAAACATAAGAGATTTTATTTTTTAAATCCATTTAGAAGGCTATGTCTGTTATTTCTCCTTCTAGTTTACATAAAAGTCCTTTAAAACTTCTCTTTTTTTCAGATGAATTTTTAAATGAACATCATCATTCTGATACTGATAATGGTTCTTCTGGTTCAGAGGTTTCTGTCTCAGAGGTTGATGCTGATAAATCTTTGTATTTGTTCAAGATGGAATTTATTCGTTCTTTATTTTAAAGAAGTATTAATTGCTTTAGAGGATTCTGGTCCTCTTGATACTGAATCCAAATGTTTAAATAGGGTTTTTAAATCTCCTGTAGTTATTCCAGAAGTGTTTAATCTCCCTGATGTTTTTTCTGAAGTAATTTCCAGGGAATGGAATAATTTGGGTAATTCTTTTACTCCTTCTAAACGTTTAAGCAATTATATCCTGTGCCATCTGACAGATTAGAGTTTTTTGGGACAAAATCCTTAAGGTTTGGGGCTGTCTCTATTCCTGCTAAAATGTACTACTATTTCTACGGCAGATAGTACTAAATTTAAGGATCCTTTAGATAAGAAAATTGAATCCTTTCTAAGAAAAGTTTACTTATGTTCAGGTAATCTTCTTAGACCTGCTATATTTTTACCGGATGTTGCTGCAGCTTCAACTTTTTGTTTAAAAGTTTTAGCACAACAAGTAACAGATCATAATTTTATAGCATTATTATTATTCTATAACATGCTAATAATTTTATTGGTGATACCATCTTTTGATATCATTAGTGTTGATGTCAGGTATATGTCTCTAGCTATTTTAGCTAGAAAAGCTTTATGGATTAAACTTGGAATGCTGATATGTCTTCTAAGTCAACTTTGTTTTCCCTTTCTGTCCAGGGTAATAATCATTTTTTCGTTCTTTTTTTCATAATAAGGAACAAAAGCCTGATCCTTCATCCTCAGGAGCGGTATCAGTTTGGAAATTTTTTCCAGTTTGGAATATATCCAAGCCTTATAGAAACCTATAGTCAGCTCCTAAGTACCCATGAAGGTGCGGCCCTTTTTTCCAGTTCAGCTGGTATGGGGCAGATTACGTTTTCTTCAAAGGAATTTGGATCAATTCCGTTCTCAATCTCTGGTTTCAGAACATTGTTTCAGAAAGGTACAGAATTGGCTTCAAGTTAAGGCCTCCTGCTAAGAGATTTTTTTCTTTCCCGTGTCCCAGTTAACACAGCAAGGCTCAGCATTTCTGAAATGTGTTTCAGATCTAGAGTTGGCTGGAGTAATTATGCCAGTTCCAGTTCTGGAACAGGGACTAGGGTTTTATTTTATCTCTTCATTGTACCAAAGAAGGTCAATTCCTTCAGACCAGTTCCGGATCTATCAATATTGAATCGTTATGTAAGGATACCAACATTCAAGATGGTTACTGTAGGACTATTCTGCCTTTTGTTTAGTAAGGGCATTATATGTCTACAATAGATTTACAGGATGTGTATCTGCATATTCCGATTCATCCAGATCATTTTTAGTGTCTGAGATTCTCTTTTTAGACAAGCATTACCAGTTTTGTGGCTCTACCGTTTGGCCTAGCCTCAGTTCCAAGAATTTTTTTCAAAGATTCTCGGTGCCCTTCTTTCTGTATTCAGAGAACGGGGTTTTGGTATTTCCTTATTTGGACGATTATCTTGGTATTTGCTCAGTCTTCTCATTCGAAGAATCTCATGCAAATCGATTTGTGTTGTTTCTTCAAGATCATGGTTGGAGGATCAATTTACCAAAAAGTTCATTGATTCCTCAGTCAAGGGTAACCTTTCTGGGTTTCCAGATAGATTCAGTGTCCATGACTCTGTCTTTAACAGACAAAAGACGTCTAAAATTGATTTCAGCTTGTCGAAACCTTCAGTCACAATCATTCCCTTCGGTAACCTTATGCATGGAAATTCTAGGTCTTATGACTGCTGCATCGGACGCGATCCCCTTTGCTCGTTTTCACATGCGACCTCTTCAGCTCTGTATGCTGAATCAATGGTGCAAGGATTACACAAAGATATCTCAATTTATATCTTTAAAAACCGATTGTTCGACACTCTCTAACGTGGTGGACAGATCACCATCGTTTAATTTAGGGGGCTTCTTTTTGTGCTTCCGACCTGGACTGTAATTTCAACAGATACAAGTCTCACAGGTTGGGGAGCTGTGTGGGGATCTCTGACGGCACAAGGAGTTTGGGAATCTCAGGAGGTGAGATTACCGATCAATATTTTGGAACTCCGTGCAATTTTCAGAGCTCTTCAGTTTTGGCCTCTTCTGTAGAGAGAATCGTTCATTTGTTTTCAGACAGACAATGTCACAACTGTGGCATACATCAATCATCAAGGAGGGACTCACAGTCCTCTGGCTATGAAAGAAGTATCTCAAATTTTTTTGGTTTGGGCGGAATCCAGCTCCTGTCTAATCTCTGCGGTTTATATCCCAGGTGTAGACAATTGGGAAGCGGATTATCTCAGCCGCCAAATGTTCCATCCGGGCGAATGGTCTCTTCACCCAGAGGTATTTCTTCAGATTGTTCAAATGTGGGAACTTCCAGAAATAGATCTGATGGCGTCTCATCTAAACAAGAAACTTCCCAGATATCTGTCCAGATCCCGGGATCCTCAGGCGGAGGCAGTGGATGCATTTTCACTTCCTTGGAAGTATCATCCTGCCTATATCTTTCCGCCTCTAGTTCTTCTTCCAAGAGTAATCTCCAAGATACTGAAGGAATGCTCGTTTGTTCTGCTGGTAGCTCCGGCATGGCCTCACAGGTTTGGTATGCGGATCTTGTCCGGATGGCCTCTTGCCAACCATGGACTCTTCCGTTAGACCAGACTTTCTGTCGCAAGGTCCTTTTTTCCATCAGGATCTGAAATCCTTAAATTTATAGGTATGGAGATTGAACGCTTGATTCTTGGTCAAAGAGATTTCTCTGACTCTGTGATTAATACTATGTTACAGGCTTGTAAATCTGTATCTAGAGAGATATATTATAGAGTCTGGAAGACTTATATTTTTTGGTGTCTTTCTCATCATTTTTCTTGGCATTCTTTTAGAATGCCGAGAATTTTTTTCAGTTTCTTCAGGATGGTTTAGATAAGGGTTTGTCTGCAAGTTCCTTGAAAGGACAAATCTCTGCTCTTTCTGTTCTTTTTCACAGAAAGATTGCTATTCTTCCTGATATTCATTGTTTTGTACAAGCTTTGGCTGTCATTAAGTCAATTTCTCCTCCTTGGAGTTTGATTTTGGTTCTGGGAGCTCTTCAAGCTCCTCCCTTTGAACCTATGCATTCATTGGTCATTAAATTACTTTCTTGGGAAGTTTTGTTCCTTTTGGCCATCTCTTCTGCCAGAAGAGTTTCTGAATTATCTGCTCTTTTCTTGTGAGTCTCCTTTTCTGATTTTTCATCAGGATAATGCGGTGTTGCGAACTTCTTTTGAATTTTTACCTAAAGTTGTGATTTCCAACAACATTAGTAGAGAAATTGTGGTTCCTTCATTATGTCCTAATCTTAAGAATTCTAAGGAGAAAGCATTGCATTCTTTGCATGTTGTTAGAGCTTTGAAATATTATGTTGAAGCTACTAAGTCTTTCCGAAAGACTTCTAGTCTATTTGTTATCTTTTCCGGTTCTAGAAAAGGCCAGAAAGCTTCTGCCATTTCTTTGGCATCTTGGTTGAAATCTTTAATTCATCTTGCCTATGTTGAGTCGGGTAAAACTCCGCCTCAGAGGATTACAGCTCATTCTACCAGGTCAGTTTCTACTTCCTGGGCGTTTAGGAATGAAGCTTCGGTTGATCAGATTTGCAAAGCAGCAACTTGGTCCTCTTAGCATACTTTTTCAATTCTACCTTTTTGATGTATTTTCTTCTTCTGAAGCAATTTTTGGTAGAAAAGTACTTCAGGCAGCGGTTTCAGTCTGAATCTTCTGCTTATGTTTTTTATTAAACTTTATTTTGGGTGTGGATTATTTTCAGCAGGAATTGGCTGTCTTTATTTTATCCCTCCCTCTCTAGTGACTCTTGTGTGGAAAGATCCACATCTTGGGTAATCATTATCCCATACGTCACTAGCTCATGGACTCTTGCTAATTACATGAAAGAAAACATAATTTATGTAAGAACTTACCTGATAAATTCATTTCTTTCATATTAGCAAGAGTCCATGAGGCCCACCCTTTTTGTGGTGGTTATGATTTTTTTGTATAAAGCACAATTATTCCAATTCCTTATTTTATATGCTTTCGCACTTTTTTATCACCCCACTTCTTGGCTATTCATTAAACTGAATTGTGGGTGTGGTGAGGGGTGTATTTATAGGCATTTTAAGGTTTGGGAAACTTTGCCCCTCCTGGTAGGAATGTATATCCCATATGTCACTAGCTCATGGACTCTTGCTAATATGAAAGAAATGAATTTATCAGGTAAGTTCTTACATAAATTATGTTTTTAGGGGGATATCTGTGTGTGCAGGTGACTATTACTGTGCATAATTATTAGGCAACTTAACAAAAAACAAATATATACCCATTTCAATTATTTATTTTTACCAGTGAAACCAATATAACATCTCAAAATTCACAAATATACATTTCTGACATTCAAAAACAAAACAAAAACAAATCAGTGACCAATATAGCCACCTTTCTTTGCAAGGACACTCAAAAGCCTGCCATCCATGGATTCTGTCAGTGTTTTGATCTGTTCACCATCAACATTGCGTGCAGCAGCAACCACAGCCTCCCAGACACTGTTCAGAGAGGTGTACTGTTTTCCCTCCTTGTAAATCTCACATTTGATGATGGACCACAGGTTCTCAATGGGGTTCAGATCAGGTGAACAAGGAGGCCATGTCATTAGATTTTCTTCTTTTATACCCTTTCTTGCCAGCCACGCTGTGGAGTACTTGGACGTGTGTGATGGAACATTGTCCTGCATGAAAATCATGTTTTTCTTGAAGGATACAGACTTCTTCCTGTACCACTGCTTGAAGAAGGTGTCTTCCAGAAACTGCCAGTAGGACTGGGAGTTGAGCTTGACTCCATCCTCAACCCGAAAAGGCCCCACAAGCTAATCTTTGATGATACCAGCCCAAACCAGTACTCCACCTCCACCTTGCTGGCATCTGAGTCAGACTGGAGCTCTCTGCCCTTTACCAATCCAGCCACGGGCCCATCCATCTGGCCCATCAAGACTCACTCTCATTTCATCAGTCCATAAAACCTTAGAAAAATCAGTCTTGAGATATTTCTTGGAGATATTTCTTGACGTTTCAGCTTGTGTGTCTTGTTCAGTGGTGGTCGTGTTTCAGCCTTTCTTACCTTGGCCATGTCTCTGAGTATTGCACACCTTGTGCTTTTGGGCACTCCAGTGATGTTGCAGCTCTGAAATATGGCCAAACTGGTGGCAAGTGGCATCTTGGCAGCTGCACGCTTGACTTTTCTCAGTTCATGGGCAGTTATTTTGCGCCTTGGTTTCTCCACACGCTTCTTGCGACCCTGTTGACTATTTTGAATGAAACGCTTGATTGTTCGATGATCACGCTTCAGAAGCTTTGCAATTTTAAGAGTGCTGCATCCCTCTGCAAGATATCTCACTATTTTTGACTTTTCTGAGCCTGTCAAGTCCTTCTTTTGACCCATTTTGCCAAAGGAAAGGAAGTTGCCTAATAATTATGCACACCTGATATAGGGTGTTGATGTCATTAGAAAAATCAGTCTTGAGATATTTCTTGGAGATATTTCTTGACGTTTCAGCTTGTGTGTCTTGTTCAGTGGTGGTCGTGTTTCAGCCTTTCTTACCTTGGCCATGTCTCTGAGTATTGCACACCTTGTGCTTTTGGGCACTCCAGTGATGTTGCAGCTCTGAAATATGGCCAAACTGGTGGCAAGTGGCATCTTGGCAGCTGCACGCTTGACTTTTCTCAGTTCATGGGCAGTTATTTTGCGCCTTGGTTTCTCCACACGCTTCTTGCGACCCTGTTGACTATTTTGAATGAAACGCTTGATTGTTCGATGATCACGCTTCAGAAGCTTTGCAATTTTAAGAGTGCTGCATCCCTCTGCAAGATATCTCACTATTTTTGACTTTTCTGAGCCTGTCAAGTCCTTCTTTTGACCCATTTTGCCAAAGGAAAGGAAGTTGCCTAATAATTATGCACACCTGATATAGGGTGTTGATGTCATTAGACCACACCCCTTCTCATTACAGAGATGCACATCACCTAATATGCTTAATTGGTAGTAGGCTTTCGAGCCTATACAGCTTGGAGTAAGACAACATGCATAAAGAGGATGATGTGGTCAAAATACTCATTTGCCTAATAATTCTGCACACAGTGTAGATAATTGTATTTAATTGTATTTAGTTTAGGGAATTAATTTAATTATAGTGTAGTGTTAGGTGTAATTTTAGCCATCCTTTACTCTTAAAATTATCTTCTTTTTTTCCCCATATTATTTCTCCTAACTCATTCAGTTACTTTTTCATACTATTCCTTTATTTCTTTGTCCCAATTATGATATTGTGTCAATCTTCATTTTTACCTTTTCCAGATATGATTTTTTTTTAGTAAGGACTTTATTTGTGCTGTTTGCTTACTAGTCCTTTCTTTCATTAATAGTTCTATAGTATCCTGTTTCAATAGTCAGTGTAACTGTTAAATTAGTGCACTATGTACTTCCTTTCTGTTTCCCTTTACATAGGGTCTATTTACACATTAGGGACTTAGTAGCAGATAACAAAGTATTCACTATTTATACGTATGGCAAAATTGTCCCTTAAAAGTCTATAATAACAACAAGAACTAGATACATTAGATTAATATTATACTTAACTGAATCTAATTAAAATTCATATTTTAACTTTAATAACTTTTAGCTTTAAGTTATTAGTTATCATACTTTTCCATTATAACACCATCTTGGTACATATAAGCATATATGGAGCTCATTGTTCTAAAAACTTACGCCTAGATTTAGAGTTCTGCGTTAGGGTTAAAAAGCAGCGTTAAGGAGTCCTAACGCTGCTTTTTAACGCCCGCTGGTATTTAAAGTCAGACAGGAAAGGGTCTACCGCTCACTTTCTTTCTGCGACTCGAGGCTACCGCAAATCCCCTTACGTCAATTGCGTATCCTATCTTTTCTATGGGATTTGCCTAACACTGGTATTACGAGTCTTGGAAGAAGTGAGCGGTACAGCCTCTACCACCAAGACTCCAACCGCAAAATAAAGTCAGTAGTTAAGAGCTTTATGGGCTAACGCCGGAACATAAAGCTCTTAACTACTGTGCTATAAAGTACACTAACACCCATAAACTACCTATGAACCCCTAAACCAAGGCCCCCCCACATCGCAAACAATTTTAACACCTAATCATCCGAACGGACATCGCCGCCACCTACATTATCCCTATGAACCCCTAATCTGCTGCCCCTAACATTGCCGACACCTATATTATATTTATTACCCCCTATTCTGCCCCCCCCAACATCGCTGCCACCTACCTACACTTATTAACCCCTAATCTGCCGACCGGACATCACCGCCACTATAATAAATGTATTAACCCCTAAACCGCCGCACTCCCGCCTCGCAAACACTATAATACATTTTATTAACCCCTAATCTGCCCTCCCTAACATCGCCGCCACCTACCTACAATTATTAACCCCTAATCTCCCGCCCCCTATGTCGCTGCTACTATAAAAAAGTTATTAACCCCTAAATTTAAGTCTAACCCTAACCCTAACACCCCCCTAACTTAAATATAATTTAAATTTAACTAACTAAATTTACTATCATTAAATAAATTATTCCTATTTAAAACTAAATACTTACCTATAAAATAAACCCTAATATAGCTACAATATAACTAATAGTTACATTGTAGCTATTTTAGGATTTATATTTATTTTACAGGCAACTTTGTATTTATTTTAACTAGGTACAATAGCTATTAAATAGTTAATAACTATTTAATAGCTACCTAGTTAAAATAATTACAAAATTACCTGTAAAATAAATCCTAACCTAAGTTACAAATACACCTAACACTACACTATCAATAAATTAATTAAATAAATTACCTAATTATCTAAGCTAAATTACAATTAAATAAACTAAACCATAATACAAAAAACCCCCACTAAATTACAGAAAATAAAAAAAATTACAAGACGTTTAAACTAATTACACCTAATCTAAGCCCCCTAATAAAATAAAAAAGCCCCCCAAAATAATAAAATGCCCTACACTATCCTAAATTACAAAGTAATCAACTCTTTTACCAGCCCTTAAAAGAGCTTTTTGCTGGGCATTGCCCCAAAGTAATCAGTTCTTTTACCTGTAAATAAAAATACAATACCCCCCCCAACATTACAACCCACCACCCACATACCCCTACTCTAAAACCCACCAAACCCCCCTTAAAAAAACCTAACATTAACCCCCTGAAGATCTCCCTACCTTGAGTCGTCTTCACCCAGCCGAGCCGAATTCTTCATCCAATCGGGGCAGAAGAGGTCCTCCATCCAGTTGAAGTCTTCATCCAAGCGGGGCAGAAGAGGTCTTCCATCCGATTGAAGTCTTCATCCAAGCGGAATCTTCTATCATCCATCCGGAGTGGAGCGGCAGCATCCTGAAGACCTCCGACGCGGAACATCCATCCTGGCCGATGACTTCCCGATGAATGACGGTTCCTTTAAATTATGTCATCCAAGATGGTGTCCCTCGAATTCCGATTGGCTGATAGGATTCTATCAGCCAATCGGAATTAAGGTAGGAAATATCTGATTGGCTGATTCAATCAGCCAATCAGATTGAAGTTCAATCCGATTAGCTGATCCAACATCTTGGATGACGTCATTTAAAGGAACCGTCATTCATCAGGAAGTCGTCGGCCAGGATGGATGTTCCACGTTGGAGGTCTTCAGGATGCTGCCGCTTCGCTCCGGATGGATGAGGATAGAAGAATCCACTTGGATGAAGACTTTAATTGGATGGAAGACCTCTTCTGCCCCGCTTGGATGAAGAATTCGGCTCGGCAGGGGTTTAGTGTTAGGTTTTTTTAAGGGGGGTTTGGGTGGGTTTTAGAGTAGGGGTATGTGAGTGGTGGGTTGTAATGTTGGGGGGGTATTGTATTTTTATTTACAGGTAAAAGAGCTGATTACTTTGGGGCAATGCCCCGCAAAAAGCACTTTTAAGGGCTGGTAAAAGAGCTGATTATTTTGTAATTTCGGATAGGGTAGGGTATTTTATTATTTTTGGGGGCTTTTTATTTTATTAGGGGGCTTAGATTAGGTGTAATTAGTTTAAACTTCTTGTATTTTTTTATTTTCTGTAATTTAGTGTTTGTTTGTTTTTTGTATTATAGTTTAGTTTATTTAATTGTATTTTAGTTTAAATAATTGTAGGTAATTTATTTAATTAATTTATTGATAGTGTAGTGTTAGGTGTATTTGTAACTTACAAGTCCCAATATAGCAAGACAGCGCCACACTACTCAGTATATATCTCAGCACCAACTGAGGCCACGCCCATAATCTGACATGTGAGGAGAAGGGAACTTGATTGAGGCTTGGATCAAACTAATAGCCGGCTAATATAGTTTGTTTTCCTATAGCACATTCACACGATTTCCTCTATACACAACATAGCTCACAGTACTTCTACTTAGTTTAAGTCCCCAGGGATACCTGAGTGTATTGTAAATTGGCTTACACGGAGGGGGACAGTAAGGAGGATCACCCGTGCTGGAGCAGTATTCTGTGTATAACTTTTAAGGAACGGACATAACTCATATGTTTGAGGGCACTTTTGTGAGTGTAAATCTATATATGTTTTATTCTTTCAATAAAATGTGAACTTATTTACTGCACTTAGATCGTGGATGCGCTCTTTCTCTTCTCTCCCTTTAGAGAAACAAACCTTGACACACAGTATTTGTAACTTAGGTTAGGATTTATTTTACAAGTAATTTTGTAATTTTTTTAACTAGGTAGTTATTAAATAGTTATTAACTATTTAATAGCTATTGTACCTAGTTAAAATAAATACAAAGTTGCATGTAAAATAAATATAAATCCTAAAATAGCTACAATGTAACTATTAGTTATATTGTAGCTATATTAGGGTTTATTTTATAGGTAAGTATTTAGTTTTAAATAGTAATAATTTATTTAATTATAGTAAATTTAGTTAGTTTTATGTAAATTATATTTAAGTTAGGGGGGTGTTAGGGTTAGACTTAGGTTTAGGGGTTAATAACTTTATTATAGTAGCAGCGACATTGGGGGCGGGAGTTTAGGGGTTAATAATTGTAGGTAGGTGGCGGCGATGTTAGGGAGGGCAGATTAGGGCTTAATAAAATTTATTATAGTGCTTGTGGGGCGGGAGTGCGGCAGTTTAGGGGTTAATACATTTATTATAGTGGCGGCGATGTCCGGTCGGTAGATTAGGGGTTAATAAGTGTAGGTAGGTGGTGGTGACATTGGGGGGGCAGATTAGGGGTTAATAAATATAATATAGGTGTCGGCGATGTTAGGGACAGCAGATTAGGGGTACATAGCTATAATGTAGATTGCGGCAGTGTCCAGAGCGGCAGATTAGGGGTTAATAATATAATGTAGGTGTCAGCGATAGCGGGGGTGGCAGATTAGGGGTTAATAAGTATAAGGTTAGGCGTGTTTCGACTCAGGGTTCATGTTAGGGTGTTAGGTGTAGACTTAGAGAGTGTTTCCCCATAGGAAACAATGGGGCTGCGTTAGGAGTTGAACGCTGCTTTTTTGCAGGTGTTAGTTTTTTTTCAGGCAGCTCAGCCCCATTGTTTCCTATGGGGATATTGTGCACAAGCACGTTTTTCCATCTTACCACTACCATAAGCAACGCTAGTATTGAGAGTAGAAGTGGAGCTAAATATGCTCAACGCTCACTTTTCTGAGGCTAACGCAGCCATTCAGACAACTCGTAATACCAGCGTTGTTTAAAGTGAGCGCTGGAAAAAAAAGGCTCGTTAGCACCGCAGGTCTTTAGTACCGACAAAACTCTAAATCTAGTGGATAGTTTTCAGCAAATCAACCAAGAGTACTTTTAGGTTGTAAAATCTGACTAGTCAGTATCCCCCAAATTGAGCTCCCAGCTTTCCCTCCTTCTATGTTTTGTTTTTTCCTTCTTACCTAGGTGAAGGAATTTTAGAAATAGAGAGTTTGAGTGGCTCTAGTAATAACCCATTTTAAATGGGCATAGGAACATTAGATTAGATTTCTAAGAGTGATCAACATTGCCAATTGTTTAGATTACTAATAAATTACTTTTCTCTTTTCCTTATTTTCTAGGAAAACGTTTTAATCATTTGTCACATGCAATTCAACTTGTTTATGTATTTATTTTTATCATCACAGCATTTCACATTGTTTTATGTTTGACATCACTATTACTCATTCACTCATGTGACCAGCTATGTTTAACTTTCACACTATTGGCTATTATACAGCATTTAACCTGACCACAGGTGAACACCTGTAGATCTCTGATGAAGTGCATGTGAGCATGCGCGAAACGCGTCAGTTCTAGCTACCCTTGCACACTGTGATTGTGCTACACACCTTTTGTTTGAATAAATCCACTTTGGCATGGAGTTCTGTGGTTCTTCGTTTCCTTCCTAATTGTAACATAGGTTAGGTTTTATTTTACAGGTAAATTTGTCTTTATTTTAACTAGGTAGCTATTAAATCATGAATAACTATTTAATAACTATTCTACCTAGTTAAAATAAATACAAAGTTGCCTGTAAAATAAAAATAAATCCTAAGATAGCTACAATGTAACTATTAGTTATATTGTTGCTATCTTAGGGTTTATTTTATAGGTAAGTATTTAGTTTTAAATAGGAATAATTTAGTTAATTGTAGTTATTTTATTTAGATTTATTTAAATTATGTTTATGATAGGGGGGGTTAGGGTTAGACTTAGGTTTAGGGGTTAATAACTTTATTATATTGGCAGAAACGTTGGGGGTGGCAGATTAGGGGTTAATAATATTTAACTAGTGTTTGCGATGTGGGAGTGTGGCAGTTTAGGGGTTAATATATTTATTATAGTGGCGGCGATGTCCGGTTCGGCAGATTAGGGGATAAAAATGTTAGTTAATAGGTAGTTTATGGGTGTTAATAGGTAGTTTATGGGTGTTTGCTTTTGATCACTTTAGATCACTTTAGTTAAGAGTTTTATGCTACGGCGTTGTAGTGCAAAACTCTTAACTACTGACTTTTAAATGCGGTGCCAGTCTTGACAGGAGAGGGTCTACCCCTTACTTTTGGTTAGACTCGTAATACTGGCGCTATGCAAGTCCCATTGAAAATATAGGATATGCAATTGATGTAAGTGGATTTGCGGTATTTCCGAATCTGGCCAAAAAAGTGAGCAGTGAGCCTGTCATTTCAAGACTCGTAATACCAGCGGGCGTTAAAAAGCAGCGTTGGGACCTCTCAATGCTGCTTTTTAACCCTAACGCACAACTCGTAATTTAGCCATATGTGTCTAGGGAGAATACATAAGGTATGTGGATCCTTGTGTGGTTTGCAATTTGTTTGATATAAAGCATGTATTGTTTGACTGTAGATAGGGACCGACAAGGGAATAGACTTGACGTGGTCCTGGGCTTGACCAATTTGGCCAGATGCAGTAACTAACTCTTCAATTTTTGCTTTTAATCTTAGCTGTGTGCAAGAGAGAGCAAGACTTTCTCTGTATGTTGTGTTGATTCATTATTTTGTAACTTCTCTGGGATTAACTGCCTGAGTCTTTGAGAACTGTGCAGCTGGCTGTGAGTGCTATTGAGCACCCAGGGCTGTGCATTTTTAAGGGTCATAGGATGTGTAGATGGTCCAGTTTGAAAGTGCAGTCCATTTCAATATTTTGTTTGTGTCTGGGGAGATTACATACCATTGTGTGGCTTCCAGTTTGTTTGATTGAAAGCATGCATTGTTTATAGATAGGGACCCAAGAGGGAAGAGACCCTCATGTGGTCCTGGGCTTGACCCATTTTGCCCGTGGTCCTGGGCTTGACCCATTTTTGCTAGATGCGGTAACTCTTCCATTTTTGCTTTTAGTCTTAGCTGTGTACTTGCAAGAGAGTGTCATACTTTCTTCGTGTGTTGTGTGTGTGTATATATATATATATATAATATATATATATATATATATATATATATATATATATATATATATAGTATCTCACAAAAGTGAGTTCACCCCTCATATTTTTATAAATATTTTATTATATCTTTTTATGTGACAACACTGAAGAAATGACTCTTTCCTATAATATAAAGTAGGGAGTGTACCGCCTGTATAACTGTAAATTTGCTGTTCCCTCAAAATAACTCAACACACAGTCATTAATGTCAAAACCATTGGCAACAAAAGTAAGTACACACCTAAGTGGAAATGTCCAAATTGGGCCCAATTAGCCATTTTCCCTCCCCGGTGTCATGTGACTCCCCAGTGTTACAAGGTCTCAGGTGTGAATGGGGAGTAGGTGTGTTAAATGTGGTGTTATCACTCTCACACTCTCTCATACTGGTCACTGGAAGTTCAACATGGCACCTAATGGCAAAGATCTCTCTGAGGATCTGAAAAAAAGAATTGTTGCTCTACATAAAGATGGCCTAGGATATAAGAAGATTGCCAAGACCCTAAAACTGAGCTGCAGCATGGTGGGCAAGACCATAAAGCGGTTACACAGGACAGGTTCAACTCAGAACAGGCCTCGCCATGGTCGACCTAAAGCATGTGCTCAGCGTCATATCCAAAGGTTGCCTTTGGGAAATAGACATATGAGTGCTGCTAGCATTGCTGCAGAGGTTGAAGGGGTGGGGGTCAGCCTGTCAGTGCTCAGACCATACGCCTCTTCTAAAGATGATGCACAAGAAAGCATGCAAACAGTTTGCTGAAGACAAGCAGACTAAAGACATGGAATACTGGAACCATATCCTGTGGTCCGATGAGACCAAGATAAACTTATTTGGTTCAGATGGTGTCAAGCATGTGTAGCAGCAACCAGGTGAGGAGTACAAAGACAAGTGTGTCTTGCCTACAGTCAAGCATGGTGGTGGAAGTGTCATAGTCTGGGCCTGCATGAGTGCTGCCAGCACTGGGGAGCTACAGTTCATGGAGGAAACCATGAATGCCAACATGTACTGTGACATACTGAAGCAGAGCATGATCCCCTCCCTTCAGAGACAGGCCGCAGGGCAGTATTCAAACATGATAACAAACACAACTCCAAGACGACCACTGCCTTTCTAAAGAAGCTGAGAGTAAAGGTGATGGACTGGACAAACATGTCTCCAGACCTAAACCCTATTGAGCATATGTGGGTCATCCTTAAATGGAAGGTGGGGGGCACAAGGTCTCTAACATCCACCAGCTCTGTGATGTCTTCATGGAGGAGTGGAAGAGGACTCCAGTGGCAACCTGTGAAGCTCTGGTAAACCCCATGCCCAAGAGGGTTAAGACAGTGCTGGAAAATAATGGTGGCCACACAAAATATTGACACTTTGGGCCCAATTTGGACATTTCCACTTAGTTGTGTACTCACTTTTGTTGCTATCGGTTTAGACATTTATGGCTGTGTGTTGAGTTATTTTGAGGGGACAGCTAATTTACACTGTTATACAGGCTGTACACTCACTACTTTACATTGTAGCAACGTGTAATTTCTTCAGTGTTGTCACATAAAAAGATATAATAAAATATTTACAAAAATGTGAGGGGTGTACTCACTTTTGTGAGATACTGTGTATATATATATATATATATATATATATATATATATATATATATATATATATATATATATAAACTGCAAAAAGATCAACTAGTAAGCCTTATCCAGCAACCCCATATAAAGCCTAAATAATCAAATATATATAGGAACCGTCACTATCCCAAATAGACACTACCAAGGATGTCTGGTAAATAATATGTTATTTATGAACAAAAAGAAAAACCACACATTAATTGGTCTAAGATATAAGCATATGCAATTAATTCATTACCCAAAGAGCAGGGGTACCCAGAAAAATATATATATGATTAATTTGAGCTGGCAAGTAGATATATATTAATATATAAGTATGAAAACTTCCCCATGAAACGTTCTTGTTACTGGACTGCCACTTGCAAATAAATGGCAACTGCATGCAAATAAGCAGCAACTGGGTATTCCCAAAATAACACCTACACTCCCTATGTGGCCTGACAAGATATGTCCAAGCGGGCTAGTAAACAACCATTGTTGGGGGCATACATGATAGTTCACATTTCATCCAATACTTAGTCCCCTACCCTTACTTGTTACCATAAAGTAAGTTGACTAATGCCAAAAGGGACAGATACACAGATGATTCCGGTGGTGAAATAACAGATAATAAAGCACACAGTGCTTTTCTTTCAGCGTCTCCTTTGTGTTACCTGTTATGATGAGATAGCCATTTTCACCCCATAGGCCAAAAAGCTCCGCTTACCATTCATAGGTAATTTATAGAACTCCATGGCTCACATAGGGAGGCTTTCAAAAGGTTCCTGGGTGCAGAACAAAATATGAACGCTGTAGTTCCAGACAGCGTGGAAGTTGGCAACAGCCGATACAAACTCTGCTACACGTGTTTCACACTACATCACTTGGGGTTTCCTCAGGCATAATTAATTGATAACTATTGCATAGATCCAGTCCTATTTTCTATGAGTAAGCGCCTGTAGGGGGCGCGAAACATGTAAGATTACCTGCACTGTTTTATCTGCCATGTCTGATGTTCACCATTTTTAAACTGTCTAACAAATTTTCAGTTTTTATACTAGTTTCTGGATTGAGAGCCTGCCATTTTTTTCTCTATTTTACCTTTGGCATCTGATCCTCTGCTCTCTGGCTACGGCTCTCCGTGCATGCAGTTGCTCTGCTTTTTGGGACTCTTTTCCATGCCGCTTTGCTCCGCGGTTTGGTTTATGGACTGACTTCCGGTTCTTTGGATGACTGGCTGGCTGCGTTCTCTGTTTGTTTTCCTCCAGTCCTATTTACCTTGTTTCCCACAGGTGAACTGATCATTGATTACTTTGTTGCACATTGAAACAAAAAAGTTTTTTTGCTATTCATAAACATTTTGCTACAGTGCTATAAACCTCTACCAACCAGCATCCTTGATTAGTGGCTTATAATTAATCTTATAAAGTATATACATTTTCAAGAACTAAAACTCTAGTTGTGACCTTTTTTAAATAGCATCGTTACCATTGCATATGTAATCAATATGTTATGATACCTTGAAGGGATATATTCTATATACATACGGTATCTATCAGTAGACATTTTAGCCTCCTCAATTGTATATATAAAGATGCCTAAATAAACCCATTTCAAAAAAATATCAATTTATAAGGAAAAGGGCATAGTTTAGTTCTTCATTTAACCCATTAGGCTGAAGAGAATTAAGATTGTAGATCCACTTGCATTCAGATTTGAGGAGTAAATTATCCAAATCACCCCCTCTTTCTTTAATATCTACAAGTTCAAGAGCCATACATTTTAAATCTTGTGTGCTGCTTTGGAGAACCTCGTAAAAATGTCTCGCTACCCCACTATCCTTAATTTTTTTCATTGAGGATATTTCTTCTGTGTTCCTTCATTAGGTCCCTGAATTCTCTATATTTTTACCCACATAGAGCCGGGGACAAGAACAGTAGGCTACATATACAACACCCTCGCTCCGGCATGTAATATGGCCCTTAATTCTGTGTGGATGTCCTATTGTGTCAATCATGTATTGCCCTCTTGTTAGATGTTTACATATTTTACATTTGCCACATCTGTGGCAACCATCCTTCTTTTGTTGTTTGCCTAGCCAATCTGTCTTGCCTTTATAGTGACTATGTACCAATTTGTCCTTAAGAGAAGGAGCATGTCTAGCCGTCATTAGTGGGTAATCTCCTACTATTTTATGTAAGTCTGTGTTTGTGTTAAGGACATTTCAATATCTTCCTATTCTGAATTATAGGTACTTATAAACCTCACTTCTGAGCTTGAATGTCTATCAATCGATTCATACAGTAATTTTTTACGTGTGATTTTGCTAGCTCTTTTATATCCTTTTTTGATTACTTTTTTTGAGTAGCCTCTGGCTAAAAATATCTCCCTCAAATCCTCTGCATACATTTTTTATGTCAATTCCTGAGAACAAATTATTTTCTATCGCAAATATTGACCAATTGGTATAGCATTGATCTGGTGTGGGGGATGATGACTCGATGCGTCTAGTAAAGTGTTTGCTGAGGTTACTCTTTCTAAATGTTTCTGTCCCTAACTTATCATGTTGCCTGGAAATTTTCAAGTCCAGGAAAGAAAGTGATTCAAAACTCCACTCAAAAGTAAATTTAAGGTTCCAATCATTACAGTTTAGTTGCTGCATAAATTTGTGTAAATCATCTGATGTACCCTCCCATAACAGGAGGACATCAATGATAAAACAAATCCATAATGTGATAGCTTTTTTGAATTCACATGCAGCATCCAAAATGTTATCATTTTCCCATCTACCAAGATAGAGACCTGCGTAAATAGATGCACAGCATGCACCCATTGCTGTGTCCATTGTCTATAATATTTGTCATCAAATTTAAAATAATTCCTGTTGAGCACAAAGTGTAATAGATCAAGAACAAAATCAGTATGGCATCAAATTTCTGGCCCCTCTGCTTTAGAATAGTCTTTATAGTATCAATACCTTTAGTATGAGGGATAGATCAGTATAGCGCTTCTACGTCAATGGATACTAAAATTGTTTCTGGCGTGAGTACAATGTCATCCAGTTTTCTCAGAACCTAAGTAGTATCCTTGACGTAGGAGGGTAGAGAGGTGAGGTATGGTCTTAGGCACCAGTCCAAATATTTGGTAACTCACTCAGTAAGTCCCCCCATCACCGACACTATTGGTTGCCCTGGTGGGGGGGGGGTATGTTTATGTATCTTAGGTGTTGTATAGAAAGTTGGGGTAACTGGATATTTAACCTGCATAAAGGATAATTCTTTATTATTTATCAAACCTTCTGATAAAGCTCTATTCAAAAGGCTATCTAACTCTTCCTTGTATTGTAAATTTGGATTTAATTTTAATTTCTCATACTGGGTTGTATTATTAAGTTGTCTAAGACACTCTGTTTTATTATCCTGAACATCAAGGATCACTACATTCCCGCCCTTGTCCAAGGGCTTCACTACAATGGTTTCATCATTAATTAGGACATTTAATGCTATTCGTTGATCTTAAAGGGATAGTAAACCTTAAAAATAATGTTATATAATTCTGCACATAGTGCAGAATTATATAACATTATATTAGCGCAAACCGCGTCATAGCACTAAGTGCAGCTCGCTCCTGCTGTCTGACAGAGCAGGAGCAAGCTGCACTTAGTGCTATGGCGCGGTCGGGCCTGGCTGTGACTATACAGCTGGCCCGATGCGCTGTTTGAAAAAAACAGACCCGCTCAGAAGATCACAGAGAGCGGGTCTGTAAAACAGCAGGTTTTATTTAAAATTCAAAGGGGAAATTTTGTTTTAAAACTTTTGCGCTAATATAATGTTATATAATTCTGCACGATGTGCAAAATTATATAACATTATTTTTAATGTTTACTGACACTTTAAGTTAAATTATCCTTTTTATTTTTATTTTTGGTTAGTCCTTTCAGATCTTTTTCAACAAATTTAATGAATGTCATAACACTTGGTACCATCGATAATGATGGCATATATGAAGATTTAGGTTTAAGATCACTGAAACCAATTGTGCCAGTATTATCAATTTCTGTTTTTCCTCAGATAAAATGTCAACATTTTCTAAAGCAATTCTATCGTGCATATCCAACTTAGCATCTGCAATTTTACCATATTTAATTTTCTCAGAACTACCTTTCTAGCAAAGAAATGAAGATCCTTGGAAGCAGTGAAGTTCTCCAAATTATTATTCGGACAGAAAGTCAATCCTTATATATAATACTCCTCCTCAGGGCTCTGCACATACTGTTTTTTCTTTTCAACTGCCCAGGGTGCATTTAAATCCAGCACACAGAAATGGAAAGCACTCCCCGGGTCTTCAAAGATAAATATTCAATTTATTGAACCATAACAGTGACGTTTCGAGGATACTATCACCGTTTTCAGACTAAATGTATTGTCTGAAGATGGGGATACTATCCTCGTTAAGATTTAATAAATTGAATATTTATCTTTGAAGACCCAGTGAGTGCTTTCCATTTCTGTTTGATATATATATATATATATAGTCATTTCAGAAAAGTTAAGCACTCACTGGACTTCAGTCATCTGTGTGGTAAACAATATTTATTGGTGACGTTTCGGGACACAAACAGTCCCTTCCTCTGACAAACAACAATACAAAATGTCAAACTTTTAAAGGTGAAAAAAGCCCTCCCCTCTGTGAAAAACCAATCACTATAGGCTGCGTGAACAAATTGGAGAGACAAGTCTCTTGATAGGTTTGTGATCAAAAATCAGATAAATTGATTGGACAGAAACCTGTCAATCAAACGTGCATATTCGTTTGGCTTATAAAAGTGAACAAAAGTGTGTTAAAAACAAAGTGCCAGGTCAGCAAATGGTAGAAAGCATATATAGACAACAAAGGGTATCAATATAAATGTTTGAATGAGGCACGGTTGGCGCAAGAATTGCATATTACACCAACCAATAGAATTAATCAATGCAAAAGGTATGTGCCCGGGCAGCCAATCACACTCATTGTCAGCCGGAGGGTAAAATGAGTCACCATTATTCGACTCCACCTACTGGCTTATCCGTGTAACATAGTTTAACTGCATCAGACCATCTATGTCAATCAGGTTGTGTATCCAATTATAGATCTTAGCCTATACAACGGGCTCTCACATTTATGTACCCAAATAAAGGATTACCGGTCACTCACAGAACCCCAAAGCCATTATATCAGTATGTCAGTAAATGCACGCCGGAAACAAAGTGATGTCACCATGACTACCGGGAGCGCACCCATGTCACGCTCGCCACAATACCGCATTATACCCACATCACTAATAAGCAGAGAAAATCTCGCTGTCCACTATATATGTCAGGCCAGTGTTTGTTTTCTTCTGTGCGTAACCGGCCAATGATATATCAGTGTGGAGACACACACCGCCGGTCCACCAATCATACGTATTGTTGACTCGCTACTATGGTAACGCATCACTAGCCTAGTCTACAATCAACGGGTGTTATCGAGTGAAGCCACACACCACTGTGCAACCAATCGTGTGCTACCAAATATTCATGCACGCCCATATCTAACACAGTATAACTATCTATTGAAAGAATCATCTGTCTCCATTAGTTAAGGGCTGCTGCGGCACCATATCGCACAATGTATTACTTTAACAAACAAAACACAACAAGTAGGAATGACTGACCTAGTACTACTCGTGCATTTACTGTTTAGTCATTTCAGCAATATTATGTGTTAAATAAAATTAAATTTAAACGTGACCTATAGTGTGTGATTCACAAATATAGATCCCCTATGTATATATATACACGTGTTCTTATTTGATGTAGTTTTTGCCTTCATTTCATAAATATTAACTAATATATCTAGTTGGTTACTTAATTTGGTCCTTTGATGTTAAGATATTAAAAAGATGCTCAATGGGTATTTTTCATAATGATTACAATAGGTTACTATTGTTTTTAATTTGTTCGTTTGTGTATTTTGTTTTTATTCTACAAGTAGTTCCTGGTCAGCAAATGGTTAAGTTATAATCACAAGAGTGATTGGCCGGATGGGCATGGAATTGCACACTCACGACCAATTCCATTTGTTTCAGTATCATGGTTAAAGTTAACCAATGTGTTTTCTGTTGATTTGATTAGGTGTTATTGCTTTACACTTTAAGGTTGGGGTGATTTTTCGATGATAAGAATTACTATTATGATTATTATGGTTTAGTGTGTTTAGGATCCTGGTTGGATCTACACACTGTGAGGGTTTACTAATTAAGGATTTCACTTTTTACCTTTATTTGACACTGGGGTACATTAGCATTTGTTTTCTATTTTTTATCTTTATTTTTATTTTTTTTATTTTAAATAATGGGATAGCCGCATGACAATTTTATGAGGATAAAGGGATGGGTTGTGACCCATGATCTATGATATAACATGGTTAGGGCTTATCGGTTGGTAGCATAAATATGCTCCAAATGATTGTTTAGGGCACTCTTCATTGTTTATATTAATTTTGTATATATATACATAGGGGATCTATATTTGTGAATCACACACTATAGGTCACGTTTAAATTTAATTTTATTTAACACATAATATTGCTGAAATGACTAAACAGTAAATGCACGAGTAGTACTAGGTCAGTCATTCCTACTTGTTGTGTTTTGTTTGTTAAAGTAATACATTGTGCGATATGGTGCCGCAGCAGCCCTTAACTAATGGAGACAGATGATTCTTTCAATAGATAGTTATACTGTGTTAGATATGGGCGTGCATGAATATTTGGTAGCACACGATTGGTTGCACAGTGGTGTGTGGCTTCACTCGATAACACCCGTTGATTGTAGACTAGGCTAGTGATGCGTTACCATAGTAGCGAGTCAACAATACGTATGATTGGTGGACCGGCGGTGTGTGTCTCCACACTGATATATCATTGGCCGGTTACGCACAGAAGAAAACAAACACTGGCCTGACATGTATAGTGGACAGCGAGATTTTCTCTGCTTATTAGTGATGTGGGTATAATGCGGTATTGTGGCGAGCGTGACATGGGTGCGCTCCCGGTAGTCATGGTGACATCACTTTGTTTCCGGCGTGCATTTACTGACATACTGATATAATGGCTTTGGGGTTCTGTGAGTGACCGGTAATCCTTTATTTGGGTACATAAATGTGAGAGCCCGTTGTATAGGCTAAGATCTATAATTGGATACACAACCTGATTGACATAGATGGTCTGATGCAGTTAAACTATGTTACACGGATAAGCCAGTAGGTGGAGTCGAATAATGGTGACTCATTTTACCCTCCGGCTGACAATGAGTGTGATTGGCTGCCCGGGCACATACCTTTTGCATTGATTAATTCTATTGGTTGGTGTAATATGCAATTCTTGCGCCAACCGTGCCTCATTCAAACATTTATATTGATACCCTTTGTTGTCTATATATGCTTTCTACCATTTGCTGACCTGGCACTTTGTTTTTAACACACTTTTGTTCACTTTTATAAGCCAAACGAATATGCACGTTTGATTGACAGGTTTCTGTCCAATCAATTTATCTGATTTTTGATCACAAACCTATCAAGAGACTTGTCTCTCCAATTTGTTCACGCAGCCTATAGTGATTGGTTTTTCACAGAGGGGAGGGCTTTTTTCACCTTTAAAAGTTTGACATTTTGTATTGTTGTTTGTCAGAGGAAGGGACTGTTTGTGTCCCGAAACGTCACCAATAAATATTGTTTACCACACAGATGACTGAAGTCCAGTGAGTGCTTAACTTTTCTGAAATGACTATTATACCTTAAAGCACCCTGGCAGCTGTTGACAGATGGTGAGAGTGCACACACTCACAACAAAAAATTATATATATATATATATATATATATATATATATATATATATATATATATATATATATATATATATATATATATTTGTGCTCATAAGATTACATACTCTGGCAGAATTTATGATTTCTTAGCCATTTTCAGAGAATATGAATGATAACACAAAAACTTTTCTTTCACTCATGGTTAGTGTTTGGCTGAAGCCATTTATTATCAATCAACTGGGTTTACTCTTTTTAAATCATAATGACAACAGAAACTACCTGAATCACCCTGATCAAAAGTTTACATACACTGGTGATTTTGGCTTAATAACATGCACACAAGTTGACACAAAGGGGTTTGAATGGCTATTAAAGGTAACCATCCTCACCTGTTATCTGTTTTCTTTTAATTAGTGTGTGTGTGTGTGTGTATAAAATGTCAATGAGTTTATTGACTCCTGACAGACAGACCCTTGCATCTTTCATCCAGTGCTGCACTGACAATTCTGGATTCTGAGTCATGGGGAAAGCAAAAGAATTGTCAAAGGATCTGCGGGAAAAGGTAGTTGAACTGTATAAAACAGGAAAGGGATATAAAAAGATATCCAAGGAATTGAGAATGTAAATCAGCAGTGTTCAAACTCTAATAAAGAAATGGAAAATGAGGGGTTCTGCTGAAACCAAACCATAGTCAGGTAGACCAACTAAAGTTTCTGCCACAGCTGCTAGGAAAATTGTTCAGGATGCAAAGAAAAACCCACAAATAACTTCAGGTGAAATACAGGACATGTGGTTTGGCTGTTTCAAGATGCACAATAAGGAGGCACTTGAAGAAAGATGGGCTGCATGGTCGAGTCACCAGAAGAAAGCCATTACTATGCAAATGCCACAAAGTATCCCGCTTACAATATGCCAAACAGCACACAGACAAGCTTCAAACCTTCTGGCACAAAGTCATTTGGAGTGATGAGACCAAAATTTAGGTTTTTGGCCACAACCATAAACGCTACATGATGAAAGGTACACCATTCTTACTGTGAAACATGGAGGTGGATCGCTTATGTTTTGGGGATGTGTGAGCTACAAAGGCACAGGAAATTTGGTCAGAATTGATGGCAAGATGAATGCAGTATGTTATCAAACAGAACGCCTCATTTCCACTTCTTGATTAGTGTTTGAACACTGCTGATTTGCATTCTCAATTCCTTGGATATCTGTTTATACCCCTTATCTGTTTTAAAATGTTCAACTACCTTTTTTCCCACAGATCCTTTGACAATTCTTTTTCTTTCTCCATGACTCAAAATCCAGAAACGTCAGTACAGCACTGAATGAAAGATGCAAGGGTCTGTCAGGAGTCCAGAAACTCATTGACCTTTTATACACACACACACTAATTACAAGCAAACAGATCACAGGTGAGGATGGTTACCTTTAATATCTATTCAAACCCCTTTGTGTCAACTTGTGTGCATGTTATCAGTCCAAAATCACCAGTGTATGTAAACTTTTGATCAGGGTCATTTGGGTAGTTCCGGTTGTCAATATGATTTAAATGAGTAAACACAGTTGATTGATAATAAATGGCCTCAGCCAAACACTAACCATGAGTGAAAGAAACGTTTTTGTGTTATCATTCATATTCTCTGAAAAATGGCCAAGAAATCAAAATACTGCTAGGGTATGTAAACTTATGAGCACAACTATATCTATATTGGTACATGTGAATTTATGTATTTATATGTATATATACATACATAACATTTCTAAATAATCAATATAAATATATTTATATTTTACAGTATTTATAATCATTTTTAAAATTGTATTTATAATATTTTTAAATTTAATATGTTATATTTAATATTTCAGGAACACTCCTTAAGATAGCAAATTTTACGCTAAGCTTTAGACCTAAATTTTGAAACCGGAAGCGTGATATGCATATTTTGCATTCCTAAATTCTTGACATAGAAATTTGTATTATTATTATTATTTGTTTTATTATTTCAACATATATATATATACAGATAGAGAGGTAAACAGCACTAGAAATTTCTATACTACATACAATGGATTAATTAATATTCCAAGAGTCAGTAATAAAAAGTCATATAATGATTTGTAAGAATAATGCAGAATGATGTAGAGAAAAGTGAAGGTATTCTCCTTACCAGAAATTACCTCAATCTAATGAGGTAAGTTGCGGCTTCTGTGAGGGAGAGAACTCCACTGTGCTTGCTCCTTTAAGACTGGTAATTTACCTCATGGAACAAGCACAGTGGAGCTCTCTCCCTCACAGAAGCCACGACTTACCTCATTAGATTGAGGTAATTTCTGGTAAGGAGAATATCTTCACTTTTCTCTACATCATTTTGGATTATTCTTACAAATAATTATATGACTTTTTATTACTGACTTTTGGAATATTAATTAATCCATAGTATGTAGTAAAGAAATTTCTAGTGCTGTTTACCTCTCTATCTGCATTGTTTTCTATTATAGGTGTTAATAGGGGTTTTTACTCTTATTATACTATACACCTATATACACCTTTAACAGCTGCTGAATTTTCTGCATTTTCTAGCGCAGATTTATAGTTCTAAATAGAAAGTAGAAAGAGGGCGCCACAATAGTGTGATACTGTCTGGATATGTAGGTATAGATATAAGTAAGTATTATGCTTACCAGATGGTGTGACACTGTGCTGTGACCAGTGCAAGAAAGCAGGCTAGCACTGATCAGTGGCTAGTACACTGTGGAAGCCAAGCTCCAAAGGCACTTGTCCTAGTTGAAACTCTGAGTGTGTCTCCTGTTGGCTGGACTTCAGGTGCTGCAGAGGTGTAATATTTTGTGTGTTGTTCAGTTGGTATTGATAAACCACAACACAGACAACTTCAAATAAAATGGATTTTAATACTTATGACGCGTTTCTCAACCTCAAACAGGTTGTTTCATCAGATAAATGTGGCAAAACAGGATGTGGCTCTTGTAAAATTATCAAATCAGGGATCAAAAATTTCAAATCCACAATCACTGGTGAGATTTTCCAAATTCCTATCTTTTTCAACTGCAATTCATCTTTTACCGTTTATCTTATGGAGTGTTTATGCGGCCTCCAATATGTAGGCCGCACCTCCAGAAAACTGAGAAACAGATGGGGTGAACATCACCGCAACTGTAAAAACTCGAGAAAAAATAAAATTAAACATAGCATACCTAATCATTGTCTAACCAAACACAATGGAAATCCATACATTTTCAAATACATTCCCATTGACTTTATTCCAAAGAGTTCTGACTATAACAGACTCACCAGACTTAGACAGCGTGAACCATACTGGATCTAGCGACTGAAGACTCTTCATCCACAAGGGTTGAATGCCAACCTGGATCTAGCAGCCTTCAATTGATAGACATCTACAGCTATTACAATATTGAATTTATCCTCTTTTGATACAGAATACTAATTTATTTTATAACATTCATAGGCCAGATACACTATTGGAAAAATAGGGCAGAACTACATATCCAGATAGTAATTTTATTATTATTATTATTAATAATCTGATTGCATCTGTTAAATGTGAGAGAAAACAGGTACCAATTAGAAATTTAAATTTATATCAAATTTATATCAAATACCAGATTTCATTATGAAATTTCAGACACAGATTACTAATTATTATTCACACTTTACACATACCATACACTCAAAGAAAAATATTCCTTTTCTTCATCTTTCTAACAAAACAATTATTTTCTCAAACAAACAATTATAAACAACACAACTATAAGCGTGGGTGCACAGGCACATGATGCAGATATTTGACAAGGGGGGGGGTTTATAAACATGTTTGCATGCATATGCATATACAAAAATACCTCTGTTTATTGAACAATTCATTTTATACATACACATCCCTATGTACAAACACACCTTTTTATATTCAAAAAAAGATTGTGTATATTATAACAAACTCGTTTTCTTGAGGTTATATATACATTAATTCACTATAACAAACTATATTGAGGCTATACAAGTATTTATCTTCAACATAAACCAAGTAATAACACTTTTTTAATTCTTCATATTTATAATGCAAACAACAGGTTAAAGGTCAAGACTCCTATCTAGATCTTTATTATTTAATGAATCACCCTTTTATACATACACACACTTTTTTACAATTAAACATATTTTTTCATATTCAAAAGAATTGTGTCTATCACAATAAACGACCAAGTGAGGTTACATAGGCAATAACTTCTAATGAAAGTGATAATTTCCTTTTAAAATAGATTATGTTTATTATAACAAACTATTATTGAGGTGAAATATGTTTCAAGCCATTATAACAAGCTATATATATTGAGGCTATACAAGTATCTATCTTCTACAAAAACCTAATAATAATATTTTCTTTAAATCATCACTTTCACCATGCAAACAATAGGTTAAAAGTTTAGACTCCCATTCAGATCCTGATTACTTAATGAACTATGCATTTTCCATACATACACTTATTCTAAATTAAACATATATTTTTTTCAAAAGGATTGTGTCTATTACAATAAATGATTAAGTGAGGTTATATATGTAATAACTTTTAATGAAAACAAAGTGACAAGATTGTTTTATTTGTTCATTCATTTTCACAATGTAACCAATAGGTTAAAAGTTTAGATTCTTACATTTATATACACCCTATTCTAACCATGTTACTCTGTCTAAATTTTTAAATTGTAACAGCTGGGAGCCTGTTTTGGTTTCCACAGCTGAATGCACACAAATGTTTTTCTATTGGATTACACATACGATGACAACTTCCTCTTTTGACACACAAATGTGTATAAATTGTTAACAATTGTTAATGATGGCATTCACTTTTTTATCTGATGAAACAACCTGTTTGAGGTTGAGAAACGCGTCATAAGTATTAAAAGCCATTTTATTTGAAGTTGTCTGTGTTGTGGTTTATCAATACCAACTGAACAACACACAAAAGATTACACCTCTGCAGCACCTGAAGTCCAGCCAACAGGAGACAAACTCAGAGTTTCAACTAGGACAAGTGCCTTTGGAGCTTGGCTTCCACAGTGTACTAGCCACTGATAAGTGCTAGCCTGCTTTCTTGCACTGGTCACAGCACAGTGTCACACCATCTGGTAAGCATAATACTTACTTATATCTATACCTACATATCCAGACGGTATCACGCTATTGTGGCGCCCTCTTTGTACTTTCTATTTTAACAGTTGTTCCACACTTTCTGGGATCAAGAGGAGCAGCCCTACTAATGTAACAGGAGGATACCTTTATCCCTTCAATTTACCACCAGTTTATGGACATTAAACAGGACTAATACGGTAGACTTGATCTACTATACTTTAAGTGTATCACCTGGTTTTATATTGAATATTGCTTTTTTATATTTTAAATATCAGCGCTCTTTTATATCCCTTTATTGGAATATGTTCAGATTTATAGTTCTGCTTGTCCTAGGATTCTGTCCACTTTGTGTTCAGTATTTTGAGACATTCTACTTGTCTGTATATATATATATATATATATATATATATATATATATATATATATATATATATATATATATATATATATATATATATATGATAATGTAAATATAAAATATATATCTATACCTATATATCTATTTGGATCAGATATATAGGTATAGCTATATACAGATATATATAGAAATATTTACGATAAAAAAATTTTTTTCCTGTATGTGAAGAACATTGGAATGTGAAATATTAATAACTTCTATTCGGGTTAGCTAGCAAGCAATCATTTTAAGTTTTTTTTCTTTGGCGCTCTCCGTTGAAGTCTATGGGGAGAATAAGTTGACACAATCACTATATCCAAGGTCCTGAAGTTAGCCCACATCATGTTTCACTCTCTCGCTAACTTTTTACGTTCAACTTGTAATACGCATGCTACTCGCTTTATATAAATCTTTGCTTGAGCAGGAGTGCTAAATAATGCTCCACTTGCAATCTAGCCCATAATCTGAATATGCTCTAGCAATTTTCATAATCCCCTCTAGCATATTTAAAAAAAAACTTTCCAACTATAAACAGCATGTACCCTTTCTATAAAATCTTTTTTTATCATTTATATTTTCTTATCTATACCTGTATTTTAAATTAATACAACATATATATATATATATATATATATATATATATATATATATATATATATATATATATATATATATATATATATATATATATCACAATTCTAAAGAGAGACATATATAAATATATTTACATCAATAAAGTCACCAAGACAAACAGGAAGGGAAATTTATACAGCACATACTTTTTGTTAGATCTATTTTATCTAAGGTTCTCTACATTTGAACTTATTCAAAACAGTGCATTACTATTTTGTATCTGTCCCTGCATCAGTAAACAGAATGGAACAATAAGCCTCACAGCATGCTTGCTTACCAGTTACATGGCATTTGGACAGCAACTTCAGAACTTAAATAAGTCTTTAGGTCACTGTTCTATATTTTATTGTGGCACCGTGCAATCTTGTTTGAGTAATGATAAAGAAAGAGTAGTCTGTTGAGCTTACTAAGATTAGAACCACAAATTCAGGTCACAGAGAATATACGTCCAACACAAGTCAGATTTGTCAAGCTTCTTGGCTTATGGCTTGCCTGCTTCAGTATATTCACATTACATATCCTGAGAGGACAAGAATGAGCTAGGTGCAGAGAAAAGATGGTTAAAAGGAAATAAAGGTTTAACCAAGTTTCAGAGCTAAAGGTCTCACTAGCATATAGCATAGGCATATACTGTAAATAAGTATGTTGGTTTGGCCTACAGTTCCAGAGTAAATGATTTAAAGGGACACAAATCTCAAACATTTTCTTTCATGATTTAGATAGCAATGTTTAATAAAAAATATATTGATTAGTTCTATTATCAAATTTAGTTAGTTCTCTTGGTATCTTGGCAAGCACTGTATGGCAGCAGTTTTGCAAGACTGTTATCCATTTGCAAGATCAATAGATGGCTGCACTTTCTTGCTGTCATGTAGTGCTCCAGAACCTACCTGGGTAACAAAGAATATCATGGGAAGTAAGCAAATTTGATAATAGAAGTAAATTGGGAAACTTTTTTTTTGTATTTTATTGTATGTTCTGTCTGACTCACAAAGGAATTTGACTTTCATATCCTTTTAAAATGACTAGAAAAGTCAGATATGATTATTAAAATTGTAAAACTTTAGTGCCAGATCAATAGCAATGACCCCTGAGACCTTAAAGAACTGAATTTAAGGAACCATGTTCACTCCATTTATTTGGTTTTAATTAGTCAACAACTTGTGTCAGCAGCTTCACAAATTTCTTAACTTCTTTTTTTACAACAAGTATCCTGCAAGGAGGTAGGAAAAACAGGTTAACTGAAATGGTGCAGAGGAGCACACAAAGTATTATTTCCAAGAGGGGGTCTAATTGCTCAATAGAACAGGGAAATCATAGAGTTGTTTATGCTCTATAGAAAATCTATAATAACTAGGCATGGGCAAATAGATGTATTCAGAAATTATTTACTTAATGAATGCTGACTGTTGCTGCCGGCAGCATCATTTAGGTTTTTCGGCTGGATTTATTAGTGTAAAAGTGTAATGCACAAATGTCTGTATTTCCACAGATATTTCTGTATTGCACTGTTACACAAATACAAATATTTGCCCATGGACACATACTATCCCTATCGTTTTGGATTTGTTTATTATGGCCTGTTAGAGCATCCAGTTCCTCCCTGAAATCTCCTCTCAGCACATATTATATTTTTTCCCCTGGACGCTAAGAAAACGCACATCACTCAGCTATTGAGTGGCCAGCGAGTACATGGATTGAAACAGTACGTGTACCTTCCTTTGCCTCCACAATAGGAGGATACTGATTGGCTGTCCCTTAGATACGACATAGTTGTCAGCCCACGCCGAATACGTCCTACCCGCTGATGGATTGGATTCCAGATAGAGGTGGAGTCTTGGAGTGGCGTGTAGAGATGGGAAGTTCAGTTCTTCTGGGTGAATCGGTTCATTTCGGATGGATATATATATATATATTTGTAGCTGTGTTGCTAATTAAAAGTAATCTTAGATATAGAGATATATAGCTTCACAGATTAGAGGAAGAAAGACAATATATATATATATATATATATATATATATATATATATATATATATATATATAAAAACATGGGATACTGAATCCGGTTTGGGGTGGGCATATACATATATATATATATATATATATTCAGAAATAAAGGGAAAATATATGCTATAAATATATATATATATATATATATATATATATATATATATATATATATATATATATATATATAAAGAAAATATAGGAAAAAATAGATGATCTTTAATGCGATTGTGTGTGATTAAACAAGCATTTTTTGTGTATAGTATAAATACTGGCTAAAATATTTTCCTTCAGAATAAGAATGTACATAAAAAAAATATCCAGCGTGTACCCCCTAAAAACAACCTCAAGCCCTCTCCTCAATTAGGCAGGAGTCTATTAAGAACTGTTGTGATCTTATATTTGAATCAGTGAACTGTTAACTGAACGATTCATTGCAAAGGAGTTAGTTAACAGCTCACTGATTCAATAGCACTGGTAATATGATCCTAGAGTGAGGATAATTCTGCTGTGTGATTCATTGCAAAGGAGGAGTTAGCAGAACTCACTCTAGGATCTATTACCAGTGCTGCTGCAGACTCAGGAAGTGAACTGTTTCTAACGAATCAGTTCAGTCTGGTGAACTGATTCACACAGTTCACTGAAAAGAACCAGTTCAAAAGAACGATTTGTTCATGAACTGGACATCACTAGTGGCGTGGAGCTGCGAATAGGGATGCCGTGAGTAAGGAAGACGGAGAACTCCTGAGGTAATCATACGAGCTAGTGACTCTGTTGTGGTGGTGAGACACCTCTTTTATAAGATGTCACAGATGACTTTCCTTGATAAATGTTTATTCAGCCACAGCTGACTTTATGCTTGATACATGGATACTTTTACATTGTGATCAACAACAGTAACTGTTTGAGTGTGTGTTTACCCTTTGTTCTTGGTTGGAGCTATAAGCTTTTTTGTGCTTTTTGAGAGTTGAGATAAATATATATATATATATTTTACAACAGTATATATATATATATATATATATATATATATATATATATATATATATATATACACTTTCAGTTTTTGTGACATTTCTCCCACACTCTCCCTCTTGGTTCTTCACATAGTATCCCTGGCATGCTCAAACTTTTAACAGTGCTGCATTCCATGGCTTTGGGATCTGGATCCATTATGGTTATGGAAATGAGTGAACCTTCTTTTTCCTATCACCTATAAACTGATTTGAATGCCTTTATGTCAATATTTACAAATCATGAGCCCCATATACCAAAGGTCGAGCAGATATGATTCATTTATGTGACTCTTGCTGCAAGTGGACAGCATATGCTGCTAACATATAACACTGCACAAGTGGGCAATTGGCTTGTGAGCAGAGGCTGTCAATCATTTTGATCGAATCGGGTTGATTTCACTCCGCCACATTTTAGGTGTTAGATCGTTTAAACAGCAGCAGTCTTAAGACCCCTGCAGCTTAACTAGCATTTCTGCTGAGCTTCTAAGCTGCTTTAATAGCTTGATAAATGTGGCCCCATGTGTGTTTTCCTAACTAACAATGAAGGCTGGCATGCAGTAACACTGAATATGTATGAGGTTCCTGGAATTTCAAACTTTTTCTGTACTTAATAACAAAAATACTCTTTATAGTAAGTGCAAGTCATACTACACAAATACACTAGACACTCAAACATACACTATATAGGCACATCACATGCTCACAAAATACACACAGACATTATACATGCCCTACACATGTATACTACATGACCACTACACTTCATGAACGCTACACACATGGACACAAATATTACACGCATCATACCAGCACTACAAGCACACATAAATACACTACTCAAACTTACCAAAAAATGTTGCACATCACATACACTACATTCACACAAATGCTACACAATAAAGTTAAAGCGATACTAAACCCACATTTTTTTTCTTTCATGATTCAAATTAAGCATGCAATTTTAAGCAACTTTCTAATTTACTCCTGTTATCATTTTTTCTTAATTCTCTTGCTAGCTTTATTTTTTTTTAAAAAAGCAGGAATGTAAAGCTTAGGAGCTAGCCCATTTTAAGTTCAGCACCCTGGATAGCGTTTTCTACTGGCTACATTTAGCCACCAATTAGCAAGCATAACACATGTTCTGAAGCAAAAATGGGCCGGCTTCATTTCTCACTATTGTACCACTGCAGTTCTGGATTTCTCAGCATGCAATGCACAGTGGTGGGGAGTGAGTTTCATGGAAAGGCAGAAAGCTTTTGCATGAGGTCCTATCCCTTCCTCCATGCAGTGTGTGTATAAGCCCCTTCTACACACTAGGGAAGGCAGCTGGGAGTATGGTCAGATCCTCTGCACATATAGGAGGGATGCACTATACTAGTGGTTTTATACTTTTCTCATGGCCTCCATTTTATATATTTATATGTGTTTTCCAGCCATCTGCACAGGTAGGGGGTGCATAGTGCCAGTGATCTTAAATTGTGCACCTCTATATTAGCAAATAATAAGGTATCTCATTAATTCCTACCCACATACTGGAATAGTTTCTTAAAAGCTATTTTATTAGAACAAATAGGGAAATGTTTTACATTGATTTTTTTCCCACTTTATAGCTGCTTTATACCTGTGTAATGCAGAAAATCAAATAAACAAAATGTGTGTGTGTGTATATATATATATATATATATATATATATATATACCATCCACAGAACACTGCACACACTTCAATAGTAGCAAAAACCCAGAGTGCATTCAAAATCCACACATATATCACCAAAAATAGGGAGCACTTACCAGGACCTTTAATCCTTGATGGAATTTTATTAATTCAACACAGTAACATGTTGGGCTATTATCCCCGTCTTCAGACCTCAAATTTGAAATATACAACTAAAATATATAACTTGCCCCACACCAACAAATGTGATGTAAATGGAAGTTCCACAGCGTTTCAACCACACCACTGCGCAGGTCCAGTGGTTGCCATGGGGACAGGGACTCACATCTGTGTATACACACTAAAATAAATAAAAATACAGCAGCGTAAACCAAATAGTTCCTACTCTACAATTCAAGATACAACACAATCACAAAGTGCTTTATTAAGTATAGAGTAACTTGCACTACAAAATATATAGTTTACCTACTTCATTGTCCATGTGGACTTTTTTATGTAGGGAAAACTATCGATGATCTGCGGACTCATATGGCAAACCATATGGTAGAAATTAGAATGGCAATTAAGAATCATCATTCAGAGCAACATGTTGCTAGTCATTTTGCTATGGCTGGCCATAGCATCACAGATTTGAGATATATGATTATTGATCATGTCTCACCTCTTAATGGGGGGGGGGATAGAGCCAAACTATTGTTACAAAGAGAATCAAGGTAGATCTTTACATTAGACACTCTGGCTCCAAGGGGGCTGAACACCCATTTAGATTGGCAGTGTTTTCTTTAATGGATCAGTGTACTTATAAAATACCAAAATTTAGATGAGTTACTATGAGTATTCACCATGTCATTGTTAGGTTGAAGATTAATTTATGTTTCAGAAAGTATCATTGATAGGTATCTTAGATAGGCCACATTGAATATAGGTGCATAGTGTGTGCCTCTCCGTAATAATATAATGTGAGTAATAGATGCAACTGATAGTGGATAATTTCACTTGGGTATAATTTGGTAGCTGAATATAAGTAGCTTTATATTGCTTTATTAGGATGCAGGATTACTAGATAGCACCTTTGTTGAGGACTGATTATGCTTGTATTTATGCTGCTGTATTTGTATTTATTTAAGTGTGAAAACACAAACACGAGTCCCTTTCTCCATGGCAAACACTGGACCTGCACAGTGGTGCGGTTAAGACGCTGTGGAACTTCCAGATACATTGCGGATGTTGGGGTTGGGTAAGTTATATATGTAAGTTGAATGTGCGAGATGTTGAGGTCTGAAGACGGAAATAATACCCCAAAACGTCATTGTGTTGAATTAATAAAATTCCATTAAGGATTAAAGGTCCCAGCAAGTGCTTCCTAATTTTTGTGCTTAAATGGTTTATATATATATATATATATATATATATATATATATATATATATATATATATATATATATATATATATATGTGTGTGTGTGTGTGTGTGTGTGTTTGTTTGTTTATTATCTAAGCAGCTTTAATGTACAGAAGTGGTGTTTGAGATTTTTACAAGGAATAGGGAAAAATAAATAGATCATAGTTTTTTGCTGTTTCAAGAAAGTTCAAGCCATGTGGAACATCCATTCCTTAATTTATTCTAAGCCTTTAAATCAATTCTTCCATCTTCAATGCCAATTTGCTCCCACTAGACATTCTTCTGTCACCGTAGAGTCATTCATGCATGCTTATTAATATGTAAGTCATAATATTGAAACAACAAATCTACTCACACCGTATTCTGCTGGTGTATGAATTGCAAACATTCTTGTTTTTCCCACTACTCCTAATAGTCAGCCATTTGTATGACAAATACCAGATTAATAAAAGTGATAGAATACTGAAAAAATTACTATGTCCATATTCGAAATGTTGTCTTAATTATATAACATTTTCAGTTTACTCTTGGGTCACCTGGTAGTTCCATTTAGACTAAGTTACATTGTAAATATCATAAAACTGATAAATTGCATAACATTCAGAACCTACAATTTTATAATTATTTGCTGGCCCTGCATGTCAAACATGACATGATACATATTTCCATTTTTTAAGATAAATGTATGCTAGTTTAGTCAACTGAGATGGCTTGTAGAAAGGCACTCCCCACTTTGTCTTCTTGTACTGGCATCAACTCTTTTGATATATTATTTTTAAAATTAAGTATGTAGAGAAATAGTTTATTCCATTACCTAAAATCAGCAGTATATTTTTCATCTCTGCTTCCTAATTGAGAACCTGTGACCCTAAATACTATTTCATTAAATATATGATCTGTGTTTATGCAATTTTACTTACAACAGGGTTGAATATTATATTATAATTGAGCAACTGTTCTTTTCATTCACAGTCAGTTCTCAAAAGACTCCAATGATTTGATTGTATATATATATTACACATGTATTCTTCTGAAAGATGACTGATTTGTTAAATGTAGCTGTGAAAGCACTGCTGGGCCAATTTACAATACATTTTAAGAGTGTTTTCTTCAGAGCTAAAAGCATTATAAAATGCATTCTGCAAAAGTTATAATTTTATTACATATATTTTTGAGCGCAAGAAAATTACAAGCTCAGGTACAAGTCACCTAAATGATAAGAAAAGATAATGTTTGCTCTCTGTAATTCATCACTTTTGACATAATGGAAAATTTTGTTTTCAAAGAGAAATAATAGAAAGAAATGTAAAAATCATTAAGTTTACTAAAATATGCCAAATGTTATTGTGACTTTAAAAGATACTTTGTCACACTTTAAGAAATACACCATGGAACAGTTACTTACCATTCATTTACTTACTAGAACATAATTTCCAAATGTAATTTATTTCTCTAATTTCTCATCAAACTTCTGATCTCATACAATGGGAAATGTCATCTTTCTTTCAATAGTGACATTTACTATTCATCATATAATATTGGCTAACTGAAAAAATAAATATCTACCCACTTTGGAACAGACTTGTATAAATACGAAGTGAGGAGAGGCTTCTATTTATTATCGGGCCTCAGGATTTTATAAATGTTGCAAATGGCACATTTAGATTTATCATCTATATATAATCATTACAACAGAAATACTTTAATCAGAGTAAATAACTATGAAATACTGTATATTGGCATATGAAACATATAGTCACACCTATTCTTCACTTTTTTAAGAATAAAAAAGTATCCTTCTAAAGTGCTTTTTTATTTTACTGATTATTAAAGAGATACTAAACCCATATTTTTTTCTTTAATGACACAGATAGAGAATGCAATTTTTATCAATTTACTAATTTACTCATATTATCAATTTTTCTTCATTCTTAGGAGCTGGCTCAATTTGTTCAGCACCCTGGTCCTTGTACTGAGAAGAGTACATAAAATGTAAACAAACAGGTACAAATGCATGACTGTTGACACTTTTGAGATCTGGGGATACTATCATAATGAGCACACCTAATACATCTGAAGATATTTTAGCACAGTAATAGAACTATCACTACAAAGTTCAAAACTGAAGTAGAGTTACAACATTACAACTCTATCATAATATTAATATTCTTGCCTCCAGTAGTAGCCTTTAAAGTTAAATGTTGTTATATAATTTACCCTATTGTATGCTATTTACCCTCAATGAGTTAGAAAAGTAAAGATACTGTGATCTGTGGTTCTGATAGCATTTATTTCCGCTTAGTGAAAGAAACAGCTCTAAATGTAAAATGTACCTTTCTGAAATTATTTGAGTGACCTCACAGTACTGATGTGATTTCTTAGATAATCTCACTAGACCTGCAAGCTTTAGGGAATTGGGCCTTAAGTCTCCATAAAGTAATAGTTTAGTAGCTTTTTTTTATCTCCTCTGCTGAAGACTTGTACGGGCAATTATAAACTCCTAAAATAACAATCTCTAAGTGTAAAATGACATAAAATTGTTATAATCTTTTATTTGTAAGACAGTACTGTATTATGAGTACACAATAATGGGGTCTACTTTATAATCCATATATTAAATTTTACAGTAAAAATATATACAACAGAAGATGAGCTTACAGTCTAGAGGATTAAAATAATATATATTACACATGCACCTAATATATTGTTATAGACATTTCACATTTAAATTCCATCAATTTTAACTGTTTGAGCTACTCTCTCACTAGTGAATTGACAGTTTTAAAACAGAATGTAATTAGTTTTATTAATATTGAAAGCAGACAACTTAGCTCAGTATAATTGTATTTTTTCTGTAGCATTTGATGTATAGAATGTTCATTAAATGTCCTCTACTTCATAGAGTTTGGCAACAGAGAATTAACAGGCAACAAAAAGTTGCTCTTAAAAGCTATAATGTTGCACTTAGAAAAGCTGCTAATTAGAATTGTCATTTGTTGATTGATTACTAGCTACTAAACTGCAAAAGAAGCTATTGCATTCGAGCGCCTTATCTTAAGGGTACAAAACTGCAGCGTTCAGCTTCTAGCTGTCAGCAAGAATTCACTAAATGAAGCCCTATTTTATCACTACAGTCTGCTCAAGGGCTCTTTAGAGAACATACATGACATTTTAAGCCTTGCAAAGATTGTTGTGATAAAAAAAACGTAACAGCCTGAAGCAGATGATAAATTTATAATACCTAAGCTGAACTCAGTCTTTCTTTGGATGGGTACACAGTCACATAGCCAAGTTTGTTATACAATTTTATTGATTAATTGTAAATTGACCAAAACAAACTGACTAAAGTTTGTAGGAAAGGAGAGTAAAGAAAATATTTAGAAGTAGTAAAAAAATAAAATTAAAAAAAAGGCTGGAATTATATCTGATGAATAAAGAAATTGATTACAAATTAGTTGTTGCTGATTTATAACTACAAGCATGATAAGTACCGTATATGATAACAAAGAAACTTAGAGGTAGAGTACAATACAATACAGTTTTAAAACAACTTTTTTGTGTTGCATTTTATATCTCCATATTAAGGGCAAGATTACAAGTGGAGCGCTGATTTATCACACTACCGGAAATGAGCAAATTCGCCCGTTTGAAAGCACTCAATAAATGGCCAGCCATTACAAGTGGCTGGTTATTGCTACTGCAAGCTCACTGTAGCAATTAGCGTTCAGATCTCTGGTTAATTTTTTAAAATGTAGCATTTTTTTCATTAAAAATACTGCACTAGGCAGTTTTTAAGGGTTAAAAGTGGAAGTTGTGGGGGTGTTAGAAAAAAAAAGTGCCTTTACATTGCGGTCTATGGCATCTGTGTGTTCCCTTTAAATATATATGTTTATGCTTAAATACAGTACATATATATTTAGCTGTTAATATGTGAATATACATATGTTAAAGGGACACTCAAGTCTTTACTAAACTAAACTTTAATTCAGATAGATCATGCAATTTTAAACAACTTTCCAATTTACTTCCATTAACAAAATGTGCACAGTCTTTTTATATTAAAACTTTTTGAATCATCAGCTCCTAATGAGCATGTGAAAGAATTCCCAGAATAAGCGTGTATGTATTTGTGATTGGCTGATGGCTGTAACATGGTACAGGAGGAGTGGAAATAGACATAACTTTTAAAATTGTCAGAAAAAAAATCTACTACTCATTTGAATTTCAGACATAGGGGCATATCTATCAATCTCTGAATGGAGTTGACGCCCTGTGTTTCTGGCAAGCCCGCTGCTCCATAACCATGTCCGCCTGCTCTGAGGTTACGGACAGAAATCGCCAGAAATCAACCCGATCGAATACGATCAGGTTGATTGACACCCCCTGCTAGCGGCGGATTGGCCACAAATCTGCAGGGGGCAGCATATGCTGTCTGCATTTATCGATGTGCAGTGAACATGATCCGCTATATTGAATCATGTCCACTCGCACAATCATAAATATGCCCCTAAGTGTTATTGTAGTGTCTTGTTATCTTGCATTTGTTGATTATGCAAATCTACTGTGTTGACTGGTCCTTTAACACATAAATATATATGTATATATATATATATATATATATATATTAAATTCCAATGTACAGTCAAACCAGCTCTAAGCGTACATGAATTAATCAAAAATCCAAGATAGGATTACCTGTGACTACTAATGTATGAGTCCAGGGTGCAAGGTGGAATCAAAAGGAATTAATAATTACTCTAAAGAACAGTAAGAAATACCAGATAAGAAAAAAAGGTGGAAAAATACAAGGATTCCATAGCCAGCACTATCCTATTCTAATATAATCTATACCAGGAAAGCACAGCACCAAGGGGATACTTATAACCAAACACACAGCAAAGATTCACAAATGCACATGTCCATTTATAATACAAATATATTTATTGATCACCTACACATAGGAGAAAAGACATATAATTAATGCCCTAAGTATGTATAGAATATTAATTAAAACAGGGAAAAACTAAAAGTCTGTATAACTATACCAAAAGTCAGAGGCTTAGAATTAATAGACTTGCAAAATAGAGGGGGAGATTTGGACCAAAGATTGTTACAATCTGAGTGTAAATGGATTTTTAACATGAATACCCTTGCTCCAGGAGGTCTTAATGAGGAAATAAATTATGCTCCTTTTCTCCCATTATAATTACGAACTTGAACTTCAGCGCTTGCTCAGATTGCCTGTTGGCGTCAATCACTGTATATAATAATAAATGTATCAAAATAACTTTAGGTACTTTTGCACAATTGATTTGTAATTAGTAATAAATATCTTTACAGGACATATCTTGTTGCTAAATGATTCACGGATGCACATGTTCCATATTTATCATCATTTCCTTTTTTCTTTTAGGAATTTAGTTAATATTAATGTATGAATTTTGTAGATGGTTACACTTAGGAGAATTTATATACATATATTGTAAAATGTGGACATAGGCAATAATTATTGAGCTTATGGTAAATATATTGATGTGATTTTTGCCCTAAGATAATAATAGAATGGAAGTAACAGATTCTCCAAAGAGGGAGGAGAAATAAACTACCCAGGACTCCCACACAATGGGTATAAATTTCCGGGAGGAAGCAATTTCCAGCAGCACTGTTATGTCATGAAGAAGCCGCACCGGAACTTCCTGGCGGCGAAACACGTGTAACTTATTTTCAAACACTACTCGGGGTGGCTGCCCGAGCTTACAGAGGATCTGTTGTGCCTTGACCGGGCCCTGAGGAAAAGGGAAATTGAGACAGCTGTAGCACAAAAGCGGTTTGGAAAGTGGCGATCACTGCAACGGAGGTCACGCAGAAGTATATCGATTTGGTTTCACATAACCCAGGAGGTGGTGAGAGTGTACATGGGAACCTTAGATGGAAGTATATCTTTCAGTAGGATTATCCCTAAGTACCGATAACTGTGAACCTGCATATCAATTCCATATATATGACCATACTTGCAAAGACTGCTTTCTAATAATCTACAGCTATATGTGACTGCTGAACTGTGTCCTGAGTTAAACGCCATATGCATGAACTGCTCATACTAACTAATTGGTTCTTCTGCACTCACTATGCTTGCATGAAATATCGACTAGCATATGTGTATATTGCTCTTTTTCAACCTAACAACAATTGAGCTATATGATAGACTACTTTAATGCAAGAATGCTTGGTTTATATTGACTTGCTAACAACTATGCATTGATACTAACTTATATGCGTGCACTGTTTGTAATCATCTATGACTGCATTTAACCTTGTCGTTTATAACATGCTGCTTATTGCACTGTTATGTTACATTTACTAATGTACATGACGTACAGGTACACTATTACATCTGTCTCTAATTTTATTTGTCTGTAGTCCTTATACCATTTATGAATGTCATATTTAAATCAGACATTTTCACGATAGTGATATTGAATCCATTATGGTATAGTTATACAGACTTTTAGTTTTTCCCTATGGCCATAGGTCTGTTTTAATTAATATTCTATACATACTTAGGGCATTAATTATATGTCTTTTCTCCTATGTGTAGGTGATCAATAAATATATTTGTATTATAAATGGACTTGTGCATTTGTGAATCTTTGCTGTGTGTTTGGTTCTAAGTATCCCCTTGGTGCTGTGCTTTCCTGGTATAGATTATATTAGAATAGGATAGTGCTGGCTATGGAATCCTTGTATTTTTCCACCTTTTTTCTTATCTGGTATTTCTTACTGTTCTTTAGAGTAATTATATATATATATATATATATATATATATATATATATATATATATATATATATATATATATATATATATATATATATATATTTATATATATATTTAAAATAGCTGCCCATCACTGCATGACTTACCCCCTTGGCTGCGCTAGTTCTCATGCCGTGTCTGAAAGCATGAGAACGAGGCTCCCTTTGGAGCTTATGGAAGAGCACTATTGTGAGTGCAATGCTTCAGTGCAGTGTGAACTTGGGGTCGCATTCGCATTGCACCTAACTTGTAATACCATGGCACATTTGCGTGTGCTGGTATTACTCAGTTGAGCACAAATATCGATTTTGCAGAAACAAAATTCTGCGCTCAACTTGTAATCTAGCCCTTAATAATCATGTAACTGTTTATTGAATAAATAGTTTTGTTGGAGAACAGTTGCAAAATGACAAATGCACAAGAACATTGGCTTAGATTACAAGTGGAGCACAAAAGTATTAGTGCTATTACAGGTATATGAAACCCAACATTTTCTTTAGTGATTCAGACAGAGCATATACTTTTTGGAAAGGTAGATCTGGGTATCATCAGCATAGAGGTGGTAGTTGATATTCTGTGTTGAAGAGATACCTAGGTAGGCATCTTGAGCACTACATGTCAGGAAATAGTGCTTTCATCTAGTGCTTTTGAAAATGGATAATATTCTTGCAAAACTGCTGCCATATAGTGCTCCAGAAATGGACCAGCTACTAACATACAAAAGATACCAAGAAAACAAAATATTGATAATAGAAAGAAATTAGAAAGCTGTTTGAAATCACATGTTCTATTTAAATCATGAATCCCTTTAACAAACACTAAAACCCCTCAGGTTAAATCACTAGTGCTCTTAGTCTTGCATTCATATTACAAGTTGAAAGTAAAAACGTATTGTTTAAGGAAAAGCCTCAGGTGCACCAACATCTGAAGGTCAGAGCCCACCCCGCTCTAACTGCCTCTCCCACAAACTTCTACAGAGCATGCAACAAAACGCTATTCTGGCTTTCACTTGAGCACTAACCTGAAGGTGGTTTAAAGCTGAATGTGCATTAAGAAATGCTTGAAATAGTATTGTTCTTCACTCAGAAGAAAATTATTAAGATGGCTATTTTTATTTTTAAATCTATAAATATACAGTATAGAGACATATTTACACTGTACATATATAGGCAAAACATGCTTATAGTAAAAATAAGCACTGTTTTTAGTGTAAGCTTTTTTCTATGCACCTGCATGAGAAGCAAAGATACTCTCAGTGTTCTAGCATTTTAAACACTGCAGCTGCTCAGAGAGTCAGTGGGACTTAAAAGCAATGATGTTAATAATGTCATTACCAAATAACAAAAGCACTTTAGGTTCTCTGAGCAAATACTCACCTAGATTATGAGTTTTGCGTTAGAAGCTGTGCGATGCTAACGAGCAGTTTATGCTCACCGCTCACTTACAGACAGCGCTGGTATTATGGGTTTTTACAAACCCGGCGTTAACCGCAAAAAAGTGAGCGAGGAGCAAAATTTTGCTCCACATCTCACCTCAATACCAGCGCTGCTTACGTTAGCGGTGAGCTGGCTGAACGTGCTTGTGCACGATTTCCCCATAGGAATCAATGGGGGAGAGCCGGCTAAAAAATAAAACTAACACCTGCAAAAAAGCAGCGTAAACACCCCTAATATTACACATATTAACCCCTAATCTGCCGCCCCCGACATCACCGACACCTACATTATAATTATTAACCCCTAATCTGCCGCTCCGGAAACCGCCGCCACCTACATTATACTTATGAACCCCTAATCTGCTGCCCCCAACATCGCCGACACCTACATTATATTTATTAACCCCTAATCTGCCGCCCCAATGTTGCCGCAACCTAACTACATTTATTAACCCCTAATCTGCTGCCCACAACGTCGCCAACACTATAATAAAGTTATTAACCTAAGTCTAACCCTAACCCTAACCCCCTAACTTAAATATAATTTAAATAAATCTAAATAAAATTACTACAATTAACTAAATAATTCCTATTTAAAACTAAATACTTACCTATAAAATAAACCCTAAGCTAGCTACAATATAACTAATAGTTACATTGTAGCTAGCTTAGGGTTTATTTTTATTTTACAGGCAACTTTTTATTTATTTTAACTAGGTACAATAGTTATTAAATAGTTATTAACTATTTAATAACTTCCTAGTTAAAATAAAGACAAATTTACCTGTAAAATAAAACCTAACCCAAGTTACAATTACACCTATTACTACACTACAATTAAATGAATTACCTAAATTAAATTCAATTAATTACAAATAAATAAAATTATCTAAAGTACAAAAACACTAAATTACAGAAAATAATAATGAAAATTACAAGATTTTTAAACTAATTACAAATAATCTAATCCCCCTAACAAAAAGCCCCCCCCCCAAATAAAAAAGCTTTACCCTACACTAAATTACAAATAGCCCTTAAAAGGGCCTTTTGCAGGGCACTGCCCCAAAGTAATCAGCTTTTTTACCTGAAAAAAAATTACAATTTCCCCCCCCCAACATTAAAACCCACCACCCACACAACCAACCCTACTCTAAAACCCACTCAATCCCCCCTTACAAAAACCTAATACTAAACCCTTGATGATCACCTTACCGGGAGACGTCTTCACCCAACCGGGCCAAAGTCCTCAACGAAGACCGGAGAAGTCTTCATCCAAGCCGGACGAAGTGGTCCTTCAGACGGGCAGAAGTCTTAATCCAGATGGCATCTTCTATCTTCATCCATTCAGCGGGGAGCGGGTCCATCTTCAAGACATCCGACGCTGAGCATCCTCTTCTTTCCACAGCTAAACACAGAATGAAGGTTCCTTTAAATTACGTCATCCAAGATGGCGTCCCTTCAATTCCGATTGGCTGATAGAATTCTATCAGCCAATCGGAATTAAGGTAGAAAAAATCCTATTGGCTGATTGGATCAGCCAATAGGATTGAAGTTCAATCCTATTGGCTGATTGCATCAGCCAATAGGATTTTTTCTACCTTAATTCCAATTGGCTGATAGAATTCTATCAGCCAATCGGAATTGAAGGAACGCCATCTTGGATGACGTAATTTAAAGGAACCTTCATTCAGTCGTCGGCCGTGGACAGAAGAGGATGCTCCGCTCCACGCCAGATGGATGAAGATAGAAGATGCCGTCTGGATGAAGACTTCTGCCCGTCTGGAGGACCACTTCTGCCCGTTTGGATGAAGACTTCTGCATGTCTGGAGGACCACTTCTGCCCGGTTGGGTGAAGACGTCTCCCGGTAAGGTGATCTTCAAGAGGTTAGTGTTATGTTTTGGGTTTTTTTTTAAGAGGGATTGGGTGGGTTTTAGAGTAGGGTTGGTTGTGTGGGTGGTGGGTTTTAATGTTGGGGGGGAATTGTAATTTTTTTTTTCAGGTAAAAGAGCTGATTACTTTGGGGCAATGCCCCGCAAAAGGCCCTTTTAAGGGCTATTTGTAATTTATTGTAGGGTAGGGCTTTTTTTATTTTGGGGGGGCTTTTTTATTTTGTTTGGGGGATTAGATTCAGTGTAATTAGTTTAAAAATCTTGTAACTTGTTTATTATTTTCTGTAATTTATTTTTTTGTACTTTAGATGTACTCACCGCTAACGTAAGCAGCGCAGGTATTGAGGTGAGATGTGGAGCTAAATTTTGCTCTACGCTCACTCTTTGCGGCTAACGCTGGGTTTGTAAAAACCCATAATACCAGCATTGTCTGTAAGTGAGCGGTGAGCATAAACTGCTCGTTAGCACTGCACAGCCTCTAACGCAAAACTCGTAATCTAGGCGCATGTGTCTGATACGCGATTAGTTGCTAAGTCACACATTTTCACAACATCCATTAGTGACGCTCGCACAGACACTGGGTAAATCACTGCTACACATAATTTGGTAAACGGATGTTTTATAAGTCACGTTAGCGTATATCATATGGTCATTTTAAAACACACATATATTGGTATATGTTGTTATTTGTTGTATAGATTCTACTACTTAGGTGCATATTGAATTCCTAGTGTTAGCTAATTAGTAATGTATGCTAAGTGCTTGCTAAAAAGAACAAATTCCCAAAGCGCCATCCTAAATGAATAATAGACCCAATAAATATAAATAATTAATAAGTAAAGCTAAACAAATAAAAATACAGGTATCTATTAAACAAAACTTAATCCTAATAGAATATATAGCCTATAAACCATACACACAAAAACACTATAATGTAGCAGGTAAATGAATGTGCTCTTACCAAATATATGTTCAAAAAGGTAATATATAAATAGATAACTGCAGTCCATGCATGAGCGTAAAATCCACAGTCTCTTTCCACACTGTCCTGCTGCTCCTTTAAGTCCAGTGGTGTATGTTCTGTGGATACAAAGAAAATAGATAGTGTCTGTTAAGATACAAGAAAACTGGAGTGCAACTGCGTGCACCAAACAGTACACGGACGATCTAAGTGTAGATTAAAAACCTTTTAATGATTAAAACAAAAATACAAATGTACAAACATATGATTGAACACTCACATCGATGCCCTCAAACATATGAGGTATGTGTGCGCATCTATGTTATTTAAAGAGAGCGTCCCTCCACCGGTCTCCTCCTCTCACCCTCCTGTGATATTGGCTAGCCAGCGGGTAAGTCCTCTCATTAGTATCAGGACCCTCTCTGTCTCGATCCGATAAGCGTTGATCTGTGAAAAGCCAGCTCCAGTGCAAACGCTATCCTTGTTGTCAGAGTACGTCCTATGTGTCGTCAAGTGGACGTGGCCTAACGCATTTCGCGAGGCTCCTTCACGCTTTGTCAGAGGCAATGCCCACATTGCTTGTCATAGCCTTTTTATATCCTCCACACCTCTCTATCCTTTGCGGTGTATAGGACTTCGTATATTGCACAGCATGAGCTCCAGCCATCTTGCTCAATTATACACAAACTTTGTAATACTTCTATTAAATGTGGCTATTTGCTCAGTAGTTATGAATGAAAATCTCCTATGCATATACATAAATGGTACTACGCTAACAGTTCATTACAAATGAATACATGCATAAAAACATATATAAATTATATCATTACACAGCAATCTATCTTGTATTAAAAAACATATTTTCATATTACATAAAAACTTCAAAATCTATTAAAAAGCTAAATAAAAAAATATAGAGAATTCATAAGTAATCATACATATATAGGCCTAGATTTGGAGTTCGGCGGTAGAAGGGCTGTTAACGCTCCGCGGGCTTTTTTCTGGCCACACCATAAATTTAACTCTGGTATCGAGAGTTCAAACAAATGCTGCGTTAGGCTCCAAAAAAGGAGCGTAGAGCATTTTTTACCGCAAATGCAACTCTCGATACCAGAGTTGCTTACGGACGCGGACAGCCTCAAAAACGTGCTCGTGCACGATTCTCCCATAGGAAACAATGGGGCTGTTTGAGCTGAAAAAAAGCCTAACACCTGCAAAAAAGCAGCGTTCAGCTCCTAACGCAGCCCCATTGTTTTCTATGGGGAAACACTTCCTACGTCTGCACCTAACACTCTAACATGAACCCCGAGTCTAAACACCCCTAACCTTACACTTATTAACCTCTAATCTGTCGCCCCCGCTATCGCTGACCCCTGCATATTTTTTTTAACCCCTAATCTGCCACTCCGTAAACCGCCGCAACCTACGTTATCCCTATGTACCCCTAATCTGCTGCCCTAACATCGCCGACCCCTATATTATATTTATTAACCCCTAATCTGCCCCCCACAACGTCGCCGCCAGCTACCTACACTTATTAACCCCTAATCTGCCGAGCGGACCGCACCGCTACTATAATAAAGTTATTAACCCCTAATCCGCCTCACTAAACCTATCATAAATAGTATTAACCCCTAATCTGCCCTCCCTAACATCGCCGACACCTAACTTCAATTATTAACCCCTAATCTGCCGACCGGAGCTCACCGCTATTCTAATAAATGTATTAACCCCTAAAGCTAAGTCTAACCCTAACACTAACACCCCCCTAACTTAAATATAATTTACATCTAACGAAATAAATTAACTCTTATTAAATAACTTATTCCTATTTAAAGCTAAATACTTACCTGTAAAATAAATCCTAATATAGCTACAATATAAATTATAATTATATTATAGCTATTTTAGGATTAATATTTATTTTACAGGCAACTTTGTAATTATTTTAACCAGGTACAATAGCTATTTAATAGTTACCTAGTTAAAATAATAACAAATTTACCTGTAAAATAAATCCTAACCTAAGATATAATTAAACCTAACACTACCCTATCAATAAATTAATTAAATAAACTACCTACAATTACCTACAATTAACCTAACACTACACTATCAATAAATTAATTAAACACAATTCCTACAAATAAATACAATTAAATAAACTAGCTAAAGTACAAAAAATAAAAAAGAACTAAGTTACAAAAATAAAAAAATATTTACAAACATAAGAAAAATATTACAACAATTTTAAACTAATTACACCTACTCTAAGCCCTCTAATAAAATAACAAAGCCCCCCAAAATAAAAAATTCCCTACCCTATTCTAAATTAAAAAAGTTACAAGCTCTTTTACCTTACCAGCCCTGAACAGGGCCCTTTGCGGGGCATGCCCCAAGAATTTCAGCTCTTTTGCCTGTAAAAAAAAACATACCATACCCCCCCCAACATTACAACCCACCACCCACATACCCCTAATCTAACCCAAACCCCCCTTAAAGAAACCTAACACTAAGCCCCTGAAGATCATCCTACCTTGTCTTCACCATCCAGGTATCACCGATCCGTCCTGGCTCCAACATCTTCATCCAACCCAAGCGGGGGTTGGCGATCCATCATCCGGTGGCTGAAGAGGTCCAGAAGAGGCTCCAAAGTCTTCCTCCTATCCGGCAAGAAGAGGACATCCGGACCGGCAAACATCTTCTCCAAGCGGCATCTTCGATCTTCTTCCATCCGGTGCGGAGCGGGTCCATCTTGAAGCAGGCGACGCGGATCCATCCTCTTCTTCCATTGTCTCCCGACGAATGACGGTTCCTTTAAGGGACGTCATCCAAGATGGCGTCCCTCGAATTCCGATTGGCTGATAGGATTCTATCAGCCAATCGGAATTAAGGTAGGAATTTTCTGATTGGCTGATGGAATCAGCCAATCAGAATCAAGTTCAATCCGATTGGCTGATCCAATCAGCCAATCAGATTGAGCTTGCATTCCATTGGCTGTTCCGATCAGCCAATAGAATGCGAGCTCAATCTGATTGGCTGATTGGATCAGCCAATCGGATTGAACTTGATTCTGATTGGCTGATTCCATCAGCCAATCAGAAAATTCCTACCTTAATTCCGATTGGCTGATAGAATCCTATCAGCCAATCGGAATTCGAGGGACGCCATCTTGGATGACGTCCCTTAAAGGAACCGTCATTCGTCGGGAGACAACGGAAGAAGAGGATGGATCCGCGTCGCCTGCTTCAAGATGGACCCGCTCCGCACCGGATGGAAGAAGATCGAAGATGCCGCTTGGAGAAGATGTTTGCCGGTCCGGATGTCCTCTTCTTGCCGGATAGGAGGAAGACTTTGGAGCCTCTTCTGGACCTCTTCAGGCACCGGATGATGGATCGCCAACCCCCGCTTGGGTTGGATGAAGATGTTGGAGCCAGGACGGATCGGTGATACCTGGATGGTGATGACAAGGTAGGAAGATCTTCAGGGGCTTAGTGTTAGGTTTCTTTAAGGGGGTTTGGGTTAGATTAGGGGTATGTGGGTGGTGGGTTGTAATGTTGGGGGGGGGGTATGGTATGTTTTTTTTTACAGGCAAAAGAGCTGAAATTCTTGGGGCATGCCCCGCAAAGGGCCCTGTTCAGGGCTGGTAAGGTAAAAGAGCTTGTAACTTTTTTAATTTAGAATAGGGTAGGGAATTTTTTATTTTGGGGGGCTTTGTTATTTTATTAGGGGGCTTAGAGTAGGTGTAATTAGTTTAAAATTGTTGTAATATTTTTCTTATGTTTGTAAATATTTTTTTATTTTTTGTAACTTAGTTCTTTTTTATTTTTTGTACTTTAGCTAGTTTATTTAATTGTATTTATTTGTAGCAATTGTGTTTAATTAATTTATTGATAGTGTAGTGTTAGGTTAATTGTAGGTAATTGTAGGTAGTTTATTTAATTAATTTATTGATAGGGTAGTGTTAGGTTTAATTATATCTTAGGTTAGGATTTATTTTACAGGTAAATTTGTTATTATTTTAACTAGGTAACTATTAAATGGTTCTTAACTATTTAATAGCTATTGTACCTGGTTAAAATAATTACAAAGTTGCCTGTAAAATAAATATTAATCCTAAAATAGCTATAATATAATTATAATTTATATTGTAGCTATATTAGCATTTATTTTACAGGTAAGTATTTAGCTTTAAATAGGAATCATTTATTTAATAAGAGTTAATTTATTTCGTTAGATGTAAATTATATTTAAGTTAGGGGGGTGTTAGTGTTAGGGTTAGACTTAGCTTTAGGGGTTAATCCATTTATTATAGTAGCGATGAGCTCCGGTCGGCAGATTAGGGGTTAATAATTGAAGGTAGGTGTCGGCGATGTTAGGGAGGGCAGATTAGGGGTTAATACTATTTATGATAGGGTTAGTGAGGCAGGTTAGGGGTTAATAACTTTATTATAGTAGCGGTGCGGTCCGCTCGGCAGATTAGGGGTTAATAAGTGTAGGCAGGTGTCGGCGACGTTGAGGGGGGCAGATTAGGGGTTAATAAATATAATATAGGGGTCGGCGGTGTTAGGGGCAGCAGATTAGGGGTACATAGGGATAACGTAGGTGGTGGCGCTTTGCGGTCGGAAGATTAGGGGTTAATTATTTTAAATAGCTGGCGGCGATGTTGTGGGGGCAGGTTAGGGGTTAATAAATGTAATACAGGGGTCGGCGGGGTTAGGGGCAGCAGATTAGGGGTACATAAGTATAACGTAGGTGGCGGTCGGCAGATTAGGGGTTAAAAAATTTTAATCGAGTGGCGGCGATGTGGGGGGAGCTCGGTTTAGGGGTACATAGGTAGTTTATGGGTGTTAGTGTACTTTAGGGTACAGTAGTTAAGAGCTTTATGAACCGGCGTTAGCCCAGAAAGCTCTTAACTCCTGCTATTTTCAGGCGGCTGGAGTTTTGTCGTTAGAGCTCTACCGCTCACTTCAGAAACGACTCTAAATACCGGCGTTAGGAAGATCCCATTGAAAAGATAGGATACGCAAATGGCGTAGGGGGATCTGCGGTATGGAAAAGTCGCGGCTGAAAAGTGAGCGTTAGACCCTTTAATCACTGACTCCAAATACCAGCGGGCGGCCAAAACCAGCATTAGGAGCCTCTAACGCTGGTTTTGACGGCTACCGACGAACTCCAAATCTAGGCCATAGTAAATAAATAAATAGTCAGTAAAGCACATATTACCCTGCACACAATTAGTCATACGCACAATTAATATAATTAAAAGGATGTACAAAATTCCTAAAAAAATCTCTTCACTATTAATATACACATTTGTAGGGACATTTAAAAAATGATGATGGAATTCATAGGTACTACTACATATGTACTCACTAGAGCACATATTACCCGTCAGAGTACGTCCTACGTGTCGTCAAGTGGGTGTGGCCTAACACATTTTGCTAGGCTCCTCCTCGCTTCATCAGAGGCAATGCCCACATTGCTTGTCATAGCCTTTTTATATCCTCCACACCTCTCTATCCTTTGCGGTGTATAGGACTTTGTGTATTGCACAGCATGAGCTCCAGCCATCTTGCTCAATTATACACAAACTCTGTAATACTTCTATTAAATGTGGCTATTTGCTCAGTAGTTATGAATGAAAATCTCCTATGCATATACATAAAAGGTACTACTCTAACACTTCATTACAAATGAATACATGCATAAAAACATATATAAATTATATCATTACACAGCAATCTATCTTCTATTAAAAAACATAGTTTCATATTACATAAAAACTTCAAAATCTATTAAAAAGCGAAATAAAAAATATAGAGAATTCATAACTAATCATACATATATAGTAAATAAATAAATAGTCAGTAAAGCACATATTACCCTTCACACAATTAGTCATACACACAATTGATATAATTAAAAGGATGTACAAAATTCCTAAAAAATCTCTTCACTATTAATATACACATTTGTAGGGACATTTAAAAAATGATGATGGAATTCATAGGTACTATTACATATGTACTCACTAGAGCACATATTACCCTGCACTGACTTAATCATACATGCAAGTAATATATTAAATATATTAAAAATATTTTAAAAGATTTTTTTTTAAAAAGATACAGAGGATTCACAAGAACCTCCTCACTTTTGTGTACATGTTTATATAGGGGGACCTAAAGAATTCCCCAGGTAACTTACACCTTCCTAAATGTATCTAAAGAGGGGGGGGATGTGACACACAGAAAAAGCACTTAATGAAGGTCTATATATACACTATTCTGTCATACATCTAAAAATGCTGCTAGATCTATATCACGATTCATACCCTCTGGACCCACAGCTTCCAGCTTATGGATCCAGTAGGTCTCGTGCTGTCTTAGAAGGAGTAATCTGTCTCCTCCTCTAATGGGGTTTTTAACATGCTCTATGGCTAAAATACTCAGGCCTGTGCTATCCCTGCTATGTACTTCAAGAAAATGTGCTGGCACACCATGATTGTCCAGGCCATTGTCGATATTTCTCAGGTGTTCATTAAATCTTGTCTTCACGGGACGTTTCGTGCGACCTACATAAATTTTGTCACACGAACACCTTAAAAGATAGACAACATAGCACGTTCTACAGTTCATTAAACCTTTAACCCTGAATGTTGTTTCACCTTTTTTCCTTCCAAAAGCATAGTTATTCTTTTCATATGTGCACATTTTTTTCTGCCACACTTAAAAAATCCTCTGTATTTTTCTTTAACCAATTTGTGGGATTCCCAGATTTCAACATACTTGGGCTAATCCTATTTTTAACATTCAAATTTCTCTTAAAAATAACTTGTCCCCTGTCATTCAAAATGTCCCTTAAAATCGGATCTTGCATTATGATTGACCAATGCTTCTTCATGGCTTTTTCAATTTCCCTTGAGGCTCGATTAAATTTTGTTACTACTTGTATCTTTCTTTTTCTACTATTGCCCCTACTCTTTTTCTTCTGATTTATACCTCCAATGAGTTTATCCCTATCCATATTACCTACGGTTTCCTGAATTTTCATCAAATGGTTACTTTGATATCCCTTCGCTAGGAATCTGTTTGTAATTACCCCTGCAGCTGCTTGATAATCACTATCTTTAGTGCAGTTGTGTCTTGCTCTTTGAAATTGGCCTAGGGGGATGTTTTTTATCCATTTTTCATGATGACCACTATTGGCATGGAGATAGCCATTTGTATCAGTGGGTTTCCTATATAAATTTGTGCAAACCCTACCTTGTTCCTGTATAATTTCAAGATCCAAAAAATTCACTTTATCTCTACTCCATTCCATTGTAAATTTTAGATTAAAGAGATTTTTGTCGGTATATCCCACAAATTTGTTCAATTCAACAATAGAGCCGTGCCAGATCATAAGAACGTCATCTATGTAATGATACCATTGTATTATGTTACATTTAAATGGATTATTTATGCTGAAAACAAATAGATCCTCCCACCACCCCATATAAAGATTTGCAAAGGTGGGAGCGAATTTCGTACCCATTGCGGTACCTCTTATTTGGAGGAAATATTTGTTCTCAAACACAAAATAGTTCTTAGTTAGAATAAACTCCATGGCTTTCTCCAAAAAGTTAGCAGGGATAGCACAGGCCTGAGTATTTTAGCCATAGAACATGTTAAAAACCCCATTAGGGGAGGAGATAGATTACTCCTTCTAAGACAGCGCAAGACCTACTGGATCCATAAGCTGGAAGCTGTGGGTCCAGAGGGTATGAATCGCGATATAGATCTAGCAGCATTTTTAGATGTATGACAGAATAGTGTATATATAGACCTTCATTAAGTGCTTTTTCTGTGTGTCACATTCCCCCCTCTTTAGATACATTTAGGAAGGTGTAAGTTACCTGGGGAGTTCTTTAGGTCCTCCTATATAAACATGTACACAAAAGTGAGGAGGTTCTTGTGAATCCTCTGTATCTTTTTTTTTAAAAAAATCTTAAAATATTTTTTATATTTTTAATATATTACTTGCATGTATGATTAAGTCGGTGCAGGATAATATGTGCTCTAGTGAGTACATATGTAATAGTACCTATGAATTCCATCATCATTTTTTAAATGTCCCTAAAAATGTGTATATTAATAGTGAAGAGATTTTTTAGGAATTTTGTACATCCTTTTAATTATATCAATTGTGTGTATAACTAATTGTGTGCAGGGTAATATGTGCTTTACTGACTATTTATTTATTTACTATATATGTATGATTAGTTATGAATTCTATATATTTTTTTATTTCGCTTTTTAATAGATTTTGAAGTTTTTATGTAATATGAAATTATGTTTTTTAATAGAAGATAGATTGCTGTGTAATGATATAATTTATATATGTTTTTATGCATGTATTCATTTGTAATGAAGTGTTAGAGTAGTACCTTTTATGTATATGCATAGGAGATTTTCATTCATAACTACTGAGCAAATAGCCACATTTAATAGAAGTATTACAGAGTTTGTGTATAGTTGAGCAAGATGGCTGGATCTCATGCTGTGCAATATACAAAGTCCTATACACCGCAAAGGATAGAGAGGTGTGGAGGATATAAAAAGGCTATGACAAGCAATGTGGGCATTGCCTCTGATGAAGCGAGGAGGAGCCTAGCAAAATGTGTTAGGCCATGCCCACTTGACGACATGTAGGATGTACTCTGACGACAAGGATAGCGTTTGCACTGGAGCCGGCTTTTCACAGAGCAACGCTTATCGGATCGAGACAGAGAGGGTCCTGATACTAATGAGAGGACTTACCCGCTGGCTATCCAATATCACAGGAGGGTGAGAGGAGGAGACCGGTGGAGGGACGCTCTCTTTAAATAACATAGATGCGCACACATACCTCATATGTTTGAGGGCATCGATGTGAGTGTTCAATCATAAGTGCTTGCTAACACCTGGTTTTGCACACAAGGTAATTAATGCTTATTTGAAACACATGCAGGTGCATATTGAATTCCTAGTGTTTGGTTGTTAAGCTACATGCAATGCTTATTAGTAATGTATGCTAAGTGCTTGCTAACACCTGGTTTTGCACACGAGGTAATTAACGCTTATTTGAAACTCATGAAAGGTGAACAGGGTATTTAAGGGAGGTTGTTGAGCATTTCATTGTTGTTGTTTGAGTCTGAGGATGGGGGTAAAATCCCGAAACGTCACTCTGTTGGAATAAAGTTTTTTGCCACTTCAAACCCTGTGAGTGCCTGCTTTTGTTGGAAGTCTATGAAATATGTTGCTGAGTACCCCGGTCATAAGAAAAGTATCGTGAGTGCTAAACTGCTGTGTATTGATTGAATATTTTTTGTTTTGAGCACCCGAGTTATATAGACTGTTCTTTTTCGCTCTGCAAAATCACCTTTGAGCATGTCACAAACTGAACCTACAGCTATAACAGCCACAGCAGAAATGAATAGGACATTTATACAAGGGCCCAATATCTTTCACTATACAGATGAAGATGCGATTGGCATCCTTTTCGATACCCTAACTACTGGGCTTACAGACAAACCAGTGGTACATATACTAGCACACCTATTAAAGCTAAAGAAAAAACCTAGAATTACACGGACAGTACTTATCAGAGTACTACAGGAAATGCTTTGTTCCAAGGGGCTTTAGGGTTAAAAACGTCCCAACCCTGGGTCGGAATAACCCCATTTTTTGTGAGAAATGGTGCAACATCCTAAATAAATGTGCATTAGATCTTATGCTGCTAGCAATCCAAGAAGTAAGGTCTCTACTCACACAGGTGAGAACTGAAATAGAGCAATACACTACTGAACATAACAGTGACATCACTGACAGAGGAGAGGAAGATTGGGAGAATAAGCTACGAACCCAAAGTGAAACAGTATCAGAAGGAACTAACTGCCTTCAAGGACAGAAAGTTTGAAGCAGTAGTAGATGATTACAGGAGAAAAAGGTGTACAAATGGGTGTTGAAACCTGAGGAGAGACAAAGATTAAGGGAATTCTGCCCTAAAAGATATAGAGCAAGGAGACTGTGGAACCTTACCACAGTGGACAGCTCAGGCTCCAGAATGGACTCGGATACAGCACCTGAACAAAGCATACCGACTGATATGCAAGTTGATAGAGGGATGACAACGAGATAAAAAAACGGAGAAGGGGGCACCCCCACCCGAGGAGGGGGCAACATAAGAGGCAGACCCCCATGACAAAGGAGATGGTAGTGAACATCAGCCAAAGGATGCTCACAGAAGATGACCGATCATTGCTTCAAAAAGGATTATCTTTTGTTCTCACTAAATACACAGACAAGTTTGAATTACATATTGACATGCAGTGATTTCAACGTTCACTCAGGTTAAAGGAATTAATTCTTCAGAGATGCACAAGGTCCACACAGATTTGACTTCAGAAAGAAAGGGAGTTTTGAACCCTAAAAGTACTAACCACATGATACAAACCTTTTGCAATAAAATGGAGAAAGATCTGAATAGATCAACAGCAGAACAAAAGGAAGCAGTCAGATTCATCTTGAGTAAAAAAGAGAGAGCTGCCATGAAGAGTTTGGCTGAAGATAACACTATTGTTCTAAGGAGAGCGGATAAAGGTGGAGCAATTGTCATCTTGGATTACAATTACTACCAGGAAGAAATACTCTCCCAATTGGACAATACGTTGGTTTATTGCAAATTTCCAAGACATCCAACTCAAAAGTTCAAGAAAGAGATAGATGACTATCTTACGGATGTGTATAATGACAAATGGATAGACCAACAAACGATAGCATACCTAAAGGTTGATTACCCAAAGACTCCTATCTTCTACACATTAACTAAGATCAACAAAGACTTACAAAGACCCCCAGGATGCCCCATTGTTTCTGCGGTGGGATCCATACTTCAACCACTGGCGATTTATGTGGATAGCCTACTGCAACCCCTGGTCCAGAACATGAATACATACATCAAAGATTCCAAAGAAGTTATCATATCCCTTAGAGACCAAAATGTCAAGGAAGAAGACTTGCTAGTGAGACTCAATGTCACTAGCTTGTATATGGTCATTCCCCACCAAGAAGGCTTGGTAGCAGTGAGAAAACAGCTATTGTAATATCCGTATGTGGGCCCACCTATTGAACTCATACTGGATTTATTGGAGACATGCCTGCAGAAAAATCATTTTCGCTTTGAAAACCAGTTTTTTCTCCAACTAATGGGCACAGCTATGGGCTCCAGCGTGGCACCTTCATATGCTAACTTATTTATATTGGAATTTGAAAACAACGGAACAATGAGCTTCCAAAGGTCAGAAATCATCTTTTTCAAGAGATATTTTGATGACCTACTACTGTTATGAACAGGACAGGAAGAGGAACTCATAACATGGTTCAATGAACTTAACTCAGAACATCAATCATTGAAATTCAAGATGAATCACAACAGGAACGAGATTGAATTCCTAGATCTTAAACTATACAAAAAGTACAATAGGATTAGCACCACATTGTACCGAAAACCGACGGATAAAAATTCTTTATTGGAGGCATCGAGCTGCCACCCACCTGCCTTGAAGAAAGCCCTTCCAAAATCTCAATTCATCAGAGTAGTAAGAAATAACACAGATGAAAAGCAAGCAGAAATACAAGTGGAGGAGATGAGACAATGTTTCCTACAGAGGGGGTACCATAACTGACTTCTGAATGAACATATATCTGCATTGAATGACAAGGATGTTAGAAACAAAAAGATGAATGTAATGAGTGAGGACAAAATGACCCTGGCTATGACATACTCAGCAGATAAAAATGAGTCTGGTAGAATTCTAAAGGATAATTGGGAGATACTCTGCAGTGATAATACACTACCCTTCAATAAGATGGACACACCAAGGATAGGATTCAGAAGAGGAAGATCTCTAAAAGACATTCTTCAAAAAACGGACCCAACACATTGCTACAAGACAAAGACATGGTTGGATAATACAAAATCCGGTGGCTACAAATGTAGCGGTTGTACCACATGTAAAATTGAATGGCACAGCTTTCTGTAATGTTCCAGTGCAAATATTTCCATGCCTAGCACAAATTATATCCTTGTATTAGCTATTGGTATATGTGTAATTCAAGCTCAGTTTAGGCAACTCAGTTATATGTAGCATAGTGTGTAATTCGATATACAAAATCCCATATATATATACTGCTGCGTTGCGCCCGGTCTAATTTTGACCTAGGATATATTAGTTTATAGGCGCTATGTATATGCCCTCAATATAATCCACTATGGTCAATTATGCTTATATGCTTTCCTTTAGAAGTAGCCTTTTGAGCCCTAGGAAAAGTTATAATAGCCCCGCATTAATATATAGGTTTCTTAACATGCTGACTAGAGTTTTAGAGTTTTTAACATTTCTTCACATGTTTTCATGTTTATATGTATTTTTTGGGTAATAGTAGAATTAGTTAACACATTGCATACTATCGCCTAGATTTAGAGTTCTGCGTTCTGCGTAAGGGGACCTAACCCTGCTTTTTACCGCCCGCTGGTATTTAGAGTCAGCCAGGAAAGGGTCTACCGCTCACTTACCTACCGTGATTCCAGGCTACCGCAGATCCCCTTACGCCAATTGCGTATCCTATCTTTTCAATGGGATCTGCCTAACGCTGGTATTTGGAGTCTTGGGAGAAGTGAGCGGTAGACCCTCTACCGGCAAGACTCCTAACGCCAAAAAAAGTCAGTAGTTAAGAGCTTTATGGGCTAACGCATGAATATAAAGATCTTAACTACTGTGCTATAAATTACACTAATACCCATAAACTACCTATGAACCCCTAAACCGAGGACCCCCACATCGCCGCCACTATAAAAAAATATTTTAAACCCCTAATCTGCCGACCGGACATCGCCGCCATCTACATTATAGCTATGAACCCCTAATCTGCTGCCCCTAACATCGCCGACTCCTATATTATATTTACTAACCCCTAATCTGCCCCCCCCCAACGTCGCCGCTACCTAACTACACTTATTAACTCCTAATCTGCCGAACGGACCTCGCCGCCACTATAATAAATGTATTAACCCCTAAACCGCCACACTCCCACCTCGCAAACACTAGAATAAATAGTATTAACCCCTAATCTGCCCTCCCTAACATCGCGCCACCTACCTACAATTATTAACCCCTAATCCCCCGCCCGCACCGTCGCCGCTACTATAATAACGTTTTTAACCCCTAAACCTAACTCTAACCCTAACAACCCCCTAACATAAATATAATTTATATTAAATGAAATAATATTGCTAAAATTAACTAAATTATTCCTATTTAAAACTAAATACTTACCTATAAAATAAACTCTAATATAGCTACAATATAATTAATAATTACATTGTAGCTATTTTAGGATTTATATTTATTTTACAGGCAACTTTGTATTTATTTGAACTAGGTACAATAGCTATTAAATAGTTATTAACTATTTAATAGCTACCTAGTTAAAATAAATACAAAATTACCTGTAAAATAAATCCTAACCTAAGTTATAATTAAACCTAACACTACACTATCATTAAATTAATTAAATAAATTACCTACAATTACCTAAAATAAAATACAATAAAATAAACTATTCTATAAAACAAACACTAAATTACAAAAAATAAAAAAGAATTACAAGAAGTTTAAACTAATTACACCTAATCTAAGCCCCCTAATAAAATAATAAAGCCTCCCAAAATAAAAAAATTCCTACCCTATTCTTAAAAACAAAGTAATCAGCTCTTTTACCAGCCCTTAAAAGGGCTTTTTGCGGGGCCTTGTCCCAAAGTAATCAGCTCTTTTGCCTGAAAGTAAAATACAATACCCCCCCAACAATACAACCCACCACCCACATACCCCTACTCTAACCCACCCAAACCACCCTTAAAAAAAACCTATCACTAACCCCCCGAAGATCTCCCTACCTTGAGTCATCTTCACCCAGCCGAGCCGAATTCTTCATCCAAGCGGATCAAGAAGATGTCCTCCATCCAGTAAAAGTCTTGATCCAAGCGGCAAAGCAGAGGTCCTCCATCCGGGCGAAGTCTTGATTCAAGCAGCAAAGAAGAGGTCTTCCATCCGGGCGATGTCTTCTTCCAAGCGGCATCTTCTATCTTCTTTCTTCCAGATCCATCTTCATCCCGCCGACACGGAACATCCTCCTTCCCCGATGGACTAAAGACGAATGAAGGTTCCTTTAAGGGATGTCATCCAAGATGGCGTCCCTTAAATTCTGATTGGCTGATAGAATTCTATCAGCCAATCGGAATTAAGGTAGAAAAAATCTGATTGGCTGATGCAATCAGCCAATCAGATTGAAGTTCAATCCGATTGGCTGATCCAATCAGCCAATAGTATTGAACTCACATTCTATTGGCTGATCGGAACACACACACACACACATATATATATATATATATATATATATATATATATAAATATTTTACTCACAGACCAGCACTCCCAAACAGCAACTCCCAGGGTGCTTTTCAACCTCCAAATACAAATTATTCCAACACAAGGCACTCACCGGCATTGAAAACAAAAATCTTTAATAGTGATGTTTCGGAGAGTTTAACCCCATCCTCAGACCACACAAAAAAAATGTTACAAAACAAAGACTAACCCCATACTTATACCCCACACCGTGCAGTGATGATCCTCAGCTGGAATGCACATCAGCGTCCCACTGGCGCAACTGCGCATGCGCCAATGGTCAGTGACGGCATCCCACCAGGATGAAACTAAAAAGGCAAAGCATAATGTGTTGTCAAGCTAGCAAGCATATCCATAGCAACCAAACAACATCACATCCTGTTGTTGAATTAAACCAAATTGTTAATGTCGTAACCTCACAATAATGTTACTGTGTGCATATGATATATTCCATAAGATATATGCCTCCATGTCTATCACAAATTAAAGAAATCCCGCCTGCATAATGTTATTAATCTATGTGTCATTAACCCGTTAGGGGATGACATGTCTATAGCGCTAAGCGTTAAGTGTTACTTGATAGGAGTTAATTGTATCATATGTTCTAATAAATCGTACATCCCTGTGACTATATAGATCAGCACTATACAGCACTTCTAAGGTTCAAATACCGGACTGCATCAGTAGTAATCCTATTTGGGCCTGTGAGAGTAAAATGTTGCTCTATATTATCATAGTTGCCAACATTACAAAAAAAATTCCAGGGACACTTTGCAGCAGAGCAAGCAGGCGGGTTACTGGAGTATTGACGACCTACTGTTCAACTGCTCCGCCCACTCAGTTCTGCAATCAAAACACACCCATTTGAAAGTAATAGCATAATTTAGACTTATCTATAGTTTATTATACAGATTACAGCACCATGCTCTTACACCTACCCAGTCTCTGGAACACATTCTGGGCATATGGTTATTTTTACAACACAGCATCAAAATTAGAAAGACAAATAATATGTGAACCCATTCAATAATAATAACAATATTCCATTAGGAATGAATTATATTTAAATAATACACTATATCTATTTATCATCTATCTATCTGTATATATGTATATGTGTGTATGTGTGTATGTATATATATATATATATATATATATATATATATATATATATATATATATATATATATATATATATATATATATACAAACAACAAATGTTGTGCAAAAGAGATTTTCAGGGACAAAAAAAATCCAGGGACATACAACAAAATCCAGGGACTGTCCCTGGAAATCAGGGACTGTTGGCAACTATGTATTATAGGTATATCCAGCTAACATAGAGATACTACTACTACTATGTACATTGCTCATAGAACCATTTATAGCTAAAATATGAGTACCCTATAGCTATTACCAATGTCAACTATCCTGGTGTTGTCATGTTGAAATTGGGCTGGAATTGTTTCAAAGAAATATTGTAATGCCACAACATGCTGACAAATTTATAAAGATGATCATATAATACCCTCTCTTGTGGTGCATATATATCTCAACACTTATATTGCATATTTACAAGTTTACAATCTAGCATATAAATACATAGATAAAGCCACATTATCGAGCCTGATCTAATCTCTGCAAAAATAAATATTCACATGCAATTATTAACACAGTCTGTATATACATTGTATGTCCACAGTTTTCATCTAGCAATTTTATGTCATATGCTTAACTGTATATTGAATTGTAGAATCTTATTAGTATAGGCATGGAATTCCTAGAGTCCTTTAGCAATCTTAAACAGGCATAACTGGACTAATACATATATCATATATGCTCATTCATAGAGAGCAGTGTAGGTCCATATTTGTATTAAGTCCCCTAGGAACTAGGGTCTGCAATGTGAAGCTCCATCTGCTTTCCTTCTGAAGCAATAGCTTTCCTCGATCACCCCCCCCTAGACAGAGGGGGAACATGATCAATAATCAGGATACACCAACACCAGGATAGTTGACATCGGTACTAGCTATACGGTACTCATATTTTAGCTATAAATGGTTCTATGAGCCACGTACATAGTAGTAGTATCTCTATGTTAGCTGGATATACAAATAATATAGAGCAACATTTTACTCTCACAGGTCCAAATAGGATTACTACTGATGCGGTCCGTTATTTGAACCTTAGATGTGCTGTATAGTGCTGATCTATATAGTCATAGGGATGTACGATTTATTAGAACATATGATACAATTAACTCCTATCAAGTAACACTTAACGCTTAGCGCTATAGACATGTCATCCCCTAACGGGTTAATGTCACATAGATTAATAACATTATGCAGGCGGGATTTCTTTAATTTGTGATAGACATGGAGGCATATATCTTATGTAGTATATCATATGCACACAGTAACATTATTGTGAGGTTACGAGTACAACATTAACAATTTGGTTTAATTCAACAACAGGATGTGATGTTGTTTGGTTGCTATGGATATGCTTGCTAGTTTGACAACACATTCTGCTTTGCCTTTTTAGTTTGATCCCGGCGGGATGCCGTCACTGACCGTTGGCACATGCGCAGTTGTGCCAGTGGGACACCATAGTGAATGCCAGTTGAGTATCATCACTGCACAGTGTGGGGTATAAGTATGGGGTAAGTCTTTGTTTTGTAACATGTTTTGTGTGGACTGAGGAAGGGGTTAAACTCCCCGAAACTTCACTATTAAAGATTTTTGTTTTCAATCCCGGTGAGTGCCTTCTGTTGGAATTGGTGCTCTACAAATACCTGATAATTTATATATATATATATATATATATATATATATATATATATATATATATATATATATATATATATATATATATATATATATATATATATATATATATATACAATATATATACATATATGAAATTTGATTTACAATAGGGTTTACATTTAGGTAGCAAAAAAGCTCAAAATTGGCTAAGCACTGGGGTGAAAGAAGGTTTAGCAGCGAAAGTGTTAATAAAAATGACTAGTTTTATTTATTTAAAATTTGCAGATTTGAAATGGGTTGTCTGTCAAACTTTGAACTTTGATGCGAATTTAACAACTTCTTCTTAAAAAGCTCTATTGAAAAACAATATGTGTCACATATTTCAGTTTACTCTGTGGTTGTATGTGCCAAATGTACACAGAGTGAAGTACTAGACTCAAGGGGTATAAAATATTTTTTAATCTCATGTATACAGAAATGAAATAAGACAACATAAAATGATTAGTTATTCATGAAAGAACTAGTGAACTCTGATTCAGAATGTTAATTTATTTCTCATCTGCACTTCTTTACAGTAAGACTCTCTGACTTTGGGATAGTGATTTAATTCTGATGACAAAAATGGATGAAATCCTTGAATAACTGGTGCCATTTGCAGCCATTGGATAATGAAAAGTAGTGCTAAAACAGCTCTTTTCATATTGTCTGGTCCTAATATAACAATTGTCAGGTGCACTGAAGCCTGCTTCCCCAGCCTCAGCATCCCATGTGGAGTGATACCAGGGCCAGACTCCTGCTACATCTGCTGATTCTCTGTAGGTGTGCGCGACCGAACACTGCCTAGATTTAAAGGGGCCATGGCCTAATTACAGGAACTCCCACCTGGAGGCCTCAGTTGTGGGTAGGGTTGCCACCTCGGCCATGTTTTCCTAGACACTTATGAGTTACAAATGCTGCAGGGTGTGCAGGGAGGAACATGAATAATGCTGTCCAGGATCATTATTTTTTTGTTGTCCAGCAGCACAATGCATGTTTCCATTTGAACACCCTGCAGCATGTGTAATTTATAAGTGTCTAGGAAAACATGGCCGAGGTGGCAACCCTAGTTGTGGGAGTACCTATAAAAGCCTATACAGCCCATCACTCTGGCCTGAGTTAATGCCTTACTTACCTTGTTTTTGGAGTTTGGCATACTTATCTGTTACTTACGTATGCTCACCTTGTTCCAGAGACCAAGCATACTTACCTGATACCTGCTTATGCTCACCCTGTTCCAGAGACCAAACATACTTACCATTCACCCGCATATGCTCTCCTGGTTCTTGAAAGCCAAGCATACTTACCTGATACCTTTGTATGCTCACCTTGTTCCAGAGACCAAGCATTCTTACCTGATACCTGTGTATGTTCACCTTGTTCCTGAAGCTGTACCTTCCTGGTATCCTGTGACTGTCTCACCAACAGTACCTGCTGGGTATCCTATGCCTGCTGAGTGTCCTGTGTCTGCTATACCAGTGATAGCTTTCCTCAGGCTAGATGTGCCTGTTTTACCTACCTGGTATCCTGTGACAGTCTCACCAACAGTACTAGCTGGGTATCCTGTGCATGCTGAGTATCCTTTGTCTTCTATACAAGTCACAGTATTCTTCAAACCAGCTGTGCCTGCTGTACCTATTTGCTTATCCCGTGACAGCCTCAGCCTACCTGGTATCCTGTGCCTGCTGAGTATCCTGTGTCTGCTATACCAGTGACAGTTTTCCTCAAGCCAGCTGTGCCTACCTGGAATCCCATGACATTCTCACCCCCTTCTGCTCAATTCAAGCATCAATGCCCATCGGACTTTGTTATTGCAACCTATTTAAGTATTTTGAACTTTGTATGGGACTTTAGTGTTCTGCCTTGGGCCTATGTTCAAACGCTGTTTCTGTGATCTTCAATTTGAACTATCAACTTTTATTTTGCTTATCATTCAGTAAAGCGTTTAAAAGACATTTTTTGTTCAGTATATCTGTTCCAGCAGTTCCATGCACCCTTACTCCCTAACAACAATAATTGTTTTTTAGTGAATAATGCCCATGGAATTATCATTGCAAAGGATATTTTGATTTTTAGTCAAACCAGTAAGCCCATCCGATAAATGCATAGGGCTTAATTTATGAAGTTGTGGATGCAATGTTTCCTGGTCAGACCTGAGTAGGATGATTAACAAAACCTGCTCTTATGCAATTGGTTGTGGGAGAGCAAGGGGATCGGCTGCATAAACAATTGCTTATACAATGGTAATTGCAGGCACGCCACAATAATGGGCAAAAAGGTACCCAGCTTGGAGCCGTGTCTGCCTTCAATATGATAAAAGGGTCAAATAGCTTGTAATAACCTGATCTATCAACCCAGCTTTTCTGAAAACATTGTTAATAATTTTGTGTAGGTTTTTCCAACAATAAGGCCCTTTGAGGTATTTGTCCACCCTATAAATTTGATATTATATTTACAGTATTGCTCTTCACTCAGCAAATATGTACAGATGGAGAGGTAGGTGGCAGAAATCAAAATGGATCTATGTATGTCTTTCTGGATCTGTGCAATATCCTAGGTAAATCAACGCACCATGTTAGCAAATCAAATTAAATGGTTTATTTCTAAATAAAGAAATCCTATATTGATGAAAGGTTATATATAAATGTATATTTTTTGTTTATAGGTTATAGTGTAGTTTTATCATTCAAACCCATTGCAATCCATTAATTAACCCCAAGATAAATAATTTATCTTTTACTTCAGTAGTGATGTCGCGAACATAAAATTTTGCGTTCGCAAACCGTGAACGCGAACTTCCGCAACAGTTTGCGAACGGACGAACTGGGCGAACCGCCATTGACTTCAATAGGCAGGCGAATTTTAAAACCCAAAGGGACTCTTTCTGGCCACAATAGTGATGGAAAAGTTGTTTCAAGGGGACTAACACCTGGACTGTGGCATGCCGGAGGGGGATCCATGGCAAAACTCCCACGGAAAATTACATAGTTGATGCAGAGTCTGGTTTTAATCCATTAAAGGGCATAAATCACCTAACATTCCTAAATTGTTTGGAATAACGTGCTTTGAAACATCAGGTATGATGTTGTATCGATCAGGTAGTGTAAGAGTTACGCCCGCTTCACAGAGACAGACCAAGCTAGCCATGTCCCGTTCCTTGTCCTTACTGATGTCATTGAAGGTCTCTTCCTCCACCCAGCCACGTACAACACCAAGGGTCCCCGAAAGGTGACAACAAGCCCCCTGGGACGCCTTCTGTGTTTGGTCTTCCACCTCCTCAAAGCCACCTTCCTCCTCTGACTCCTCTTCTTCAGACTCCTCTCTCTGCGTTGCCTCTCTCTGCGTTATTATAAGGTGTGTTAAGTAGTACTATTCCTATCAGTTTAATCCATGTTCCGTCCCCTATCAGGGGATGAGTATATGGCATGGATTTTAGGAACCGGGAGATGGAAAAAGATGCTTGGTCGGTCCTCCTACTTCAAAATTGGGGCACTGCGCGTGCAATCTACTGTGCCACCAGATATGAGTGGTGTGTTAAGTAGTACTATTCTTATCAGTTTAATCCCTGTTACGTCCCCTATCAGGGGACGTGTATATGGCATGGATTTTAGGAACCGGGAGATGGAAAAAGATGCTTGATCAGTCCTCCTACTTCAAATTTGGGGCACTGCGCATGCAATCTATTGTGCCACCAGATATGAGTGGTGTGTTAAGTAGTACTATTCTTAACAGTTTAATCCCTGTTACGTCCCCTATCAGGGGACGTGTATATGGCATGGATTTTAGAAACCGGGAGATGGAAAAAGATGCTTGGTCGGTCCTCCTACTTCAAATTTGGGGCATTGCACATGCAATCTACTGTGCCACCAGATATGAGTGGTGTGTTAAGCAGTACTATTCTTATCAGTATAATCCTTGTTACGTCCCCTATTAGGGGACGTGTATATGGCATGGATTTTAGGAACCGGGAGATGGAAAAAGATGCTTGGTCAGTCCTTCTGCTTCAAATTTGGGGCACTGCGTGTGCAATCTACTGTGTCACCAGATATGAGTGGTGTGTTAAGTAGTACTATTCTTATCAGTTTAATCCCTGTTACGTCCCCTATCAGGGGACGTGTATATGGCATGGATTTTAGGAACCGGGAGATGGAAAAAGATGCTTGGTCGGTCCTCCTACTTCAAATTTGGGGCACTGCGCATTCAATCTACTGTGCCACCAGATATGAGTGGTGTGTTAAGTAGTACTATTCTTATCAGTTTAATCCCTGTTACGTCCCTTATCAGGGGACGTGTATATGGCATGGATTTTAGGAACCGGGAGATGGAAAAAGATGCTTGGTCGGTCCTCCTACTTCAAATTTGGGGCACTGCGCGTGCAATCTACTGTGCCACCAGATATGAGTGGTGTGTTAAGTAGTACTATTCTAATCAGTATAATCCCTGTTACGTCCCCTATTAGGGGACGTGTATATGGCATGGATTTTAGGAACCGGGAGATGGAAAAAGATGCTTGGTCGGTCCTCCTACTTCAAATTTGGGGCACTGCGCGTGCAATCTACTGTGCCACCAGATATGAGTGGTGTGTTAAGTAGTACTATTCTTATCAGTTTAATCCCTCTTACGTCCCCTATCAGGGGACGTGTATATGGCATGGATTTTAGGAACCGGGAGATGGAAAAAGATGCTTGGTCGGTCCTCCTACTTCAAATTTGGGGCACTGTGCGTGCAATCTACTGTGCCACCAGATATGAGTGGTGTGTTAAGTAGTACTATTCTTCTCAGTTTAATCCCTGTTACGTCCCCTATCAGGGGACGTGTATATGTTATGGATTTTAGGAACCGGGAAATGGAAAAAGATGCTTGGTCGGTCCTCCTACTTCAAATTTGGGGCACTGCGCGTGCAATCTACTGTGCCACCAGATATGAGTGGTGTGTTAAGTAGTACTATTCTTATCAGTTTAATCCCTGTTACGTCCCCTATCAGGGGACGTGTATATGGCATGGATTTTAGGAACTGGGAGATGGAAAAAGATGCTTGGTCGGTCCTCTTACTTCAAATTTGGGGCACTGCGCGTGCAATCTACTGTGCCACCAGATATGAATGGTGTGTTAAGTAGTACTATTCTTATCAGTTTAATCCCAGTTACGTCCCCTATCAGGCGACGTGTATATGGCATGGATTTTAGGAACCGGGAGATGGAAAAAGATGCTTGGTCGGTCCTCCTACTTCAAATTTGGGGCATTGCACGTGCAATCTACTGTGCCACCAGATATGAGTGGTGTGTTAAGCAGTACTATTCTTATCAGTATAATCCCTGTTACGTCCCCTATTAGGGGACGTGTATATGGCATGGATTTTAGGAACCGGGAGATGGAAAAAGATGCTTGGTCAGTCCTCCTACTTCAAATTTGGGGCACTGCGTGTGCAATCTACTATGCCACCAGATATGAGTGGTGTGTTAAGTAGTACTATTCTTATCAGTTTAATCCCTGTTACGTCCCCTATCAGGGGACGTATATATGGCATGGATTTTAGGAACCGGGAGATGGAAAAAGATGCTTGGTCTGTCCTTCTACTTCAAATTTGGGGCACTGCGCATGCAATCTACTGTGCCACCAGATATGAGTGGTGTGTTAAGTAGTACTATTCTTATCAGTTTAATCCCTGTTACGTCTGCTATCAGGGGACGTGTATATGGCATGGATTTTAGGAACCGGGAGATGGAAAAAGATGCTTTGCCGGTCCTCCTACTTCAAATTTGGGGCACTGCGCGTGCAATCTACTGTGCCACCAGATATGAGTGGAATGTTAAGTAGTACTATTCTTATCAGTTTAATCCCTGTTACGTCCCCTATCAGGGGACGTGTATATGGCATGGATTTTAGGAACCGGGAGATGGAAAAAGATGCTTGGTCGGTCCTCCTACTTAAAATTTGGGGCACTGCGCGTGCAATCTACTGTGCCACCAGATATGAGTGGTGTGTTAAGTAGTACTATTCTTATAAATTTAATCCCTGTTACGTCCCCTATTAGGGGACGTGTATATGGCATGGATTTTAGGAACTGGGAGATGGAAAAAGATGCTTGGTCGGTCCTCTTACTTCAAATTTGGGGCACTGCGCGTGCAATCTACTGTGCCACCAGATATGAGTGGTGTGTTAAGTAGTACTATTCTTATCAGTTTAATCCCAGTTACGTCCCCTATCAGGCGACGTGTATATGGCATGGATTTTAGGAACCGGGAGATGGAAAAAGATGCTTGGTCGGTCCTCCTACTTCAAAATTGGGGCATTGCACGTGCAATCTACTGTGCCACCAGATATGAGTGGTGTGTTAAGCAGTACTATTCTTATCAGTATAATCCCTGTTACGTCCCCTATTAGGGGACGTGTATATGGCATGGATTTTAGGAACCGGGAGATGGAAAAAGATGCTTGGTCAGTCCTCCTACTTCAAATTTGGGGCACTGCGTGTGCAATCTACTGTGCCACCAGATATGAGTGGTGTGTTAAGTAGTACTATTCTTATCAGTTTAATCCCTGTTACGTCCCCTATCAGGGGACGTGTATATGGCATGGATTTTAGGAACCGGGAGATGGAAAAAGATGCTTGGTCGGTCCTTCTACTTCAAATTTGGGGCACTGCGCATGCAATCTACTGTGCCACCAGATATGAGTGGTGTGTTAAGTAGTACTATTCTTATCAGTTTACTCCCTGTTACGTCCCCTATCAGGGGACGTGTATATGGAATGGATTTTAGGAACCGGGAGATGGAAAAAGATGCTTGGTCGGTCCTCCTATTTAAAATTTGGGGCCCTGCGCGTGCAATCTACTGTGCCACCAGATATGAGTGGTGTGTTAAGTAGTACTATTCTTATCAGTTTAATCCCTGTTACGTCCGCTATCAGGGGACGTGTATATGGCATGGATTTTAGGAAACGGGAGATGGAAAAAGATGCTTTGCCGGTCCTCCTACTTAAAATTTGGGGCACTGCGTGTGCAATCTACTATGCCACCAGATATGAGTGGAATGTTAAGTAGTACTATTCTTATCAGTTTAATCCCTGTTACGTCCCCTATCAGGGGACGTGTATATGGCATGGATTTTAGGAACCGGGAGATGGAAAAAGATGCTTGGTCGGTCCTCCTACTTCAAATTTGGGGCATTGCGCGTGCGATCTACTGTGCCACCAGATATTAGTGGTGAGTTAAGCAGTACTATTCTAATCAGTATAATCCCTGTTACGTCCCCTATTAGGGGACGTGTATATGGCATGGATTTTAGGAACCTGGAGATGGAAAAAGATGCTTGGTCAGTCCTCCTACTTCAAATTTGGGGCACTGCGTGTGCAATCTACTGTGACACCAGATAGGAGTGGTGTGTTAAGTAGTACTATTCTTATCAACTTAATCCCTGTTACGTCCCCTTTCAGGGGACGTGTATATGGCATGGATTTTAGGAACCGGGAGATGGAAAAATATGCTTGGTCAGTCCTCCTACTTCAAATCTGGGGCACTGCGCGTGCAATCTACTGTGCCACCAGATATGAGTGATGTGTTAAGTAGTACTATTCTTATCAGTTTAATCCCTGTTACGTCTACTATCAGGGGACGTGTATATGGCATGGATTTTAGGAACCGGGAGATGGAAAAAGATGCTTGGTCGGTCCTCCTACTTCAAATTTGGGGCACTGCGCGTGCAATCTACCTTGCCACCAGATATGAGTGGTGTGTTAAGTAGTACTATTCTTATCAGTTTAATCACTGTTACGTCCCCTATCAGGGGACGTGTATATGGCATGGATTTTAGGAACCGGGAGATGGAAAAAGATGCTTGGTCGGTCCTCTTACTTCAAATTTGGGGCACTGCATGTGCAATCTACTGTGCCACCAGATATGAGTGGTGTGTTAAGTAGTACTATTCTTATCAGTTTAATCCCTGTTACGTCCCCTATCAGGGGACGTGTATATGGCATGGATTTTAGGAACCGGGAGATGGAAAAAGATGCTTGGTCGGTCCTTCTACTTCAAATTTGGGGCACTGCGCATGCAATCTACTGTGCCACCAGATATGAGTGGTGTGTTAAGTAGTACTATTCTTATCAGTTTACTCCCTGTTACGTCCCCTATCAGGGGACGTGTATATGGAATGGATTTTAGGAACCGGGAGATGGAAAAAGATGCTTGGTCGGTCCTCCTACTTAAAATTTGGGGCACTGCGCGTGCAATCTACTGTGCCACCAGATATGAGTGGTGTGTTAAGTAGTACTATTCTTATCAGTTTAATCCCTGTTACGTCCGCTATCAGGGGACGTGTATATGGCATGGATTTTAGGAAACGGGAGATGGAAAAAGATGCTTTGCCGGTCCTCCTACTTCAAATTTGGGGCACTGCGTGTGCAATCTACTGTGCCACCAGATATGAGTGGAATGTTAAGTAGTACTATTCTTATCAGTTTAATCCCTGTTACGTCCCCTATCAGGGGACGTATATATGGCATGGATTTTAGGAACCGGGAGATGGAAAAAGATGCTTGGTCGGTCCTCCTACTTCAAATTTGGGGCATTGCGCGTGCGATCTACTGTGCCACCAGATATTAGTGGTGAGTTAAGCAGTACTATTCTAATCAGTATAATCCCTGTTACGTCCCCTATTAGGGGACGTGTATATGGCATGGATTTTAGGAACCTGGAGATGGAAAAAGATGCTTGGTCAGTCCTCCTACTTCAAATTTGGGGCACTGCGTGTGCAATCTACTGTGACACCAGATAGGAGTGGTGTGTTAAGTAGTACTATTCTTATCAACTTAATCCCTTTTACGTCCCCTTTCAGGGGACGTGTATATGGCATGGATTTTAGGAACCGGGAGATGGAAAAATATGCTTGGTCAGTCCTCCTACTTCAAATCTGGGGCACTGCGCGTGCAATCTACTGTGCCACCAGATATGAGTGATGTGTTAAGTAGTACTATTCTTATCAGTTTAATCCCTGTTACGTCTACTATCAGGGGACGTGTATATGGCATGGATTTTAGGAACCGGGAGATGGAAAAAGATGCTTGGTCGGTCCTCCTACTTCAAATTTGGGGCACTGCGCGTGCAATCTACCTTGCCACCAGATATGAGTGGTGTGTTAAGTAGTACTATTCTTATCAGTTTAATCCCTGTTACGTCCCCTATCAGGGGACGTGTATATGGCATGGATTTTAGGAACCGGGAGATGGAAAAAGATGCTTGGTCGGTCCTCTTACTTCAAATTTGGGGCACTGCATGTGCAATCTACTGTGCCACCAGATATGAGTGGTGTGTTAAGTAGTACTATTCTTATCAGTTTAATCCCGGTTACGTCCCCTATCAGGGGACGTGTATATGGCATGGATTTTAGGAACCGGGAGATGGAAAAAGATGCTTGGTCGGTCCTCCTACTTCAAATTTGGGGCACAGCGCGTGCAATCTACTGTTCCACCAGATATGAGTGGTGTGTTAAGTAGTACTATTCTTATCAGTTTAATCCCTGTTATGTGCCTTTTTTATTGGTTTGGTTTTTGAAGCCACAGTGCTGCACAAGAGGCCAGAAAAATTAGGCATGTACACATTGCTGAAAAATTAGGTATTGTTGCAGCCGCTGTAGCAGCGGACAGTAAAATTGATGTTTGTTTCCCAGTCAAAAAGTGCCCTAAAACATTGCAGCTTGAACCCTAGTTGGTGGCGGATAAGTCACGCAAGTCATCCAGCATTCAAAGATAAAATACCGCAGCGTGTGGACCATTTTTAGCCCAAGGCAGCTCATCTCATCAGGCCTTTTTTTAGTCGAATGTATCGCCCAATGTCAGTCCCGTCGGATCCATCCCTCATTCATCTTAATAAAGGTGAGGTAATCTAGACTTTTTTGACCTAGGTGACTTCTCTTCTCAGTGACAATATCTCCTGCTGCACTGAAGGTCCTTTCTGACAGGACACTTGAAGCGGGGCAGGCCAGAAGTTCTATCGCAAATTGGGATAGCTCAGGCCACAGGTCAAGCCTGCACACCCAGTAGTCAAGGGGTTTATCCCTCCTTAGAGTGTCGAAATCTGCAGTTAAGGCGAGGTAGTCTGCTACCTGTCGGTCGAGTCATTCTCTGAGGGTGGACCCCGAAGGGCTGTGGCGATGTATAGGACTTAAAAAGCTCTGCATGTCCTCCATCAACAACACGTCTGTAAAGCGCCCTGTCCTTGCCGGCGTGGTCGTGGGAAGAAGGAGGATTACTTTCACCTCTTCCCCTGTTAGATTCCCGTTGTGCTGTGACATCACCCTTATACGCTGTGTAAAGCATATGTTTTAATTTCTTTTGGAACTGCTGCATCCTTTCCGACTTGCGGTAATTCGGTAACATTCCATGCACTTTATGCTTATACCGGGGGTCTAGTAGCGTGGACACCCAGTACAGGTCGTTCTCCTTCAGCTTTTTTATACAAGGGTCCCTCAACAGGCACGACAGCATGAAAGACCCCATTTGCAAAAGGTTGGATGCCGAGCTACTCATGTCCCATTCCTCATCCTCAGTGATCTCACTGAAGGTATCTTCTTCCCCCCAGCCACGTACAACACCATGGGTACCAGATAGGTGACAACGAGCACCCTGGGATGCCTGTTGTGGTTGGTCTTCCTCCTCCTCCTCAAAGCCACATTCCTCCTCTGACTCCTCTTCCTCACAATCCTCTTCCAGCATTGCCGCTGGTCCAGCAAGCGATGCTGATAAGGCTGTTTCTGGTGGTAATGGTGACCACAACTCTTCCTCTTCAAGCTCATCTACGGCCTGATCCAGCACTCTTCGCAGGGCACGCTCCAGGAAGAAAACAAATGGTATGATGTCGCTGATGGTGCCTTCGGTGCGACTGACTAGGTTTGTCACCTCCTCAAAAGGACGCATGAGCCTACAGGCATTGAGCATGAGCGTCCAGTAACGTGGCAAATAAATTCCCAGCTACGCAGAGGCTGTCCTAGCACCCCGGTCATACAGATACTCGTTAACGGCTTTTTCTTGTTTGAGCAGGCGGTTGAACATTAGGAGTGTTGAATTCCAACGTGTCGGGCAGTCGCAAATCAAGCACCTCACTAACATGTTGTTTCGCAGCTGGATATCTGAAAAGTGCACCATGGCGGTGTAGGAACGCCTGAAATGGCCACACACCTTCCTGGCCTGCTTCAGGACGTCCTGTAAGCCTGGGTACTTATGCACAAAGCGTTGTACGATCAGATTACACACATGTGCCATGCACAGCACATGTGTCAACTTGCCCAAATTCAATGCCACCAACGAATTTCTTTCATTGTCAGAAACCACTTTGCCGATCTCCAGTTGGTGCAGAGTCAGCCACTGATCCACCTGTGCATTTAGGGCGGACAGGAGTGCTGGTCCGGTGTGACTCTCTGCTTTCAGGCAAGTCAACCCCAAGACGGCGTGACACTGCCGTGTCAGGTATGTGGAATAGTACCTGGGGAGCTGGGGGGGTGCCGTTGATGTGGAGCAAGATGCAGCAGCAGAAGAGGACTCATCCAAGGAGGTTATGGAAGAGGATGGAGTAGGCGGAGTAGAGGAGGTGGCAGCAGGCCTGCCTGCAAGTTGTCTCGGTGTCACCAACTCCTCTGCAGAGCCACGCATTCAATGCTTGGCAGCCGTCAGCAGGTTTACCCAATGCGCAGTGTAGGTGATATACCTGCCCTGACCATGCTTTGCAGACCAGGTATCAGTGGTCATATGAACCCTTGCCCCAACACTGTGTGCCAGACATGCCATTACTTCCTTTTGCACAATCGAGTACAGGTTGGGGATTGCCTTTTGTGCAAAGAAATTTCGGCCGGTACCTTCTACTGCAGTGTCCCAATAGCTACAAATTTTATGAATGCCTCAGACTCCACCAGCTTGTATGGTAAAAGCTTGCGGGCTAAGAGTTCAGATAAGCCAGCTGTCAGACGCCGGGCAAGGGGGTGACTTTGTGACATTGGCTTCTTACGCTCAAACATGTCCTTGACAGATACCTGACTGTGGGCTGATGAGCAGGAACTGCTCAAGGCGAGAGACGGAGTGACGGATGGTTGAGAGGGGCCAAGGAGGACAGCAGTGGTTGACGTGGCTGAAGATGCTGGACCAGGAGGAGGATGGCGGCTTTGAGTTTGTGTGCTGCTTGTACTCATGTGTTGATCCCATAGGCGTTTGTGATGTGCGATCATGTGCCTTTGCAAAGCAGTTGTACCTAGGTGGGTGTTGGACTTCCCATGTTTCTTTTGGCACAAGTTGCAAATGGCATCGCTGTTGTCAGAGGCAGACACACAAAAAAATGCCACACTGCTGACCTCTGCGATGGTGGCATTCTGGTGGTGGCAACAGCATGCGTTGATTGGCGTGCTGTCTGGCTGACCCCGGGTGCCGATGCATGCTGTCTGACTGTGCCACTAGCTCCTTGCGACGATCTCCCCCTGCTTCTAACTCGTCTCCTCCTCCTCCTCTCTGTCTCCCCATCTGAACTTTCCCCCTGTTCTTCTTCTCTTCTAGCGGGCACCCACGTGACATCCACGGACGCATCGTCATCATCAACCGCTTCACTTGCATCTGACAACTCAACAAAGGAAGCAGCAGCGGGTACAACATCATCATCATCACACCGTACGTCCATGTCTGTAATGCTGCCTGACTGAGACATATCACTGTTATCTACATCCTCTGTCAATGATGGTTGCGCATCACTCATTTCTTCCAACTGATGTGTAAATAAGTCCTCTGACAGATCAATTGAAGCGGCTGTGGTGCTAGTGTTGGTGGTGGCAGCATGCAGGCGAGTGGTAATTTGAGAGGTGCCCGAAGCTAAGCTGGAGGAGGATGGTGCGTCAAGGTTCCGAGCAGAAGCTGTAGAAGATTGGGTGTCCTGTGTTAGCCAGTCAACTATGTCCTCAGAACTTTTCGAGTTCATGGTACGTGGCCTCTGAACACTGGACATTATTCTAGAGCCAAAGGGAATCACAGCACCACGACCACGACAGCACCTGCAGGGTGGCCTGCCTCTACCTGTCATTTTTTTTTAAATGTACACTTACACTACTATTAAACAAGATATGAGAGGTGGCACTGGGCAACTGGGCACAGTATACGCTGTGAGCCTGAGACAAAAAAGCAGACTGATGTTTCACAGTCCAAAAAGTTTTGTTTTTTTTAAATGTACACTTACACTACTATTAAACAAGATATGAGTGGTGGCACTGGGCAAGTGGGCACAGTATACACTGTGAGCCTGACACAAAAAAGCAGACTGATGTTTCACAGTCAAAAAAGTTTTTTTTTTTAAATGTACACTTACACTACTATTAAACAAGATATGAGTAGTGGCACTGGGCAAGTGGGCACAGTATGCGCTGTGAGCCTGACACAAAAAAAGCAGACTGATGTTTCACAGTCCAAAATTTTTTTATTTTTTTTTAAATGTACACTTACGCTACTATTAAACAAGATATGAGTGGTGGCACTGGGCAAGTGGGCACAGTATACGCTGTGAGCCTGACACAAAAAAAGCAGACTGATGTTTCACAGTCCAAAAAGTTTTTTTGTTTTTTTTTAAATGTACACTTACAATACTATTAAACAAGATATGAGTGGTGGCACTGGGCAAGTGGGCACAGTATACGCTGTGAGTCTGACACAAAAAAGCAGACTGATGTTTCACAGTCAAAAAAGTTTTTTTTTTTTAAATGTACACATACACTACTATTAAACAAGATATGAGTGGTGGCACTGGGCAAGTGGGCACAGTATACGCTGTGAGCCTGACACAAAAAAAAGCAGACTGATGTTTCACAGTCCAAAAAGTTTTTTGTTTTTTTTTAAATGTACACTTACACTACTATTAAACAAGATATGAGTGGTGGCACTGGGCAAGTGGGCACAGTATACGCTGTGAGCCTGACACAAAAAAGCAGACTGATGTTTCACAGTCCAAAAAGTTTTTGTTTTTTTTAAATGTACACTTACACTACTATTAAACAAGATATGAGTGGTGCCACTGGACAAGTGGGCACAGTATACGCTGTGAGCCTGACACAAAAAAGCAGACTCATGTTTCACAGTCAAATTTTTTTTTTTTTTTAAATGTACACTTACACTACTATTAAACAAGATATGAGTGGTGGCACTGGGCAAGTGGGCACAGTATACGCTGTGAGCCTGACACAAAAAAGCAGACTGATGTTTCACAGTCCAAAACGTTTTTTTTTTTTTAAATGTACACTTACACTACTATTAAACAAGATATGAGTGGTGCCACTGGGCAAGTGGGCACAGTATACGCTGTGAGCCTGACACAAAAAAGCAGACTGATGTTTCACAGTCAAAAAAGGTTTTTTTTTTTTTTAAATGTACACTTACACTACTATTAAACAAGATATGAGTGGTGGCACTGGGCAAGTGGGCACAGTATACGCTGTGAGCCTGACACAAAAAAGCAGACTGATGTTTCACAGTCAAAAAAGTTTTTTTTTTTAAATTTACACTATTGTTACACCAGATATGAGTGGTGGCACTGGGCAAGTGGGCACAGTATACGCTGTGAGCCTGACACACACTCTGGCAGGCAGGCAACTGCAATTAGATTACACAAGCAGACTGATGTTTCACAGTCAAAAAAGTTTTTTTTTTTAAATTTACACTACTGTTACACCAGATATGAGTGGTGACACTGGGCAAGTGGGCACAGTATACGATGTGAGCCTGACACACACGCTGGCAGGCAGGCAACTGCAATTAGATTACACAAGCAGACTGATGTTTCACAGTCAAAAAAAGTTTTTTTTTTAATATTTACACTACTGTTACACCAGATATGAGTGGTGGCACTGGGCAAGTGGGCACAGTATACGCTGTGAGCCTGACACACACGCTGGCAGGCAGGCAACTGTAATCAGATTACACAAGCAGACTGATGTTTCACAGTCAAAAAAGTTTTTTTTTTTAAATTTACACTACTGTTACACCAGATATGAGTGGTGGCACTGGGCAAGTGGGCACAGTATACGCTGTGAGCCTGGCACACACGCTGGTAGGCAGGCAACTGCAATTAGATTACACAGGGAAAAAAAAAGCAGCCCTTAAAAGGGCTTTTTGGGGTGCTGTCCTTACAGCAGAGATCAGATGAGTCCTTCAGGACTGTAGTGGACACTGAATACACTAGCCTAGCTATAGATTTCCCTATTAATCAGCAGTAGCTACACTGTCCCTCCTCTCCCTAAGAATGCAGCTTCCGAATTAATCTAAAATGGATGCTGTCCAGGAGGTAGGAGGGTCTGGGAGGGAGGGTCTGCTGCTAATTGGCTGGAATGTGCCTGCTGACTGTGAGGTACAGGGTCAAAGTATTACTCAATGATGACGAATAGGGGGCGGATCGAACATCGCATATGTTCGCCCGCCGCGGTCAAACGCAAACATGCTATGTTCATCGTGAACTATTCGCCGGCGAACTATTCGTGACATCACTATACTTCAGTAATGCATCTGGCCCACATACACACGCTTTACATTAGAAGAAGACAATTAACCATTGCTGTCCCAATCCATCTAAAGACACGCTAATCAAATGACTTCTCAAATTATGCACCTCTGACTTGCCATTTTAAAATAGCTATTAGCATTTTTTTATTAATTTTTTGTTTGTCATATCCCAAGTAAATAAACCAGTTTTCTGTGATCATCTAAATGTTAATTTTATGAATGCAATTATATTTTTGAAGCTTTAAACATGTTAATTATGAAAAAAATAAATTACATGAAATTTTTAATTGCATGCACCCTGAATTAATGTTATTGATTAAAGGGACATTAAATCATTTTTCATATATCCATTAGCATTTAATTACTGGATTGCAAAATATCTGCAAATTAATAACATTTTACATGTAATTGAAATGGTCAATTTGTATTTATTTATTTTATCAATTGATTGATTTATTTGCTTTAGTTTTGTAAGTCTTCTTCCCTTCGCTGCAACCAATTAAGAACAGATATAAATAAGTTTGTACACATATCAACCAATCAATGTACAGAACATAGAAAAGCCAGGATTATGCATTCCTCATAATACACTCCAATCACTCTGGGGTAAGTGGGAAAACTACAGTTATTGAGATGTAAATTACAGGAAAAGCAAGCAAAAAAAATGCAAAATCACTGTGCACATTTAAACATTTTAGGAAGAATTACATTTTCAGTTTAATATCCCATTAAGTGTAAAAAAATGTGTTAGGCATTAATTATCAATATTGAATTATTTTCTGTCATTACTTACTTTAAATTTGGCCTTGTGTCTTCCACTTCCAGTAAAGGGACAGTCTACTGTAAATTTTGTTTCCTCTTAATAAGTTGCCAATGACTTGTTTTAACAACTGCGGAGTACAAAATGTATGGCAAATGACACCTTTATGTTTATTTTGATATATGAAATAACAGTTATTATCTTTCTTTCTATCAATGGCCTCCTTATCTTATCTCTGCTCGTAAATAAAAAATGCAGCTCTTAGAGAGAGCAATTGAAAATAAAGATTTTAATAGCTATTTTTTTCACCCCCGCTTAGAGTGTTATTTCTTCTGTAACTTTTTGTTTATAAGCTTATTTATAGCTATTATTGAAGTACTAACATTTTCAGTATTGATGGGGATACAACGGGCAAAAGTTGATATTTTAAATGACAAAATAAATGAAATAAAGGAAATATTTGGAAACCATTAAATACATACTTATTTGTAAAAAGGATAATTGGAAATAAATTAAAAGGAAGAACATTTTACATTTTTTTTAAATTGCACTGTCCCTTTAAGGTCTCTAAAAAGACTTGAAATAACCTTCTTTAGAGCCATGAGATACCCCTATTTCTTATAGTTTGTTATTCACATGTTAAATTTGTTTACCCATACAAAAAAATAAGAACCCTAAAATATATATCTATATATATATATATATATATATATATATATATATATATATATATATATATATATATATATATATATACACAGTATATATATATGCAAATTGACTCTGTGATTCCACTGATTTATTGCTATAACTTTGAAAAGAAAAACACCAAAGATGCTTTTTCTTCATTATTTTTCTTTGAGTTCTCTAAAAGATTAGAATATAGGCCAATGTTACTGCATGGGAATTCTGAGGAATTGTAATAGCTGCAAAATGAGTACAAAAGCCAACAAATATCTTTAGCCATCAAAAAGTTCAATCATTACTATTATTTAGCTGTTAAATGTACTTTCATAAGTAGATCAGACTTTAGCTTCATCTTTATGCAAAGAGCTGAAATATTAATTCTTAATGTAACTCCCTTGTTTAATAGAATAGACTTCTATGATACCTGACCAATGAGTTCAGGATGTCAATTTTACACAACAATTTACTTTTTATGGTGCTCCAGTATCTTAGATGGTACTTTCATAAGGATATATTAATACTGATTTATTTAGGGCTGACAATAGAGACATGGCTGTCCTACATAACATACATTCATTATTTGTGAGATATGGTACGTTAGGTTAGATGATGAAAGATCAGCAGATTCTATGCAGATTAATTATTCCCAAATAATTTCCTCCATCTGGACAGTAACTAAAGTCCAGGGGTCTCAGAAAAGATGCATCTTATTATGCATAGGTCAAATCTTAAAAGGCAAGTATGCTTGCTCGAGAGAAATTGACTTTTTCACTTTCTACAAATTAATTGGATATAAAGAAATCCATAGCTTAGTCATTTATTTCAATGACAGCTACATATTCTACACTTAAGCCCTATTGAATATATAATACATTGCATCATACTAATGTATATGCATTCATTTCTCAAAAGAAACAAGGAAAATAATTGTGGTATTCAGAGGGGTTTTATTTGGACTTTGTTTAGTTTTTAAATATTTGAAAAATGATGAATTAACTAAAAGGTAAAACAGTGTGGTTCATTTAGCTTTGAAAATGCAGATTTAAGATAAAAATATAGTAGCTATATTACCATATATGCATATCTTGGTAAACAGGATGGTGTTCCTTAAAATAATGTGTACTATAAATATACATAAACACACACATATATAATATATAATATATATATATATATATATATACATACACATATATATATATATATATATATATATATATATATATATATATATATATATATAGTGACAGAGTAATGGGGATTGTGTACAATGGAATATATGTTTCCCCACAAAGCCACAAAGGGCTAGATTACAGTTGAGCTCAAGCTTATAGGGCTTTATCACAGCTGTTTGCACGCATCAGGTTATTCGCTTGTATTACACATTGAAAGTCAACGTGGTAGCTTTTTCGGGTTAGTTCGACCTCAGAGCTCTGCTTAACTATTCGCAAAATAAAAAAGTTTCACAAGACACATCAAAAATACAATTCAAAGTACAGTTACACTCATAATAACACCATCTAATAAAACATAAAAAAAATATTGCACACAAAAGTTAAAAGGACTCAAAGATATGAGGTCTTAGGAGTTAGCAAACAAAAAGGCAGGCAAAGGGCTTTAATTTTGAGATACATACAAATTCAATGTCTCTAAAGATGTATACGTAAGTATGTATATATATATATATATATATATATATATATATATATATATATATATATATATATATATATATATATATATGTACATATGTATTTACAGTCATGTAGATGAAAACATTAAAAAACATATTTATGCAATATTCATCTTTAATAAAGTGTTTGTGTATTTACTGTAAATATTTCACACTGCAATGTTCTGCACATAGCAGACTGTGTTCTATGTATTTTTAAATACATATTCCTACATACTGTATGTATATATATATATATATATATATATATATATATATATATATATATATATATATATATATATATATATATATATATATATATATAAAGAAAAAGAAAATAGAAAGCAGCGCTTCACATAAAACAAATATAACAAATAACAATATTACCACTGGTCTTATATACAGACTTGTCCTCTATGAAACAAAGAGGGATACAGGTGTTTCCACCAACAGGTAATGTTCTTTGCAACTCGATCCTAATGCAGCCGCTCTCGTCCTGTGTCTCTCTCCCCACACCGGATAATGATGTAATACAAAGAAGCTGTGAAATAAGAACAGCACAGAAGAACCGAGATTCAAGGTAGTAGTTTTATTGGCACATAAACAAGACACTGTACAATTCCTACTTACAAACGGTAGGTTTTAAAAGGGCCTTTCACAATCTATGATGTGAACAATTCTTTAATCCAGGAGCACGGAAGACCACAGCTGACTCGTATGTCCCACTTTTCATCTGAGCATTTACACACAGCTTAGGTCACAACGGGCGGCTTTCTCCAAACCCTTCTTAAAACATGTAGGTAGCTCGACGCGTTTCCCCCGGTGTACGCCCGGGCTTTTTCAAGAGCAAGATAATATGCTGTGTAAAGTGTTCATATTTAACGCCGGTGCTTCCACCTGATTGGATACTGATACACACCAATCCGGATAGGTTCTGTATACACACCCTTATGAACAGCGGATTAACTATTTCTACCATAGAGGCAATTATTACATGTTGAATATTAAATCACAGGATAACAATTACTTCTACTCAGCGATACAATTGAACGCAAACTGCATATATTTACAGAGATCATTAGGGTACAGAATTAACATTGACATTGAAATATACCATTAAAAATATATACATGCTAAAATTTTTTACATAAAACGGTTGCGTAGAAAACAAAAATATATATGATAGTAGTTTAAAAACAATTCAAAATATTATTAAATACAAAAAGATGATGTACAAACATAAAAAAAAATAGTAAAAAAATAGTAATACTAATAGTAGATCAACATTTGAATACATCACAAATAAATTTAAAAATATTCACAGTATACTGAATATTAATGTGAATCCTGTAACGATAAAAAATGCACATAAGTGAGTTCATATTATACAAACAATATTGCACATTTATTATAACTTAAAAACCACAATTATTCAGAGAAAGGCCTGTACATCTAAATCAATGTTAAGACCTGAAGGATTCAAACTCTTTAACTTAAAAATCCATTCAGTTTCACGTTGTCTTAGGGTTCTCAATCTATTGAGACCAATAGAAAATGGTTAGGTACACTGTGTTTTTCAAACCCATTTTTAATCTTGTAGAGATGTTCATTGAACCTTGTTCTAGTCTTTCTTTTGGTACGTCCAATGTAAATCAAATCACAACTGCATCTTAACAGATAGACAGTGTATGTTGATTCACAGTTACATCTGTGTTTGATTTCAAATTGTTCTGTACCATCAGAATTACTGAACTTATTACCTTTTCTGACAAAGGAGCACATGTTACACTTGCTCTTATTACATTTATAAGTACCAGCTGGAATAGATAACCAGTTACTGAGGGTATTTTTATTTTCATTAGTTATTGAACCACTATTTTCCCCTTTTCTCAATTTACTGAGAGCTAGATGATTTTTCAGATTTCGATTTTTTCTAAAGGTAATGCAAGGTTTATCTGTTATAATTTGACTTAAGATTGGATCCGACTTAAGTATTCCCCAATGTTTATTCATTACCTTCTTTATTATATTTCCACCTTCATTAAAGGTGGTTATAAACCTTGTTTGGTTATTCATCTCCTCATTATTAGTTTTATTTTTATTATTATTAGTATTATTGATGAGTCTGTTCCTATCTAAATTCCTAGCCCTTGACTTAGCTGATTTTAATAGTTAATTTTCATAGCCCTTCTCTAAAAATTTCTTATCTAATATTTCAGCTTCACTATCAAAATCTGTTATTTTCGAGCAGTTTCTTCTCACTCGAGTATATTGACTAAAAGGGATGTTGTTCTTCCAATTTTTAAGATGTCCACTCCTGGCATCAACAAAACTATTCCTATCTACTGTCTTTTTATGATTTTTCACTATGACTTTATTATCTGTAGGGTCCTTCATAAGATTAATATCTAAAAATACAATATTATCCTTAGAACTTGTACCACAAAATTCTAAATCAAAAGAATTATCGTTTATATATTTAGAAAATTCTGTCAAAGAAAGTGACGACCCTCTCCATAGTATAATCATGTCGTCAATATATCTAGCGTACTTCACAATATTACCTTCAAAGGGATTATTATTCCAAATATACTCTCTCTCAAAATCATCCATGAAAATATTCGCGTAAGATGGGGCAAATGTTGTTCCCATCGCTGTTCCTTTGAGCTGCAAATAAAAAGAATCCTCAAATTCAAAATAATTATGAGAGAGAATAAATGAAATGGAATCCAAAATAAATTGCAGATGAACATCCGGAATGTCATAATATAGAAAAGCTCTTTCAATAGCTCTAATACCTTTTTCATGTTTTATATTAGTATATAATGAGGTCACATCATAAGTGGCCCAGCAAAAGTCTTCTTCCCATTCTATTCCCTCGAAAATTTTGATGACCTCAGTAGTGTCCTTTAGAAAGGCCCTAGTATTCCTGACTATAGGTTGAAGGTAATAGTCTACGTATTTCGAGAGATTATGGCACAGGGACTCAATCCCAGAAATTATGGGCCTTCCAGGGGGTTTGGATAGACACTTATGTACCTTGGGAAGGTGATAAAATAAAGGTATTTTAGGATTTTGTTGAATAATGAAGTTAACCTCATCTCGTGACAGGATATCATCCTCTTTTGCTTTCAAAACTAAAATATTTAAATCTTTTTGAAAAGTGGTTGTAGGATTATAATCCAATTTTTTGTATACCACTGTGTCACCCAATAGTCTATTAGCTTCAGCTAGATAGTCAATTCTATTTTGGACTACCAGTCCACCTCCCTTATCGGCCGCTCTTAGAACAATATTCTTGTTATTCTTCAATAGCTCCAATGCATGCCTTTCATTAGGGCTTAAGTTATCATTATGTTTATTTATTGTACATTTGAATAATTTTTTATTTAGTTCTTCACAGACTAACTTATTAAATACAGGCAATTGATCTCCTTGCATATTAACAGGGTAGAAGAGAGATTTGCCTTTTAGATTGGAGTGGCGAATTGGTCTCGCTTCTCCATATTCTGAAAGCTCTGAAAGATTTAGATCAGAGGGGTCTGTTGATTCAGTCTCTCTAACCAAATCTACATCCAAAGAATACGAGTTAGCTTCTAAATCTTTTAAGATTTTCAAAGTCTCTAGATCTGTACTTTCTAGATATGTTTTATTGCATAGCTCTCTATTAGTCTGATCCTTTAAAAAGTAACGTTTCAACGTCAGCTTCCGTATAAATTTTTGTACGTCCATGTAAACCTCAAATTTATTTGGTTTACTTTTAGGAGCAAAATTCAATCCCTTGCCAAGGAGTCTGACGTCATCATCACTTAATTCAGCATCAGACAAGTTAATTATTTCTTTCTTTAGACGTACTAATTCGTCCTTTTTCTGTTTGATTGACTGTATTCTATGTCCTCCCCTTGTCCCTCTTCTTCTTCTAATGCTCGTTTTGAGGATCTTCTCCTGGCTTCCCAGGTACCTACTGTCTGTATTTGATTTTCTAATCTCAAATTCGGGCTGACATAATCCTTCTCTAAAAAATTAACCTTATTCAGATTTTTAGGAGTCCCTTGATTAGACTTAGGTTTAGGTTTGGCACCCAGTCTGTTCCATACCGGTTCTCTCTGTTTATCTGGGGTATAGGTATGAAACTGATTTTTAACCTTATTATAACCAAAACCATTTTGATGGTAATTGTTTCTGTTACCCTGTTTATTCCCTGGAGCTCCTCTCCAATCATATATATATATATATATATATATTTGTGCAAAATACCATCATATATACATATATATATACATCTTTTTCTATGTAAAGAACTTTGGAATGTGTTAGCGCACTTCAGAATATGCAGTCGGGTTTGCATGCAAGTAGGTTGTTGAGGTTTTTTTCCACTTTTTTTTGCTTGATTGACTTTTGTGGGGGAATAGATTCTCGTACGAGCGATATTGTAAGTTTGGCTTTCCACGCATTTCAGGTTAGAGAGCAAAAACGGTTTACTTTAAACTGGTAATATGAGTGCAACCAAAAGAGAGCAATAAGCTTACTTCTAGCGAAGTTAACGCTCCACTTGTAATCTGGCAATTACAATAATTATACAATGCTGTTGGTGGTATTAAAAATGTATTATGTACTTGTGTACTTCAGGACGGTAATGAACTTCACAGTTTGGGTGTAGCAGAGGGTGAGGAATTGAGTTCAAATTATCCCTACAAGCTAAGGTTTCTCACCTGTAGCTAATTAAAGGGACAGTATAAACCAATTTTGATTTAACTGCATGCAATAGACACTACTATAAAGAAGAAAATGCACAGAAACTAATCTAAAAATCCAGGATAAAATTTTTTAAAAACTTACTTAGAAACTCCCAGTTTAGCACTGATGATGAGGTTAGGCTGGGGCGCCAATTGAAAGGGGCTGAGAAAGCAGGACAAGCAGACTCTCCCCCCAGCATATGAAAAGACCCATTAGACAAACAGGAGCAAGCAGGAATCTGTTAACTTGAGTCTCCATCTGATACTTTGGGGCTTGGTTAGGAATCAGCACAATGTTGTTAAAAAATGAGGATAACTATACATTGTTACAAAAACACTCCCAGATGGGCTTTATAAAGTATTTGAATCATCTACAAAACATTTATGCAAAGAAAAATCTAGTGGTGGACAATCTCCTGTTAAGGTCAATTAACTCCTGTTAAATAGTGTGTGCTGGGGCAGTTCATGAGAACCTGTATGTGAAAAACAGAATACATGCCAAAGTTGTGCTGCTATTTAGAGGCTCTAGGTCTGTAAGTTTTAAAATCTGTTTGTAATTTTGCAATTGTGTGGAGGAGCCACACAACTTTAGTCAGGAATGCTTTATACTGTTTAGTAAGCACCATTGCGCACATATTTTTTTATTTTTTATTTTAAAACTATACCTGCAAATTGTCTGTCAATAAACAGGTCAAGGCATTTACGTCGAAATCCAGTGTGTGTGGAATACTTTCTGCTGTGAAGACAAAGCTGTTTTCGGGAAAAGGAGAGAGGAATTTTTGTCACAATATACAGTTGTAATCAAAATTATTCAACCCCATAGCCTCAGCTGTTTGCAATAAACAAATCAAACAAAAGCAATTGAAATAGCTCAACACAACAAATGTTTCAAGTGGTTTGCTTTTAATAAATTATGCAGTCTCAAAATGATTTAACCCCTTCATGGCAAGCATCTTTAGTACTAAGTAGAGCACCCTTTTGATGTTATGACCTGCTGCAAATGAGATGCATAACCATTCACCAGTTTCTGGCAGGAATCTTAGCCTATTCCTCATGAGCAATGGCCTCTAGTTCAGTAATATTCTTGGGTTTGCATTCAGCAAACGCCTTCTTCAAATCCCACCAGAGATTTTCTATGGGATTCAAGTCAGGTGACTGTGATGGCCATTGTAGAATCTTCCAGGACGTCTTCTGCAACCAAGCCTTGGGGAATACTTGGGATCATTATCCTGTTTAGAGGTCCAGCAAACAGCTGAAAGTCTGTAAATTTTGACAATAAGCCTGATTTGCAATGGGGGTGGAATAATTTTGATTACAACTGTATTTAAATGTAAAATGTACTTTCAAAATAATTTAGACATAAATATTATACATTTTTTTTATTTGAGATTCACTATGAAGTATTTTGTTTTGAAGCATATTATGGAGAGACTTTAATAATTTCCATGGAATATTTAACAAATGTATTTGTGTTACTAATTAAAATAAAACTGAAATCTCCCTCAGGTGAATGGTTACACTTTTCACACCTCAGCACACCTTTGTATATTATACAGATAATTAAATACCAGTAGATAGCAGATAAAGTTCTGAGATTTGTGTGCATATTGATATCTATAATACCATACAGCACAATTTTATATAGAAGTAACCTAAGAAGTGAGCTTGACTGTGCTTTATATTAATCACATAGGCCTCGCTTCCACTGAGTCGTTAAAAATGGAGCCGTAAGCTACCGAAGCGGCCGACAGCTAAAAGTAATTTACGGCTCCATTTTAGTACCAGGTTTCCATTGAAATATTTTGCGGATAGCGTGCAGTCGCTCTTTTCGTGTAGCTGTAAGTTAACGTTGTGTTAACGCTTCCATCTGATGTCGGATTTCTTGAAAATCAATTAGTTGCTAAGGTAACCCGACCTTACACTATAGAATTTACGTTTAATGTCCGTGCTCCTTACCGGTGATCACCTCTCAAGAAAAATAAAAAAACACTTATCCATATTTTTAATAATCAAATACTATTTTCTAATATAATTATATTTAACACTTCATAAATATAAGTAATATTTATTGCTGCCCTAGGCATAGGTCTAGTTTGCATTCTGTAGATATGTTCTTGCATATATTATTATATTTAAATATATACTGATATTTATATTAGAATATAAGTTCAACTATTTCTATACATGAGACAACAATAAATATTACTTATAACAATTTATTTCTACATTAAAACACTTGCATTATTTGCAAGTTTTATAATTTCAATAGAAAATAGGTCTCAAAAAGCACAATTTTCCTCTTTTACACCTAGTTGAGCTGGGGGTAATATTTCTCAATGTATCAACAGCCTCCGACAATGTATTAACGGTTAGCGCTTTCATTGGAAACCTGGTATAATTTATCGATTAACGGCTTCTATTACTTTCTATCGGACGCAAAGATCTTTTCGGCAGCCGAAGTCCGGCTGCCGATATTGAGGTATAACGCGCCATTGGAAACAGTCGATAAACGATATTGCTTCCAACAGCATATTTATCGGTTTGCGAGTGCACGCAAACTGAATTACGACTCAATGGAAGCGGGGCCATAGTAGGCTGTCTCAGTGGGAGACAGCACATTATCCACCTGAGATATACTGGCACAGTTCAACAGAATACAATTTAGTTCTGAAATGAGGTTGAACTTGTTAGGGATCCAGCTGGGGTATCAATATACTTCTAGTAAATGCGACTTTATATAAAGGAACATGTATACATCTGATGCAGTGTTTCTTTTAAATAGCATAGCTCTGCGTCTACACTCTTGCTGGGGGATAGTTGGTTGTGGCAAAATGAATATCCCAATAGATATTGGGCCAGGCTATAGATATATAACTACGGAGGTAATTCTAGTGGGAGTGCATACTAAACATTGAAATTTCCACTGACACGATTACTAGTGGGAAAAGGTTGTTAAGTAACATATCATAGGAAAGACTTGTGTAAACCCTATGTCCCTGAAGTTGATTCGACTTGCCGGTGAGTCTTCTCCTCCAATGACATGAGCATACCACTAAACCTATCATAGGGGATTAGACAATATGGGTTGTGGTAATAGATAATGACCATTGTATGTAACCATAACATTATAAAACATAGCAACCTAGAACATCTTTTAAGTCAAACATGTATAACTTAGTGCTATAAATGTATATGAACACATCAAAAGTGGTGAAAGAAGTATTGTTGATAGTACATAAATAGCATTTTTTTTAGATATGCACGTTACCTCATAACAGTCCCCGAAGAGGTTAAATCTCAGTTGAGCATAATAATGTCTTAGAAGTCAGCAATATTCACTGTGAGATAAAAATGTCCAGCTTCATAAACTGACTAAGTACAAATTAGACTTACGGATGTCCTTTGGGGAAATATTATGCAATTAGCCTACCCCAACATTCGACTTATCTAGAGGAAAACAAATATAGATCACCTTCAGTTCAAGAGCCTTATACGTGCAGAGAAGGGTTGATACTGTGATTCTTTCTCCTTTTGTGATTTCAAGACCAACATGGTAAGATATGTTTGTGAGGAGCCTTGTCCCAAATGAGTGTTATGTCCAACATCACGAGTGAGGTTTCGAGAGACAGCTGCGCATGGCATCGGCCTTCCAGATCGCAAAGATGAGGATCATTGAAGAGCTGTGGGTGAAGTCAGACACCCTTCACCAATTGTCAACCAGACTTTGCACTGAGGGTTTGCGAGGGTAATTACAGATAGGGCCATCTTGCTGCTCATAGTCTCAGGTACTGTTAGAAAGCCTCGCTGTGCTGTGCCATCAGAGTTCAGTATGTGGCCCTCACTAGTGCCGATTAGCTCTGAAGATGGGTTTAAATCACAAATCTTCTCTTGTTTAGAAATGTCAGGTAAAGCCTCTGTTGCAACCCCACCTTGGGGTATGATTTGCTCTCGGATTTACTCTTGTTCATAAGCCAGGACTTCCGAAAGGTATGTAATTATTTCTTTGGTGTTCCGTCATTGTGGGCAGAAAGCTGTTTTGGTTGTCCTTTTTGGCTCATTCATTCTCATTGTTTGAATGGTGCATCTAGGTCTCGGAGTTAGGAGTAGGCTGCGTAACTCATGTTCTAAACCTTTTTATTAGTCCTCTATTAACTTAGTCATCTTGGTTTCCCACTTGTCCAGAGCCTCCATATTTAAAGCAGATTTTAAACGGCTCAGCAGTGTGAATACTCTTTAACAGGTTTGATGGGTCCCTTTTTAACTTGATGAAGATGGTCTCAAATATGGTAGTTATAAACTACTTTGTAACTCAGAATCTGGGAGGGGATTTTCTGAAGAAGCCCCAGACATGCAGTAGACTGAATGTAGAGTTATATCTCTGGAGATTAGGCAAATGCAGGTCTGCGTGGCTTTCTGAGGAACATAGGTCAGGAATGCCGTCGAAAATCAACTCCAGAGTCTTGCTGATATTGAGTTATACATATCTTCCCTGGAATAGGTACAATTAACTGGATTATTAGAATAAAACACTGATACGCGTCCTGCCACTTCAGAAGCTGGCTCCGCCCTCCAAATTCTATGTTTTATCTAAATCATTAAATACATTTTTGGGGTTTCATGTCCCCAAGAATCTGTGATTGCTTTCAATTTTTAATTTGTAAGCTATAGTATTTTATAAAGGTGAATTAATACACATGTTACATGAAACTATTCTTTTCTATTTAAACATGTATATATATATATATTGCACTATTTGCAAGTGTATTTTATAAAGGTGAATTGACACACGTGTTAAAGGAAACTATTCTTTTCTATTTAAACATGTGTATACAGTATATATTGCATTATTTGCAAATTGATGCTAAAAGGTAATAAAATTACTTATCTGGAAGGCAAATGTTTCAAAGTAAAGGGACACATAAACTGCAGAAGTAGTGGTGTTATATACTTAGTGACCTGTACATGCCCCAAATTCTACATAGGGAAAACCTATAGTGAACTTCATGAAAGAATTAAAGAACAAAGGAGGGACATCCTTAATGAAAAGATAAAAAACAGTGGGGTTGCTAGACATTTCCTGGAATATCATAACAGTAAAGATACGGACTTAAGATGGATGGGGTTAGAATTAATTTATTTAAAGGACAGAGGTGGTTATATAGATAATTTGCTTTTAAAAGCGGAGTGTAAATGGATTTATAATTTAAATTTGCTCAAATCCTACTGGTCTTAATGAATAAATCAACTATGCCCCATTTCTTTATTGATAATTATTCAACCCCTGTCTGTCAAGTAGGCTATGTGTATGTAAGGAATCAGGATCAGTTTGTATATATGATATAAGCTGTAAAAATTGAACAGTCTGCATAAATGGAATACTATATAATAATACTATTTACTGTGATATGTATTAAGTGCAAATAACCGTATAATAATGGTATTGCCTATTGCTAAATACAAATTAATGCAGTATCAATACAATCAATATCTGAGCACTTGAGCAATCCTATTGGTTGATTTCACCAAGCCCATTTTATGGCCCATACTGCTAGCAAAGTATGACGCTTGAGAAAGCCCTAGATGAATGAGAAGGTTGAAACGCGTTGGGTTGAAGTCACGCCCCTGTTTGTAAGGTGGCGTGCTATGCCAGGCTGTAGACGATAACGGAGCCATGTTTATCTTGATGATAATTGAAGTTTTGACAAAGTGTCCAAATGCAGTTTTTGGTAAAAGATGTGCAAGTGACGGTGAGCTTGGAAATAAGCTGAATAAGCGGTGAATGTTGCAAGTGAGTGCTAAGACGGAGGGCAGCTCTGGGAGGACCGTGGAACTGATTTCAAACATTTGTATGGTCCCGTGAGGTGGGCAGTGTTGTGCCTGTTTCAAACCTGATCTTAATATTTGCACTCTGGGAGGATTACTTCTGCATTATATTTACTAATACCTGACGCAGGACTGTTAACATGCTTGTGTTTTGCTTGCTTGCATAGATTACGGATTACCTTTGCATAATTGACTAACGTGCTTTTTGCTTTGCTGACAAATGACTTGTTTGTATATGTGTATGGATATCTACTGGACACAGTTCACTTTTTTGCAATTCATTTCTTATGGACAAACTATCCATCTGCATCAAGGTGACTTTATTCTGGATTTTCATTCCAGTAAATTCTTATAAAGGGCTCAATATTGATCATTATTCAGGATTGCTCACATTAGTTTGCTTTGCTTTATTTAAAATATATATAATATTTTTTTTTTATTTTGCATTCTTTTCTGCACTAATTATGTTTAGAAATATATGTGTTTAACAATAAATAATGTGGTTGTTTTGCTGAGATCTTTGGGCTTTTCGTGAATTAATGCACAACAGTATGGTATTTAAATGTGTTTTTTTCAATAAGTTGGTGCTGGATTAGTCCATCTATATTTTTTCTTTATATATATATATATATATATATATATATATATATATATATATATATATATATATATATATATATATATATATTATTCTAAAATTATATTAAATAACTGTTTATGGCCCAGAGCAGTGCTTATCAATTATTGCTATTTTTTAAACATCTAACTTCAGAGGGGCAGGAGGTACTGCTTCTGATTTGCTATACTGCCAGATTACTTAAACTTAATGAAAAGAAATGGTACTGAAAATATGCACCAACTGGTGTATTAAAAATAAAATTACAAGTTGCGCCTGATCCAAATTCTCCTCGAAACAAGTACATAAAGTCTTAGTAGATTAATTTAGACATACTAATTGCTTAAAGGGATAGGAAAGTCAAAATTAAACTTTCATGATTCAGATGGAACAAACAATGTTTATATTCACTTCTATTAGCAATTTGACTTAGTTGTTCTCTTGGCTACCTTTGTATGCTCAGCAACAGCAATGCACTACTGGGAGGTAGCTGTTGATTGGTGGCTACACACATTTGTCTACACTATGGAAATAAACGTTTTTTTTATGTCTATAAAAAAACAAGCAAAAAATTGAGCAAAATGGGTACCTAACATGGTGGCTAATAGGTAGAGGGGGAGAGTTGGAGAGCTGTTTGGGGGGGTCAGGGAGGTTGGGAGGTAAAGGGGTATACTATGCTGCAGAAAATATATACAAAAATAATTTTAAATTTTTTTTTTATTTTTATACTGGCATACTTGCTGCCAGTACTTAAGGAGGGGGTAACCTTTAGGGGGGTTAAGGGAGGGAAGAGATCTGTTTGAGGGGGGTCAGGGAGGGATCAGGGGGTGGGATGTGTCAGGTGGGAGGCTGATCTCTACACTAAAATTAAACCTACAAGCTACCTAATTTACCCCTTCACTGCTGGGCATAATACAAGTGTGGTGCGCAGCGGCATTTAGCGGCCTTCTAATTACCAAAAAACAATGCCAAAGCCATATATGTCTGCTATTTCTGGAAAAAGGGGAACCCAGAGAAGCATTTCAAACCATTTGTGCCATAATTGCACAAGCTGTTTTTAAATAATTTCAGTGAGAAACCTAAAGTTTGTGAAAAAGTTAAGGATTTTTTTTATTTGATCGCATTTGGCGGTGAAATGGTGGCATGAAATATACCAAAATGGGCCTAGATCAATACTTTGGGTTATCTACTAAAAAAAATATATACATTTGAAGGGTTATTCAGGGATTCCTGACAGATATCAGTGTTACAATGTAACTATCGCTAATTTTGAAAAAAAAAAAATGGTTTAGAAATAGCAAAGCGCTACTTGTATTTATTGTTCTATAACTTGCAAAAAAAGCAAAGAACATGTAAACATTGGGTATTTCTAAACTCAGAACAAAATTTAGAAACTATTTAGCATGGGTGCTTTTAGTGGTTGGAGATGTGTAACAGATTTTGGCGGTCAAATTTAAAAAAGTGTTTTTTTTATTTTTTCCATCATATTTTTTAAAAATGTTTATAGTAAATTATGTGATATGAGGAAAATAATGGTATATTCAGAAATTCCATTTAATGGTGAGAAAAATGGTATATAATATGTGTGGATACATTAAATGAGTAAGAGGAAACTTACAGCTAAACACAAACACCACAGAAATGTAAAAACAGCCCTGGTCCATAAGGGATAGGAAAGTCAAAATTAAACTTGCATGATTCAGATAGAGCGTGTCATTTTAAGACACTTTTAAATTCACTTCTATTTTCAAATGTGCTTTGTTCTCTTACGCCTAGATTTAGAGTTGGGAGGTAGCCGTCAAAACCAGCGTTAGAGGGTCCTAACGCTGGTTTTTACCGCCCTCTGGTATTTGGAGTCAGTCAGGAAAGGGTCAAACGCTCACTTTACAGCCGCGACTTTTCCATACCGCAGATCCCCCTACGCCATTTGCGTATCCTATCTTTTCAATGGGATCTTTCTAACGCCAGTATTTAGAGTCGTGGCTGAAGTGAGCGTTAGAAATCTAACGACAAAACTCCAGCCGCAGAAAAAAGTCAGTAGTTAAGAGCTTTCTGGGCTAACGCCGGTTTATAAAGCTCTTAACTACTGTGCTCTAAAGTACACTAACACCCATAAACTACCTATGTACCCCTAAACCGAGGTCCCCCCACATCGCCGCCACTCTATTAAAAATTTCTAACCCCTAATCTGCCGTCCGCACGCCGCCGCAAGATACGTTATACTTATGTACCCCTAATCTGCTGCCCCTAACACCGCCGACCCCTATATTATATTTATTAACCCCTAATCTGCCCCCCGCAATGTCGCCTCCACCTGCCTACATTTATTAACCCCTAATCTGGCGACCGGACCGCGCCGCTATTATAATAAAGTTATTAACCCCTAATCCGCCTTACTCCCGCCTCAATAACCCTATAATAAATAGTATTAACCCCTAATCTGCCCTCCCTAACATCGCCGACACCTAACTTCAAGCATTAACCCCTAATCTGCCGACCGGAGCTCACCGCTATTCTAATAAATTTTTTAACCCCTAAAGCTAATTCTAACCCTAACCCTAACACCCCCCTAACTTAAATATAATTTAAATCTAACGAAATAAATTAACTATTATTAAATAAATTATTCCTATTTAAAGCTAAATACTTACCTGTAAAATAAACCCTAATATAGCTACAATATAAATTATAATTATATAGTAGCTATTTTAGGATTTATATTTATTTTACAGGTAACTTTGTAATTATTTTAACAGGTACAATAGCTATTAAATAGTTAATAACTATTTAATAGTTACCTAGTTAAAATAATTACAAAATTACCTGTAAAATAAATCCTAACCTAAGTTACAATTAAACCTAACACTACACTATCAATAAATAAATTAAATACAATGCCTACAATTATCTACAATTAAACCTAACACTACACTATCAATAAATTAATTAAATACAATACCTACAAATAACTACATTTAAATAAACTAACTAAAGTACAAAAAATAAAAAAGAACTGTTACAAAAAATAATTTTTTTTTACAAACATAAGAAAAATATTACAACAATTTTAAACTAATTACACCTACTCTAAGCCCCCTAATAAAATAACAAAGCCCCCCAAAATAAAAAAATGCCCTACCCTATTCTAAATAAAAAAAGTTCAAAGCTCTTTTACCTTACCAGCCCTTAAAAGGACCTTTTGTGGGGCATGCCCCAAAGAATTCAGCTCTTTTGCCTGTAAAAAAACCCATACAATACCCCCCCAACATTACAACCCACCAACCACATACCCCTAATTTAACCCAAACCCCCCTTAAATAAACCTAACACTAACTCCCTGAAGATCTTCCTACCTTATCTTCACCTCGTCGGGTATCACACCTATCCGTCCTGGCTCTGAAATCTTCATCCAAGCCCAAGCGGGGGCTGGCGATCCGTAATCCGGCAGCTGAAGAGGTCCAGAAGAGGCTCCAAAGTCTTCATCCTATCCGGGAAGAAGAGGCGATCCAGACCGGCAACCATCTTGATCCAAGCGGCATCTTCTATCTTCATCCGATGAGGAACGGCTCCATCGTGAAGACCTCCAGCGCGGATCAATCTTCTTCTTCCGACGTCCAACTGAAGAATGAAGGTTCCTTTAAGGGACGTCATCCAAGATGGCGTCCCTCGAATTCTGATTGGCTGATAGGATTCTATCAGCCAATCGGAATTAAGGTAGGAAAATTCTGATTGGCTGATGGAATTAGCCAATCAGAATCAAGTTCAATCCGATTGGCTGATCCGATCAGCCAATCAGATTGAGCTCGCATTCTATTGGCTGATCGGAACAGCCAATAGAATGCGAGCTCAATCTGATTGGCTGATTGGATCAGCCAATCGGATTGAACTTGATTCTGATTGGCTGATTCCATCAGCTAATCAGAATTTTCCTACCTTAATTCCGATTGGCTGATAGAATCCTATCAGCCAATCGGAATTCGAGGGACGCCATCTTGGATGATGTCCCTTAAAGGAACCTTCTTTCTTCAGTTGGACGTCGGAAGAAGAAGATTGATCCGCGCTGGAGGTCTTCACGATGGAGCCGTTCCTCATCGGATGAAGATAGAAGATGCCGCTTGGATCAAGATGGTTGCCGGTCTGGTTCGCCTCTTCTTCCCAGATAGGATGAAGACTTTGGAGCCTCTTCTGGACCTCTTCAGCCGCCGGATTATGGATCGCCAGCCCCCGCTTGGGCTTGGATGAAGATTTTGGAGCCAGGACGGATCGGTGTGATACCCGGCGAGGTGAAGATAAGGTAGGAAGATCTTCAGGGGCTTAGTGTTAGGTTTATTTAAGGGGGGTTTGGGTTAGATTAGGGGTATGTGGGTGGTGGGTTGTAATGTTGGGGGGGGTATTGTATGTTTTTTTTTAGAGGCAAAATAGCTGAATTATTTGGGGCATGCCCCACAAAAGGTCCTTTTAAGGGCTGGTAAGGTAAAAGAGCTTTAAACTTTTTTTATTTAGAATAGGGTAGGGCATTTTTTTATTTTGGGGGTCTTTGTTATTTTATTAGGGGGCTTAGAGTAGGTGTAATTAGTTTAAAATTGTAATATTTTTCTAATGTTTGTAAATATTTTTTTATTTTTTGTAACAGTTCTTTTTTATTTTTTGTACTTTAGTTAGTTTATTTAATTGTAGTTATTTGTAGGTATTGTATTTAATTAATTTATTGATAGTGTAGTGTTAGGTTTAATTGTAACTTAGGTTAGGATTTATTTTACAGGTAATTTTGTAATTATTTTAACTAGGTAACTATTAAATAGTTATTAACTATTTAATAGCTATTGTACCTGGTTAATATAATTACAAAGTTGCCTGTAAAATAAATATTAATCCTAAAATAGCTACAATATAATTATAATTTATATTGTAGCTATATTAGGGTTTATTTTACAGGTAAGTATTTAGCTTTAAATAGGAATAAGTTATTTAATAATAGTTAATTTATTTCGTTAGATTTAAATTATATTTAACTTAGGGGGGTGTTAGGGTTAGGGTTAGACTTAGCTTTAGGGGTTAAAAAATGTATTAGAATAGCGGTGAGCTCCGGTCGGGCAGATTAGGGGTTAATGTTTGAAGTTAGGTGTCGGCGATGTTAGGGAGGGCAGATTAGGGGTTAATACTATTTATTATAGGGTTATTGAGGCGGGAGTGAGGCGGATTAGGGGTTAATACATTTATTATAGTAGCGGTGCGGTTCGGTCGGCAGATTAGGGGTTAATTATTGTAGGTAGGTGGAGACGACGTTGTGGGGGGCAGATTAGCGGTTAATAAATATAATATAGGGGTCGGCGGTGTTAGGGGCAGCAGATTAGGGGTACATAGGGATAATGTAGGTAGCGGCTGTTTACGGAGCGGCAGATTAGGGGTTAAAAAAATATGCAGGTGTCAGCGATTGCAGGGCGGCAGAATAGGGGTTAATAAGTGTAAGGTTAGGGGTGTTTAGACTCGGGGTACATGTTAGAGTGATAGGTGCAGACATAGGAAGTGTTTCCCCATAGAAAACAATGGGGCTTCGTTAGGAGCTGAACGCTGCTTTTTTGCAGGTGTTAGGTTTTTTTTCAGCTCAAATGGCCCCATTGTTTTCTATGGGGGAATCGTGCACGAGCACGTTTTTTAAGATGGCCGCGTCCGTAAGCACCGCTGGAATTTAGAGTTGCAGTGGCGTTAAATTATGCTCTACGCTCCCTTTTTGGAGCCTAACGCACTGAAAACGCAGCCATTCTGTGAACTCTAAATACCAGCAGTATTTTAAAGGTGCGGGGGAAAAAAAGCATGCGTAGCTAACGCACCCCTTTGGCCACAGAACTCTAAATCTAGCCGATAGTATTCCTTGTTAAAAAATGAATATGCACATAGCATACACTAGTGGGAGCTGCTGCTAATTGGTACCTGCACACATTTGTCTATTGTGATTGGCTAAATAGATAATTTTAGCTTCCTGTCAGTAGTGCAATGCTGTCCCTTCAGCAATGGATAACAAGACAATGAAGAAAATGTGATAATAGAATTAAATTGGAAAGTTGTTTAAAATTGTATGTTCTATCTGAATCATAAAAGAACATTTTGGGGTTTACTATCCCTTTAACTGTAAGAAAACATAATTTATGCTTACCTGATAAATTCCTTTCTCCTGTAGTGTAGTCAGTCCATGGGTCATCATTACTTATGGGATATTAACTCCTCCCCAACAGGAAGTGCAAGAGGATCACCCAAGCAGAGCTGCTATATAGCTCCTCCCCTCTACGTCACACCCAGTCATTCGACCAGGAACCAAACGAGAAAGGAGAAACTATAGGGTGCAGTGGTGACTGGAGTATAATTAAAAAATTTAGACCTGCCTTAACCCCTTAACGACCGACGACGTATGCCATACGTCCTCAAAAAAAAAGCACTTAACGACCGAGGACGTATGGCATACGTCGTCGGTTTAACAGAGCACTGGAAGCGATCGGAATCGCTTCCAGCTGCTCTAACAGTATTGCAGGCTTGCCTTGAGGTCTAGGCATCCTGCAATACTGTTCCCGAGTGCCGGGACCGGATTGATCACTCCCCCACGAGTGATCACTTCCGGTTTCGCTCCACGTGGAGCCCGGCAGTGTTTCAGAGCATCGGAAGCGATCGGACACGCTTCCGATGCTCTGATTGTGTGCTAAGTGCCTCGGTGGGTCGAGGCACTTAGTTAGTTATAAAATAAAAGTAATAATTAAAAAAAAAACGTATATTAAAAAAAAAGCCCTAAATAGCCCCCCCCCCTCCCCCTTCACTAGGCATCCAAGATGGCGATGCCCAGTGCATCATGGGGCCTCTGGGGGTGTCCCTAGCCTGCCTCATCATAGGGGCAAGCTAGGGTCACCCAATCTGAGCCTCCCACCCTAAAAAAATAAATAATAATAAAATACCCCATTTGTCTGATCATGTCAATATTTGTAAATATTGACTATGATCAGTGTGGATCTCCCTCCCTCTCCTCACTTGCCATTTTGTTGGAGAGAGAGAGAGACCTGTATTTAGCAGAGAGAGAGATTTATTTCTTTTATTTGTTAAAAAATATAGAACCAAAGGCTCTTTTCAGAGCCATTAACCCCTAGCTTGCCAGTGATCACTATATATCACTGGCAGTAACATAGGTGCACTTTTTTTTGCTGCATTTTGCTGTCTGTGCATTTTTTTAGGGGTTAATTTTGTTGTTGTAATTTTTTAAAAACCCAAAGGCTCTTTTCAGAAACATTTAGTTAATTTAATTTAATTTTCAGAGCCATTAACCCCTAGCTTGCCAGTGATCACTATATATCACTGGCAGTAGCATAGGTGCACTTTTTTTTTGCTGCATTTTGCTGTCTGTGCATTTTTTTAGGGGTTAATTTTGTTGTTGTAATTTTTTAAAAACCCAAAGGCTCTTTTCAGAAACATTTAGTTAATTTAATTTAATTTTCAGAGCCATTAACCCCTAGCTTGCCAGTGATCACTATAAATCACTGGCAGTTGCGTAGCTGTACTTTTTTGCTGTCTGTGCATTTTTTTTAGGGGTTAATTTTGTTGTTGTAATTTTTTAAAAACCCAAAGGCTCTTTTCAGAAACATTTAGTTAATTTAATTTAATTTTCAGAGCCATTAACCCCTAGCTTGCCAGTGATCGCTATAAATCACTGGCAGTTGCATAGCTGTACTTTTTTGCTGTCTGTGCATTTTTTTAGGGGTTAATTTTGTTGTTGTAATTTTTTAAAAACCCAAAGGCTCTTTTCAGAAACATTTAGTTAATTTAATTTAATTTTCAGAGCCATTAACCCCTAGCTTGCCAGTGATCGCTATAAATCACTGGCAGTTGCATAGCTGTACTTTTTTGCTGTCTGTGCATTTTTTTAGGGGTTAATTTTGTTGTTGTAATTTTTTAAAAACCCAAAGGCTCTTTTCAGAAACATTTAGTTAATTTAATTTAATTTTCAGAGCCATTAACCCCTAGCTTGCCAGTGATCGCTATAAATCACTGGCAGTTGCATAGCTGTACTTTTTTGCTAGTTAATTTAGTTAATTAATTTAGTTAATTTAATTTAATTTTCAGAGCCATTAACCCCTAGCTTGCCAGTGATCGCTATAAATCACTGGCAGTTGCATAGCTGTACTTTTTTGCTGTCTGTGCATTTTTTTAGGGGTTAATTTTGTTGTTGTAATTTTTTAAAAACCCAAAGGCTCTTTTCAGAAACATTTAGTTAATTTAATTTAATTTTCAGAGCCATTAACCCCTAGCTTGCCAGTGATCGCTATAAATCACTGGCAGTAGCATAGCTGTACTTTTTTGCTAGTTAATTTAGTTAATTAATTTAGTTAATTTAATTTTCAGAGCCATTAACCCCTAGCTTGCCAGTGATCGCTATAAATCACTGGCAGTAGCATAGCTGTACATTTTTGCTAGTTAATTTAGTTAATTAATTTAGTTAATTAAATTTTTTTTAGTAATTGTTTTCTGTGACAGATACAAAAATGTCACAGAAAAGATATAGTGCTGAGGAGGCGTATGCCATCCTTGCGTCAGAGTCAGATGCCTCTCTTTCTGACTCAGACCCCAATTTTGACCCTGCCATGTGCTCAGATACATCACTAGATGCAGTCTCAACTGATAGTGATGTATCTGTGGCTGCTAGCCCCCCTGCCAGCCCCCCTGCTAGCCCCCCTGCCAGAAGGAGGCGTGTTGCTGCCATTGCTGCTGAAGAGTGGGTAACGCCTCATCTCCAGAGGCCAGATATCCCACCCTTCACAGCAAATGCTGGCATAAATATAGATGTGGCAGGTTTTAGCCCCCAGCAGTTTCTGGAAGTGTTTCTGGGCGATGATATATTGGGGAACATTGTCGCCCAAACTAATTTATATGCCCATCAGTTCCGTGCTGCAAAGCCTGGAACATATTTGGCAAAGCAGCAATGGGCCCCCATCAATGTGCCAGAATTCAAAAAATTCTGGGCATTGACTATGCTGATGGGCATCATAAAGAAACCCTCCATTCGCTCCTACTGGAGTACTAGCCCCATCTGCTCTACCCCCATTTTCTCTCAGACTATGTCGAGGAAGAGGTATGAAATGATTCTGCATTTCATGCACTTCAGCGACAACAGCCTGTGCCCCCCTAGGGAGCATCCCCAATTTGACAGGCTGTATAAAATCCGCCCCCTGATAACCCACTTTTCTGCCAGGTTTGCAGAGGCTTATACACCTGGAAGGAATATATGCGTTGATGAATCCCTAATGAAGTATAAGGGAAGGCTGGGATTCAAGCAGTATATTCCTTCCAAACGCTCCAGATATGGGGTAAAGGTGTATAAGCTCTGTGACAGCGAGACTGGGTATACTCAGGCCTTCCGGGTGTATGAGGGAAAGGATAGCCACCTTGACCCTCCAGGTTGCCCAGAACATATGGGAACCACTGACAAGATTGTCTGGGACCTGATATTACCCCTAATGAACAAAGGGTATCACTTGTACTTAGACAATTTTTATACAAGTGTCCTTTTGTTCAAGCTACTGTATTGCTTTGATACAGTAGCTTGCGGTACAATTAAAAAGAACCGCGCAGGTTTCCCAGGACAGCTTGTACGCACCCGGCTACGAAGGGGGGAGACCTCAGCTCTGCGCCAAGAGGAGCTGTTGGCACTGAAGTACAGAGACAAGAAGGATGTATACCTTCTTACCACCATCCACACAGAGAGGACGGTGGCGGTTTCTGTACGTGGCAGAGCTGAGATCATAAGGAAGCCAGTGTGCATCAAGTCTTATAACCGGCATATGGGTGGGGTTGATCTGGCTGATCAGCTGCTGCAGCCCTACCTAATTATGCGGAAGACAAGGGCCTGGTACAAAAAGGTTGCAATTTACCTAATGCAGATTGCAACCCACAACGCTTTTTTGTTGTTCAAAAAAGCAAACCCCAGAGTTAAAAAGACTTTTTTACAGTTTCAGCTCCAAATTATTACGGGGATTTTGTACCATGATGCACCTGCTCCCCGGGCGGTGATGGGAGAGAGCAGAGTTGGGGCTACCCATTTTATTTTTAAAATCCCCCCTACTGCCACAAAGCAGAAACCACAAAAAAAATGCAGAGTCTGTACCAAGAGGGGGAAGAGAAGGGACACCATATATTACTGTCCTGATTGCCCTGGACAGCCTGCACTCTGCATTGGGGACTGCTTCAAGCGGTACCATACAATGGTCAATTTTTAAAAAAATAAATACATTTGCTGTTACATATATATATATATTTTTTTGGTTATGTTTACAGTTAGATGTTTTTTTGTTTTTTTTACTTTTACTGTGCCAGATTTTTACATTTCACTACTCTATTTTTTTCTAAAATTGGGCCTGTTTTTTTTTAACCAAAACCCCTGTCAAACCTATGCATGGGGGACATAGGTGTTCTCAGGGTGCCTTGCAGAAAACAACCTGAAGTATGTTTTTGTAATAACTTACAACAGTCTCTCCTAAATTATAGTCAAAAAGCAATGTGTCTGTAAAAATGAAAATTGAAAAATTACCACCATACACTTTCTCCAATTTTTTGGGCTAAAACGGTTGCTTCAAAGGCATCAAAGCACACCATATACAATACCTTGGGGTGTCAACATTTAAAAAATATACACTTTGAATGCAATAAATAAAAGTGGGGTATGCGATAGGCCCCAAACTAAAGATAGGCCTATCAGAAGAAATACTCTCATTTTTAATAACTAAAATCACAAGTCATAAAATTGTAACATAACCTTCCCAAAATCCTGGCAAACCTATGCATGGGGGGCATAGGTGTACTCAGGGTGCCTTGCAGAAAACAACCTGAAGTATTCTTTTGCAATAACTTACAACAATCTCTCCTAAATCATAGTCAAAAAGCAATGTGTCTGTAAAAATGAAAATTGAAAAATTACCACCATATACTTTCTCCAATTTTTTGGGCTAAAACGGTTGCTTCAAAGGCATCAAAGCACACCATATACAATACCTTGGGGTGTCAACATTTAAAAAATATACACTTTGAATGCAATAAATAAAAGTGGGGTATGTGATAGGCCCCAAACTAAAGATAGGCCTATCAGAAGAAATACTCTCATTTTTAATAACTAAAATCATGTAACATAACCTTCCCAAAATCCTGGCAAACCTATGCATGGGGGGCATAGGTGTACTCAGGGTGCCTTGCAGAAAACAACCTGAAGTATTCTTTTGCAATAACTTACAACAGTCTCTCCTAAATCATAGTAAAAAAGCAATGTGTCTGTAACAATGAAAATTGAAAAATTACCACCATATACTTTCTCCAATTTTTTGGGCTAAAACGGTTGCATCAAAGTCATCAAACCACTCCATGTATAATACCTTGGGGGGTCAACTTTTTAAATATAATCACATTTATGGAAAACAAATAAATTGGGGTATGTTAAAAGACCCCCAAAAAAGACAATAGGCAAAGAAAATATGTTAAATGTGAAAAAAAATCACAAACACATGTCAGACATTTGGCATTGCACCGCCCAAACAAGCCACCAAACCTATGCAAAGGTGGTATCACTGAACTCAGGAGATGTTGGTGACCACATATTGGTGTCTTCTTTGGTAGTAACACATAACAGGAGCTGTGAATCCATGTCTAAAGTACAATGTATGTGAAAAATAACACAAAGAAATGAATGCCCAATAGTTTGACAAAGACTAGTGGTTGAATTAGTGTATGGAAAGTGTTAAAACACCTGCATTTGAAATACCCTAGGATGTCTACTTTTCAAAAATATATGGTTTTATGGGAGTAAATTACATTGGCCGGCTTCAGAAATGTCTTAAATAGAACATGGGTGCATGGGATGTGAAAAGGGGAAGTGTACAAAATGGAATGCGCTTCCTAAAAATAAGGCCTTCTAGCCCCCAGAGAACCCAACACACCTATACCTGGGTGGTATCACTGTACTCAGGAAATGTTGTTGAACACATATTGAGGTGTTTTTTGGCAGTAACACATAACAGGAACTGGTAATCCATGCCTAAAGTACAATGTGTGTGAAAAATAACACAAAAAAATGACTACCCAAAAGTTTGACAAAGACTGGTGGTTAAATAAGTTCATGGAAAGTGTGAAAATACCAGCATTTCAAATACCCTAGGGGGTCTACTTCTCAAAAATATATGGTTTTATGGGGGTAAATTTCATTGACCGGCTTCAGAAATGTCCCAAATAGGACATGGGTGCATGATGACCGATGTGAAAATTCCAAATTGAAAAACTGGAATGCGCTTCCTAAAAATAAGGCCTTCTAGCCCCCAGAGAACCCAACACACCTATACATAGGTGGTATCACTGTACTCAGGAGATGTTGTTGAACACATATTGAGGTGCTTTTTGGCAGTAACACATAACAGGAACTGAGAATCCATGCCTAAAATACAATGTGTGTGAAAAATAACACAAAAAATGACTACCCAAAAGTTTGACAAAGACTGGTGGTTGAATTAGTGCATGGAAAGTGTTAAAATACCAGCATTTGAAATACCCTAGGGTGTCTACTTTTCAAAAATATATGGTTTGATGGGGGTAAATTCCATTGGCCAGCTTCAGAAATGTCCCTAATAGGACATGGGTGCATGATGACCGATGTGAAAATTCCAAGTTGAAAAACTGGAATGCGCTTCCTAAAATTAAGGCCTTTTAGCCCCCAGAGAACCTGACACACCTATACATGGGTGATATCACTGTACTCAGGAGATGTTGTTGAACACATATTGAGGTGTTTTTTGGCAGTAACACATAACAGGAACTGAGAATCCATGCCTAAAGTACAATGTGTGTGAAAAATAACACAAAATAATGACTACCCAAAAGTTTGACAAAGACTGGTGGTTGAATTAGTGCATGGAAAGTGTTAAAATACAAGCATTTGAAATACCCTAGGGTGTCTACTTTTCAAAAATATATGGTTTTATGGGGGTAAATTCCACTGACCAGCTTCAGAAATGTCCCAAATAGGACATGGGTGCATGATGACCGATGTGAAAATTCCAAGTTGAAAAACTGGAAAGCGCTTCCAAAAATTAAGGCCTTTTAGCCCCCAGAGAACCCGACACACCTATACATGGGTGGTATCACTGTACTCAGGAGATGTTGTTGAACACATATTGAGGTTTTTTTTGGTAGTAACACATAACAGGAACTGAGAATCCATGCCTAAAGTACAATGTGTGTGAAAAATAACACAAAATAATGACAACCCAAAAGTTTGACAAAGACTGGTGGTTGAATTAGTGCATGGAAAGTGTTAAAATACAAGCATTTGAAATACCCTAGGGTGTCTACTTTTCAAAAATATATGGTTTGATGGGGGTAAATTCCATTGACCAGCTTCAGAAATGTCCCAAATAGGACATGGGTGCATGATGACCGATGTGAAAATTCCAAGTTGAAAAACTGGAATGCGCTTCCTAAAATTAAGGCCTTTTAGCCCCCAGAGAACCCGACACACCTATACATGGGTGGTATCACTGTACTCAGGAGATGTTGTTGAACACATATTGAGGGTTTTTTTGGTAGTAACACATAACAGGAACTGAGAATCCATGCCTAAAGTACAATGTGTGTGAAAAATAACACAAAATAATGACTACCCAAAAGTTTGACAAAGACTGGTGGTTGAATTAGTGCATGGAAAGTGTTAAAATACAAGCATTTGAAATACCCTAGGGTGTCTACTTTTCAAAAATATATGGTTTGATGGGGGTAAATTCCATTGACCAGCTTCAGAAATGTCCCAAATAGGACATGGGTGCATGATGACCGATGTGAAAATTCCAAGTTGAAAAACTGGAATGCGCTTCCTAAAATTAAGGCCTTTTAGCCCCCAGAGAACCCGACACACCTATACATGGGTGGTATCACTGTACTCAGGAGATGTTGTTGAACACATATTGAGGTTTTTTTTTGGTAGTAACACATAACAGGAACTGAGAATCCATGCCTAAAGTACAATGTGTGTGAAAAATAACACAAAATACTGACTACCCAAAAGTTTGACAAAGACTGGTGGTTGAATTAGTGCATGGAAAGTGTTAAAATACAAGCATTTGAAATACCCTAGGGTGTCTACTTTTCAAAAATATATGGTTTGATGGGGGTAAATTCCATTGACCAGCTTCAGAAATGTCCCAAATAGGACATGGGTGCATGATGACCGATGTGAAAATTCCAAGTTGAAAAACTGGAATGCGCTTCCTAAAATTAAGGCCTTTTAGCCCCCAGAGAACCCGACACACCTATACATGGGTGGTATCACTGTACTCAGGAGATGTTGTTGAACACATATTGAGGTTTTTTTTGGTAGTAACACATAACAGGAACTGAGAATCCATGCCTAAAGTACAATGTGTGTGAAAAATAACACAAAATAATGACTACCCAAAAGTTTGACAAAGACTGGTGGTTGAATTAGTGCATGGAAAGTGTTAAAATACAAGCATTTGAAATACCCTAGGGTGTCTACTTTTCAAAAATATATGGTTTGATGGGGGTAAATTCCATTGACCAGCTTCAGAAATGTCCCAAATAGGACATGGGTGCATGATGACCGATGTGAAAATTCCAAGTTGAAAAACTGGAATGCGCTCCCTAAAAATAAGAGCTTTTAGCCCCCCGAGAACCCGACACACCTATACATGGGTGGTATCACTGTACCCAGGAGATGCTGCTGAAGACATATGAGGGTGTTATTTGGCAGTAACCCTTAATATTATCAGTAAATGTATTCTTAAATTGCTATTTTGTCAAAAAATCAAATTATTTTTTCCCCCCCCCCAAACTTTGGCATAGATTGGTGGTAAAATGGTTGCATGAAAAAAGTAAAAATACCCCAAGTTTAATACCTTAGGTTGTCTTCTTTTAAAAAATATATACATTTGAAGGGTTATTCAGGGATTCATGACAGATATTGGTGTTACAATGTAACTATCGCCAATTTTGAAAAAACATGGTTTTGAAATAGCAAAGTGCTACTTGTACTTATTGCCCTATAACTTGCAAAAAAAGCAAAGAACATGTAAACATTGGGTATTTATAAACTCAGGACAAAATTTAGAAACTGTTTAGCATTGGTATTTTATGGTGGTTGTAGATGTGTAAGAAATTTTGGGGCTCAAAGTTAGAAAAAGTGCATTTTTTTTCATTTTTTCCTCATATTTTATATTTTTTTTATAGTAAATTATAAGATATGATGAAAATAATCATATCTTTAGAAAGTCCATTTAATGGCGAGAAAAACAGTATATAATATGTGTGGGTACAGTAAATGAGTAAGAGGAAAATTACAGTTAAACACAAACATCGCAGAAATGCAAAAATAGCCTTGGTCCCAGATGGTCAACAAATTGAAAAGTGGTCTGGTCACTAAGGGGTTAAAAAACAGGGCGGGCCATGGACTGACTACACTACAGGAGAAAGGAATTTATCAGGTAAGCATAAATTATGTTTTCTCCTGTTAAGTGTAGTCAGTCCACGGGTCATCATTACTTATGGGATACCAATACCAAAGCTAAGTACACGGATGACGGGAGGGACAGGCAGGATCTCTATAGGGAAGGAACCACTGCCTGAAGAACCTTTCTCCCAAAAACAGCCTCCGAGGAAGCAAAAGTGTCAAATTTGTAAAATTTGGAAAAAGTATGAAGAGAAGACCAAGTTGCAGCCTTGCAAATCTGTTCAACAGAGGCCTCGTTCTTAAAGGCCCAAGTGGAAGCCACAGCTCTAGTAGAATGAGCTCTAATCCTTTCAGGAGGTTGCTGTCCAGCAGTCTCATAGGCTAAGCGTATTATGCTACGAAGCCAAAAGGATAGAGAGGTAGCAGATGCTTTTTGACCTCTCCTCTGTCCAGAATAAACGACAAACAGGGAAGAAGTTTGTCGAAAATCTTTAGTTGCCTGTAAATAAAATTTCAGGGCACGGACTACATCTAGATTGTGTAGAAGTCGTTCCTTCTTTGAAGAAGGGTTAGGACACAATGATGGAACAACAATCTCTTGATTGATATTCTTGTTAGTGACTACCTTAGGTAAGAACCCAGGTTTAGTACGCAGAACTACCTTATCTGAATGAAAAATCAGATACGGAGAATCACAATGTAAGGCTGATAATTCAGAGACTCTACGAGCCGAGGAAATAGCCATTAAAAACAGAACTTTCCAAGATAACAGCTTGATATCAATGGAGTGAAGGGGTTCAAACGGAACACCCTGTAAAACGTTAAGAACTAAATTTAAGCTCCACGGCGGAGCAACAGATTTAAACACAGGCTTAATCCTGGCCAAAGCCTGACAAAAAGCCTGAACGTCTGGAACTTCTGACAGACGCTTGTGTAAAAGGATGGACAGAGCTGAGATAGAAACATAGAAACATAGATATTGACGGCAGATAAGAGCCATAGGCCCAGCAAGTCTGCCCCACCTTACCTAACAGTATAAACTTATCTAGTTCGTAGGATAGCCCTATGCTTGTCCCATGCATTTTTAAAGTCCCCCACAGTGTTTGTTGCTACTACCTCTTGAGGAAGTTTATTCCATAAATCAATCACTCTTTCTGTAAAGAAGTGCTTCCTCAAATTACTCCTGAATCTACTACCCTTTAGCTTGAGCTCATGACCCCTTGTTCTTGAATTTTCCATTTTATGTAAAATACCCACAGCCTCAGTTTTACTAAACCCTTTAATGTACTTGAAAGTTGCTATCATATCACCTCTTTCCCTTCTCTCCTCTAAGCTATACATATTTAGGTCATTGAGCCTATCCTGGTAAGTTTTATTTTTTAGACCATGTACCATTTTGGTAGCCCTCCTTTGCACAGATTCAAGTTTGTTAATATCCTTCTGAAGATATGGCCTCCAGAACTGCACACAATACTCAAGATGAGGCCTAACTAATGATCTATAAAGTGGCATAAGAACCTTACTATTTCTGCTGCAAATACCTCTACCAATACATCCAAGCATTCTGCTAGCCTTACTCGCTGCCTTACTACATTGTTTACTAAGTTTTAAATCATCTGAAATAATAATTCCCAAGTCCTGTTCCTCGTCTGTAACAGTCAGTAAAGTGTCATTGAGTCTGTAATTAACATTTGGATTTTTCTTCCCTAAATGCATTATTTTACACTTTGCTGTGTTAAACTTTAGATCCCAGTCGTTTGTCCAATCCTCCAATTGTTGTATATCACTTCTCATTTTGTCTACCCCCCCTGGAACATCCACTCTGTTGCAAATTTTTGTATCATCTGCAAAGAGACATACTTTTCCCTGTAGCCCTTTGCTGATATCGCAGATAAATATGTTAAACAAAACAGGCCCCAGAACTGACCCCTGAGGAACACCACTAGTAACAGCCCCCTCTGCTGAATGAACTCCATTTACTAAGACACTTTGTTTTCTGTCCTTAAGCCAGCATTCCACCCAGTTCACAATTTTTGAATCTAGACCAAGGAGATATAGTTTGTGAATAAGTTTATTGTGTGGGACGGTGTCAAATGCTTTGCTGAAATCTAGATATGCTACATCAACTGTCTGTCCCTTTAACGAACTAGCAGATAAACCCTTTTATAAACCTTCTTGTAGAAAAGACAATATCCTAGGAATCCTAACCTTACTCCATGAGTAACCCTTGGATTCGCACCAGTGTAAGTATTTACGCCATATCTTATGGTAAATTTTCCTGGTAACAGGTTTCCTAGCCTGTATTAAGGTATCAATTACTGGCTCTGAAAATCCACGCTTTGATAAAATTAAGCGTTCAATTTCCATGCAGTCAGCTTCAGAGAAATTAGGTTTTGATGTTTGAAAGGACCCTGAATTAGAAGGTCCTGTCTCAGAGGCAGAGACCAAGGTGGACAGGATGACATGTCCACTAGATCTGCATACCAGGTCCTGCGTGGCCACGCAGGCGCTATTAGAATCACTGATGCTTTCTCCTGTTTGATCCTTGCAATCAAACGAGGAAGCATCGGGAATGGTGGAAACACATAAGCCATCCTGAAGGTCCAAGGTGCTGTCAAGGCATCTATCAGGACCGCTCCCGGGTCCCTGGACCTGGACCTGTAACGAGGAAGCTTGGCGTTTTGGCAAGACGCCATGAGATCCAAATCTGGTTTGCCCCAACGTCGAAGTATTTGGGCAAAGACCTCCGGATGAAGTTCCCACTCCCCCGGATGAAAAGTCTGGCGACTTAGGAAATCCGCCTCCCAGTTGTCCACTCCTGGGATGTGGATCGCTGAGAGGTGGCAAGAGTGAGACTCTGCCCAGCGAATTATCTTTGATACTTCCATCATCGCTAGGGAACTTCTTGTCCCTCCCTGATGGTTGATGTAAGCCACAGTCGTGATGTTGTCCGACTGAAACCTGATAAACCTCAGAGTTGCTAACTGAGGCCAAGCCAGTAGGGCATTGAGAACTGCTCTCAGTTCCAGAATGTTTATTGGAAGGAGACTCTCCTCTTGAGTCCATGATCCCTGAGCCTTCAGGGAATTCCAGACAGCGCCCCAACCTAGAAGGCTGGCGTCTGTAGTTACAATTGTCCAGTCTGGTCTGCTGAAGGGCATCCCCCTGGACAGATGCGGCCGAGAAAGCCACCATAGAAGAGAATCTCTGGTCTCCTGATCCAGATTCAGCGTAGGGGACAAATCTGAGTAATCCCCATTCCACTGACTTAGCATGCACAATTGCAGCGGTCTGAGGTGCAGGCGTGCAAAAGGAACTATGTCCATTGCCGCTACCATTAAGCCGATTACCTCCATGCATTGAGCCACTGACGGGTGTTGAATGGAATGAAGGACACGGCAAGCATTAAGAAGCTTTGTTAACCTGTCCTCTGTCAGGTAAATTTTCATTTCTACAGAATCTATAAGAGTCCCCAAGAAGGGAACTCTTGTGAGTGGTAAGAGAGAACTCTTCTCCTCGTTCACTTTCCACCCATGCGACCTTAGAAAAGCCAGTAAAAGCAGTTTGAAAGCTTGACGCTTGTATCAGAATGTCGTCTAGGTACGGAGCTACCGAAATTCCTCGCGGTCTTAGTATGCCAGAAGAGAGCCCAGAACCTTTGTAAAGATTCTTGGAGCCGTAGCCAACCCGAAGGGAAGAGCTACAAACTGGTAATGCCTGTCTAGGAAGGCAAACCTTAGATACCGGTAATGTTCTCTGTGAATCGGTATGTGAAGGTAAGCATCCTTTAAATCCACTGTGGTCATGTACTGACCTCTTTGGATCATGGGTAAGATTGTCCGAATAGTTTCCATCTTGAACGATGGAACTCTTAGGAATTTGTTTAGGATCTTTAAATCCAATATTGGTCTGAAGGTTCCCTCTTTTTTGGGAACCACAAACAGATTTGAGTAAAACCCTTGTCCGTGTTCCGACCGCGGAACTGGGTGGATCACTCCCATTAGTAAAAGGTCTTGTACACAGCGTAGAAACGCCTCTTTCTTTATCTGGTTTGTTGACAACCTTGAAAGGTGAAATCTCCCTTGTGGAGGAGAAGCTTTGAAGTCCAGAAGATATCCCTGAGATATGATCTCCAACGCCCAGGGATCCTGGACATCTCTTGCCCAAGCCTGGGCGAATAGAGAGAGTCTGCCCCCCACTAGATCCGCTTCTGGATTGGGGGCCCTCACTTCATGCTGTTTTAGGGGCAGCAGCAGGTTTTCTGGCCTGCTTGCCCTTGTTCCAGGTCTGGTTAGGTTTCCAGCCTTGTCTGTAGCGAGCAACAGCTCCTTCCTGTTTTGGAGCAGAGGAAGTTGATGCTGCTCCTGCCTTGAAGTTACGAAAGGCACGAAAATTAGACTGTCTAGCCCTAGGTTTGGCTCTGTCTTGAGGCAGGGCATGGCCTTTACCTCCTGTAATATCAGCGATAATTTCTTTCAAACCGGGCCCGAATAAAGTCTGCCCCTTGAAAGGTATGTTAAGTAATTTCGATTTAGAAGTTACATCAGCTGACCAGGATTTTAGCCACAGCGCTCTGCGTGCCTGAATGGCGAATCCGGAATTCTTAGCCGTAAGTTTAGTTAAATGTACTACGGCATCAGAAATAAATGAATTAGCTAGCTTAAGGGTTTTAAGCTTAAGTGAAATCTCATCTAATGTCGCTGAGTCAAGGGTGTCTTCCAGAGACTCAAACCAAAATGCAGCCGCAGCCGTGACAGGCGCAATGCATGCAAGGGGTTGTAATATAAAACCTTGTTGAACAAACATTTTCTTAAGGTAACCCTCTAACTTTTTATCCATTGGATCTGAAAAAGCACAGCTATCCTCCACCGGGATAGTGGTACGCTTAGCTAAAGTAGAAACTGGTCCCTCCACCTTAGGGACCGTTTGCCATAAGTCCCGTGTGGTGGCGTCTATTGGAAACATTTTTCTGAATATAGGAGGGGGTGAGAAAGGCACACCGGGTCTGTCCCACTCCTTAGTAATAATTTCAGTAAGTCTCTTAGGTATAGGAAAAACGTCAGTTCTCGTCGGTACCGCAAAATATTTATCCAACCTACACATTTTCTCTGGGATTGCAACTGTGTTACAATCATTCAGAGCCGCTAACACCTCCCCTAGCAACACACGGAGGTTTTCCAGCTTAAACTTAAAATTTGAAATGTCTGAATCCAATTTATTTGGATCAGATCCGTCACCCGCAGAATGAAGCTCTCCGTCCTCATGCTCTGCATATTGTGACGCAGTATCAGACATGGCCCTAGCATTATCAGTATACTCTGTTCTCATCCCAGAGTGATCTTGTTTACCTCTAAGTTCTGGCAATTTAGACAAAACTTCAGTCATAACATTAGCCATGTCTTGTAAAGTGATTTGTAATGGCCGCCCTGATGTACTTGGCGTTACAATATCACGCACCTCCTGAGCGGTAGATGCAGGTACTGACACGTGAGGTAAGTTAGTCGGCATAACTTCCCTCTCGTTGTCTGGTGAATGTTGCTTAACATGTACAGATTGACCTTTATTTAAAGTAGCATCAATGCAATTAGTACATAAATTTCTATTGGGCTCCACCTCGGCTTTTGAACATATTGCACAAAGAGTTTCCTCTGAGTCAGACATGTTTAAACAAACTAGCAATTAGACTAGCAAGCTTGGAAATGCTTTTCAACTAAATTTACAAGCAATATGTAAAAACGTTACTGTGCCTTTAAGAAGCACACAAAAACTGTCACAGTTGAATAACAATGAACCGGATTAGTTATATAAATCAAAATTAGCAAAGGATTGCACACATTAGCAATGGATGATTAACCCTTAATATCAGAAAAAAAAAACGTATAACAATTGACAATATAAACGTTTTTATCACAGTCAAGCACAGTCTCACAGGTCTGCTGTGAGTGATTACCTCCCTCAAAACTAGTTTTGAAGACCCCTGACCTCTGTGGAGACGTCCTGGATCATGCAGGGAGAAAAAGACAGACTGTGACTGAATTTCTGATGCGTAGTAAAAGCGCCAAAATAGGCCCCTCCCACTCACACTACAACAGTGAGGGGAGCTCAGTAAACTGTTTTAATTTAAAACAACGACAGCCATGTGGAAAATAAAGCCCAAAACAATTTTCACCAAGTACCTCAGAGAATTAAACGATTTAACATGCCAGCAAGCGTTTAAAATCAAATATATGAAATGTCTTTAAAAAGCCTGCTGCTAGTCGCTCCCACTGCAAGTTAGGCTAAAAAATATTTGCATACAGTATTTTCCCAGTGAAGTGCCATTCCCCAGAAATACTTAAGTGTTAACATATATACATGTCAGCCTGATACCAGTTACTACTACTGCATTTAAGGCTGTACTTACATTATATCGGTATTAGCAGTATTTTCAAAGTCAATTCCATTCCTTAGAAAATAATGTACTGCAACATACCTCTTTGCAGGTGAACCTGCCCGCTGTCCCCTGATCTGAAGTTACCTTACTCCTCAGAATGGCCGAGAACAGCAAAACGGATCTTAGTTACGTCCGCTAAGATCATATACAAAAACTCAGGTAGATTCTTCTTCAAATTCTGCCTGAGAAGGAAACAACACACTCCGGTGTCGTTTAAAATAACAAACTTTTGATTGAAGATATAAAAAACTAAGTTTAATCACCACAGTCCTCTCACACATCCTATCTATTAGTTGGGTGCAAGAGAATGACTGGGTGTGACGTAGAGGGGAGGAGCTATATAGCAGCTCTGCTTGGGTGATCCTCTTGCACTTCCTGTTGGGGAGGAGTTAATATCCCATAAGTAATGATGACCCGTGGACTGACTACACTTAACAGGAGAAAATTGAAAATGGTCTTCTCACTAAGGGGTTAATATGTTTATCTGGCTAATTACTTTCTTTGGGGCTACAGTGTATGTAGATACAATTTGTATTTAATGTTTCACATTTGCTAAAACACTATTGAAAGTTTCACAAGTAGATTGTTATTTTTTATCTTTGCTGATGCAGGGATTTCTAGCAGTTGGTCAATTAATAGACACAGAAATACCCCAGTACATGTGGATTTTGTGTATGTTCTCTAAATAACAGTCCCAGCACATACTAAGCAAAACCTCAATATATAAATGGGTGCAATTAAACATGTTCCAAACTGTGCAAAGTTATTGAGATGCCTTGTATCATTACCCCTTGCCTTCTACCCACCCTGGTATTATATATCACATCTCATGACTTCCCCTAACTTGACACCTGTCTAAAGACTGCTAATGTGTGCATGCACTAATTTTCAGCTAGCTTCCATCAGTGTAATATATTTACATATTATTTTTCAACAACGGATACTATACAAACAAAGAACATTTGAAAACATATGTGAATTTAAAAGTGTCTTAAAAGTACATGCTCTATCTGAATCATAAAAGTTTATTTTTAACTTTCCCATCCAGGCAGGTGTTATGGAGTTATTATGCAAATACTGTGACTCTGTTTGTTTATGGTAATATTGCATTGCCTTTTACTTCCTGTTTCCTGTTCCTACCTCTGACCTGGATCGAGTTCTTTAGTTCAACATGATTTCTCACACTAACATGTAGTGTCTTCATTTATATACATGAAACATGGTGTCAGAAGTGACTAGAATCAGGACTGAGCCTCTTGTTTGCAGCACAGCAGCTTTTGGAGCACAGCAGCTTTTGGATACAGCACAGCTTTGTGAGTTACAGCCTAAAACGTTTTTTTGTGGATTTTCTGATATTTGAGAGCTTAGAGACTTAAAGACAATATGACTGCCATGAATTGCATACCTCCCCCAGAGGGGATGAGAATCAGTGGGGATTGCAGCAGCAATTGGGAAACTTTCAGTGCTGAATTTGAAGATTATTCCTTGGCTACAGGGTTGAATGAAAATTCTGCAGCAGTCATGGGCAATGAATGCAGGCATGTGTATAAGCACAATCTGAACCTCACAGCAGAGCAGCAAGAGAATGTTACAGTCATTTTAGATGCACTGGAAGCTTATTTTAAAACTGCTAAAAATGTCATTTATGAAAGATATGTGTTTGGATGCTGCAAACAAGAAGAGGGAGAATCTCTTGATAACTTTGTTACATGCTTTAGAGAAAAGGCAGCAACTTGTGAATATGGTACTCTAAGGGATGAATTTATAAGGGACAAAATTATTCTCGGTGTAGCTAGTGAGAGCACACGCAGATGTTTACTAAGAGAACACAACTTAAAGGGATACTGAACCCAAATTTTTTCTTTCGTGATTCAGATAGAGCATGCAATTTTAAGCAACTTTCTAATTTACTCCTATTATCATTTTATTTTTCGTTCTCTTGCTATCTTTATTTGAAAAAAAGAAAGTCTAGAACCCTGGACAGCACTTGTATATTGGTGGATGAATTTGTCCACCAATCAGCAAGAACGACCCAGATTTTTTACCAAAAATGGTCCGGCATCTAAACTTACATTCTTGCTTTTCAAATAAAGATACCAAGAGAACAAAGAACAGTAAGACAGCACACAGAAATTAATGAGAGTTTTCAAGCACTTAAGTATGTTGTTCTAAATGGTTGGCCATATTCAAAGGCAGAGGTGCCATTAATTGTAAGAGAATACTGGACTTTCCAAGATGAAATCGGCATTCTGGATGTTGTACTGTACAAGGGGTCAAGGGTCATCATTCCTAAATCATTAAGATTGGAGATGCTGATGCATATTCATGTCAGTCACATTGATGGAAAAGCATGCTATAGACAGGCTCTAGATACCCTATATTGGCCTAACATGCAAAATGAGATTAGAGACTTTGTTAGCCATTGTTCAGCTTGCAATGAATATGCACAGGCACAACGGAAATAACCCATGATGTCACATGTGCTGCCCACCGGGCCTTGGCAAATTGTAAGCATGGATTTACTGAATTATGCTGGGCAAGATTTTCTACTAATGGTTGATCACTATTCTGACTTTTGGGAGATTGAGCTCCTTCCCGACCTGTCTGCTGAAACTACAATCAAGCGTTGTAAAGCACAGTTTGCATGTCATGGATATTCAGACAGGGTAATCTCAAATAATGGATCTCAGTTTGCATGTGAGCAATGCAGACAGTTCTCTACAGATTGGGGGTTTGAGCATCTTACCTCTTCGCCGCGGAACCCTCAAGCTAATGGCAAAGTGGAATCAGCTGTAAAGATAGTGAAGAATATTTACAAAAAGGCCCAGTATGAAGGTAATGACCCATGGAAAGCCATTCTACATTAGAGGAATACCCAATTTGAAGGCATGGACAGCAGTCCTGTACAGCGCTTGATGTCAAGGAGGCTGAAGACTTCATTGCCAGTGGCCAATAAATTACTTGAACCTTGTGTGGTAACAGGTGTACTGGAGAAACTGCGACGGAGGAAACAAATCTCCAACTGACATACAATGTGTCTGCCAAAGACTTACCAAACTAAGCATTGGAGAGCCAATCTGTATGAAGCTACTCCCTGGAGACTGGGTACCTGTGTTCAGAGAGTTGCTCCTCACTTATACCTTGTGGATGTGGAAGGCAGTCTCTACCGCCGCAATCGAGTGGACCTGCAAGTGGCAGAACATCTGACCACACAAGCCTATAAGCATCCTGCACTTGAGCTTCCCGAGACTCTCAATGCACCTAGTTCTACTGGACCACATAAGCAAGGTAGAGACAATACTGCTGTCATATCAGAAGGATACAATGAGGACGACATAATGAAGCATCTTATACCAGCAAGTTCTTCTGTGCCAAACACACCAGCCAGGAAAGAGGGCAGCTCCTTATCAACACCTTCTGGAGCTGAACAGCTTCCCCCAGGCAAAATCCTTGTGGCCTTGCATAGCGGTCAAGTTTCAAGACCACCAGATAGACTCAATCTGTAGTGTATCTACCAGTAATGCAGTATCAGCTAGATTACAAGTTTTGCGTTGCGGCTTTTAACGCTGAAAATATGACAAATTTATTAACCCCTTATCTACTGCTCCCCGACATTGTCACCACTATAATAAACTTATTAACCCTTAAACCGCCACCCTCCCGCATCGCAAACACTATTTAAATATTATTAACCCCTAATCTGCCATCCGCCCACACCGCCGCTATAATAAACCTATTAACCCCTAAACAAAATAAACTAATTTAAATTAGTATCCCCTAAACCTAACGACCCCCTAACTTTTTTTTTTTTTTTTCAAAAGAGCTTTATTAAAAAAATTTGCAGGTTCACAATGATTATAGGCATACATACAATTCAGCACAAAGTTGTCTAGTTACTGCAAAAGTCTATGCATTCAACATTTTAAAGCTCTCTGTTTTTTTTTGATAAGACAATTTGATAAAACTTTGATAAGTTTTTCCATGTGACTAAAATTACAACTTCCCCACCTACATGGATGGGGTGATAAACAATAAAAGCAATAATAGCTTAGCAACGGTCTCTAAGAACCTTTATACTATTAACCTTTGAAGATGGAGATATAGGGTTGGCGGGTCAAATAGTGTGGGAAGGGGAAAGAGGAATCTTAGTAGAGAAAAGAAAAGGGGGTGGGGGAAGGGGGAGAAAGGAAAAAAAAAAAGGGGGGGGGGATGAAGGACTTTTTTACTATATGGTGCCATTCCATACAGCCAGTATCATCTCATGTGTGTCTATTCTATCTATTTTAAGGTAGTGGTATCTCTCCAACGCAAGGAGATCTGAAACCTCCCTCCTCCATTCCGCTACAGTTGGGACTACTTGGGATTTCCATTTTTTTGGAATGAGTTTTTTAGCTCCTGTAATCATAATCAACAGGAGTGCTAGTTTGGCCGGGTCTTTGACTATGGGCAGGGAGCAGAACAGAATACTCTCAAAAGAGCAGTTTAAGTGTATGTTCAGTAAACCTGATGCTATCGTAAAAATGTCAGCCCAGTAAGCATTAAGTTTAGGGCATGACCACCAAATATGGGAGAGGGAACCTTCTCCGCCACAGCCCCTCCAACACGTACTGCTCAGAGTGGGGAACATCTTGTGCAGCCTAGTAGGTGTGAGATACCACCTACTAATAAGCTTGAAGTGTGTCTCCTGTATAGTCGAGGATACAGAAGATCTTTTTGCTAGTGTGAAAGCTTTCAGCCATGATTCCATGTCTACCTCTTGAGATAGTTCTTTGTTCCAAGTGGAGACATACGAGGGAAGGGACGTTTTGTCCTCAGAGGAAGTGATTTTATATAGGAGTGATATAAGGTGCCTGGGTATTTTAGGTAGAACACATAGTTACTCAAAGGGCGTGAGGGTTCGTCCCATCTCAGATCTGTTTTTATGGCGAGAGACATAGTGGAGTAGTTGATGGAAGTTGAGCCATGGGGAGAAAATCTCCCCATGGGTCTCCGCCATTTGGGCCTGTGTTTTAAAGGAATTGTTTTCTTTAAGAAATTGCATTGATCCCACCCTGAGACAGTAAGGTTGAGTGTAGGGCTGCAACAACTAATCGGTAAGATTTATCATAAAAATAGTTGTCAAAGAATCTCATTATCAATCAGGTGGTCAGCGATTAGTTGGTTAATTGCACAGCACCAGCTGCTTCAATCTGATGAACTCCAGCACATGGTATTGTGCAAACATTTTTATTTATAAAAAAAATTTCTATCCGATTAATCGGATGATGATTATCCGATTAATCGGATAGAAAAAAGATAAAAAAAATAAATAAATTCAATTTTTTTTGCACAATCTTAGTTGCAGTAGATCATCAGATTAAAGCAGCTGGTGCTGTGCAACTGAACAGCTAATCGCTGACCACCTAAATGATAATGAGATTTGTTGACAACTATTTTTATGATCAAACTTACCGATTAGTTGTTGCAGCCCTAGTTGAGTGACTCGAAATCCTAATCTCGAATATGGAAGCCCAGGGTTTTCGATTATTGGTGTTAGGGGTGAGTGTTTAGATGAGATATGTGTGCTAGTTGCCAGGATCTTATCCCATTCTGTTAGCGTCTCTGATATTATAATGTATTTATGTAATTGTTTCGGCCTAAGTGGGGGGGAGATCCATGCCAATGTACCCACATTATTTAGTGAGAATATTTGTCTGTCTAGGTGCAGCCATGCTTTATCTGGGTTGTTGTGGGACCATTCTGTTATTCTCTGTAGAAAAATCGCTCTTCTATATGCAGCTAAGTTTGGTAACCCAAGGCCCCCCTATCCCTTGACAGATACATAGTTTTTTTTGGAACCCTAGGTTTTACGTTGGCCCATATATAATTCTCTATTATGGATTGTAGATGCTTAATATAACCGCGAACAAGACCATAGGGGTGCCTGTCACCTTCGCATAGTTAATTAATTGAATCACTTTGGTTATATTATCTCTCGCCCGTCTCCCGTTGATAGGATTCTGTCAAGTGGTGTTTAAGCGCCAGTCTATTATCTGTAAGGTCGGATAAGATTAGATCGTTGGAAGGGTCCTGTTTGTGAGCTTTCTCTAGTGAACTAATCGTTTGTAAGAGTTTGGAGTGTTTATCTCTTGATATTCGATTCAATTTAGATTTTTGTTTTATTAGTATTCCCCTGAGCACGGATTTATGCGCTTCCCATTCTAATTGTCGAGAAGAGGATGTTCGGGAGTTAGAAGCGAAATAGTCAGTGATTTCTTTTTGGACTAGGTCCAGAAATGGTGTGTCATTTAAGAGAGAATCCTCTAGTCTCCACACTTTTTGTGAGACCGGGATGTCGGGCCAAAGTACTTTACAGGTCACTGGGGCATGATCCGACCAGGTTATGGGGCAAATGGAGCAGTCCCCGGTGATAGAGAGGCCCTGCGAGTCAGTGAGTATGTGATCTATATGGGTGTAACAATTGTGGGGGTAGGAATAAAAAGTGTAATCCCTATCTGAGGGGTGCAAGGTCCTCCATACATCATGGAGTGTGAGGTTGTGAAATATGTTCTTAATAACTTTTAATTTCTTGGCTGTTATACAAGAGGACCCTCTTGAAGAGTCTAGTTGTGGATCTAAAGCTGTGTTGAAATCTCCGGCTAAGAAGACTATCCCTTGAGAGTGATCTAGGATTAAGTTAGCTATTTTTTTAAAAAAGAAGGTTTGTGCCTGATTAGGGGCGTAGACATTGATGATTGTGATTTAATGGCCGTATAGAAGGCCCCTTAACAAAATGTATCTGCCTGCAGCATCTTTTTCGGTGTGTAAAATTTGAATGGGTAGGGATCTGTGAAACAAAACACCCACGCTAGCTCTTTTATTTGGGCCTGAGGCAAAGTGTGCTGTCGGGTAATGTCTATTGTGCCATTTTGGTTCTTTTGCCTTTTTGAAATGAGTTTCCTGAATCATAAGTATCTGACTGTTCAGCTTATTAAGTTCCCTGAAGGCAATGGACCTTTTCCCGGGGTTGTTTAATCCTTTGGCGTTAATGGTGGTGATTTGCAATGTATGATCCTGGAATTTACTGATCCTAGGCTGCATGATTATAGAGGCAGTAGGGGGGGGGGATGGAGAGAGAAAAAAAAAAAAAAAAGGGGGGGGAAAGGGGGGGAGAGAGAGGTTGGGTTATAGGATAACCCGAGAGAGAAGAAAGAAAGGGGGGGACGAAAAAGTTTTCGAAGGGGGTAGGATAGACGAAGGGTGGGGGGATAGAGGTAGCAAAGCAGAACCTTTTTGGTTCCGGGTAGTAAAGAACAGGTTTATATTTGTTGGTTCCGATAAGCTTTTAACCAATGTATCAACCTATAACAATAACAATAACAAAAACTATAGCAAGTAGGGGTAGTACTCTAATGCTAAGCAAACAATAAACATTAACATTTCTTGTGTTACAAGGCAAGAGCCTTCATATTGGAAGGGCTGAGGGGTAGTCCAGGGCGGGGTGAAAGGAGAGATTGAGGTAGATAAGCTTCGGGCCAGGGTTTGGAAAGGAGCCGGAAGACAAAATAGTATGAGGAGAGGGGAGAAGGGAAATGGTGAAAGGGGAAAAGGGGAACATAGGGTATTTGTATTGACAAGGAAGTGCTTCAATCCCGTGGGACGAGGTGTAATGGGAATGATGGTGAGGGTAGAGAGGGTACAGAGTGAATGCCTAGGAAGATACTGGGAGGAGTGAAGTAGAGGAAAGACCAGGGGGACAAAAGGAGATTGGGTAAGAGGAAAGGGATGGTATAAGGGATGTCGAGAGACAAGAGGCATCAGGAAGAGTAGCCCCTGGAAGGGGGAGGAGAGAGTGGGTGTGGGGTAAGCGGGGGACAGGTGGGTAGAAAAGTACAAGGAAGAGGGGGACTAGGAGGGGGAGGGGGGAGGAGGGGAGAGGGGAGGAGGGGGGAGAGGGGGGGAGGGGGGGGGGAGGGGGAGAAGTAGGGAAAAATGCGGGGGGAGGCGAAGAAAGGAAGGAGGAGAAAAGTTAAAGTAGAAAGGGGGAGGGAACTCTTGGTGCTGAAGGGTGAGGGAGGAGGGAAGTCAAGTGAGCATCATTAAATATGACATAGTGCAGTTTAAAAACTAAATAACAACAGCATTACATATATGGAGAGAAAGGGACACTGACAAATATAAAGTGGAATGGTTAATAGAGGAGGAGTCTCTTTGACATATAGAATACAATACATAGTTCTAATCATCCCTACCTATGGGGGACGAGATTGCAGTCACTGAACGAGTTATAAAACATTTCTAGTGTCCACTTACAAATAGAATGTGTAGATAAAGTCCCCATATGTCCGGTGAGTGGTACAGGACATTGTTGCAAACAGCAAAATAGTCAGATTCAGATGAAGTATTAAGTTCCTTAAGAACCTGGCAATGGTTATCAATGAACAAAGGTTTTAAATTAGAAATCACAAAAACAGTACTTATCTATTCATCCGGAGCGTGTTAGTCCCTAGGTGTAATGGGCCTGGAAGGGTCTCCTCTTAAAGAAGTTTGTGGAGCTACGTCCGTGCTCCCTGGCAGATCTAGATCCTTGTAGCATAGTTGGGGGTCAAAGCCCAGTCTGTAAATTAAAGTTTTGTTGTTGTGCATCACGATGATAGATACCAGGAAACCCCAGCGATATTGAATTTTATTCCTGCGGAGATGGGACGTTATATGTGAGAGATCCCTGCGTTTCTGTAAAGTAACCGGAGACAGGTCAGTGAAAATCTGGATTTCTTCACCAGCGTGTATTATTGTGCGTTTTGATCTTGCACTTTTGAGGATATCCTCCTTGTCTTTGAAACTCAAAAACTTCACTATAATGTCTCTGGGTGGAGCTTTAGGAGGAGGTTTGGGCCGAAGAGCCCTGTGGGCCCTTTCAAGTGGGATTTCCTTAGCTGTAGGGTCGTCCTTTATCACCCTAAACAGGGCTTGCAGATAGCCCTCAATTGCAGGGGGTGGATGGTTTCCGAAATACCCCTAAACCTTAAGTTGTTGCGCCTGCAACGATTATCCAAGTCCTCCATTTTATCTGTTAGGTAAAAAATTTGTTCTGACTGGCTGCACAGGTCTTCAGAGTTATGTTTGATTTTTTTCTGTAATGGAGCTGTGTTGTTCCTCCATCTTCAGAACTCTGTGGTCTAGTGCACCTATATCCTTCCTCAGATCTCCAAAAAGTGACCTCATTTCAGTAAGAACATTCTGAATGTCTTCCTTAGAGGAGAGGTGCAATATGTCTGTTCTAGTGACATAGGGTGACTGAGGTATTTCAATTTGGCTGTCCAGTGCTGGTGCAATATCCTGCTTGCCAGCCATGCTGTCTCTGTAGTTGTCAGACCTGGGTTCAATAGGCTTTAGAAATTGGTTAAAGGGACATTATACACTCATTTTTTCTTTGCATAAATGTTTTGTAGATGATCTATTTATATAGCCCATAAAGTTTTTTTAAAAAATAAATGTATAGTTTTGCTTATTTTTAAATAACATTGCTCTGATTTTCAGACTCCTAACCAAGCCCCAAAGTTTTATGTGAATACCGTCAGCTACCTTCTCCAGCTTGCTCCTGTTTGTGTAAAGGGTCTTTTCATATGCAAAAGAAGGGGAGGGGGAGTGTCTTATTTGCCACTTGCTGTGGGCTTTCCAGCTACCTTTTCAACAGAGCCAAACTGACAGCTTCTAAGTAAGTTTTTAAACAGTTTCATACTGGATTTTTATATCAGTATCTGTGCATCTTATTCTTTATAGTAGTGTCTATTACAGTTAGTGGGCCCAGGTGTCCCTGGTTTACTCTGTCTCTTACAAGGCATTACATCAAGCAGGAGCACTGGAGGAAAAAATAAAAAAGTAATGTTCTGCTTTATATTGGGCCCTGTGTTGTTGGCAGGGAGGGGGTATAAAGTGAAAAAAGCCTGTTCTCCTATATTAAGTAATAGGGATTCAGTGATTGAGATGGCAATGATAATATCCCAGTTATAATGATATCCCTGCGGGCCGCAATGTAAATTAGGGGTTTGCTGCGTTGTGTGATGTGGGAAGTTGCCACGTGTGTACTAGGCCTGAGATGCAGATCCCTTTGTTGTATGAGGGCTTAATTGATACTCCCTGTCCCCTTATGCAGCGCTTGTTGTGGTCTCTTATTATTGGGCAGAAAAGGCTGACCCCACGATGTCATATGCTTAGCCCCTCTGCACACAGACCACCAGACCTCTCTAAGGGCAAATACCAGAGTGACCAGCTGCTGCTATTAGGAGCGGGAATTTCCTTACGAGCGTTCCCCTCTGAGAAAGGCGCAGTCACGGGGTGTCCCTGTCAGCCTCCGCTCATTCCCCCTGCTGGTCTGTGTTATTAGCGGTCTGGAGGGGAAGCGGGCTCAAACTGGATGTGTACCCGGTGCAAGCTTACCAAGTCAAAACGGCCCCAGGTGCGTAGCTGTGCCCTTCACTGCTCGGTCCCCTTAAGCTGCAGTGGGTAAGAGCGGGCTCTTATGATACAGATGTCGGATTTTCCTCCTTGCTCCAGCGGGTCAGGGTTTTTACCTCAGTCTCCCCTCAGCCTTATAATATTAAAGATTGTGGATTATTAGGGCTCTTGCCATAGTGCAGCGGTTTTTGCTAGCAAAGGAGATAGGAGCCCTTTCAAAATGCGGCCATCTCCCAGCGTGGCCTGGCTCCGCCCCGACCCCCTAACTTTATACTAAAATTACAATTTCCCTAACTTAAATTAAAATTTACCTGTCAAATGTAAAAAAAAAATAATTTTAAACTAACAATTAAACTAGTATAATTATTTAACATAAAATTAAACTAACTACCAATTAAATAAAACTAAACTTCCAATAAAAAATCCTAACACTACTCTAAAAATTACAAAAATTATCTAATTACAAAAAACAACTAACTAAATTACAAAAAACAAACACTAAATTACGAAATATAACAAACAAATTATCAAAAATAAAAAAGAAGTACACCTAATCTAATAGCCCTATCAAAATAAAAAAAGCCCCCCCAAAATATAAAAACCCTAGCCTACAATAAACTATCAATGGTCCTTAAAAGGGCCTTTTACCTGTAAAAAAAATACAAACACCCAACATAAAAACCAACAGTGTTTGTATTTTTTTTTTATTTTTTATTGAGGTTGTGCGAAAAAATACAACATACTGTGTACGTCCTTCAAAAACAATGACACAGAAATTATTTGTTAGTACACTATATACAATATAAAGAAACAATAATAGACCAAAACAAAACTGAAATACAACATTGCATGTGATCAAGAAGGCTTCTCAAACCTCTATTTTGTAGATATACTAGCATATTTGGCTGACTAGCTATGAGACCACTCAAAGGCTCTCAACAAAGATGAAAAGAGGTAAGGTAGTCAGATCTGCGGCCTCTTTTGGGCCTAGGAATAGCATATAACAAGTGAGTAAGTATTATGGGAGGGGAAATTTCAGCGGGCAAGCGCCACTCGTTGAGTAGGGAGGAAAATGGGGGGGCAGAGTCGTATTAGAGGGCTTCATGCAAACTATAGTTAAGCTATGGGAGAGGTTATCAAAGAGGTAGTAAAAGGTAGCGTGCAAACATGGGCTATACTACATTAGGTAGAGTAAGACCCTTAGGTGTATGAATGGGAGCATTCCGACAGGGGAATTATAGTAAGTCTACTCGTTGAAGGGATTTAGAGGGGTTATAAACCATAAACTCAAATTGAATCTAGGACATGTTGAAATCTTAAAGATTCAAGTCCGATCCAGGCACTAAGGTTTTAGCTGTTAGACGCCTTATTAGGAGACATAATGTGTAGATTTGTAAGGAACCTCCCTCTTTAAACCTGTATTAGCTTAAAAATGATATGGCATGGAGTTAGATATATACACTCAAAATTAGCCTCTTCTGTGAACTCTGTTTAGTGTATTAGGGAGAATACTTTGGTCTTAAGAAGAGATTGCAGTCAGATTGTCTTACAGCTCAATTAAACCCAGCTTTATATGGAATATAGGGATATATAAATTTATACTACTGACCGGGGTAACATGCTATGATATTAAAGATAAATGTTGGGCATAATTGCATATTGACCCTTTAGCACCTGGGGTATACTATACATTTGTCCAAGATAAACATGATGAATCACCCTAATTGTAAATAGTCTAGCTACTAAACGTGGCGGGGCAAGATAGCTATTTTAAAATTATTAGTTCAAAGTTATAAAAGATATATGGTGCAGGGATAAGCTGAATCATCATGCCCATATACAGATCACTACCCCAGCAGGCATCTCATAGTAGCTTATGTAGAGCTGACAAGAACGGGTTACAGTAATATTAATCTGTGTACAGGAGAAGTGTGTGAGAATTTCTCTGCGCTAGACATAAAATGATTAGTTATGGTAGGTATAATTATATTTTAATTATCCAGGTAAGCATATATTAAGTCAGTTAATAGGTTATGGATTGTTCAGGTTACCATTATATTCGGTAGGTCAAAAGCAAACAGTAGTAGAAAATCTAGCAGGTATAGATATATAGCTGCAGTACCATAGGAGAGTATCTCTGGAAGCATAGCGTGCATTGTGGTATAGAAGCCCATATCATAACCTATAAGCAGCCGTAGTAGTCTATGAGATACCCATAACAACAGTCAATAATAGGACTACTGTAAATATAATAACAGTGTGCGTAAGATTCTCTAAATTTTAACCTTAAGAGGACTGGGTATATTAGGCATACTTGGCAGACAATACTAGCGCCTGTTGTCATAGGTTGCTACAAGACTACCCTCTTCCCTACTAGCTGAGGGAGAAAGGGGAAATATGCTTTTATGTGTATATAGGGAGGGAGGGGGGGAGAATAAGAGTTGGCTTAGTACATCAGATTGTAAACTTCACTCCACATTTGCTGGAAATGTGAGACAATCCGTTGATAAATTGAGTGCACTCTCCATAGGTCTCTATACAGAACACAACAAGTACATACATCCTAAGCTAATATAACATAGAGCTCAACTTATGGTAGTCATGGGAGAAATATATCCTCTGGGCATAACTCCTATTTAGGGACTAAAAGTAGCAGCAGCCTGAATGAGCATTAGTGTGTTTATGAAAAAGCATAGATTAACATTAGACCGTTGATGCAGTGCAGGAGTTTACACTGCAGATGGCTTCAAGCTCCTTAGAACCAGTAATAGTGAAGGGATATAATATATGAATTAAATAATGTCATCACAGTAATCGGTATAACTGAACAGCATATCTATTATGAACTATTAAAACAATAACATAAATTGGAATGGATTACTAGTATAGCATAGCTTATAGTGGGCTCCTCATGGGCACGGGTCATTCTAAATGGTGGATCCTATATGTCTATTACATCAGACTTAACCTGCCTATTCACAGTGGCATAGTACAAGAATCTAGACCATTTGCCGCTTGTAATGTAAGCAATTATTATATAGAAAAACAAATATAAAAGTGAATATGATAACTGAGAAAATATAAACAGTATAAGACACTTTGGTGATAACACTTCTAACTAGCATGAGATCAGTCTATGTGGTGTTATGAAGGACATAACTTCAACATAATGTCTAAGAGCAGGGAATTTATCCTACTCCAGCTTTTTGCACAGTGCCTGAGTCCAACACTGCTATCCAAAAGGTACTACCGTCATTTCCATGAGGAGGGCTAGTGTCCGTGCCTGTATGTCCCTTTGAGCTTATACCCTCCGTTATTTCAGAAGTGGATGTTGCCATAGAGAAAACATTAGCTGGAAGGAGCTCCGGATATTGTTGCGGTTGAGGTGAACGGTACATGGCTGCTAGCCGTTGGCTTGCTCCAGCCTGTTGTAGAGATACTGCTTGCCGAGCAGAGATACCCCGAGGTGTTAGTAAGTAGGGGCCGGTGCATGTGATGTCAAGGCAGGTGTCAGACCATGAATCAGTTCGCTGTGACCGGTCTTTTGGACATAGTGCAGCAAAACAATCCACTCTCTGTGTAGATTCCCCACTACTCAATATGGTGTTCGTCATCCTGCATAGCACTGAAATTTCACTTAAGCCGCCATATTGGCCCTTAGCCCAAGCGTGGATGTCCATAGAATATCGGGTCTTAGGTGCGTACAATTCCTCCTCTAGGTCTCCAGCAGTCGCTTTTACCGACAATGACCAGACAGCTTAATCAGACCAGTTTCCCAATGACCCGTTAGGGCCATGTATATCACAGGGGTTTCCGGCGAGGGTGACTTCCCCTGCAACGCTATCCTCAACTTCTGCAAACAATTGTGAAAAAACTTCTCCCATCCGTAGTCGGAGGCTGCTAAAGTGGTCGTCTATTAGTTGCGAGGTACTGCTTTCCCAGCTATCAATTGCTTCACAGAAGTGTGCGGTAAGGGGATCGGGTATATTGTTTACAGGAAGCATTGTGGAGTGCATTCTGGCTCACTGCGTCGGGGCCCAGCTCTCGTCTCTTGGCTCTGCCATATTTCTCAGCTCCTACCTCAATCTGACCATCGGTGACTTTTATAATGAGCTCCTGATGGTTACTGATTAACACTGTCAGTTCTGGTGCAAAAATTAAACATTAGTCCCTCTAAAAGTAACATTTTTGTGCCATTATACACCGAGCTCCTAAGCCTTCCAGTGTTTGTATTTTATTTGGAGTAAAAGAGCTGTTTATCTCAGGGCAATGCCCTACAAAAGGCCCTTTTAAGGGCCCCCTAAAATGCCCTTATAAGGGCCCTTGGTAGTTTATTCTAGAGTAGGGTTTTTTATTTTGGGGTGGGTTTATTTTTTTTAGGGTATTAGAATAAATCTTTATCTTTATATGGTAGGTTTTTTTTTTTTATGTTTTTTTATGTTTCGTAATGGTAGTTTTTTTTTTGTAATGTTAGGTTTTAGTTTAAGGCAGGTTAGGTTTTATTTCACAGGTAAGTTTGTATTTATTTTAACTAGGTAGTTAGTAAATAGTTAATAACTATTAACTAACTAGTCTACCTAGTTAAAATAAATACAAACTTACCTGTGAAATAAAAATAAAACCTAAGCTAGATACAATATAACTATTAGTTATATTTGTAGCTAGCTTAGGTTTTATTTCACAGGTAAGTATGTATTTAGTTTTAAATAGGATTTATTTACGTCTAGATTTAGAGTTCTGCGGCCAAAGGGGTGCGTTAGCTACGCGTGTATTTTCCCCCCGCACTTTTTAAATACCGCTGGAATTTAGAGTTCTCTGAAGGGCTGCGTTAGGCTCAAAAAAGGGAGTGTATAGCATAATTTACCGCCACTTCAACTCTAAATACCAGCGGTGCTTACGGACGTGGCCAGCTTCAAAAACGTGCTCGTGCACGATTCCCCCATAGGAAACAATGGGGCAGTTTGAGCTGAAAAAAAACCTAACACCTGCAAAAAAGCAGCGTTCAGCTCCTAACACAGCCTCATTGTTTCCTATGGGGAACCCTGAGTCTAAACACCCCTAACCTTACACTTATTAACCCCTAATCTGCCGCCCACGCTATCGCTGACCCCTGCATATTATTATTAACCCCTAATCTGTAGCTCCATACACCGCCGCAACATACATTATCCCTATGTACCCCTAATCTGCTGCCCCTAACACCGCCAACCCCTATATTATATTTATTAACCCCTAATCTGCCGCCCACAACGTCGCCGCCACCTACCTACAATTATTAACCCCTAATCTGCCGACCGGACCTCACCGCTACTCTAATAAATGTATTAACCCCTAAAGCTAAGTCTAACCCTAACTAACACCCCCCTAAATTAAATATAATTTAAATCTAACGAAATAAAATAAATCTTATTAAATAAATTTTTCCTATTTAAAGCTAAATACTTACCTGTAAAATAAACCCTAATATAGCTACAATATAAATAATAATTATATTGTAGCTATTTTAGGATTTAAATTTATTTTACGGGCAACTTTGTATTTATTTTAACTAGATACAATAGCTATTAAATAGTTAATAACTATTTAATAGTTACCTAATTAAAATAATTACAAAATTACCTGTAAAATAAATCCTAACCTAAGTTACAATTAAACCTAACACTACACTATCAATAAATAAATTTAATAAACTATCTACAATTATCTACAATTATATCAACTAAACTAAATTACAAAAAAACCAAACACTAAATTACAAAAAAAACAAACACTAAATTACAAAAAATAAAAAAAGATTACAAGAATTTTAAACTAATTACACCTACTCTAAGCCCCCTAAAAAAAAACAAAGACCCCCAAAATAAAAAAAATGCCCTACCCTATTCTAAAATAAAAAGTTAACAGCTCTTTTACCTTACCAACCCTTAAAAGGGCCTTTTGCGGGGCATGCCCCAAAGAAAACAGCTCTTTTGCATTTAAATAAACATACAATACCCCCCCAACATTACAACCCACCACCCATATACCCCTAATCAAACCCAAACCCCCCTTAAATAAACCTAACACTAAGCCCCTGAAGATCTCCCTACCTTGTCTTCACCACGCCGGGTATCACCAATCCATCCAGAAGAGAGTCCGAAATCTTCATCCTATCCGGCAAGAAGAGCTCCTCCAGAGGGTCCAAAGTCTTCATCCTATCCGGGCAGAAGACGACATCCGGACCGGCAGACATCTTCATCCAGGCGGCATCTTCTATTTTCTTCCATCCGGCGCGGGGCGGGACCATCTTCAAGCAGCCGACGCGGAGCCATCCTTCTTCACCGACGGACTAACGACGAATGAAGGTTCCTTTAAGGGATGTCATCCAAGATGGCGTCCCTCGAATTCCAATTGGCTGATAGAATTCTATCAGCCAATCGGAATTAAGGTAGGAAAAATCTGATTGGCTGATTGAATCAGCCAATCGGATTCAAGTTCAATCCGATTGGCTGATCCAATCAGCCAATCAGATTGAGCTCGCATTCTATTGGCTGTTCCGATCAGCCCATATATAGCCCAATAGAATGTGAGCTCAATCTGATTGGCTGATCCAATCAGCCAATCGGATTGAGCTTGAATCTGATTGGCTGATTAGGATTAGACTTAGCTTTAGGGGTTAATACATTTATTATAGTAGCGGCGAAGAAGGTTGAAGTTAGGTGTCGGCGATGTTAGGGAGGGCAGATTAGGGGTTAATACTATTTATTATAGGGTTTTTGAGGCTGGAGTGAGGCAATTTAGGAGTTAATACATATATTATAGTGGCGGCGAGGTCCGGTCGGCAGATTAGGGGTTAATAATTGTAGGTAGGTAGCGGCGACGTTGGAGGGGCAGATTAGGGGTTAATAAATATAATATAGGGGTCGTCTTTGTTAGGGGCAGCAGATTAGGGGTACATAGTGATAATGTAGGTGGCGGCGGTGTGCTGTCGGCAGATTAGGGGTTAAAAAAATTTAATAGAGTGGCGGCGATGTGGGGGGACCTCGGTTTAGGGGTACATAGGTAGTTTATGGGTGTTAGTGTACTTTAGAGCACAGTAGTTAAGAGCTTTATGAACCGGCGTTAGCCCAGAAAGCTCTTAACTCCTGGCTTTTCTCTGCGGCTGGAGTCTTGTCGTTAGATTTCTAACGCTCACTTCAGCCAAGACTCTAAATACCAGCGTTAGAAAGATCCCATTGAAAAGATAGGATATGCAGTTGGTGTAGGGGGATCTGCAGTATGGAAAAGTCGCGGCTGGAAAGTGAGCGTTAGACCCTTTCCTGACTGACTCTAACCCCTAACGCTGGTTTTGACGGCTAACGCAGAACTCTAAATCTAGGCGTTAGTTAATAATTGTAAATTTAATTAAGATCTAATTTAATTATGTTAAAGTTAGGGGGGTTAGGTTTAGGGTTAAGTTTAGGTTTACAGGTTAATATAGTTTAATTTATCTTATTGTGATGTGGGGGGCTGGCGGTTTAGGGGTTAATAGGTTTATTTAGTTAATAATTGTAAATTTAATTTAGATCTAATTTAATTATGTTAAAGTTAGGGGGGATAGGGTTAGGTTTAGGGGTTAATATAATTTAATTTAGCTTATTGCGATGTGGGGGTCTGGAGATTTAGGGGTTAATAGGTTTATTTAGTTAATAATTGTAAATTTAGTTTAGCTATATTTTTATTATGTTAAAGTTAGAGGGTGTTAGGGTTAGGTTTAGGGTTTTGTTAGAGTTAGGGTTACGGTTTAGGTTTAGGGGTTAATAAAGTTTAATTTAGCTTATTGCAATGTGAGGGCTGGCGGTTTAGGGGTTAATAAATGTAGTATAGTGACTGCGATATCGGGAGTGGCAGATTAGGGGTTAATTTTATTTAGGTAGCGGCGATATCGGGAGTGGCAGATTAGGGGTTAATAACTGCAGGCAGGCGTCAGCGATGTTATGGGCAGCAGATTAGGGGTGTTTAGACGTAGGGTTTATGTTAGGCTATTAGGTTTAAACTGTATTTTTATTTCCCCATAGACATCAATGGGGCTGCGTTATGGAACTTTTATTTCTGCGATCGCAGTTTGTTTTTTTTGCTGGCTCTCCCCATTGATGTCTATGGGGAAATCGTGCACGAGCACGTCAAACACAGAGCTCTGATTGTGTGTGGTATGGAGCTCAACGCAACCATATCGCAAGCAAAAGGCGTATGTTTGAAAACTTGTAATGGCAGCGCTATTGAAAATTAAATAACGTAACTTTTGTTGCGTTAGTTAATTTTGCTCAAAACTCGTAATCTAGCTGTATGTTATGTTTAAGACTGTTCAGGATCTGTTGTAGGTAAATTGTTAGCAAATTTTAGATTGAATGTAAAAAGGGGAGATATTATGGAGTTATTATGCAAATACTGTTAGTTTATGGTAATATTGCATTGTCCTATACTTCCTGTTCCTACCTCTGACCTGGATGTAGTTCTATAGTTCAACAGGTTTCCTCACACTAACAGCTTATAGTGTCTTAATTTATATACATGAAACAGCAGGGACAGGAAGCCGAAAAATGTGACTGTCCCGGGAAAAACAGGACAGTTGGCAATTATGACTGAAACATATACTGCAGAACTGGTTTTGTACTTCCTGGTAAAAAAAAACCCCCCAAAAAAAGCCTGCTGGGCACAACTGCAGTAGCATGGTTGTTTCTTACCATGTATAAGAGATTGCTAAAGGTTAGATGTCTCTGTATATCTGAAGACATACTTACAGAGTCTAACTACTATTTACTCAGATTAGACCAATTGTCTTTTTTGACTTGTATTCAGTTCACAAGTTTAAAAGGACATTGCTATTATGTGCATGTATGCATAGTGTATAACATTATTTTAAAGTCCATTTACAAACCTCTTGAATATATTTATCTTATCTTTTTTTATGTGACCAATTAGGAACAAAAATAAACGAACTCCTACACTAGGTAAAACAATTGCTTGTAGAGATTTACAGTGAAGTTGCAGGAAGGAGGGTGTCTGTATTGTCTTGTAGTAGTGAATTATTATTTCTGTGTGAGTTAGAAGAAATAAAAATATATGAAGCTGAATAGTGTGTTAAGGGGGTGTAGTAGCTGGTTAAGTGTTGAGCACATGCACAATTACCTCTCACATTTGAAAACCAATTATGGAACTTTATTGTAAAATCCCCAAAACAGAGAGTGCTAAGCACTAATGTTCAATATGTAGCAGTCTTACTTGGTATATGCCACAATGTGCTAGAATAAATAAACTGTCTCCACTAGGATTTATGAAGCATTGTGTATTTAGTTTGGTGCTTCTTTACTGCTGCCTTCAGTTCCAAACGGCTGCTTGTCTGAAAGCCTAAACACAGCACATCTCCTCCAGTCTTAAAGTGCAGAAGACTCAAAATAGTGCTATACAGGTATGTCACACACAATAATTTAATTAAGACACCACCTTCTACTCACAAACATAGATAAAATAAAGGCACATAATGTCCTAATCCACTGATGGAGTCTGGAGTAATGTCAGTCAATCGGCTGTTTGGCCGTGTTCCAAACCGGCGTTTGACTGACACCACCACCCGGCAACATCGATCAAAAGAGACCCACCTCCTCTCCTGTAGGTATGGATTAGTGAAGCACACTCTTTGCACACATTCCTTGCCCATTATTGAAATTCTCATTATAAATGAACTTTGGATTTGTAATACCACCCCCCAAAATGCATCAGTTTCCATTTGTAACTTGGCTCATAATGAGTAAAAAAAAAAAGATTAATGCAGATCAGGTAATAATTTTTAATTACAGAAAACCTATGATTTAATTTGTATAAAAAGGAAGGTTAGTGTTTTTGTTAAAACATCATGAAGGCTTATATACATGTAAAGCCAAAGTGTAATGTAATAATAAATACTAATATACGGTAAAATTAATAATAATGTAAACTGTTTTTATTGTAAAATATTATAGGTTCTGTAAATGTAAAATTAGCCTTTAAAAATATAAAACAATATATTTGATGTAAAAGAGCACAGCAGATTGCGCCTGAATTCTATTTTTGTCAATGTAAATGTTATGTTTGTATTGTAGTGCCTCCGTGTGGTTATCTATCACATATTTATAAATCTTACAGTATTATTATTATTTGTCTGCAAGAGCTCTTCTTTAAATATATGGCTTCATGTAATGTGACATCTCCATTTTATCCGCACTTTCCAGTTCTTATGTAATTCTGTGTAACCTTTCTCTTAAAGGGACATTTGATAGATAGATAGATAGATAGATAGATGATAGATAGATAGATAGATAGGATGATAGATGGATAGACAAATAGATAAATAGTTAGACGGATGATAGATATAGATAGATAGATAGATAGATAGATAGATAGATAGATAGATAGATAGATAGATAGATAGATAGATAGATAGATAGATGATAGATAGATAGATAGATAGATAGATAGATAGATAGATAGATAGATAGATAAATAGTTACACAGATGATAGATAGATAGATAGATAGATAGATATAGATAAATAGTTATACAGAAGATAGATAGTTTTTGCATACCAAAGTCAAAATTATTGATTTGAGTTTTAAACTAGAACACTGATCTGAGACTCACTGGCTACAGCTATTACTCTGTACTCGTAGACAGTAATACACCACACTTTCATAAGATCTAAAATGTTTATATTCCAGAAGAGGAAAACCCTAAACATTTTTAAAGAAATCTCTGTTTTTAAAATAAACTAAGAGCTAAAAACTAGTAGACAGTAGACAGGTGCATTAAGTTTTGGATAAATGCACATTTTTCACAAAAATGGGATATTCAATTTCGTAAATGAAAACGAAAATCTGAATGAATACATTAACTAAAATGAAAGAAGACACAAATACTAATGAAATTTGTCAGTATTCATTTGTTTCCTTTAATTTTTTTTAAATGGTTAAATCAAGGCTCAAAAATTTCACTCGCCAACTCGCAATTGGCGAGTGAAATTTATGCAGGGTGAAGTAAGTTTCTATCCTGCTCAGCTGCTGGCTTTCGTGCATTTCTATGACACTGTCACACAGTGAGAATGCATTTCTCTCCGTTTGCATACTATATAAACAACACTACAGGCCTCTCTAGTAAATATAGGGTTAAGGAGGCAGCAGCAGTAGGTGAACACGTTTTGTTTTGTGCACGCAGCTACAGGTAGTAAAGTTTCCATCATGGCGACGTTAGCTAGCGGAAGTACTGCCCCTGCCGCAGCAGAAGTGTGCTCTGGTGCAAGGAAGCCGGTTTGTGCAAGTGAGCCGAGTACCCCAGTATATCCATGTCACACCCAATCCTGACAATAAGCTGTCCCAGTCTGATAACCCTCATGTGTCTTTTGATGTGGATATTGGAGGGGAGCACAGTGAGTGTCAGAGTTAACGTTACGCTGATGTGGGCAAAACCACAAGTCTGTGCTCAAACGATTATTTGTCATCACTGACCTCTAGTATGTTTTCATGGGCCAAATTAATGGTGTGTGGATTTCCTTTTATGCTGCCAAGGATTCTGCTCCTCATCGATGGTGTGCAGAACATATGAGAGCCATATAGTGTATTCAGCTGCAGGAGAGACATCAGGCAATGGAGCTATATGTGCTTGAATAAGTGATCTGATGGTGTCAGTTTGTACAATATAGACTAATGATTATTCTGTTAGCAGTTTTGACCATTAAAAAGTTAAGTCTGCTAGTATCAAATGTGCTATGGTAAATAAATGCAGCTTATGTTTGATACATGTAGAAAGGGGTTTGAGTTTATTGTAGAAACTAGATCAGTATAAAATGTATTTTAACATTAGTTTTTAATTGCTAATTAAAGTGCCACCATTGCTTTATCACATGTTGTCAAAAAATATTAAAATTGTAGTTCCTAAAAATAAAAAATACTAAATTAAAAGACCAAATATCTTTCCTTTTGAAAAAATGTACAATTAGCTTATATTTTAAAAAAGCAATAGATTTATAAAAAAAAAAAAATAATAATACTTTGCACTAGATATTAAACTCAATTTCTATATAGAAGTAAAATAATAAAAGGGGCAAATTACTTTCCAATTTAAAAGCATATTACATACTTTATGTGATGTCCAAAACAATCTATAAACTGTAGTCAAGAAAAAATGCGGACAAAACTTTTAAACTTGACATTCCCAATACTAGAATGTAAGAAATGAAAATATTCCCGATATATTATTATGTGCCAAAGACATAAGGCAGTTAAAAACATGAAAAATATTAAAGCTAAGATGCAAAATTAGATTACAATTTTGATAAACTTCATTATAGTGACCATCCCTCCCTTCCTCTCCCTTCCTCTTCCTTCTTTCCTTCCTTCCTTCCTTCCTTCCTTCCTTCCTTCCTTCCTTCCTTCCTTCCTTTTTTCTCTCTTTCTCTCTTTCTTTCTCTCTTTCTCTCTTTCTTTCTTTTTTTCTCTCTTTCTCTCTCTCTTTCTCTCTTTCTCTCTCTCTTTCTCTCTTTCTCTCTCTCTCTCTCTCTCTCTCTCTTTCTCTCTTTCTCTCTTTCTCTTTCTCTCTTTCTCTTTCTCTCTCTTTCTCTCTCCTTTTCTCTTTTTTTTTTCTCTCCCTCCCTTCCTTTCTCTCCCTCCCTTCCTTTCTCTCCCTCCCTTCCTCTCTATGAGGCCCATTTATCATTGTGCGGACGGACATGATCCGCTATAGCGAACCATGTCCGCCGCACATCGATAAATACCGACAGCATGCACTATCGGCATTTATCATTGCACCAGTAGTTCTTCTGAACTGCTGGTGCAATATTGCCCCCTGCAGATTTGAGGTCAATCGGCCGCTAGCAGGGGGTGTCAATCAACCAAATCGTATTCGATCGGGTTGATTTCTGTCCACCGCTTCAGAGCAGGTGGACAGGTTATGGAGCAGCGGTCTTTAGAAACATGGGACATCAAGCTCCATTCTAGAGAAAGAATAACAGAGTTAAGTGTTGTTTTAAATGGGGGAGCCTTACAGACAGTTGTTTTAAATCCAGAACTGGATCAAAAATAGCAGCAACAAACCCTCTGAGATCTAAACGATCCAGAAGAATTTGCCAAAAAGAAAGATCTGCCTGTTACTGAAACAAGTGAAAACTGAGAAAGTACTTCTAATGGGACCAAAGAAAGCGTATAAGACAACCCTAAGAAACAACGTTTACCAGAGATCTTAAAAATCCTTTAGATAAGCTCCTTGAAATCTTCTCATATCTGGTTTCCCTGAGCTTTGCATAGCAAACACTCTTGCTATTCAGTGTTGTGAAAAGAAGCATGCTTGCCCTGAATATATGCAAACTGTTTTACTACACAAGAGGGTGTTTTGCATGGGCATGGTGTGGGTTTGCAGTGGGCGTGGTATGGGCGGGTGAAGGGTGGATCAGAAGTGGCGTGTAAAGATAGTGCAGGCCCTTAAGATAGCTGTTAGCGCTGCCAGGGCTCTGGCAAGAAGATGATCAGGTATACGGTCTCCAGAATGTGTTAAGGTAAGTATTTTTAGCTACAAGGGAACTTTTCACCAGTAGCTTAAAAACATTTACATTTGTTTAATAAAAACAAATGTAAATTTTTAACAAAAATTTAATTTTCATTTAGTTTTAAACAAAACAAAAAAACAAATAGTAAAGGCAATGATTATTCGGGGAAACAAAATTTCCTCAAATATTCAAAATGAAAATTTTATCCAAAACTAGATTTTCTGGCCTGCACATGACTAAAGACAAACACCTAGATTACAAGTTTTGCGTTCGTGTTTTAACTCTGAAAAAATGGTACCACCACAGCCATTACAAGTCTTGTCGGTATAGCTGTACCGCAAGCCTTTTAGCCTGTAACGCAACGTCAGTCCCGCACATGTAAAAATTACGTTTTTTCATAGGACTTTTATAGCGCTGCCATTACAAGTTTTGGGTTCTGGCTAAAAAGCTTGCATTACACCCTATAACGTCAAGATCCGTACTGCCATCTGAGAGCAGTAGTTATGAGTTTTACTCTACAAAATTGTTTCATAAAGCTCATAACTAAAGTGTTACAAAGTACACTAAACAACCCTAAACTGAGGCCCTCCCGCATCGCAAACACTAAATTAAAGTTATTAACTCCTAATCTGCAGCTCCCGACATCTCCGCCACTAATAAAATGTATTAACCCCTATTCCTCCACTCCCGACATCATCACCACTATAATAAAGTTATTAACCCCTAAATTGCCGCCCTCCCGCATAGCAAACACTATTTAAATATTATTAACCCCTAATCTGCCGTCCACCCACATCGCCCCCACTATACTAAAGTTATTAAGCCCTACACCGCTGCCACTATAATAAACCTATTAACCCCTAAACCGCAAGCCCCCCACAACAAAATACACTAAATTAAACTATTAACCATTAAAACACAAGCCCCCACATCGCAATAAACTAATTTTAACTAGTAATCCCTAAACCTAACACTCCCCTAACTTTATATTAAAATTAAAATTTCCTTATCTTATATTAAATTAAAACTTACCTGTCAAATTAAAAAAACTAAGTTTAAACTAACAATTGAACTAATATAACTATTTAACTAACATTAAACTAACTACCAATTAAATAAAACTAAAATACACATTAAAAAAATTCTAACACTACTCTAAAAATTACAAACTATCTAATTACAAAAAATAAAAAATACTAAATTACAAAAAATAACAAAAACGAAATGATCAAAAATAAAAAAGAATTACACATAATCTAATAGCCCTATCAAAATAAAAAAAGCCCACCCAAAATAAAAAAAAAAACCCTAGCCTACAATAAACTACCGATAGCCCTTAAAAGGGCCCTGTGTAGGGCATTGCCCTAAGTTAAACAGCTCTTTTACCTGTAAAAAAAAATGTAAAGACTACCAACAGTAAAACCCACCACCCAACCAACCTCCCAAAATAAAAAAACCTAACTCTAACAAAAACCTAAGCTACCTATTGCCCTGAAAAGGGAATTTAGCTCTTTTGCATTGCCCTGAAAAGGGCATTTAGCTCTTTTACAAATAGACAAAACCTTAAAATAAAAAAACCCACCCAAAAAAGCTTAAAAAATCCTAACACTAACTCCCAAAGATCCGCTTACAGTTGTTGAAGTCCCTCTTGAAGGATCTTCATCCCGGCGGCTCCATCTTCTTCCAGGCGGCTCAATCTTCATCCAGGCGGCAGATGGCTCTATCTTCATCCAGGTGGCTTCATCTTCATTTAGGCGGCAGGCGGCTCCATCTTCATCCAGGTGGCAGGCGGCTCCATCTTCATCCAGGCGGCTCCATCTTCATCCAGGCAGCAGGTGGATCCATCTTTATCCAGGCAGCATCTTCTATCTTCATCCCAGCAGCGTCTTCTATCTTTATCGCGGCGGTGTGGAGCGGGTCCATCCTCTTCATACGGTCGCTGCCATACACTAAATCTTCAATGCAAGGTACGCGATTCAAAATGGCGTCCCTTGCATTCCTATTAGCCAATAGGATGAGAGCTACTGAAATTCTATGTGCTGATTTGAATAGCCAATAGAATTTCAGTAGCTCACATCCTATTGGCTGATTTGAATTTCCAAAATCAAATCAGCCAATAGGAATGCAAGGGATGCCATTTTGAATCGCGTACCTTGCATGGAAGATTCAGTGTATGGCGGCGACCATATGAAGAGGATGCTCTGCACCAGATGTCTTCAGGATGTACCCGCTCTGCATCGCCCGGATGAAGATAGAAGACGCCGCCGGAATGATGATAGAAGATGCCGCCTGGATGAAGATGGAGCCACCTGGATGAAGATGGAGCCACCGGGATGAAGATCCTTCAAGGAGGACTTCAGCAACTGTGAGTGGATCTTCAGGAGTTTGTGTTAGGATTTTTTAAACTTTTTTTTTTTTTTTTTTTTAGTTTAGGATTTGGGCTTTTCTTAAAAGAGCTAAATGCCCTTTTAATGGCAATGCAAAAGAGCTAAATGCCCTTTTAAGGGCAATGCCTATACAAATGCCCTTTTCAGGGCAATATCTAGCTTAGGTTTTTTAGATAGTTTTTTTTTTATTTTGTGGTTTTGGGGGGTAGGGGGTTTGTAATGTTAGTGGGTCTTTGTATTTTTTTTTTCAGGTAAAAGAGCTGTTTAACTTAAGACAATGCCCTACAAAAGGCCCTTTTAAGGGCCCTTGGTAGTTTATTTTAAATTAGGCTTTTTGATTTTGGGGTGTTTTTTTTTTTTTTAAGTGTTTTAGAATAGGAATAATTTTCATTGTTTTAGATAATTTCGTTTGTTATTTTTTGTGATTTTAGTGTTTTTTATTTTATGTAATTTATTTGAACTAGGTAGTTAGTAAATAGTTAATAACTATTAGTTAATAACTATTTACTAACTAGTCTACCTAGTTAAAATAAATACAAACTTACCTTTATTTAGGTGGCGGCTATAATGGGAGCTGCAGATTAGGGATTATTAACATTATTTAGGTGGCAGCGATGTCACGGGCATCAGATTTGGGGTGTTTAGACTCAGGGTTTATGTTAGGGTGTTAGGTTTAAACGTTATTTTTTTTCCCCATAGACATCAATGGGTTTGCGTTACGGAGCTTTTCTTTCCACGATCGTAGGCGTTAGGCTTTTTTCTGACCTGCTCTCCCCATTGATGTTTATGGGGAAAGCGTGCATGAGCACATCAAAACAGCACTTAGATTGTGTGCGGTATGGAGCTCAACGCAACCATATCGCATGCACAAGCTGGCTGTTTCAAAACTTGTAATGGCTGCACTATAGAGGGTTAAATAACACAACTTTTGTTGCATTCGTTAAATTCCCTATAGGGCACATAACTTGTAATCTTCCTGATAGAACATATAATATTAAAAAAGATTCCAATTCAAATTTGCTTTGTTCTCTTGTTATTCTTTGATTAAGAGATATCTAGATAGGTAGCTTGCATGTGTGGATCACTATATAACAGGAAATAGTGCTGCCACCTAGTGCTCTTGCTAATCTATAATATTGTTGCAAAACTGTTGCCATATAGGCCTCTAGTTATCAATGTCTGTCGGACCTGTCAGACATCGCTGAATACGGCGAGCAATACGGAGCTTGATACATATGCCCCAATGTCTTTAAAACACGTGCACACTAAACTTACCTTCCTGTTTTTCAACAAAGGATAACGAGAAAACAAAGAAAATGTTATATTAGAAGTAAATTGTTAAATTTTTTTTTGGTTTTATGTCCCTTTAAACTAATACATGCATCTTGCATTTGAAGCTGTCAGTTTGGGGTCACTTACGGCTAGATTTAGAGTTTTGTCGGTAACGACCCGAAAAGCTAACGCTGGCTTTTTTCTGCGTTAGGCTCCAAAAAAGGAGCGTAGAGCATATTTAACGCAGCTTCAACTCTTGATACCAGAGTTTCTTACGCAAGCGGCCAGCCTCAAAAACGTGCTCGTGCACGATTCCCCCATAGGAAACAATGGGGCTGTTTGAGCTGAAAAAAAACCTAACACCTGCAAAAAAGCCGCGTTCAGCTCCTAACGCAGCACCATTGTTTCCTATGGGGAAACACTTCCTACGTCTGCACCTAACACTCTAACATGTACCCCGAGTCTAAACACCCCTAACCTTACACTTATTAACCCCTAATATGCTGCCCCCGCTATCGCTGACCCCTGCATATTATTATTAACCCCTAATCTGCCGCTTCGTAAACCGCCGCTACTTACATTATCCCTATGTACCCCTAATCTGCTGCCCTAACATCGCCGACCCCTATATTATATTTATTAACCCCTAATCTGCCCCCCACAACGTCGCCTCCACCTGCCTACACTTATTAACCCCTAATCTGCCGAGCGGACCGCACCGCTATTATTATAAAGTTATTAACCCCTAATCCGCCTCACTAACCCTATAATAAATAGTATTAACCCCTAATCTGCCCTCCCTAACATCGCCGACACCTAACTTCAATTATTAACCCCTAATCTGCCGACTTGAGCTCACCGCTATTCTAATAAATGTATTAACCCCTAAAGCTAAGTCTAACCCTAACACTAACACCCCCCTAAATTAAATATAATTTTAATCTAACGAAATTAATTAACTGTTATTAAATAAATTATTCCTGTTTAAAGCTAAATACTTACCTGGAAAATAAATCCTAATATAGCTACAATATAAATTATAATTATATTATAGCTATTTTAGGATTAATATTTATTTTACAGGTAACTTTGTATTTATTTTAACCAGGTACAATAGCTATTAAATAGTTAAGAACTATTTAATAGCTAAAATAGTTAAAATAATTACAAATTTACCTGTAAAATAAATCCTAACCTAAGTTACAATTAAACCTAACACTACACTATCAATAAATTAATTAAATAAAATACCTACAATTACCTACAATTAAACCTAACACTACACTATCAATAAATTAATTAAATACAACACCTACAAATAACTACAATGAAATAAACTAACTAAAGTACAAAAAATAAAAAAGAACTAAGTTACAAAAAATAAAAAAATATTTACAAACATAAGAAAAATATTACAACAATTTTAAACTAATTACACCTACTCTAAGCCCCCTAATAAAATAACAAAGCCCCCCAAAATAAAAAAATGCCCTACCCTATTCTAGATTACTAAAGTTCAAAGCTCTTTTACCTTACCAGCCCTTTTGCCTGTAAAAAAAAACATACAATACCCCCCCCAACATTACAACCCACCACCCACATACCCCTAATCTAACCCAAACCCCCCTTAAATAAACCTAACACTAAGCCCCTGAAGATCTCCCTACCTTGTCTTCACCTCACCGGGTTCAGCGATCGGTCCAGAAGAGGGTCCGAAGTCTTGATCCAAGCGGAGCAAGAAGAGGTCCTCCATCCGGTAGAAGTCTTCATCCAAGTGGGGCAGAAGAGGTCTTCCATCCGATTGAAGTCTTCATCCAAGCGGGATCTTCTATCGTCATCCATCCGGAGCGGAGCGGCAGGATCCTGAAGACCTCCGACGCGGAACATCCATCCTGGCCGACGACTGAACGACGAATGACGGTTCCTTTAAATGACGTCATCCAAGATGGCGTCCCTCGAATTCCGATTGGCTGATAGGATTCTATCAGCCAATCGGAATTAAGGTAGGAATATTCTGATTGGCTGATGGAATCAGCCAATCAGAATCAAGTTCAATCCGATTGGCTGATCCAATCAGCCAATCGGATTGAACTTGATTCTGATTGGCTGATTCCATCAGCCAATCAGAATATTCCTACCTTAATTCCGATTGGCTGATAGAATCCTATCAGCCAATCGGAATTCGAGGGACGCCATCTTGGATGACGTCCCTTAAAGGAACCGTCATTCTTCAGTTGGACGTCGCCGGATGAAGATGGGTCCGCGGTGGAGGTCTTCAGGATGGAGCCGGTCCTCATCGGATGAAGATAGAAGATGCCGCTTGGAAGAATATGGTTGCCGGTCCGGATCTACTCTTCTTCCCGGATAGGATGAAGACTTTGGACCCTCTTCTGGACTTCTTCAGCCATCGGATGATGGATGTCTAGCCCCCTCTTGGGTTGGATGAAGATATCGGAGCCTGGACGGATCGGTGAACCTGGTATGGTGAAGACAAGGTAGGATGATCTTCAGGGGCTTAGTGTTAGGTTTATTTAAGGGGGGTTTGGGTTAGATTAGGGGTATGTGGGTGGTGGGTTGTAATGTTGGGGGGGGTATTGTATGTTTTTTTTTACAGGCAAAAGAGCTGAACTTCTTGGGGCATGCCCCGCAAAGGGCCCTGTTCAGGGCTGTTAAGGTAAAAGAGCTTTGAACTTTAGTAATTTAGAATAGGGTAGGGCATTTTTTTATTTTGGGGGGCTTTGTTATTTTATTAGGGGGCTTAGAGTAGGTGTAATTAGTTTAAAATTGTTGTAATATTTTACTTATGTTTGTAAATATTTTTTTATTTTTTGTAACTTAGTTCTTTTTTATTTTTTGTACTTTAGTTAGTTTATTTCATTGTAGTTATTTGTAGGTATTGTATTTAATTTATGTATTGATAGTGTAGTGTTAGGTTTAATTGTAGGTAATTGTAGGTATTTTATTTAATTAATTTATTGATAGTGTAGTGTTAGGTTTAATTGTAACTTAGGTTAGGATTTATTTTACAGGTAAATTTGTAATTATTTTAACTATTTTAGCTATTAAATAGTTCTTAACTATTTAATAGCTATTGTACCTGGTTAAAATAAATACAAAGTTACCTGTAAAATAAATATTAATCCTAAAATAGCTATAATATAATTATAATTTATGTTGTAGCTATATTAGGATTTATTTTACAGGTAAGTATTTAGCTTTAAATAGGAATAATTTATTTAATAAGAGTTAATTAATTTTGTTAGATGTAAATTATATTTAATTTAGGGGGGTGTTAGTGTTAGGGTTAGACTTAGCTTTAGGGGTAAATACATTTATTAGAATAGCGGCGAGATTCGGTCGGCAGATTAGGGGTTAATAATTGAAGTTAGGTGTCGGCGATGTTAGGGAGGGCAGGTTAGGGGTTAATAAATATAATATAGGGGTCGGCGGTGTTAGGGGCAGCAGATTAGGGGTACATAGCTATAATGTAGCTGGCGGCTCTTTGCGGTCGGCAGATTAGGGGTTAATTATTGTAGGTAGGTGGGGGTGACGTTGTGGGGGGCAGGTTAGGGGTTAATAAATATAATATAGGGGTCGGCGATGTTAGGGGTACATAGGGATAATGTAGCAGGCGGCGGCGTGCGGACGGCAGATTAGGGGTTAATTATTGTAGGTAGGTGGCGGCGACGTTGTGGGGGGCAGGTTAGGGGTTAATAAATATAATATAGGGGTCGGCGGTGTTAGGGGTAGCAGATTAGGGGTACATAAGGATAACGTAGGTGGCGGTCGGCAGATTAGGGGTTAAAAAAATTTAATCGAGTTGCGGCGATGTGGGGGGACCTCGGTTTAGGGGTACATAGGTAGTTTATGGGTGTTAGTGTACTTTAGAGTACAGTAGTTAAGAGCTTTATGAACCGGCGTTAGCCCAGAAAGCTCTTAACTACTGACTTTTTTCTGCGGCTGGAGTTTTGTCGTTAGATTTCTAACGCTCACTTCAGACACGACTCTAAATACCGGAGTTAGAAAAATCCCATTGAAAAGATAGGATACGCAATTGACGTAAGGGGATCTGCGGTATGGAAAAGTCGCGGCTGAAAAGTGAGCGTTAGACCCTATTTTGAGTGACTCCAAATACCGGAGGTAGCCAAAAAACCAGCGTTAGGAGCCTCTAACGCTGGTTTTCACGGCTACCGCCAAACTCCAAATCTAGGCCTTAGAAATTTCCTTGTTTTTAGATAGAAAAGCAAATTTTTATGTCCATTAAAATAACAGCAAATTGATCAGAAATAGCACGCAGACTTTGCTAATGTTGTAAATTACTATTGTAGCTGGAATATCTACATGGGGGTACAGAGACCCATTATCAGCAACCATTTGTCCTGTTTTCCAATGTCATGTTGTGTTTGTTAATCCAAGTTTATCATTTAATAGGCTAATTGATCATTAGAAAAAAATGCTTTTGCAATTATGTTAGCGCAGCTAAAAACTGTTGTGCTGATCAAAGAAGCAATAAAACTAGCCTTCATTAGACTAGTAGAGTATCTGGAGTATCAGCAATTGTGGTTTTTAATACAGAATCAAGACGTCCAGAAAGAAATAATTTTTTTCTGAAACTTTTCAGTCTATTCTTCTTCTGACACAGGTCCTCAAATGGCAGTTGCATTAAATAGTACACGCAAAACACCTGTCTTAACATCAAGATTGAAGAAGCAACTCTAGGATGCTGGCTTCTAGGCAGAGTTGCAAAGAAAAGGGCATATCTAAGACTGGCCAATAAAAAGAAAAGATTAAGATGGACAAAAGAACACAGACACTGGACAGAGGATAATTGGAAAAGCATTATGTACAGACGATTCTAAGTTTGAGGTGCTCAGATCACAAAGAAGAACATTCATATGACGCAGACGAAATGCAAAGATGCTGGATTAGTGTTTGCTGCCACCTGTCAAGCATAGTGCAATGAATGTGATGGTCTGAGCGGTGCTTTGGTGGTGGTAAAGTGGGAGACATATACAGGGTAAAGCAGACCTCGAAGAAGGAAGGCTATCAGTCCATTTTGCAATATCATCCCATACCCTGTGAACAGCGTTTGATTGAAGACAATTTCCTACTACAACAGGACAATGACCTAAAACACAGGTCCAAACTATGCAAGAACTATTTAGGGAAGAAGCAGTCAACTGGTATTCTATATTTAATGGAATGGTCAACAGAGTCACCAGAATTCAACCCTATTGAGCTGTTGTGAGAGCAGCTTAAATGTATGATATATAAGATGTGCGCATCATGCCAATCAAACTTATAGGAGGTGCTTCAGGAAGCATGGGGTAAAATCTCTTGAGATTACCTCAACAAATTGTCAGCTAGAATATCAAAGGTCTGTAATGCTGTAATTGCTGCACATGAAGGATTCTTTGACCAAATCAAAGTTTGAAAGTCACAATTATTATTTCACTTAAAATTCATTGACCTATATTACAAGTTGTGCGATACAGCTATACCACTGAAAAATTGACCTTTGCGAGTGGAATAGTCAGCTCACCTGTATTACAAGTCGAATAGTACGGCTATACCACTAGCGTCAATACGATCGCCAGATATCACCAATACGGATCCACATACAATCCCCTTATTTATAAAAAAAGACATCAAAAACATGTGCTTCAATTACGAAGCGATGAGCATTGGATTGTTGTTAACTAACAGTCATCGATGACGCAGTTATTCGGGTTTTTACCAACTTTATTTATACCATTTCATTACTGTCCATGACCAAGCACGTTTCTCTAAAGCTAATCTTTTATTTTTAATCTGTTAATGTCTAAGAAATAGATAGATTTATACCTCAACAAACAATATCTCATAGAAAGTTATTTTTATATTTATTTGTTATACAAAAAATCTGTTATATGATAGTTTCACATAAATTAATGTGTATTTGTAGTTCTAGAAGTCATGATATGCTTTTATCTCATGCTTTTTTTATAAATGATTATTAATGCTAGAATGTGTATATATCTTTGCACACACACACACACACACACACACACACACACACACACACATATATATATATATATATATATATATATATATATATATATATATATATATATATATATATATATATATATATATATATATATATATGTGTGTGTGTGTGTGTGTTATGTCAGAAATCTTTTGCAAACATATATGTATATAGTGTAAATTTATTATTATTATCCTGGGCATGAATAATTGCAAATATAGCATGTCATCAGGGTATCATGTATTTATTTGCAATCAATGGATATTTTAAAAGCTGGGCCAGTTTTCTCTCTGTACCTGTGTAACTCCACCTGATTGCAATCTAGTTTTAAAAACCACCCCTACACAGGTGCTATAAAATGGGCTGGCATATAAAATGACATTTCTTACTGAAAAAGAAATTCAAGAGAAGGAAGAAATACACTGAAAATAGCATGACTGTAAAGAAGTGATTTTAATTTCTGCTTTATCTGAATCATGACAGTTTAATGTTAGGTGGGCTAGCCCTTTGAACTATCAGTTTAAGATTATATTGAATCAAACATCAATCAATTTTTAAAATCATTGTCTAAAATTTTATACTGTGTGTCCTAATGTCAGCATCAATGTTAATATTTAATACTAAATTCACATATACATACTTTCAAAGTATAATTCACAATGTAACAAATGGCACTTACAAGTTCTGATAAGTGATTAATGACACAAGTGTCGAGCAATTTGATTCGTTAGTGATAGTTTAAAATGTATATTTGAATCGGATTGGCTGATGTCATAAATCATGTGATTTTGCATATTCCAATCAAAAGTGGTTGAAAAATTCACTAGTGTGTGGGATGTTTAGGAGTTTGCCTCATAATTGGTGTGAAAAGTGTTGCATCAAAATTGGTGTGAAGTGGAGAGTGAGGCTTGTATTACATGGCTTAAACATGGTGCACATACACCTAGATTACAAATTTTGCGTTTGTGTTTTATCGCTGAAAAAATGGTAATTTCGGCGTTAAAACAGTACTGCAGCCATTACAAGTCTTGTAGGTATAGGTGTACCGCAAGCCTTTTAGCCTGTAATGCAACGTCAGTCCCGAACTCGTAAAAATTATGTTTTTTCACGGGACTTCCATAGTGCAGCCATTACAAGTTTTGGGGTGATGCTAAAAAGCTTGCGTTGCAGCCTATACCGACACGATCCGTTTTGCAATCTGAGAGCAGTAGGTATGAATTTTACTCTACAAAACTGTTACATAAAACTCATAACTAAAGTGTTACAAAGTACACTAACACCCATAAACTACCTATTAACCCCTAAACCGAGGCCCTTCCGCAGGCAAATACTATATTAAGAAAAGAAGAAGAGAAGAGGTGCCAAATAGTGTGTACTGTTTGTGAAATATGCAGCCAGAACCCTAAATAACGGTTCCTACTTACTAGATATTCAGCACTTGAGAAGTGCCACAAAAACCTTCTGAACAATTAGCAGCCGTCCAGCAAGCTGTAATTGCAGATCTGTTCCTCCAATTTCGAACTGTATAAAAGATATAAGAACACACAGGCACCACAATAGTGGATATCAGTGAGTAAAGGGACTCGTACGCGAACAACGAAATATACTCACAATGTGGTAAGCACTTGATAAGTGCCACAAAGACCTCCTGGACAATTCACAGCTGTCTAGACCACTGTTTCTTCAGGCAAATCTCGGCAATCTCCGATAAAGAGAAAAGGGGTAACAAAGGTGCTGTCAGTGGAACTAACTATCCACAATCGGCAGATAGAGGTGACAGTATATATGCTAAAAAAGCCGTGTTACTGATAAAAGAATGTGTTTATTAAAAACAACTTAGCCTCCCTAGATAATTCTTCAAGTGGAGTGTCTAAATTACTAAGAGAGTGACGAAAATGAATCCTCTGTTCTTTACTCTGCATAATGTGATGTAATAATGATCTAAATTAAATTGTAAAGATGTGGTAATATATAATAAAAGTGCTATTAACAATAAATGTGTAGATATAGTCGCTCTCTGACAATTGCCAAACAAACACTACAAGTAAAAAATATTAAAAATCAGATGCGCCCATCAAATTAAACATACCGTGTGACAAACTTATGTCTCAGTGGTTACCCTAAGGGGCAGTGATAGTGACCACTAATAAAATATGTGCATTCAAATCAACCAAACAACAATATCTATAAAAATAAATTAGAACAATACAAACATAAACCGTATCGGTTATCTTATAGAGAAAGTCCACACTAAAAGAGTATTAATAGGAGTCTCCAGGCAGCAAAGCTCATTCCAAATGTGATATTGGCCAGTAGCACGATCTGTAGAAAAGAAGAAGAGAAGAGGCCCAAATAGTGTGTACCGTTTGTGAAATATGCAGCCAGAACCCCAAATAACGGTTCCTACTTACTAGATATTCAGCACTTGAGAAGTGCCACAAAAACCTTCTGAACAATTAGCAGCCGTCCAGCAAGCTGTAATGGCAGATCTGTTCGGCAGATAGAGGTGACAGTATATATGCTAAAAAAGCCATGTTACTGATAAAAGAATGTCTTTATTAAAAACAACTTAGCCACCCTAGATAATTCTTCAAGTGGAGTGTCTAAATTACTAAGAGAGTGACGAAAATTAATCCTCTGTTCTTTACTCTGCATAATGTGATGTAATAGTGATCTAAATTAAATTGTAAAGATGTGGTAATAAATAATAAAAGTGCTATTAACAATAAATGTGTAGATATAGTCTCTCTCTGACAATTGCCAAACATACACTACAAGTAAAAAATATTAAAAAATATTAAATATTAAAAAATATTTTTAATATGAAGAATTATCTAGGGTGGCTAAGTTGTTTTTAATATACTATTACATCACATTATGCAGAGTAAAGAACAGAGGATTAATTTTCGTCACTCTCTTAGAAATTTAGACACGCCACTTGAAGAATTATCTAGGGTGGCTAAGTTGTTTTTAATAAAGACATTCTTTTATCAGTCCAATAGTAACATACACAGTACACTTTTAAAATACCCACCAATACTTGATTGGATAGTCTAAAAACAGGTAACTGACTATCTGATCAGATAGTCAGTTACCTGTTTTTAGACTATCCAATCAAGTATTGGTGGGTATTTTAAAAGTGCACTGTGTATGTTACTTTCTCATGCTATGATTACGGCTGTCGCCGAAACGCGTAAGCTGAAGAAAGCTGTTCTATCTGTTTCATGTTGACACTATTTAAAAGATTTTAATGTGAGCTGACAAGCTATAATAAAAGTGAAGTTTTATTTAAACGAAAAATCGCCTGGTGATCCTCATTGACCATTCTGAAAGCAGCTATTGGACCAATAGGGGAATAAAGGAGTGAGCACAGGTGTAAACCGTCAGACTGTGAGTGAAAGCGGGTTTTCCCAGAAAGACTGAGACGCAAGCAGAGCACAAGAGGAGGAGGAGAAACACTTCAGCGGCAAAGTGATCAAGTCGTCCGAGAGGTGATCGAGGAGGGAGTCAGGCTTGGTTTAAAAGCCGTTTATCAAGACTCCTGTGGACGGACCCATAGAAGAGACGAGACACACTTACCGATGACCGTTACCGCACGGAGCGGGTAAGCAACACATATTGCCTTCATTATTGTACAATATTGTGCTGGGACTGCATTGCCTTGGGGCAGGTTGAATTGACATTTACATATTGATAACAGAAGGCCGAAAGAGGTAAATTTGTGCTCAGTGGAGCAACAGGAAAACCCATACCACAGTTATTTAATTATTTCTTAGGATTAACCTTTGGTGCTAGAACCATTTGTCTGTCTTTTAACTTTAATTTATTCTTTTATCAGTAACACGCCTTTTTTAGCATATATACTGTCACCTCTATCTGCCGATTGTGGATAGTTGCAGTGACAGCACCTTTGTTACCCCTTTTTTCTTTATCGGAGATTGCCGGGATTTGCCTGAGGAAACAGTGGTCTGGACATCTGTGAATGTCCAGGAGGTCTTTGTGACACTTATCAAGTGCTTACCACATTGTGAATATATTTCGTTGTTTGCGCACGAGTCCCTTTACTCACTGATATACACCATTGTGGTGCCTGTGTGTTCTTATATCTTTTATACAGTTCAAATTGGAGGAACAGATCTGCCATTACAGCTTGCTGGATGGCTGCTAATTGTTCAGAAGGTTTTTGTGGCACTTCTCAAGTGCTGAATATCTAGTAAGTAGGAACCGTTATTTGGGGTTCTGGCTGCATATTTCACAAACGGTACACACTATTTGGCGCCTCTTCTTTTCTACAGATCGTGCTACTGGCCAATATCACATTTGGAATGAGCTTTGCTGCCTGGAGACTCCTATTAATACTCTTTTAGTGTGGACTTTCTCTATAAGATAACCAATACGGTTTATGTTTGTATTGTTCTAATTTATTTTCATAGATGTTGTTTGGTTGATTTGAATGCACATATTTTATTAGTGGTCCCTATCACTGCCCCTTAGGGTAACCACTGAGACATAAGTATGTTTAATTTGATGGGCGCATTTGATTTTTAATATTAAATACTATATTAAAGTTATTAACCCCTAATCTGCCGCTCCCAACATCACCGCCACTAATAAAATTTATTAACCCCTATTCCACCACTCCCCTACATCTCTGCCACTATACTAAAGTTATAAACCCTTATTCCCCAACACCACAACATCACCCACACTATAATAAAGATATTAACCCCGATTCCGCCGCTCCCCGACACCGCTGCCACTATAATAAACCTATTAACCACTAAACCGCAAGCCCCCCACAACGAAATATATACGAAATTGAACTAATAACCCCTAAACTGCAAGCCCCCCACATCGCAATAAACTAATTTAAACTAGTAACCCCTAAACCTAACGCCCCCTAACTTTATATTAAAATTACAATTTCCCTATCTTAAATTAAATTAAAACTTACCTGTCAAATTAAAAAAACTAAGTTTAATCTAACAATTAAACTAATATAACTATTAAACTAAAATTAAACTAACTACCAATTAAAGACAAATAAAATACACATTAAAAAATTACAAAAACATAATTTAAGCTTACCTGATAAATTTATTTCTCTTGTGGTGTATCCAGTCCACGGATCATCCATTGCAAGAGGACTCCCATAGCAGAGCTGTCTATATAGCTCCTCCCCTAACTGCCATATCCAGTCATTCGACCGAAAACAAACAGAGAAAGGAGAAACCATAGGGTGAAGTGGTGACTGTAGTTTAAAATTAAAAAATACCTGCCTTAAAATGACAGGGTGGGCCGTGGACTGGATACACCACAAGAGAAATAAATTTATCAGGTAAGCATAAATTATGTTTTCTCTTGTAAGGTGTATCCAGTCCACGGATCATCCATTACTTGTGGGATACCAATACCAAAGCTAAAGTACACGGATGAAGGGAGGGACAAGGCAGGTACTTAAACGGAAGGTACCACTGCCTGTAAAACCTTTCTCCCAAAAATAGCCTCCGAAGAAGCAAAAGTATCAAATTTGTAGAATTTTGAAAAAGTATGAAGCGAAGACCAAGTCGCCGCCTTGCAAATCTGTTCAACAGAAGCCTCATTTTTAAAGGCCCATGTGGAAGCCACAGCTCTAGTAGAATGAGCTGTAATCCTTTCTGGAGGCTGCTGGCCAGCAGTCTCATAGGCTAAGCGGATTATGCTTTTTAGCCAAAAAGAAAGAGAGGTTGCCGAAGCCATTTGACCTTTCCTCTGTCCAGAGTAGACAACAAACAAAGCAGATGTTTGACGAAAATCTTTAGTAGCTTGTAAGTAAAACTTTAAAGCACGAACCACATCCAGATTGTGTAATAGACGTTCCTTCTTTGAAGAAGGATTAGGACACAAAGATGGAACAACAATCTCTTGATTGATATTCTTATTAGATACCACCTTAGGTAAAAACCCAGGTTTGGTACGCAGAACTACCTTATCTGCATGGAAGATCAGATAAGGAGAATCACATTGTAAGGCAGATAACTCGGAAACTCTATGAGCCGAGGAAATAGCTACCAAAAAAAGAACTTTCCAAGATAAAAGTTTGATATCTATGGAATGAAGAGGTTCAAACGGAACCCCCTGAAGAACTTTAAGAACCAAATTTAAACTCCAAGGTGGAGCAACAGGTTTAAACACAGGCTTGATTCTAACTAAAGCCTGACAAAATGCCTGAACGTCTGGGACATCCGCCAGACGCTTGTGCAAAAGAATAGATAGCGCAGAAATCTGTCCCTTTAAGGAACTAGCTGACAATCCTTTCTCCAATCCTTCTTGGAGAAAAGATAATATCCTGGGAATCCTGACCTTACTCCATGAGTAGCCCTTGGATTCACACCAATAAAGATATTTACGCCATATCTTATGATTTTCCTGGTGACAGGCTTTCGTGCCTGAATTAAGGTATCAATGACTGACTCTGAGAAACCACGCTTTGATAAAATCAAGCGTTCAATCTCCAGGCAGTCAGCCTCAGAGAAATTAGATTTGGATGGTTGAAAGGAGCTTGAAGTAGAAGGTCCTGTCTCAGCAGCAGAGTCCATGGTGGAAAGGATGACATGTCCACCAGATCTGCATACCAAGTACTGCGTGGCCACGCAGGCGCTATCAAGATCCCCGATGCTCTCTCCTGCTTGATTTTGGCAATCAGACGAGGGAGCAGAGGAAATGGTGGAAACACATAAGCCAGGTTGAAGGACCAAGGCGCTGCTAGAGCATCTATCAGTGTTGCCTTGGGGTCCCTGGACCTGGATCCGTAACAAGGAAGCTTGGCGTTCTGGCGAGACGCCATGAGATCCAGTTCTGGTTTGCCCCAACGATGATAACAAAATTTTTACAGTGTGTATAATAAGCTAACAGAGCATTGCACCCACTTGCAAATGGATGATTAACCCCTTAGTTCAAAAACCGGATCAAAAAAACGATATAGACGTTTTTTAACAGTCACACCAAACTGCCACAGCCTTGCTGTGGGCCTACCTTTCCCAACAAACAATTTGGAAAGCCTAAGAGCCCTTTAGAGATGTCCTATAGCATTCAGGGGACCCTTGAAGGAAGCTGGATGTCTCAGTCTGTAAAAGTTACTGCGCAAAAAAGCGCTAAATTAGGCCCCTCTCACTTATAGTAACACAGTGGAAAGCCTCAGGAAACTGTTTCTAGGCAAATTTAAGCCAGCCATGTGGAAAAAACTAGGCCCCAATAAAGTTTTATCACCAAAGTATATATAAAAACGTTTAAACATGCCAGCAAACGTTTTATATTGTAAATATAAAAGAGTATTACCTTAGAAAGTAAGCATGATACCAGTCACTATTAAATCACTGTATTCAGGCTTACCTTACATAAATTTGGCATCAGCAGCATTTTCTAGCATTCACATTTTCTAGAAAAATCTTAACTGCACATACCTCATAGCAGGATAACCTGCACGCCATTCCCCCGCTGAAGTTATCTCTCTCTTCAGTCATGTGTGAGAACAGCAATGGATCTTAGTTACAACCTGCTAAGATCATAGAAATCACAGGCAGATTCTTCTATTTTTCTGCCTGGAACAAAATAGTACAACTCCTGTACCATTTAAAAATAATAACATTTTGATTGAAGCAAAATAACAGCTACATTTCACCACTTCTCTCTTACTACCTCCATGTTTGTTGAGAGTTGCAAGAGAATGACTGGATATGGCAGTTAGAGGAGGAGCTATATAGACAGCTCTGCTGTGGGTGTCCTCTTGCAACTTCCTGTTGGGAATGAGAATATCCCACAAGTAATGGATGATCTGTGGACTGGATACACCTTACAAGAGAAATATCTAATTGCAAAAATTAAAAATACTAAATTACAAAAAATAACAAACACTAAATTATGAAAAATAACAAACGAAATTATCAAAAATTACACCTAATCTAATAGCAATATACAAATAAAAAAGCCCACCCAAAATAAAAAAAACCCTAGCCTACAATAAACTACCAATAGCCCTTAAAAGGGCCTTTTGTAGGACATTACCCTAAGTTAAACAGCTCTTTTACCTGTAAAAAAACACAAAGACCCACTAACAATAAAACCCATTACTCAACCAACCCCCAAAATAAAAATAAAAAACTAACTCTAACAAAGACCAAAGCTACCCATTGCCCTGAAAAGGGCATTTGTATGGGCATTGCCCTTAAAAGGGCATTTAGCTCTTTTGCATTGCCCTGAAAAGGTCCCAGGTGGATGTCCATCGATCCGATGTGGAGGTCCTCTTTATGTGATCGTTCACCGCACACTGAGGATTGAAATGCAAGGTAGTTCTTTTATACTGGGGATAGCATTGCATTCCTATTGGCTGAAAAATTTGAATCAGCCAATAGAAATTAGAGCTGCTAAAATCCTATTGGATGTTCAAATCAGCCAATAGGATTTAAGCAGCTTTCATTCTATTAGCTGATTCGAAGAGGACCTCCATGTCGGATCGATGGACCTCTGCCTGGGCCTCCGCCTTGGACCTTCGTATGGACCTCCGCCTTGGACCTTCGTCTGGACCTCCGCCTGGGACCTTCGCCTCCGTGCATTGCCACTCGGCCTCCGCAGGAATGAAGAAGATGCTGGTCCCATGATGGATGAAGATGGAACTGCCTAGATGAAGATGGAGCTGCTGGGGTGAAGATCGTTCAAGCAGGACTTCAAACACTGTGAGTACCTAAAGAGGGGTTAGTGTAAGGTTTTTTTGGGGTGTTTTTTTTTTTAGATTAGGGTGGGCACTCTTAAAAGAGCTGAATGCCCTTTTAGGGGCAGCAAAAGAGCTGTATGCCCTTTTCAGGGCAATGGGTAGATTAGGTTTTTTAGATAGTTTTTTTTTATTTTGTGGGTTTGGGGGAATAGGGGTTTGTAATGTTGGTGGGTTTTTGTATTTTTTTCAGGTAAAAGAGTTGTATAACTTAGGGCAATGCCCTACAAAAGGCCCTTTTAGGAGCTATTGGTAGTTTATTCTAGATTAGGTTTCTTTTATTTTGGGGTGTTTTTTTTTCTAATGGGTATTAGAATAGGAATTATTTTTATTACTTTGGATAATTCGTTTGTTATTTTGTGTAATGTTTTTTTTTCGTTTTGGGGTGGGTTTTTATTTTTAGATTACGGGTTGGCATTTCATAAAAGAACTGAATGCCCTTTTAAGAGCAGGAAAACGAGCTGAATGCCCTTTTTAGGGCAATGCCCATACAAATGCCCTTTTCTGGGCAATGGGTAGATTAGGTTTTACTTTATTTGTATTTTGTGTGTTTGTGGGGTGGGGGTTTGTATACTGTTAGGGTGTGCTTGTTTTTATTTTGTAGGAGGGGCAAAGCCCTACAAAAGGCCCTTTTAAATGCCCACAAAAAGGCCCTTGATATTTATTATAGATTAGGGGGTTTTATTTTGGGGTGGATTTTTTTTTTTTTTAAAGGGTATTAGAATAGGAATAAATTTTATTATTTTCGAAATTTTGTTTATTTTTTTTGTAATGGTAGTTTTTTTATTTTTTTAATGGTAGTTTTTTTATTTTTTGTAATGTTAGGTTTTAGTGTAAGGCAGCTTAGGTTTTATTTTACAGGTAAGTTTATATTTATTTTAACTAGCTAGTTAGTAAATAGTTAATAACTATTTATTAACTAGTCTACCTAGTTAAAATAAATACAAACTTGCCTGTCAAATAAAAATAAAACAACTAGCTACAATATTACTATTAGTTATATTGTAGCTAGCTAAAGGTTTTATTTCACAGGTAAGTATGTATTTAGTTTTAAATAGGTATTATTTGGTTAATAATTGTAATTTCAATTTAGCTCTATTTTAATTATGTTAAAGTTAGGTGTGTTAGGTTTAGGGTTAGGTTTAGGGTTACGGTTAGGGTTACGTTAGGGTTAGGGTTAGGTTTAGGGTTTAATAGTTTAATTTAGGTTGTTGCGATGTGGGGAGCTGGCAGTTTAGGGGTTAATATGTTTATTTAGTGATGTGGGAGGCCAGAGGTTTGGGGTTAATAGCTTTATTTAGTGGCGGCGATGTCGAGGAGCAGCGGAATAAGGGTTAATAGATTTATTATAGTGTGTGTGATGTTGGGGTAAGAGGGAATAGGGCTTAATAACTTTAGTATAGTGGTGGCGATATAAGGAGCAGCAGATTAGGGGTTAATAGATTTATTTAGGTGGCGGTGATATCGGGAGTGGCAGATTAGGGGTTAATAACATTATGTAGGTGTCAGCGATGTCGGGGCCAGCAGATTAGGGGTATTTAGATGTCGGGTTTATGTTAGGGTGTTAGGTTTAAACATTACTTTTTTTTCCCCCATAGACATCAATGAGGCTGCGTTACGGAGGTTTTCATTCCGCGATCTCAGGTGTTAGGTTTTTTTCTAACCCGCTCTCCACTTTGATGTCTATGGGGAAAGCGTGCATGAGTATGTCAAAACAGCGCTTGTATTTTGTGCGGTATGGAGCTCAATGCAACCATATTACACGCACAAGCTGGCCATTTCAAAACTTGTAATTGCTGTGCTATAGAGGGGGAAATAACGTAACTTTTGTTGCGTTCATTAAATTCCCTATAGTGCACATAACTCTTAATCTACCTGATTTTCACAAAAAAATAAAAAGGAAGTTAGCTATATTATGTTGTGTATTTATTTAATTGTTATCTCTATATCTATTAGTGCGACAAGTTTGGGGCAAAACTTTTCAACAAATTTGGAGAAATATTGTCCCCTTGCTTTGTAATGAGAGACAAATTTGTAAAATAATCCATAAGTAGTAATGTATTTTTCATTTTTATCCCTATATCTACTAGTGCACCAAATGTGGAGCAATAATATTGTTTGATTTAGAAAGGGTATACAATTGTAATAGAGTTTACACATAAGCTTTCTGTTTTCAGACTGCCATTGATTTCTATGGCATCCGCGGCCTCAAGGGTGGCGGATTGAAAACTAGGTACGCGGCATCTGAATAGACGCGAGCGTACCTGTTAAATGTTTGATAAATTGGGAAAATGGTCAAATAGAGTCGAATGTGACTTTGAAACATCTGTAATGATGCAAGTATCGATCTGCGTTGGATTGAGATTGTGGGAGCGTATGTTGTCACAGATTTCAACATTTGATGATCTTGACACTTTGATAATTACGGCGGAACAATCTTGCGACAAATACAACACAGAATTCAAGTGTATTTTCAGTTGACGCTTTGATAAATATGACCCTAAATGTTTGGTATTGTAAAAAATATTTGATAAAACATACCAAAATATATTCATGTTTAACTGTCTTGACATTTTCCAGATATGTTTGAATATATATTTATATTTATATTGTGTGAAGTTTGGGAGAAATTGTTTAACATCTAAGTTCTTTTTTGTACGTTAAGCCACATTAAAGCTCCCCAAAAAACAAGCTTAATGTCACTCATTTGCCCTGTGGGAAACCAAAATCCATGAAACTTCTAGGATAGGCTTGGACAATGAAAAACAAAGGTTGTGCCAAGTTTCAAGGCAATTGATTGATGTTTAGGCACACTTTTGTACATTAATCTCTTTTTACATTAAGCTGTTTACATTTTGGGTCCGATTTATCATTGCACAAGCATTTCTCATGAAATGCTTGTACAATGCCGCCTCTGCACATTTGCGGCCATCGGCCACTAGCAGGGGTGTCAATTATCCTGGTCGTATCCGATTGGGATGATTGCTGTCTGCCACCGAGTCAGAGGTGGCGTACGAGTTAAGGTGCAACGCCGCCCCCTGCTGACTCGCTGCCAATTGGCCGCAAGCAGGGAGGTGTCAATCAACCAGATCGAACTCAATCAGGTTGAATTGCGGTGATGTCTGTCCGCCTGCTCAGAGCAGGCGGACAGGTTATGGAGCAGCGGACTTTAGACCGCTGCTTCATAACAGTTGTTTCTGGCGAGCCTGCAGGCTCACCAGAAACACGGGGCCTCAAGCTTTATCCAGAGCTTGATAGATATGCCCCATTGTGTGCATTTTGTAGGAAATTGGTTAATATCTAAGTTCTTTTTTATACGTTAAGCCACATTAAGCTCCCCAAAAACCAAGCTTAATGTCACTCATTTGCATTGTGGGAAACCAAAATCATAGCACTTCTAGGATAAGTTTGGGAAGTGAAAAACTTATGGCTAGATTACGTGTTTGGCGTTTGGAGCTGTGCGGTGCTAACGTGCAGTTTATTGTCACCGCTCACTTACCTGCAGCGCTGGTTTTACAGGGTTTTACGGGGTTTTACAAACCCGGCGTTTAAAGACAAGAAATGAGCGTAGAGCAAAATTTTGCTCCACACTACAATCCAATACCAGCGCTGTTTAAGTCAGTAGTGAGCTGGTTTTACGTACTCGTATACGATTTTCCCATAGACATCAATGGGGAGAGCCGGCTGAGAAAAAGTCTAACACCTGCAGAAAAGCAGCGTATAACTCAGTAACGCAGCCCCATTGATTCCTATGGGGAAAAATATGTTTACACATAACACCCTAACATGAACCCCGAGTCTAAACACCCCTAATCTTACACTTATTAACCCCTAATCTGCAGCCCCCAACATCGCAGACACCTAGATTATATTTATTAACCCCTAATCTGCTGCTCCGGACATCGCCGCCACCTATATTATACTTATGAACCCCTAATCTGCTGCCCGCTACATCGCCGACACCTACATTATATTTATTAATCCCTAATCTCCCTCCCCCAATGTCGCCGCAACCTAACTACATTTATTAACCACTAATCTGCCGCCCCCAACATCGCCACCACTATTCTAAATTTATTAACCCCTAAACCTAAGTCTAACCCTAACCCTATCACCCCCTAACTTAAATATAATCTAATAGTTACATTCTAGCTAGTTTAGGGTTTATTTTTATTTTACAGGCAAGTTTATTTTAACTTGGTAGAATAGTTACTAAATAGTTATTAACTATTTAATAACTACCTAGCTAAAATAAATACAAATTGATCTGTAAAATAAAACCTAACCTAAGTTACACTAACACCTAACACTACACTACAATTAAATCAATTCCCTTCATTAAATACAAGTAAATAAATTTAAATTAGCTAAATCACAAAAAAAAACAACTAAATTACAGAAAGTAAAAAACAAATTACAAGATCTTTAAAGTAATTACACCTAATCTAAGAGCCCTATCAAAATACCCCCCCCCCCAAAATAAACAAAAATCCTAGCCTAAACTAAACCATCAATAGCCCTTAAAAGGGCCCCAAAGAAATCAGCTCTTTTACCTGTAAAAAATAAATAAATACAAACAACCCCCCCAACAGTAAAACCCCTCACCCACATAACCAACCCCCCAAATAAAAGCCTAACTAAGGACATTTCAATGGGCATTGCCCTTAAAAGGGCATTTAGCTCTATTGCAGGGCCAAAGCCCTAACCCTAAAAAATAAATCCACCCAATACACACTTAAAAAAATCCTAACACTAACCCCCGAAGATTCACTTACCAGGAGATGTCTTCATCCAAGCGGCAAGATGTCCTCAACGAAGCCGGCAGAAGTGGTCCTCCAGTCGGGCAGAAATGGTCCTCCAGACGGGCAGAAGTCTTCATCCAGACGGCATCTTCTATCTTTATCCTTCCGGTGCGGAGCGGGTCCATCTTGAAGACATCCGACGCGGAGCATCCTCTTCTTCCGACGAACTAATGACGAATGAAGGTACCTTTAAATGACATCATCCAAGATGGCATCCCTTAGATTCTGATTGACTGATAGAATTCTATCAGTCAATCGGAATAAAGTTAGAAAAAATCCACTGCGCACCACACAGGGTTAATTAGGGAGCATGTAGGCAGCTTGTAGAGTTAATTTTAGCTTAAGTGTAGTGTAGCAGACAACCCAAAGTATTGATCTAGGCCCATTTTGGTATATTTCATGCCACCATTTCACCGCCAAATGCGATCAAATAAAAAAAAATTGTTCACTTTTTCACAAACTTTAGGTTTCTCACAGAAATTATTTACAAACAACTTATGCAATTATGGCATAAATGGTTGTAAATGCTTCTCTGGGATCCCCTTTGTTCAGAAATAGCAGACTTATATGGCTTTGGCGTTGCTTTTTGGTAATTAGAAGGCTGCTAAATGCCACTGCGCACCACACGTGTTTTATGCCCAGCAGTGAAGGGGTTCATTAGGGAGCATGTAGGCAGCTTGTAGAGTTAATTTTAGCTTAAGTGTAGTGTAGTAGACAACCCAAAGTATTGATCTAGGCCCATTTTGGTATATTTAATGCCACCATTTCACTGCCAATTGCGATAAAATTTAAAAAAACTTAAATTTTTTCGCAATTTTAGGTTTCTCACTGAAATTATTTACAAACAGCTTGTGCAATTATGGCACAAATGGTTGTAAATGCTTCTCTGGGATCCTCTTTGTTCAGAAATAGCAGACATATATGACTTTGGCGTTGCTTTCTGGTAATTAGAAGGCCGCTAAATGCTGCTGCGCATCACACGTGTATTATGGCTAGCAGTGAAGGGGTTAATTAGGTAGTTTATAGGGAGCTTGCAGGATTAATTTTAGCTTTAGTGTAGAGATCAGCCTCTCACCTGACACATCAGACCCCCTGATCCCTCCCAAACAGCTCCCTTCCCTCCCCCACCCCACAATTGTCCCCGCCATCTTAAGTACTGGCAGAATTTTTTCACAGTCAAAAAAGTGTTGTTTTTTTAAATGTACACTACTGTTACACCAGATATGAGTGGTGGCACTGGGCAAGTGGGCACAGTATACGCTGTGAGCCTGACACACATGCTGGCAGGCAGGCAACTGCAATTAGATTACACAGGAAAAAAAAAAAAGCAGACTGATGTTCTAGCCCTAAAAAGGGCTTTTTGGGGTGCTGTCCTTACAGCAGAGATCAGATGAGTCCTTCAGGACTGTAGTGGACACTGAATACACTAGCCTAGCTATTGATTTCCCTATTAAATCATCAGCAGCTACACTGTCCCTCCTCTCACTAAGAATGCAGCTTCCAAATGAATCTAAAATGGATGCTGTCCAGGAGGTGGGAGGGTCTGGAAGGGAGGGTCTGCTGCTGATTGGCTGTAATGTGTCTTCTGACTGTGAGGTACAGGGTCAAAGTTTACTCAATGATGACGAATAGGGGGCGGATCAAACATTGCATATGTTCGCCCGCCGAGGCGATCGCGAACATGCTATGTTCCCTGGGAACTATTCGCCGGCGAACTATTCGCGACATCACTATTAGGTAGTGCAAAGTTTCAAAGCAATTGATTGACATTTAGGCACATTATGGTACATTAAGCTCTTTTTACAATTAGCTGTTCACATTAAATGTTTGATATTGTAAAAACAAATGTTAAGCATAAATATCCATTATGCTTTGTCAAATGTCTTGAAATTTTCCAGATATGTTTGAATATATATATTTGTATTGTGTGAAGTTTGGGAGAAATTGGTTAACATCTAAGTTCTTTATTGTACGTTAAGCCACATTAAGATCCCAAAAAACAAGCTTAATTTCACTCATTTGCCTTGTGGAAAACCAAAATCCATGAAACTTCTAGGATAGGCTTGGATAGTTAAAAATTGAGGCTGTGCCAAGTTTTAAGGCGATTGATTGATATTTAGGCACATTAAGCTGCTCACATATAGGGGTCAATTTATTATAGTGCAAGCGGACATGATACGATGTAACATATCATGTCCGCTGCACATCGATAAATGCTGACAGCATACGCTTTCGGCATTTATCATTGCACCAGCAGTTGTTGTGAACTGTTGGTGCAATACCGCCCCCTGCAGATTCGTGGCCAGCAATCGCCCGCTAGCAGGGGGTATCAATCAACCCAATTATATTCGATCAGGTTGATTTCTGTCCGCCACCTCAGAGCAGGCAGACAGGTTATGGAGCAGCGGTCTTAATAAATATGCCCCTAAATGTTTTAGGATTGTAAAAAAATAGTTAAATGTGAATAACTTTTGGTATGTTTTATCAAATGGCCTGAAATTTTCAGAATATGTTTAAATAGATACATTTTTGTATTGTGGGAAGTTTGGGGGAAATTAGCTAACATCTAAGTTCAATTTTGTACATTAAGCCACATTAAGCTCCCCCAAAAAAACAGCTTAATGTCACTCATTTGCCTTGTGGGACACCAAAATCTATTAAACTTTTAGGATAGGCTTGGATAGTGGAAATTTTGGTTTGTGCAAAATTATGCAGTATTTGATTAACATGTGGGCACTTTTTTTTTACTTATTAAGCTACATTAAGCCATTTTCACATTAAATGTTTTAGAAAGTCCCTGATCCTCTGTATAAAACATTTTTCCAGTTTCCCTGATTCTCCTTTCCCTGATGAATGTGTTTTGTTTTCTGATTTCTATTCCTAATCTTTGATTTGGTACTGGACAAATGGCATTGTGAATTGTGATCTGATTTGGACTAATCCTCTAGTCTTATGGCTAACATGTTATTGTTATCTTCAGAACTGTATCCTGCCTTATAGACTACATTTTTCTTTGAACCTATCAATGAATATGCTACTGTAGCTGAAACTATCAGTGTTTGCAGCTTGTACCTCTCTTCAGACTTCTGAGGCTGTTACCTGTATTTGTACCAGTACCTTTTTCCCTTTATTTGCAATTGATAGCTGCTTTTTGCTCCAGCAGAACATCAGAACAGAATAGCATTTCCAGATACCAGATTCTGCTTTGATTAAAGGGATATTGTATTTTTTTTTCTATAATTTATATGAAAGAACAAATTGATGTAATTTATTTATTGGTTTGGTCTGAAAAATGTGAAATAACAGCTGTTTAAATGTAAATTAAAATAAAACAACAGTATCAGTTGTGTATTTCCTACTGATGCTCTTTGGCATATAGGTACTTTCTGTAAATACTCACTCATGTTTAAATGCTTCTGTGATATTAATGATAAAACATTTTAGTGCAATGCAACATTCCCTATGGGTTCGCACCAGTAATTATAAGACTCCTTGTGGGCTAGTTGACACTGGCAGAGGGATTTAGGCACTCATGGGTGGGGTTGTATGGGGTCCCAAGTTTGTTTTATAGTAATTGGGGCATAAACAGAGGGCAAAAGTATAAATAGGGACAATGCGAGATCTCACCATTTGAAAACACAATTAAATGAATAATCGTTTGGACATCTGGATCTAAACATACTTTTAAAATTAGAATTTCAAATGTGAACTTATTAAAGGGAATACATTATGTTTTATAAAACTTACCTATATTTCAAAATAAATTAGTTATTTTTAAAATGAAATACCTGAGATTAACATTGCTGATTATGAGAAAGTGCTTTTTAGCTGGTTTAATATAATTGCTAAAATATATAAATTATTTAAAAAAAACAGCAAAAAAATGAAAATCATTACTATGGCATATTTTAATATTGTCCTTATTTTTCCACATTTCCTTGGGGCAACTGACTGACCAGTTAAGTCAGCCTCTAGGTAACAGAGATAGCCTGCATTGCAGTTGTACTGATTGCTATTGGCCTTCTATGAATATCTACAGTTGTTATTTTACTGTTTTGCTGAATTAGCAAAAACTATTTATACATTTCAGTCACAGGAAGCTATTTGAGAACTCATATTTTACTTCTGCATTTATTCTCAGTCTTCATTATATCTCATCAGAATCTGTATAAGAAAACTATTTATATGAGATCCCATATTTTCAAATGCTTTTAACTCTTAAATGGCTTTAAAATATGGCAGCTAAATCATCTTATCAATGACTTGGTGATATGTTTAAAACCAGTTTGTTTTGCTTAACCATTGTAGATAATGGCATATGAGCAATTGCCAATTACATATAATTATTTAGCAATTTTATAAAGGACATGCTTAAACATCCAAAAACATTATTAGAATCATAAGTGAAAACTTTACTTATCATATTTAATTTGAGTGCCAGTTTCATAGTTTAAAGGCTTGATACAAGCTATATTTTTAAATTCCTATTAAAACTAGTAATGTGTATTACATATGAACTGAGAGTGCACAAAAACGTTAACATTGAAAAAAAAAAACGTACACAAAGCCAATATATTTATCTCAAACAGACCAAATGGATTTTCAAGAGGTTAAGGTTGTAGAATTTGAATAGTTGCAAATCCTGTGAAAATCTGCTGCAAAATGTGTTTTCTGATAGACTGGAATACTGCTGCTGATTAATATCCCGTACAGGGTAATTGTGCATTTGTGCACACTTGAAAACCTTATGATAAGTGGTTTATTAAAGAATTGGTTAAAATCCTTGAACAACAAAAGGGGGCGCTCTAACTAATTATTAAACGAATACATACACTTTGTATAGTGTACAATAAATTGTGTATTATATACACACAAAAGTAAATACAAATAGTGAAAAGTTCAGTGACCAATGATAATAAAAATGAAGTTCCGTAATAAGGACCAATTGCAATGAGAAAGTCTGTTGCTGATTTTTCAAATGTCAGCTCCTTATATATGAGTACTTCAGCTCAATACCAACAGATCTATAGAAAAGAAAACAAAGACAAAAGGTGCCTCATAGCGTATCACTAGTTCAGGTAAATTCAAGTAAAACGATAAAAATGGTCCTATTCAAATTTAATGAACACCTTAACAAGGTGATCAAGTGCAGGCTGGATCCTCAGTGCTGAAAAGAAAGCTCACTCCCAGTAAGCAGACAGCACAGGAAACCCCAGCGCCTTAGTGTTCCACCAGATCTTGCAGGTAACTGCACACAGCAGTGTGTATGTGTAAATGAAGAATTGATGTTTGTATGAATACGACTGAATAAATCCCTTCCACTTGTTCAGAAATTAAGGTAAAATTTTAATAAAACGACCTACATTAGGTCAGTATAAAACAACTGAATTTGGCGGCGCTATACAAATAAATTATAATAACTGCAATGCGTTTCTTGGTCCCAATATGATGGCCGTTTCATCAGGCAGTTGTTTCTTGCAGGTTTTTCAAATTGGTTGTATTGGAATTACTTTAAATGCAAAATCCACATGAAATAATGCATGTAAGGAATGTGATTAATGGTCACAGGAATTCTGATAGACTGGAGAGATATGTCATGGTTTATGATCTTGATGGCATTTCTCTCTAAACTTAGACATCTAATCTTATAGTATTTTTAATTTATTTATGCTGGTAGCTTTAAAATTGAATTAAGAGTAAGTGCAATTTTAAGAGACTTTTTAAAGTTACTTCTTTTGTCAAATGTTCTTAATTTTATTTGCGTCCTTTGTTGAAAAGTATACCTAGGTAGCTCCAGGAGCAGCAATGTGCTACTGGGAGCTAGCTAGTGACTGGTGACTATACATACACTATGTAACACCCTTTCCTGAGGTGGGTGATAGTGTAACGCTGTCTACCTGTTTCGTGTATGAGAACTAAGCCTCCGCAGAGTGGGAGTAGGAGGGGGGTTGAAATCAGGTATATAAGGGATGCCTGTATGACGCAGTGCCTCCACCTATAGGGGACACCCTAGAATAATAGGGTGTGGGGTCCTATAAGATTTTAGTACAAAAAGAAAACAAGTAATAACCACACAAGAAATTTTCAAATAAAATGTTGCTTTGATTATTATAAAGTGTTTAACCAATAACATACAGTGCAACAAATACAAATAATAATATTAATCACAATATCTTCTTATGACATCAGTATACCTTTTTTTTAACTCAGAAGTCCTTCATGAGCTCATGAAATAATAACATAACTGTTGTTGTAAAATACTTTGAGGTGGTGCTGTACAATGCAATTTCATATACTAAATAGAATTTAGTTGAGGTAATTATCCCTTGCTGCTTGTGAACGAAGCTAGAGAGCGTTGCTTGTGATCGATGCAGTGCTCAAGAAAACTTCTCCTCAGAAATACTGAATAACATAAGTCTCTACCTTATTACTGAATTTCAGCAATCCACTTGCCTTATACTGCAAAGTCAGTCACTCTTTTACTACAAACAGCTGCAGAAATCTCACAGTTATGCCCTTATGTAATGTAGCTTTATAAATCCAGTAAGTATATTTGTGCAAACTGTTCAGGCAGAATAACTTCTAGAATATTCTCTGGGTTATCTCTTTAATATACATCACACTCAGTTACTTCCTTATGTAATGCAGCTGTGCAATCCATTTAGTGTATTTATGCAAACTGTTTAGGCAGAATAACTTCTAGAATATTCTCTGGGTTATCTCTTTAATATACAACAACTCTGCAGCACATCACACTCAGTTACTTCCTTATGTAATGCAGCTGTGCAATCCATTTAGTGTATTTATGCAAACTGTTTAGGCAGAATAACTTCTAGAATATTCTCTGGGTTATCTATTTAATATACAACAACTCTGCAGCACATCAGATATGACTAGTATATCTTTTCTCTTGCATTTAGTTAACATGAAGTTATGGAGATCTTAAAACAGCAGATAATGGCTGACACTCACAGTACAAATAGAAGGTTCCAACTTCTGTCTTAAGCAGCCACATGTAACAATGTCTGAACTGTCTCTGGAATCCATGCATTAGTCTGAATAACTTCTTTCAGCTTGGAAACAGCAACTTTCTTCCCCCATTTCAAAGTCTGTGCAAAGCTCCACACTTCTCTTAACACCTCAGAAATCTCCTCAGCACTAACAACTCCTCCCCCTTCCCAGATGGCATTTCTCTTCCTCAATACAACTATTACAGCAGCCATCTTGGGTAAGGGCAAGGTCCTTACATACTCCCCCCCCCAAAAAAAAAAAAACTTGCTGTCCCCAGCAAGGGGTACAAGAGCAACACATCAATACATTTTCTTTAGCAAGTCTGCTAACAAAATCACATATTCATCATGAGTCAAATTATGGTTAGGGTATACATCTTTCAAAACACATCGTACAGCAGATGTTAGAGCAGGCAACAAGGGTTCAACATTATAACCAGGGTTTCCTAGTGTATCATATGTCAATTTCTTTGGGGGATGTCTCTTTCTTGCTGGTCTTTTCTCTCTATAGGGACCTCTACTATAATAATGTATAGGGTTTGGAGATTCCCTATCTGGTATAGGACTATTAGGGAAGGATGGCATATCAGGTTCAGAGGTTGGGGCAAAAGAAGAGGCATGCTCATCATTATAGGTCTCTCTTTGCAATGGAGATCTCATTTCAGGGTCCGATTGAATTGATGAGTTTTCATGTGGGATACTATATTCATTATTAATTGACATGCTTGGGCCTTGGTCCTCATGATATGTAACATCATGCTGGAATTGAGGTATAGGCAACAAATGATTCCGATGCCATGTTTTCACAACACCATTTTCATCTGCTATCTGAAAAACTGGAAGACCTGGCAATTGTCTGACTATTCTATAGATACTATTCCTCCATCTAGGAGCTAACTTGTGCTTGCCTGGTATCCCTAAATTCCGTAAAAGGACACGGTCTCCTGGTTGCAAATCCTGATGTTTTATTCTCTTATCATATCGTTGCTTATTAGCCTCATTTAATTGAGCAGTAGCTTCTTCAGCCAACTTATAAGCTGTTTGTAAACTCTCCTGCAATCGCCTGACATACTGATAGTGACTCTTATGAGAAACTCCATCTGATGACACCCCTAACTGGAGATCTATAGGTAGTCTCGCTTCTCTCCCAAACATAAGGAAGTATGCTGAATAACCTGTAGAATCATGTCGGGTGCAGTTGTAGGCATGAACTAGTGCTTCTACTTGATGACTCCAAGTTCTCTTTTCAGACTCTGGCAGGGTCCCTAACATATTTAGCAAAGTTCTGTTAAACCTCTCAGGCAAAGCATCTCCTTCTGGATGATAGGGAGAAGTTCTTGTCTTCTTAATTCCCAAAACATTCATCATTTCTTTAATGAGGCGACTCTCAAAGTCTCTACCTTGATCAGAATGCAGTTTCTTAGGAAGACCATAATGAATGAAAAACCTTTCCCAAAGAACTCTAGCCACTGTACTAGCCTTCTGGTCCTTTGTTGGGAAGGCTTGAGCATAACGGGTATAGTGATCTGTTACAATAAGAACATTTCCAATGCCACGAGAATCTGGCTCAATGCACAAAAAATCCATGCAAACAAGATCCATGGGGCCTTCACTTTTCAGATGACCCATAGAGGCCGCTCGAGTTGGAAGAGTTTTCCTCTGTACACATCTAAAACATTTATGAATGTAGTCTTCTACATACTCTCTCATCTTTGGCCAATAACATCTATCCTGCAAGAGGCCAAACGTTTTTTCTATTCCAAGATGTCCGTGCTGATCATGCAAGGATGACAGAACAAGTTTTCTTAGTTTGGCAGGTAACACCAATTGTCTTCGATCTGGATGATTGTGGTATTTAACTACTCGAAACAGAAGTCCATCTTGAATTTGAAACTTATCCCACTCTCTATTTAGTGGACCAGATCATTCCCTAAGAATTCTCTTCAGTAAGTGTGGGCTATCAGTTTGAACAGCTTTTCGAAGTAGTCCAATTAAAGGATCTTGTTCCTGTGCATTTATTAATTCTTCAGGAGGTATTCAAGACCATCTGGCTAATTCCACTACAGATGGTTTACAATAATATACAGGCAGAGCTTGTGGATGACATCCCAATGAATCTACTGCTCTCAAATCTGAAAAAACAGAGGTTTCGTCTTTGAAGACACTGGTTTGGCAGAATGCTCTCACACCAAGTGAAGGAATTTCTTCCCATTGAGAATCACCTGTTTGTTCTGGTAGTCCTGGTCGTCGGGACATTGCATCAGCCCCTATATTCTTAGGCCCTGGCTTGTAACGTAATTTAAAAGTGTAATTTGATAGTGCAGCCAACCACCGATGACCGGTTGCATCCAACTTTGCTGTAGTCAAGATGTAGGTAAGTGGATTATTATCTGTTCGAACCTCAAATTCTAGTCCATAAAGGTAATCGTGGAGTTTATCCACTACTGCCCATTTCAGAGCCAAGAACTCAAGCTTGTGGACTGGATAATTCTGTTCACTCTTAGACAAACTCCTACTTAGATAAACAACAGGTCTCAACCCTCCAGGGTACTCTTGGTGTAAAACTGCCCCCAAACCCACATAGCTAGCATCTATATGTAGCACATAAGGTTTCTCGGGATCTACATAGGCCAAGACAGGTGCCTCAGTTAAATTTTTCTTTAAATTCTCAAATGCTTTGGAGCACTCTGATGTCCACCGAGTTCCCAAAGGAGTTTTTGCATTTAGTGGCTTTTTAGGATCATCTTCACTATGTTTCAGCAAGTCGTTTAGGGGTCGAGCTAACTGGGAGTATCCTTTCACAAATCTTCGATAGTATCCACAAAATCCAAGAAATGATCGAAGTTCACCAATGTTGTTAGGCTGTGGCCATGCGGTTACTGCTTCCACCTTAGCAGGGTCTGTAGACACCCCTTCTGCCGAGACCACATGACCTACATAGGTCACAGATGATTGCCCAAATCTACATTTCTCCGGACTTAACTTTAGGCCTTCTTTGTGAAGACGATCCAATACTTTCAGCAACCGTGTCTCATGTTCTTCCAAAGTACTACCGAATACAATAAGGTCATTGTAAGATTCAAGCCTGCTTAGTATGGATGAATGTGATATAGGTTTGTAGCACAGTATCAAATGAGAATACTATTACTTGGTAAACCCATATAGATATATGTGCAGTTAATCTAAGATTAATGATTCCCTGCATAAAATACACACTATAGTATAATCTGCAATATTAGGAATAATATCAAAATAAATCTTGGATTAAACAGGCTTGTAAAATATAAGAGGTTATGGAATAGGTGAAACTTTCCAAATGAATAAGTAAGGAGTAATTAATAATTGAATGCGTAATATGAAGAAATTGAATACACAGCAAGTAAGTCTTATCCAAGGTAATTTAGATAGAATCACATAATGGAGAAATTCAGCAAATAAAGTTATAATGCAAACGAGGTATTGTACCTTGCAAACTGTGAGTGCGGTAGGTAGTGACAAACACTTCCGGGTTCTGTACACTGCGAGTGCAGCAGGAGTTGAGACACGCTGAAGCCGGCTGACTGACAGCGTGTGACGTCACGATTCTCCGGTGCAGCCGAAAACAAGATAATGTTAATGAAACGGAACAGATAAGTTATAACTGTTTAGAACTTCAATAACCGGTTATTCTTAATGGGAGCCACAAGGTTGTTTAAAATAACATATGAGCGCATAAGATGGTACAGGTAGCGTAAGTCCACAAATAACAGACAGTCTTGAATAAATGTAAGTATTTGCCCAAACTTAGATTTCCAATATTGAAGAAGTTGTAACAGGCTGGAATACACTGGGAGATTCGTAGTAAAATGTTCTTGAAAGAAATAACTCCAGTTGTAGATGAGATAAGATTCAATTTAGAAACTTACAGAGAACTGAGAGGCTCAGTGTTACTCTGAGGAGAATAACAAAATACTAAGCAAGGTGTGCTTAGTGATCAGGTGTTTTATGGGAGTGAGTAGGTTATGATTGGTTGATCTCTAATTAAGGAAACAGTGCACCCTAAACCCTGACATGACTCCCCCCTCAAACAAGCTGATCCTCAGCTTGAAGTCTGGGGCGATCTGGATATCTCCTGTGAAATTGGGTAACAAGTCGAGGTGCATTAAGATTAGATGCGGGTTCCCAGGTGTCATCATCCTCTGAATATCCCTTCCACCTAATTAAATATTCCAGAATTCCCTTGGAAAACCTTGAATCGAGTACTTCTTTCACCTCATAGACTTCTGAGTCTTGGATGGAACTGGTCGGCAGTAATTGGGGTGTATTGTTTCTCGTAGGAACGTATGGTTTGAGGAGGGAAACATGGAAAGTTGGATGTATTCTCATAGATGATGGTAAATCTAAAGTAACTGCATTCTGATTTATTACCCTAGTAATGGGGAAAGGTCCGCAGAATTTTTGCGTCATTTTTCTACTCGGGAGATGTAGCTTTAGGTTTTTCGTTGACAACCATACCTGGTCTCCAATTTGGTATGAAGGTGGTTGTCTGTGCCGCAAATCATAATAGTGCTTTTGGGAGTTCTGAGCTTTTGAAATGTTTTCTTTGATAACCCGAAAATTGTCTAGGAGTGCATTATTCCATTCATCAACCAGAGGAGAATTGGAAGGAGTAGTACTAACTGAAGTGATGGTTGGATGGTACCCATAATTTGCAAAGAACGGAGATAATTTTGTGGATGAGTTGGTTAGGTTATTGTAGGAAAATTCAGCGAAGGGTAGGTATGTTATCCAGTTGTCTTGCTGATAGGAACAGAAACATCGTAAGTACTCATCTAACCATTGGTTGATTCTTTCAACCTGTCCGTTTGCTTGTGGATGGAATGCAGTTGTGTATTGATGAGTTATGTTAAGAGATTGACAGAGACTTTTCCAAAATTTAGATGTGAACTGAGATCCCCTGTCAGATATCAGAACTGTTGGAACTCCATGAAGCCGAATCACATGTTGTATGAATAGTTTAGCTGTTTCCGCTGAAGTGGGAAGTTTATGAAATGGGATAAAATGCGACATTTTGGTGAAACTGTCAACAACTACCATGATAGTGGTATAATTTTTTGATGGAGGTAGATCCACAATAAAGTCAACTCCTACTTGTTTCCAGGGTCTGTCAGAAGTTGGAATGGATATTAAAAGCCCGTACGGTAATTTCCGCTCTGTTTTGCATACTTGACAAGTAACACAACTCTTTATGTAACTTGAGACAGTTTCCCTCAATTGAGGCCAACAATATGTCCTTGTTATAAGTTCGATGGTGCGTGATTCCCCTGGATGACCAGCTAAGGGTGAATCATGGAGGTGTTGTAGGATTTGATGTCTCAAATCTTTAGGAATATAGATCATATTCTTGTAGTAGTATAATCCGTCTTTCAGTTCCAAAGGAACCTTAGTGTCAGTGGGTGAATTTTTCGAAGAGTTCTTTATATCAGTAAGAAAGTCTGAAGTTAATCCGATGAAGCGTTCAGAAGGAATTATAGATCTAGGATTTTCATTAGGAATAGGTTCGGATAATTGTCGAGAGAGTGCATCCGCTTTTCCATTTTTGTTTGCAGGGCGGTATAGGATTTGGAAGTCGAATCTTGCAAAGTAAAGACTCCACCGTACCTGTCTAGCTGATAGAGTTTTGTTATTTTGCAGGTATTGGAGATTTTTGTGGTCCGTGTAAATTATGAAGGGCATTTTTGCACCTTCTAGTAAGTGTCTCCAGAATTCTAACGATTTGCGGATGGCGAGTAATTCTTTGTCTCCTATTGCGTAATTCCTCTCTGCTGATGTCATACTTTTTGAGAAATAGGAGATTGGATGTAAAGGATCTTTGGATGTTTTCTGTTGTGAAAGTACTGCACCAATCGCAAAGTCTGAGGAATCAACTTCCAGTACATATTGTAAATCAACATTCGGAAATTTAAGTATGGGTGCTTCTGTGAAAGTTTGTTTCAGGAAGTCAAATACTTTGGAATGAGTTTGATTCCAATGGAATTGTTGAGTTGAACCAGTAAGTTGTGTGAGTGGTCTCACTATTGAAGAAAAATTCTTTATAAATTTTCTGTAATAATTGGCAAACCCTAAGAACCTTTGGAGAGACTTTTTGTCTTTAGGAGTTGGCCAATTTTTCACTGAATCAACCTTCTCGGTTTGCATTTGGATACCGTCAGGAGATATAGTGTAGCCTAAGAATGAGATAGTGGTATTGTGGAATGAACACTTTTCTAATTTGGCATATAGTTTATGCGTTTGTAAACGAGCTAATACCCAACGGACATGTTTTATATGTTCTGACAAGTTGTTGGAGTAGATTAAGATGTCGTCTAAGTATACTACTAGACATATGTCTAATAAATCCCGGAAAATATCATTAATGAAGTGTTGGAACGTTGCGGGAGCATTACAAAGACCGAATGGCATCACTAGGTACTCATAGAGTCCATACCGAGTTCTGAATGCTGTGAGCCATTCGTCTCCTTCCCTTATACGTATGAGATTGTATGCCCCGCGCAAGTCCAACTTAGTAAAGATGGTAGCATTACTTAATCTTTCAATTAATTCCGGGATGAGAGGTAACGGATAACGGTTTTTTACCGTCCGTTTATTAAGCTCTCGATAATCTATTATCGGCCTAAGGGATGTGTCTTTGTTGGTTACAAAGAACATTCCGGCTGCTGTGGGTGAAGAAGAGGGTCTGATAAAACCCTTCCGTAGATTATCTTGTAAGTATTGTTTTAGATGTATCAACTCTGGGTGACTCAATGGATACAAATGACCAACCGGTAATGTTGCACCTGGAATTAATTCAATTGGGCAATCATATACTCGATGGGGTGGAAGAGTTTCAGCCTCAACTTTGCTAAAGACCTCTATGAAGTCCTGGTATGGTTCCGGTATTTGTATCTGTTCTAATTCTGTGTGAAGTATTTTATGATGTGGAAAGCAAGTGTTTTCACAAAATTTTGATTGGAAGGTAACAGTTAAAGTAGTCCAATCAATATGGGGATTGTGTGTCTGTAGCCAGTATAAACCTAATACTATAGGAAAATGGGGTGATGGAATTACATCGAATGTTATATATTCGGTGTGTCCATCCTCAGTAATGACTAATATAGGTATTGTGTTGTGTGTTATAGGACTATTTGCAATCACAGAGCCATCAATAACTTTGATTGAGACTGGTGTTTTCTTCAACACAATAGGTATTTTATTTTTCAATACAGTAGATTTATCTATAAAGTTGCCAAAGGCTCCAGAGTCAACGATGGCAGATGTAGACAATCTCTTAAGGTCCCACTGCAAAAGGAGAGATAGTTTGCAGTAAGAAATTTGTTTATCTAAACTTTGAGTATTGTTAATTTGAACAAACTTACTCTTTTTATTTTTTCGTAGTGTTGGGCAGTCCGTAATTGTATGACTGGGATTCGCACAATACATACAGAGGTGATTGGTTCTTCTCCTTATCCTTTCTTCAGGAGTTAATGGTCCACGTATAACTCCTATTTCCATGGGGGTTACATGCTCCGTAGGAGGGGATTTTGTATGTGCATAGGTGGAGGTGGTGGCTTTAAATGTTGGATCAAAATGACCACGTTCCGCTTTGCGTTCCCTGAGCCTACGGTCGATTTGGGTTGCGACTTTCATTAAGGCATCCAAGGTACTTGGAAGCTCTATACGAGCTAGCTCATCCTTGACGGGATCAGACAATCCCAATCTAAATTGGTTTCTGAGAGAAACCAAGCTCCATGCTGAATCTGATGCGTACAGCTTAAATTCAGTGGTATATTCTTCCACTGTCTTTTTTCCTTGTTTTAAGCTCCTCATCTTCTGTTCAGCCGTTAGTTGAATATCAGTATCTCTATATAGCTCATCCATAGCTTGAAAAAAATTTGTTAGTGAGTCTAGTAAAGGGTCATTTGTTTCACACAAATGATCTGCCCAAATTCTGGGTTCGGATCTTAGAAATGTGGACAAAACCCTTACCCTGTCAGTGGGGTAAGTTTTTTGTTTTAAATTAAAGAGCAAGTAGCAAGCATTTTTAAACTGCCTGTAGGTTTTCCTATCACCATTATATAATTCTGGCAAGCTTATCTGTGGTTCAGAACTGGGGTTTTGTAGTTCTTTTACCTCCTTTATAAGTTCTCTGAGAACCTGATTTTCAAGCTGTAAGTCCAGGATAGCCTGTCCCATTTTGTCTACCTTTTGACTCAGGTTATAGACTACTTGGGGAATATCAGCAGGTTCCATTTTCTTTTAAGGCTTAGTATTATGTAAGATTCAAGCCTGCTTAGTATGGATGAATGTGATATAGGTTTGTAGCACAGTATCAAATGAGAATACTATTACTTGGTAAACCCATATAGATATATGTGCAGTTAATCTAAGATTAATGATTCCCTGCATAAAATACACACTATAGTATAATCTGCAATATTAGGAATAATATCAAAATAAATCTTGGATTAAACAGGCTTGTAAAATATAAGAGGTTATGGAATAGGTGAAACTTTCCAAATGAATAAGTAAGGAGTAATTAATAATTGAATGCGTAATATGAAGAAATTGAATACACAGCAAGTAAGTCTTATCCAAGGTAATTTAGATAGAATCACATAATGGAGAAATTCAGCAAATAAAGTTATAATGCAAACGAGGTATTGTACCTTGCAAACTGTGAGTGCGGTAGGTAGTGACAAACACTTCCGGGTTCTGTACACTGCGAGTGCAGCAGGAGTTGAGACACGCTGAAGCCGGCTGACTGACAGCGTGTGACGTCACGATTCTCCGGTGCAGCCGAAAACAAGATAATGTTAATGAAACGGAACAGATAAGTTATAACTGTTTAGAACTTCAATAACCGGTTATTCTTAATGGGAGCCACAAGGTTGTTTAAAATAACATATGAGCGCATAAGATGGTACAGGTAGCGTAAGTCCACAAATAACAGACAGTCTTGAATAAATGTAAGTACTTGCCCAAACTTAGATTTCCAATATTGAAGAAGTTGTAACAGGCTGGAATACACTGGGAGATTCGTAGTAAAATGTTCTTGAAAGAAATAACTCCAGTTGTAGATGAGATAAGATTCAATTTAGAAACTTACAGAGAACTGAGAGGCTCAGTGTTACTCTGAGGAGAATAACAAAATACTAAGCAAGGTGTGCTTAGTGATCAGGTGTTTTATGGGAGTGAGTAGGTTATGATTGGTTGATCTCTAATTAAGGAAACAGTGCACCCTAAACCCTGACAGTCATCTAGATAGACAAGACACTCACGTCCATTCATATCTCCCACAGTACGTTCCATTAGCCTTTGGAATGTGGCTGGAGCTCCACAGATCCCTTGTGGCATCCGTGTAAACTGATAGAATCCTAGTGGACAAATAAAAGCTGTCTTCTCTTGGTCTTCTTCAGTCACCCCTACCTGAAAATAGCCGGATCTCAGATCCAGAACACTGAACCAGCGGCTGCCATTAAGACAATGTAAAATCTCTTCAATTCGAGGTAGGTCATATTGGTCAGGTATAGTTCTTCGATTGAGAGTCCGATAGTCAATGCACAAACGTATAGACCCATTCTTCTTTCTAACCACTACAATGGGTGAAGCCCATGGACTGCGAGAAGGAACAATTATTCCAGCTTTTTCCATCCCAGCTAAAACGGCACGAACATCCTCAACATCACGAGGAGGCAATCTCCTAGAGCGTTCCCTAAAAGGGGCAGAATCTGTTAGGCGAATGGTATGAAGCATATGTTTTGAACGTCCTACATCCATTTCTGTGGCAGAAAAAACTCCTGCACGGGCCTTCATAGCCTTCTGCAACCGCTCACATACCTCCTTAGGCATTGTAGATCCTTCAAAGTTAAATTGTAATTTTTCTGTTTCTGTTTTTGAGAGAGAGAAACATTTGCGAATAGCCAATGATGAGTCTACTACTGGATAAAGATATCCCAAAGTCTGATTAAAATCAATACCAACAGGATACGGAGCCAAATTTTGGACCTTAACACTTAGCCACTGTGGTGGAGGCCCATCCTTTCTTCTGTGTAAGATTTCAGGTACCAAAATCCAACCCTGCTTGGTTGCTTCTTCATCTGGCGTTTCAAGAATAAAACAGTCCTCTTTGGGTCTGCCATCAGGGTACACCACCAAACATTTTAACTCTTTCATCCCTCCTGGGGAAATGTAAGTCACTCTGGCAAAACGGTTGTAGCACTGACCAGCATATCATCTCAAAGATATCTTTTCAACCTCCTGACGTAAAGTTGGGTGTAATGACTTGTCTATGTCTTGCCCCCCAACCTCCATCATGAATTTCCGTAGCAAAGATTGTACATATTTTGTGTTGGTCCCTAGAATTATAGGGGCTTCGGAATCTTTGCTGGTTTCTGGGCAGATTAAAGCCTTCACTTTCATGGGGTATATCATACTAGTATGTAAATGGACTATACTAATGACTACAGTGACAACTCCATCAACAGCACACCTATTTCCACCCACACCTCTTAAATCAATTTGAGAGGGAGGCTTGATTTTAAGATGTTTTTAAGGTAAGTATCATAAAAACTATGATAGATTATGGTGCACTGAGATCCAGTGTCCAACAGTGCCTGTGTAGAAATGTTACAAACTTTTACTCCAATAAAAGCCCTTGGCCCAGCTACATCATCTTCAGATAAATCAAAGGAAATATCAGTCATTCCCTTCTTCTGAGGGACTGTAAGACTTCCCAAAAAATCACCAGCATATGAATGTATTTTGCTGGGGCAATCCTCCACAAGTGAAACAACTCCCTTTTGGTCGAGTAGTATTTTGGAGTTTTACAGGTAGTTTTGCTCTCTCCAACTCAGCCTTTACTTGGTCAGGCAGTCCATTCTCCATAAGCTCTTTCAACAAAGAATCTGCATTTCTGGAGTCTTCTAATTTTTTTTTAGTCCTACTTTTACCTATGCAAGCTTCGCCAGAGTTACGCACAGTGTGGAAACTCATTTCCTCTTCTTGAGTCCTTATCATAGGCATAAGGGCCTCCAATTCTTTTGGTGCTTGAGAGTGCAATTGGGCTCTAAGAAAGATGGCTATTGGGTGGTCTGGTATAATGCCACAAAGGAACTGATCTTGCCTCCGTTTATTCATATCTTGTCGGGTCACTACCCCTTTTCGAAACAATAATACAAGCTGCTCATGTAATCTTAATAGAAAGTCAGACATCTTCTCTGTCTCTCGCTGCTTAAGTAACCGAAACTTATACAAGAGATCTTCTGGATCTTCAAATAGACTATATAAGGTCTTTAAGAAAGAGATTAACTCTACAGCAGTAGCTTCAGGGTGTTCCTCTCTATGGTGTTGCAACAATACTTGTGCTGGTGGCCTAACACTTTCTAAGAGGCGGATACGCTTCAATGTCTCTGGGCAACTCCATTCTTGCAGCACCATGTTAGCATGATCACACCATGCTGCAATACCCTCCTCTCCTAAGGGTACAGGAAGGTTTCCTGAAAATATCTTTAATTTCCGGTAACTGTATGTATGTGAGCTGTCTGTGATGCTTGTAGCCAACATCTTCAGAACTTCAGATAGACTAGACTCCATATTAGATTCATTTTTAGATCCTCTAACACCCTGAACTTCATTTTCCTTGACTATATGCAGTTCTGATTTTATGGCATAAATGAGGGGTAGTCTGACTGAAGGTAGCCCTAGTAGCTGTAGCTCAGAGGGGTTGGGTACTTCTAAGAAACATTGGTTGGTGTCTATTAATATGCTACCCCAAGTGTCATCTGGTACTCTTTTGAATGCTACTATCTTAGGGTACTCTCTTAGTTGAAGTGCTCTCTGGAGTGACTCACATAGTTTATCTCGACTGGTTCCTACTGGTATCCAAGTCACAGCAACTGCCTGCTCAATTGGTACCTTTTTCTGCATTGCCCACTCTCTCACCTCTTCTAATTTTAAAAGATGCATCTCTTCTGATTTTGCCCCGCCTCTCGATCTCAGCAGTGCCTCCATCTGTAACACCCTTTCCTGACCTTCCCTGAAGTGGGTGATAGTGTAATGCTGTCTACCTGTTTCGTGTATGAGAACTAAGCCTCCGCAGAGTGGGAGTAGGAGGGGGGTTGAAATCAGGTATATAAGGGATGCCTGTATGACGCAGTGCCTCCACCTATAGGGGACACCCTAGAATAATAGTGTGTGGGGTCCTATAAGATTTTAGTACAAAAAGAAAACAAGTAATAACCACACAAGAAATTTTCAAATAAAATGTTGCTTTGATTATTATAAAGTGTTTAACCAATAACATACAGTGCAACAAATACAAATAATAATATTAATCACAATATCTTCTTATGACATCAGTATACCTTTTTTTTAACTCAGAAGTCCTTCATGAGCTCATGAAATAATAACATAACTGTTGTTGTAAAATACTTTGAGGTGGTGCTGTACAATGCAATTTCATATACTAAATAGAATTTAGTTGAGGTAATTATCCCTTGCTGCTTGTGAACTAAGCTAGAGAGCGCTGCTTGTGATCAATGCAGTGCTCAAGAAAACTTCTCCTCAGAAATACTGAATAACATAAGTCTCTACCTTATTACTGAATTTCAGCAATCCACTTGCCTTATACTGCAAAGTCAGTCACTCTTTTACTACAAACAGCTGCAGAAATCTCACAGTTATGCCCTTATGTAATGTAGCTTTATAAATCCAGTAAGTATATTTGTGCAAACTGTTCAGGCAGAATAACTTCTAGAATATTCTCTGGGTTATCTCTTTAATATACATCACACTCAGTTACTTCCTTATGTAATGCAGCTGTGCAATCCATTTAGTGTATTTATGCAAACTGTTTAGGCAGAATAACTTCTAGAATATTCTCTGGGTTATCTCTTTAATATACAACAACTCTGCAGCACATCACACTCAGTTACTTCCTTATGTAATGCAGCTGTGCAATCCATTTAGTGTATTTATGCAAACTGTTTAGGCAGAATAACTTCTAGAATATTCTCTGGGTTATCTATTTAATATACAACAACTCTGCAGCACATCAGATATGACTAGTATATCTTTTCTCTTGCATTTAGTTAACATGAAGTTATGGAGATCTTAAAACAGCAGATAATGGCTGACACTCACAGTACAAATAAAAGGTTCCAACTTCTGTCTTAAGCAGCCACATGTAACAATGTCTGAACTGTCTCTGGAATCCATGCATTAGTCTGAATAACTTCTTTCAGCTTGGAAACAGCAACTTTCTTCCCCCATTTCAAAGTCTGTGCAAAGCTCCACACTTCTCTTAACACCTCAGAAATCTCCTCAGCACTAACAACTCCTCCCCCTTCCCAGATGGCATTTCTCTTCCTCAATACAACTATTACAGCAGCCATCTTGGGTAAGGGCAAGGTCCTTACAACTATATAGCAAAACATATGTGGACACCTGACCAGCACACCTATAGGAGCTTTGTTGGACATCTCATTCCAAAACAATGGGCATTAATATGGAGTTGCCCCCTCCTTTGCAGATATAACAGCTGAATATCTTTTGGGAATGCTTTACATAAGATTTTGGAGCATGTCAGTGGGGATTTGTGCCCATTTAACCAACAGAGCATTTATGAGGTAAGGAACTGATGTTGGATGACAAACTCTGTCTCACAATTAGCACTCCAATTCATCCCAAAGGTGTACAATGGGGTTGTGATCAGGGTTCTGTGCAAGGCACTCCAGACCAAACTCATCAAACCTTGTCTTCATGCACCTCGCTTTGTGCCCAGGGGCACTGTCATGCTGGAAAAGGAAAGGGACTTCCCCAGACTGTTGTTAAAAAATTTGAAGCACCCAATTATTTAATTATCTTTGTATCCTGTAGCATTTAGATGACCCTTCACTATGCAGTCCAGTAGGGAGCATTCTGCTGGCATCCAACACACCCAGATTCTCCCATCAGATTGCCAGATTGTGAACCGAATAACACATATCCACAGCTCCCTGGGGTCCAGGGAATAAGGACATAGTTATGTACAATCAATAGTGCAATATTAAGATTTTTTAACACATTTTTGCAGTTTTGTGTCCCATTCATTTATTTAAAATAAAGTATAGTCTTAAATCTTTTCAAAAATGATTACTGTTCTCAAACCTCTCAATGTTCCTGTATTGTTGAAATGCTAAAATATTTTTCATATGCTGTAGTCCTTTATTTTCATTGCTGTTGAGCTGATATGTTTTAGAAAATATACAGGGGTCAATTTATCAAGCGATCGGGTTGATTGACACCCCCTGCTAGCGGCTGATTGGCGGCAAATCTGCAGGGGGCGGCATTGCACCAGAACAAGAACAAGAACTGCTGGTGCAATGATAAATGCCGTCAGCGTATGCTACATTGTATCATGTCCATCCTCACTATAATAAATATAATATAATAAATAGACCCCACAGTGTGTTGCTGTTATGAACAGTAAATTAATGTACTGATATCTAAATAAAGCAGCATAATACAAGGTCAAAAAGAACATCTAAATTGTGCCACAATGTATGGATTTTTTAAAGTTTCTTTTGGGGTTGATCATTAACTAAAAAGGGGACAATGGATTATGTCATAAAAAAGATACTAGTAGTAGAATCCATAAGAAGCATATTATTGTTGTTAGTAACATTTTAATTAATGAACAAAGAATCTGAATGCAATTTTGGAGTTATGGGAAACTTGGGTTGAATATGTAACGTCAATGAACTAGTTAAGAATAGACTCACATACAATTTAGATTGTTTTACACATTGTTCATACAAAAACCATTATAAAAAATAGTCTCATTTACTGAGTCTGCGGCTCATGGCTATATAGAACCAAATTTTTTGATTAAATACCTTTGATAATTTAATCTTTTTCTGCTGTAATTTTACGCTGTATAAGTTATAAAAGACATGTCAGTTTAATTACTATTAACTATCAAATATCTAGTAGAAGAACTGATTAAAAATAAGAATGATCACACCTCCATTATTTCAGAAATAAAATAACCGGACAAAATTATGTCATATGTTACCTGATTTTGCTGCTGAACATAAAGTGCAAACATTATAAAAGAAATATAATTAAATTAATTCTATAAGCTTGATGCATTTGCTTAGTGGGTATAATTTATATTATTGTTTAATTTCAGTTCATTGGCTGTGGAAAGTCTTATAATGGAATCTTGCAGATTTTGGGCCAGATTACGAGTGGAGCACAAAATTGCGCTTACGCAAGTGCTATATTTGTGCTCCACTCAGTAATACCAGCACATGCAAATGTGTGCTGGTATTTTGGCCCAGACTGGACATCATCACAGGGGGAGCCATAGAGCAGGAAGTAAGATTTATTCAGTGAAACACTGCCACAAGAATCCACCTCAATCCTGCTCCAGAATCAGTCTGACCCAGGAAATATAGAATAATATTGAAAGAAACAATCACCTTTATTCTGTTGAGGACGCAAGGGCCTTTCCAATTCCTACATCTGAAATTCATAGAGTGAAATTTTCCAGCTCACCGAAAAGGAGTCCTAAGAGAGGGACTAGCCAAAGAATGTTTTCTGCACAACTCGAGACCGCTACCCCAGAAGGGAGTCACTAAGGGAAGACATCTTTTGAAGTTTACAGTGTAAGAACCTAATAACACCTATATTCAAAATGACTTTCATACTTGTAACAAGGATTACCTGTCTCACCACAGGAATAGAGGATTTTGCTCATGCAATTTGCTTTTCTACCTGGATCCCGGGTTGAATCTGTATATTCTATTGGCCACATTCCCCTTAATTTATAAACTCATTATGAACTCATTGTGATAATATTCATCTATGTAGTGGATCTACACATTTTATGTCTCACAGCTGAAGTCCAGTGTGCAGTAGCACACACTATTGTGTCTTTGTTTTTAGGAATTTTAGAGATGTATTTATTTGTTTTCAATACATGAATTTATGCTTCATTTTTTACCTTTTTTTTTTTTTCAAATGATTTTTATTGAAGATTTTAAAGATACAGTAACAATTGAATAAACATTATTATCTTCAAGAAATGAAAAAATGAAAAGTAAATACACTGCTTCATAGTCAAAATAAAACGATACATCTGGCATATTTCCTACACATAGTAAGATTTTAAGTCAAGGACGAAATGCATGATTGACAAAGCATAATTGTATAAACGCAAAATGAGCTGTGGTGAAGTGAGCGAATGCAAAAGCAATCATGGTCGGTGCGTGGGAGAGTGTTTGCATCCTGTCTCACGAACACAGTGTATGTTCCTCTTTAAAGATAAAAGGTAGAGAAAGAAATGAAGAAAAGAGTAGAGAAATAGAGGATGAGTGGATAAGCAAGGAAGGGGGGAGGGTAAGAGGGGGGGGAGAGAGGGAGTGGGGGAAAAAAAAAAGGGGGGATGGTAGGAGATCTTATAAGTATCGCCTGTGCACTCATCTGTAGGGGGTGCCGCATGGGGGAATATTGTCTATTTATGTATTTCCATTCAACGGGAACACAGCCGGCCGAGCTGGTGGGCTGTGTTTCTCCCATGTCTCAGTCAGCATACAGTGCAGATCTAGTTTGTCCGCTTTCATAAAATGAAAACGTTCTAGCACGATTAAGTCTGTCACCTGTGCGCGCCAGGCATTCAGCGTCGGGGGGGCCGCCGATTTCCAATTTTTCGGGATAAGCTTTTTTGCCCCATTGATCATTATCAGGAGCAATGCTCTTGTGGCTTTGTTTTGGATTGTAGGGATGCCCAGAAACAGTAGAGAATGTATATGGAGAGGAAGGGTGGTTTCTATTATTTCTGAGATTGCAGAGAACACTGCCCCCCAATATGGTGTTATCACTGGGCAGGTCCACCATATGTGGCACATTGTGCCACTCTGGCCGCAACCCCTCCAGCACATGTCTGAGATCTGTGGATTGGTTTTATGTAATCTAGCAGGGGTTAGATACCATCTGCTCATAAGTTTGAAATGCATTTCCTGTATGTTAGCGGATGAGGATGCCTTAACTGCAATTTGGAATGCCCGGCTCCAGTCAATAGGCTGGGTATCCGTATCAGTCTCCCTGTCCCATGCTTGTGTATAGGTGGGTAGTTCCTGGTGATTTCTCAAAAGCAACAGCTTATATATAAGGGATATAGTATGTCTTGGGGGGTTCTGCTGTACACACAGGAGTTCAAAAGGGGTGAGTTCCCTATTTAGCATATTTTTGTGTCTATGATAATGAAGTGTTTTATTTGGGAACGAGTGAACCAAGATGAAAATAAGGTCTCGTCCCACTGCTGGAGATCTTCCAGTGGGGCTATGTCCCCTCTGTTTAGTGCGAAATGTAATGCCCCATCTCTCAGTTTGTATGGATGTCTATGTGTCAATCTTTGGTGTGCCAATGGAATCCCAGGATGCTCTCTCAGGGGCAAAAGCGGGGAGTATGGTGTAGAGATATTACCAGTGTTTGAGACGGTTTTATCCCATTCTCTAAATGTCTCCCGCGTAATGGGGTAGGATTTCAAAATTAAGGGTCTATGGCGTGGTTCGATCCAGGCCATTGTGGCCATGTTACCTTTAGAGAAAATCTGATTATCCATTTGCACCCACGCCTTCTGTGTGTTATTATGGCTCCAGTCTACTATGTGCTGTCATTTTTTACCTTTTTTAAACCCTGTTTTTAACATAATAAATTGTTTTATTTACATGCATATATTTACAATCTCCGTTTTCACTCTTTCTATTCTAATCACACCACATAGTTACTACATTGATTTACCTTCTTTTTTAGTGCCCCGGCACAAAGAGAATTTTTTGTGTTTTCACACTTATTGGGGCCTAGTTATCAAGCCGTCAACCTCAAATACGCTGCGTATTCCGCAGCGTATTTGTGGCGAGGCTGATACGCCTTAGTTATCAAAGGCTCGAGACCGGCAAAAGTAGAATTTTGTGACGTAAGCTTCGATCCGCCGGACTCAGTCCGACACAGATCGATTCTTACGTCACTCCAGATGTTCCGCACACAAGTGCGGCACATTCTCACTACTTTTGCTAGCTATCAAAAAACTAGCAGGTACGCTCGGCACTTTTACGGCCCAGCGTACCTGGTTTTCAAAGCGCCAGCCTGGAGGCGGCGGATCCCATAGGAATCAATGGGAGTCTGACCATAGCGAAAGTACAAGTTCGCTGCTGACAGACATCCCATTGATTTCTATGGGAGCTGTCTACACCTAACACCCTAACATGTACCCCGAGTCTAAACACCACTAATCTGACCCCCCCTACACCGCCGCAACTAAATAAAGTTATTACCCCCTAAACCGCCGCTCCCGGAGCCCACCGCAAGCTACTCTATACATATTAACCCCTAAACCGCCGCTCCCTGAACCCGCCGCAACCTATATTAAATGTATTAACCCCTATCCTGCCCCCCCTACACCGTCGCCACCTATAATACATTTATTAACCCCTAATCTGCCCCCCCTACACCGTCGCCACCTATAATAAATTTATTAACCCCTATCCTGCCCCCCACTACGCCGCCGCCGCCACTGTAATAAAATTATTAACCCCTAAACCTAACCCTAACCCTAACGCCCCCTAACTTAAATATTAATTAAATAAATCTAAATAAATTAACTCTTATTAACTAAATGAATCCTATTTAAAACTAAATACTTACCTTTAAAATAAACCCTAATATAGCTACAATATAAATAATAATTATATTCTAGCTATCTTAGGATTTATTTTTATTTTACAGGTACCTTTCAATTTATTTTAACCATGTACAATAGCTATTAAATAGTTATTAACTATTTAATAGCTTACCTAGCTAAAATAAAGAGAAATGTACCTGTGAAATAAATCCTAACCTAAGTTACAATTACACCTAACACTACACTATACTTTAATAAATTATTCCTATTTAAAAATAAATACTTACCTGTAAAATAAACCCTAAGATAGCTACAATGTAATTAATAATTATATTATAGCTATCTTAGGATTTATATTTATTTTACAGGTAACTTTGTATTTATTTTAGCTAGTTAGAATAGTTATTAAATAGTTATTAACTATTTAATAACTACCTAGCTAAAAGAAATACAAAATTACCTGTAAAATAAATCCTAACTTAAGTTACAATTAAAACTAATACTACACTATCATTAAATTAACTAAATAAACTACCTACAAATAACTACAATGAAATACAATTACATAAACTAACTAAAGTACAAAAAATAAAAAAAGCTAAGTTACAAAAAATAAAAAATTAAGTTACAAACATGTTAAAAATATTACAACAATTTTAAGCTACTTACACCTAATCTAAGCCCCCTAATAAAATAACAAACCCCCCCAAAATAAAAAAAATCCCTACCCTATTCTAAATTACATAAATTTCAAAGCTCTTTTACCTTACCAGCCCTTAAAAGGGCCATTTGTGGGGGCATGCCCCAAAAAGTTCAGCTCTTTTGCCTGTAAAATAAAAATACAACCCCCCCCAACATTAAAACCCACCACCCACATACCCCTAATCTAACCCAAACCCCCCTTACAAAAACCTAACACTAATCCCCTGAAGATCATCCTACCTTGAGTCGTCTTCACTCAGCCGAGCCACCGATGGAACTGAAGAGGACATCCGGAGCGGAAGAAGTTAATCCTCCAAGCGGCGCTGAAGAAATCTTCCATCCGATGAAGTCATCATCCAGGCGGCGCTGAAGAAGTCTTCGATCCGGCCGATGTCATCTTCAAAGAGGCCCTGAAGAGGTCTTCTATCCGGGCGAAGTCATCTTCCAAGCCGGGTCTTGAATCTTCCTTCCGCCGACGCGGAACCACCTTCTTCACCGACGGACTACGACGAATGACGGCTCCATTAAGGGACGTCATCCAAGATGGCGTCCCCTCAATTCCGATTGGCTGATAGGATTCTATCAGCCAATCGGAATTAAGGTAGGAAAATCTGATTGGCTGATGGAATCAGCCAATCAGATTCAAGTTCAATCCGATTGGCTGATCCAATCAGCCAATCAGATTGAGCTCGCATTCTATTGGCTGATCGGAACAGCCAATAGAATGCGAGCTAAATCTGATTGGCTGATTCCATCAGCCAATCAGATTTTCCTACCTTAATTCCGATTGGCTGATAGAATCCTATCAGCCAATCGGAATTGAGGGGACGCCATCTTGGATGACGTCCCTTAAAGGAGCCGTCATTCGTCGTAGTCCGTCGGTGAAGAAGGTGGTTCCGCGTCGGCGGAAGGAAGATTCAAGACCCGGCTTGGAAGATGACTTCGCCCGGATAGAAGACCTCTTCAGCGCCTCTTTGAAGATGACATCGGCCGGATCGAAGACTTCTTCAGCGCCGCCTGGATGATGACTTCATCGGATGGAAGATTTCTTCAGCGCCGCTTGGAGGATTAACTTCTTCCGCTCTGGATGTCCTCTTCAGTTCCATCGGTGGCTCGGCTGAGTGAAGACGACTCAAGGTAGGATGATCTTCAGGGGATTAGTGTTAGGTTTTTGTAAGGGGGGGTTTGGGTTAGATTAGGGGTATGTGGGTGGTGGGTTTTAATGTTGGGGGGGGGTTGTATTTTTATTTTACAGGCAAAAGAGCTGAACTTTTTGGGGCATGCCCCCACAAATGGCCCTTTTAAGGGCTGGTAAGGTAAAAGAGCTTTGAAATTTATGTAATTTAGAATAGGGTAGGGATTTTTTTTATTTTGGGGGGGTTTGTTATTTTATTAGGGGGCTTAGATTAGGTGTAAGTAGCTTAAAATTGTTGTAATATTTTTAACATGTTTGTAACTTAATTTTTTATTTTTTGTAACTTAGCTTTTTTTATTTTTTGTACTTTAGTTAGTTTATGTAATTGTATTTCATTGTAGTTCTTTGTAGGTAGTTTATTTAGTTAATTTAATGATAGTGTAGTATTAGGTTTAATTGTAACTTAAGTTAGGATTTATTTTACAGGTAATTTTATATTTCTTTTAGCTAGGTAGTTATTAAATAGTTAATAACTATTTAATAACTATTCTAACTAGCTAAAATAAATACAAAGTTACCTGTAAAATAAATATAAATCCTAAGATAGCTAGAATATAATTATTAATTATATTGTAGCTATCTTAGGGTTTATTTTACAGGTAAGTATTTAGTTTAAATAGGAATAATTTATTAAAGTATAGTGTAGTGTTAGGTGTAATTGTAACTTAGGTTAGGATTTATTTCACAGGTACATTTCTCTTTATTTTAGCTAGGTAAGCTATTAAATAGTTAATAACTATTTAATAGTTATTGTACATGGTTAAAATAAATTGAAAGGTACCTGTAAAATAAAAATAAATCCTAAGATAGCTAGAATATAATTATTATTTATATTGTAGCTATATTAGGGTTTATTTTAAAGGTAAGTATTTAGTTTTAAATATGATTCATTTAGTTAATAAGAGTTAATTTATTTAGATTTATTTAATTAATATTTAAGTTAGGGGGGCGTTATGGTTAGGGTTAGACTTAGGTTTAGGGGTTAATCATTTTATTACAGTGGCGGCGGCGTAGTGGGGGGCAGGATAGGGGTTAATAAATTTATTATAGGTTGCGGCGGGTTCATGGAGTGGCGGTTTAGGGGTTAAACTATTTATTTAGTTGCGGAGAGGTGCGGGATCAGCAGGATAGGGGTTAATAATTTTATAATAGAGGGCGACGGTATAGGGGGGGCAGGATAGGGGTTACTAGGTATAATGTAGGTGGCAGCGGTGTCCGGGAGCGGCGGTTTAGGGGTTAATACATTTATCAGAGTTGCGGCAGGGTCTAGGAGCGGCGGTTTAGGGGTTAGTAACTTTATTGAGTTGCGGGGGGCGCCGGTATAGGGGGTAGAACAGTGCAGTTTAGTGTGAGTGCTTAGTGACAGGCTAGCAATAAAGCTGGGAAAAAGCCGAAGGGCAGCGAGATCGGATGAGTGATAACTGTCACAGTCCGCTGCTCATCGCCCCCGCGGCTTTTTGACAGCTTTATTTGATAACTTAGGCGTATTTTTTCAGGTCCGCGGCGGCGAAGGTAGGCGAGCTTAGGCGGACGTATTGGGCCGGCGAAGCCAGAAAAGTAGACGGCTTGATAACTAGCCCCCATTATCTCTCACGCATGCTATTAATTTCTTTGGAAGTGATCTCAGGGGGAATCTTCTATACCAGTGGCCCATTTCTCTGTAGTCACTACTAGCGCAGTATATCAGACACCCATCTGTTGGTACCTTTATTACAGGTTCAGCACAAATGAACACGACCTCATGTTCGCATTGCAGGGAAGCTTTGCGCTCATGAGAGTGCGCTTCCATAGGCTCCAATGAGAGAATAGTTCTCATGCCGTGAGAAACAGCAGAGAACCTAGCACAGCGAAATGGGTAACTAATGCAGTGATAAACACATAGTAACACATAAATATATGTGTATATAAGCATATATTTATATATTTATAGGAATAACACTGCCCCATAGACCCCAATGTAAAGGTACTTTTCAGTTAATTTGTTTTTCTAACACCCCACACCCGCTCATTTTAACCCCTTAAAACTGCTTTGAGCAGTTATGTTTTAAAAAAATGTAAGACGCTACATTTTATTTAATTAAAAAATTAACCTTACACTTATGTTTGGGGGCAATTGGGGGAAATTATTAAAATTAACCAGAGATCATTCTCTGGTTAATTTTCGCAGCTCTAATTGCTACCACGAGCTTGTGGTAGCATTAACCAGCCGCTTTTAATGGCTGATTATCTATTGTGCGCCTATTTCATTAACCTCTTATGTTTTAATAAACTTTATATTCACCATAAAGAATATACTCTGCTTTTAAAGTCTAACTTTCTGCTGGTCAATTCTTTTATATATATATATATATATATATATATATATATATATATATATATATATATATATATATATATTATTTGCATGTGATCTTAATCAAATATACAAGTGACCTTCACAGACATACACAAATAAGTCGTAGAACAAAGAGAGTAAAGAACACATATTGGAGACTATTCAAGTACCAGCTACTGAGGTATTTTTAAATTGGTTTCTTGAAGCCACTTGCAATTGTAGTCTGCAAATCACATTTTAATAAAGCTCAACCGCAAGGAATTGGTACACAGTAACACAATGACAAGATACCTTGGAAACCAAAAGCCATTTTAGCCAATTATATCTCAAAAACTTCATAATATGTTTTTTTTCTACAGTAACAATACCTAATGTCAGTGTAATCATATTTGACATTTGTTGGTGTAAAACTCATTATTTTATATCAATATTTCAATTCTCTGAATTAGTGAGTTCTCTGTCATATGTTTCATATAATCCATCACCAAACCATCACATTTAATCTTATCAGTTTACATAAATAAACTAACCACATAGAAGTGATTGTATACAACAGTTTCATGGGGCATTTAGACAGAAATATTGTTTTGTTCATTCATTAGATTGATAGTCCTTAAATAAAAAAATAACAATAAATGAAAGTACGATAGAAATCAAAAACAGTAGAAAACATGCTGGTAATGCACAAAACATGCTTCAAGTGGGTGTGCAAGCTGCTTTTTCAATTTGTTTTGTAAGAAAAGAAGCATTGATTTTCCTTTGATAAATTACTACTGTCATTTTTTATTTTCATTCTAGGGGGCTTAATCTCTTGAAAATAATTGAATCTGATTTTGCTTAAAATGCACACAAATTAGCTCTATTATAAATGTTTTGGTATGTTATTGAGTCTGTCGTGTTTTTTAATTTCAGAAAATATTTTAATAATGAGATATTTATTAACAATATAAACCGATGTGGTCCACTGCAATCAGTTTGAATTTATACACAAAACCATCTTATAGCAGCTTGGGTTTTTGTGCTTTCATAAAGTCCTGTTTTGAATTTCGAATGTCAAAACTTCATTTGAAAAACTGCCAGAAAAAGTGTTTAATTATTGTCTGGAATACAAGTGTATTTTGAATTGTCCCCATTTCCAAAACAAACAAACAAAAAAAATCATGCTAAACAGGTATCACATAGTGTATCACTCTGTCATATTAAAGATAAAATTAAATTGAAATTAGACATATACTTACAATAGGTAGCCACCACACAGGCTCAGACTTCTCCAACAGCAATAAAAAGTATTTTCACTGCCGCTTGTATCATATTTCCACATTTCTCTTTATTAAGACGAGGCCCATAGGAGGCCGAAACGATCGTCTGGGGTTGTCATGTTCCTTGTTCAGAGGAGAATTTCCTGGTATTTCGGGGCTGGACTGACCTTACTTGGCAGGATCAGACTGATATACTTCAGGAAAGTTTTCTTCTGTGAAAAGCACACTGGTCTAAAAGAGGCTGCTTCCGGGTGGTAAATCGCCATAGAACAAGCCACTGAGCTGTTGTTCGTTCCTGGTAGAGCACTTCTCTCTTTGTATACTCTTTATTAAAAGGCCATATAAGATCAAAGGTTAAAACAGTCACAATAAAATTGAAAAAAGTTACAACGTGTTTCTTGGCCATTTGTATATCTGATGGTCATATTAATTGTGGTGTAGTCTGAGTATACACCATTTTGGACATAGCATTTTAAGTTGTTTTTTTTAATAATTTTGTATATATGTTATATATCACTTAACTACTATTCTACATAGGGGTTAAAGTGTCTGCCATTGAGATATATATATATATATATATATATATATATATATATATATATATATATATATATATATATATATATATATATATATATATACATATACACGCTCACCGGCCACTTTATTTGGTATACCTGTTCAATTGCTTGGTAACGCAAATTGCTAATCAGCCAATCACATGGCAGAAACTCAATGCATTTAGACATCTAGATGCGATGAAGACGAATTGCTGAAATTCAAACCGAGCATTAGAATGGGGAAGAAAGCAGATTTTAGTGACTTTGTACGTGGCATGGTTGTTGGTGCCAGACAAGCTGGTCTGAGTATTTAAAAAACTGCTGATCTACTGGGATGCACAACCATCTCTAGAGCTTACAGAGAATGGTCCGAAAAAGAGAAAATATCCAGTGAGCGGCAGTTGTGTGGACAAAAATGCCTTGTTGATGTCAGAGGTCAGAGGAGAATGGGCAGACTGGTTCGAGATGATAGAAAGGGAACAGCGACTCTAATAACCACTCGTTACAACCAAGATATGCAGAATACCATCTCTGAATGCACAACATGTCGAACCTTGAATCAGATGAGCTACAGCAGCAGAAGATCACACCGGGTGCCACTCCTGTCAGCTAAGAAGAGGAAACTAAGGCTACAATTTGCACAGGCTCACCAAACTTGGACAATAGAAGATTGGAAAAACATTGCCTGGTATGATGCATCTCAATTTCAGCTGCAACATTCAGAGGGTAGGGTCAGAATTTGGTGTAAACAACATGAAAGTATGGATCCATCCTGCCTTATATCAACAGTTCAGGCTGGTGGTGGTGGTGTAATGGTGTGGGGGATATTATCTTGACCCACTTTGGGCCCCTTAGTACCAATTGAGCATCATTTAAATTCCACAGCCTACCTGAGTATTGTTGCTGACCATGTCCATCCCTTTATGACTACAGTGTACCCATCTTCTGATGGCTACTTCCAGCAGGATAATGCACCATGTCACAAAGCTCAAATCATCTCAAACTGGTTTCTTCAACATGACAATGAGATCACTGTACTCCAATGGCCTCTACAATCACCAGATCTCAGTCCAATAGAGCAGCTTTGGGATGTGGTGGAACGGGAGATTCACATCATGGATCATGGATGCATGATGCTATCATGTCACTATAGACCAAAATGTCTGAGGAATGTTTCTTGTTGTATCTATGCAATAAATAAGGCAGTTCTGAAGTAAAACCCGGTACTATCAAGGTGTACCAAATAAAGTGGCCGGTGAGTGTATATGCAATGCACATAGGACATTTTGGCCTCGCTTCCATTGAGTCGTAATTCAGTTTGCGTGCACTCGCAAACCGATAAATATGCTGTCGGAAGCAATATCGTTTATCGACTGTTTCCAATGGCGCGTTATACCTCAATATCGGCAGCCGGACTTCGGCTGCCGAAAAGATCTTCGCGTCCCATAGAAAGTAATAGAAGCCGTTAATCGATAAATTATACCAGGTTTCCAATGAAAGCGCTAACCGTTAATACATTGTCGGAGGCTGTCGATACATTGAGAAATATTACCCCCAGCTCAACTAGGTGTAAAAGAGGAAAATTGTGCTTTCTGAGACCTATTTTCTATTTAAATTATAAAACTTGCAAATAATGCAAGTGTTTTAATGTAGAAATAAATTGTTATAAGTAATATTTATTGTTGTCTCATGTATAGAAATAGTTGAACTTATATTCTAATAGAAATATCAATATATATTTAAATATAATAATATATGCAAGAACATATATACAGAATGCAAACTAGACCTATGCCTAGGGCAGCAATAAATATTACTTATATTTATGAAGTGTTAAATATAATTATATTAGAAAATAGTATTTGATTATTAAAAATATGGATAAGTGTTTTTTATTTTTCTTGAGAGGCGATCACAGGTAAGAAGCACGGACGTTAAACGTAAATTCTATAGCGTAAGGTCGGGTTACCTTAGCAACTAATTGATTTTCAAGAAATCCGACGTTAGATGGAAGCGTTAACACAACGTTAACTTACAGCTACACGAAAAGAGCGACTGCGCGCAACACGCTAATCTTTTCAATGGAAACCTGGTACTAAAATGCAGCCGTAAATTACTTTTAGCTGTCGGCCGCTTCGGTAGCTTACGGCTCCATTTTTAACGACTCAATGGAAGCGAGGCCTTTGTTGGTACAAATGCATTTGAAAAGTATGGGGTTTCTAAACAATTTTAAAGGGCTTAAGTTTCAGCTTCATAAAAAATGCCATGAGATTCTTGTTCAGATACCTTCAATTTCATGCCAATTGAAAGTTTTCTAACATAGGTCAATAAATTTAGCAGAAGCAGTGAGATATGATGACTGTTTGACATTAAAAGTAAGTGAAAATCCTTTTATCAGAAAATAATAAAAGTATAGGTGATACCTTTAATAGCTAACTAATATGAGCTTCATTTGAGTGCAGTGCTTTATAATAGCTTCCATGTCGATGCAGAAAAAAGCCAGTGTATTCAAAGTTATTAAAAGTCATTTTCTAAGAAAATAAGTGATGTACAAGTGATACCTCTAATAAAGGTACTAACATTTTTGATGCTACAAATTGAGATCTTAAAGAGAAAAATGATTAGTAAATACTACTACTAGTATTACTACTACTATTGCTACTAGTAATTCTAATAATAATAAAAATAATACATAACATAATATAAATATTACTACTCCTACTACAAATAATATCATCTAAAATTAGCATTTGAAGGATGTGAGTTTCCGGGTTTGATAACTTTAAAGTCTATACTTCATTTCTAGGCAACATCTAAGACATTTCCAGATAAAAATATATTGGGGCATATCTATCAAGCTCCCAATGGAGCTTGAGGTCCTGTGTTTCTGGCGAGCCTGCAGGCTCGCCAGAAACAGCAGTTATGAAGCAGCGGTCTAAAGAGAGACGATCGGGTTGATTGACAACCCCCTGCTGGTGACCGATTGCCCGCGAGTCTGCAGGGTGCGGCGTTGTAGCTGCTGGTGCAATGCTGAATACGGAGAGCGTATTGCTCTCCGCATTCAGCGAGGTCTGTCGGACCTAATCCGCACTGTTGGATAAAGTCCGACAGACCTTTGTTAAATAGACCTCATTGACACTAAAATGTTCACATCTTCTTTAGTGGAACATTTTTGGAGCTCTGGATTATAAAGAAGATGTTACCCCCCCCCCCAATAAATCAATTTGTTGTCTATATTGAAGTTGCTTTGTAAAAGTCTTGTTTTAATCCTCTGTCAGGAGAGAATGTTGAATCAGCATAAAGACCTGAGAGGCAGTACTCTATAAAAAAATATAAAAAGTACACAAGAATGAACTTTAGTAATACTTTTTTTAGAGTAATACCACAGAAGCTGTACACAGTGTTCCAGTCTTACAGAAAATATGGGAACAGGATAGAGAAGAGTGTTGATTCTAAAAGGGATAGAGGAAACAGAAGTTATGAAGCAGCGGTCTAAAGACTCTGTGGGGCTGATTTATCAAGCTCCGTATGGAGTTTGATGCCCCTTGTTTCCGGTGAGACCGCTGCTCCATAACCTGTCTGCCTGCTGTGAAGCCACGGACAGAAATCAACCCAATCAAATACGATCTAGTTGATGGACACCCCCTGCTAGCGGCTGATTGGCCGCAAATCTGCAGGGGCGGCATTGCACAAGCAGTTCACAAGAACTGCTGGTGCAATGATAAATGCTGACAGCATATGCTGTTGGCATTTATCAATGTGCGGCAAACATGATATGCTACATCATATCGTGAAGTAGTAAGAAGTTAATACAGCGCCAACAAGAGGCCAAGGGATAAATATACTCACAGAGAGATAAAAGAAGATTATTTAATGAACCATGTTAAAAAGCATCAGTAATAAAAGACTATATATAAAAAATGTAAAAAGCACATATCATATAATGTCCGCTCGCACATTAATAAATATAACCCTAGGAATTAGAAAAGAGAGTTGAGAGAGTTGAAATACAGGGCAGGGTTCTCAGGAATGTGGGAAGAGAGAAGAGAAATTGTGGGACTTGAAATGGTGTGTATAGGAAAGAGATGTACATGTATGATTAGAAGTTTAGAGACAGAAAAGGGTTAGGATTACATAGAGATGTTCATGTGATATTTTTCTAGCCAGCTTTTTACAGATATCCTGCATTACATGCAAGGCATTCAACAATTAGTTATATTGTCACTGTGGCTGCAAAGAGTTTGATTGCTTCTTCCATTGGAGGACTGGCAACTTTTGGCCCAGGTGCAATTACAACCAAGAGGTCCCTGGGAACAGCTATTTTGCCTCTGTTGTAATCCAATATTTGATATTTAAAACAAAAGCTACTATTATCTCTGGCTAAAATAAGTAAAATATATATTTTTCAGTATGAAAAGATGCATAATTGTGTATGTGTTTTTGTATGTATGTTTATATATGATATGAGATTTGTTTTGGAAAGCTGCCCGGTCAAAATTGAATTGCTCATAGATGTATTACATCTTTGAATGTAAACGTTTTTGCAATATACATGTATTGGCAGAAATGCTTCTAGTAAAAGTTATCACTGTTTAAATGTTAGCACTTTTCTCTGCAGGTGCATGAAAAGCATAGTTACATTTTCTCAGTGTTCCAGCATTTTAAATACTGCAGCTGCTCAGAGCACAAGTGGGACTTGTAATCATGCCAGCAATTATCAAATTGAGTCATTTCAAGATGGTACAAGCACCTTAGGCTCTATGAGCAAGTGCTGTGTTTAAAATGCTGGTGCACGGTGCATACTAAAATACACTTTTGAAACAGCTATAACTTTTATTAGGAGCAATTTTGCTAATACATCTATATTACAAAAATTCTTTTAAACAAAACTAAAATGCATCCATGTGGATTTCAATTTTGGCTGGAATATCCCTTTAATCTTTAAAGGTGTAATAATGGAGGCGTAAGATCACATATCTCGGCTGGTCAGAAGATATGGTTCTGGGACGAAGGGCTCTATGATACCGAAATGGAAAAGGGAGAGGATGGATATTTAAATTTTTATGGTATTTAACTTAATTGTAACGTGTAAAGCTGCATCACTAGGTTGTAAAGTATTAACTTCAGCACTGCTAGTACAAGACTAGTGGCTTGTCTTTCCTCACCAAATTCTGATTTCTTACATGCAGCTGCAGCCACACAGAGTACTCTGCCCCGCGGAGCAGCTTACAAAGGAAAATAATGGCGCAGGATGTCTGTTAACACTCCAGGAGGAATTGTGTTAAAATAAAAAAATATATTGTCCGTGAAGGGTGCACAACTTACTTTTAAAGAATCCCTGGCTTGTATTTTATAAAAATAAGAGAAAGTCTGAGAGGGCTGCAAAAAAAAGGGTGTGCTTTTGCAGCCCTATTTATTTACTAGATGACAGCATGGGGGGAGTCACCATCCCCCAACCCAGTCAGACCCTGCTTCCCCCCCCGACCCAGTCTGACCCTGTTTCTAGTACACTTAAATTGGTAAAACATTCAAAATGTAATTCTCCATAAAATGTTTAATTATGCATTGTGAAAAAATGCAGTATGATTATTTATTTTCCCTTTGTTTCCTTGTTATTTTTTGGGGGGTTTTCACAGCATTGGAGAGACCGAAGTATATTTAATGGAATTCAGACCATTTTCCCTCCTGCATGCTGCATAGACACAGTTATAGCAGAAATTAATTTATATTTGCCTCTTATTGTTTACGGCAACATTCAAGAGGTTTTCATCAGACTTGTCTCTGTACTGCTAAACAATACAAATATTGCTAACAAAATTACAGTGTAAATTATTTAAAACATTTATTTTGCATGCAAATCTTTCACAATTAATTCATCTATTTTCGATGCATATGTAAAAAAATACTTGTATGTTTCTTAAAAAAATGAATATATATATATATATATATATATATATATGTATATATACACACTATAATTAAGATAGAATTTCATGGAACAAATGTAATGTGCAAAAGGAAATATTGATTTTTGAATGTCTACAAGCTCCTGGTACATATAAACCATCACAATAAACTGCACAATGTTTGCAGTTCAAAAATGTGCTAGCCCTAAGCATTCCTGTGTCACTGCTCTTTTCTCTATTTGCACAGGCTGACTACATGTTAAACCATTTAATACTTATATATATATAAGTAGACATTCTAGACAGGATCAGATAGCTTCAGAAATGTTACAGTTTATACTTTTTTTTCTTATTGGGTGACTGGTTCTAAAAGCTGAAATACTGGACTAAAAGTGCTGCTCCCTCCTCTGCCCCGGTTCATTCCTATTTTGAATCTCCTGTAGGTATGTCAGACCTTTCAGTCTTACTTTCCCATAATGATAGTGTAGTGACCCCTAGTGGGAATGAAGCTTATTAAGGGCTGTAGGCCTGGCAAGGATAGGAATGTGAAGGATAGTATGGATGTGCAACAATGTTGCAGTTTAAGGGGAGTGACACACCAGGGGTTTAAGAGATGTTCTGGAGAATTCTGCCTCTTTCTTACGGTGTTTCTTCCAAAGTTGGAGTTGCTGTGATTGCTGTTGTAATGGATCGTGCCAAGCGAGTGTCTGTTCCTCCTAAATGATTCAGGGATGGGTCCCCAGGTGGGAGTAGGGCACCTGTAAAGGAAAAAAGAATGGTTAATGTGGAAGTTGGGCCTTCATCTCAAGGGGGGGATATCCCATTCGGGCAGGGGTCTAGGACCCCCTCACCGATTCCTCCTGATTCCCCATCCTTATATGAGTTGAGTCCAGTTTGGGGGACTTTGAGGAAGGCGAGGTAGGGAGGATCCTATGGATGTTCATTTGGAGGATGCCCAGGATCTTGGGCCTAGTGACCTAGGGACCGGGGCTCATCCTGTGACTGGGCCTAATCCCATGCCAAGCAATGCTCTCACAGCAGGTTTACAGGCCCTGCCTACTGAGACTGCAGCAATGGTGGCTTCGATGCTGCAGGCCTTGTTGTCGGCCTCTTATGTCTGGGCCTAATATGGGGCCATATGTGGGGCCTAGCTTTGGGCCTAATCCGCCTGGTTTTGGGCATTACATGGATCTGTCTGGAGGGCCTCTGGTGGCAGGGCCTATGGGGCATAACGTGGGGCCTAGTTTCGGGCCTAATCGGTCTGGTTTTGGGCCTTATGAGGGTCCGGCCGGAGGGCCTTAAGTGTCAGGGTCTATGGGGCCTAACACGGGGCCTGGCTTTGGGCATAATCGGCCTGGTTTTGGGCCTTACGTGGGTCCGGCCTGAGGGTCTTTGGTGGCAGGGCCTTCAGGCCTAGCTGCTGGGCCTCTTCTGGTTGGGCCTGTAGCAAGCAGCAGCCCTTACAAGGTTAGCGAGGTGTGCAGGCCTTCCTGGGACGGTGTAGATGCTCAGCGCCGGTGCGCCAATTGGAGGCAGTGGTCATTCAGAGAGGCCGTGGGAAGGAGTGCGTTTGGAGGTGCAGCAGGAGTGGTGCTCTTAGGAGGTGGTGCTCATGCAGGTGAGTTAGGAGTGCCGGGGTTGAGTGCCTGCTCCTTGAATGGCGGTATGAGTGGCACAGTTGAGGGGCCTGAGGTTGCAGTGAGATGCAGTACCATGGGATGTGCTGAGGAGTTGCAGGGGTTTTCCAGAAGCGGAAACAGGATGTTTGGTGATATGCCTAGGGGTGGTCTGACTGGAAACGGATGACCAGTGGGGGATCAAATGAGTAGTGGGCATGTCACTATAAATGAACAGAGTGTGGCAGCAGTGTCTGCTAGTGGTTTGGACTTAGGAGATTGGGGGCAAACTGGGCAAGCTGTTGGGCAACAGGCATTACTACTGGCTGGTCTTTTGAAATGGTTGCAGTCTTTATTGAGTAATTGGAGTGTGATGGGGGTAATTTGGGTACAGCTGGGAGTGTGCATGTTGCTGAGTGTGTGAGTGCAATTGGGGCAATGCCCAGATACCCTGGTAGACCCTAGAAGGCAAGGATAAGTGCAGGATGTTCAGATTGCTGAACAAGATAGCATCAGGTCAAGAGTGCAGTCTTCAGGGCAGAAGGTAGGGGTCAGGCAGGTTGAAAACTCCAGTATGTTAGCAATACAGACAGCACCCAGCCAAGAGAGTGTAGGATGCAAAGTGGTGTTGCATGGAGATACATATCCGTGCCAGGTACACTGCCTTTTTAAAAACAAATTTCATAAATAAAATCCAGGAAGGTAAATACATAAATGTTTTCAAACTTTCTGTTGAGGCCTATAGGCAGAAGGAAAAGAGCAAGGATGGGACAGGTCCAAAAAAGCGACCAGACACCTACCTGGAGTGGCATCGCTGCTTCAGGGTGCTGGGGGCTTGTTATTTGGAGAAACACCCACATCAGGTGCAGGCAGTCATAAAGTATATGGATACTATTGACTGAATCTGTCAGAAGTATAAGGAGGGGGCGTGGCGTGACTATGACGCTGATTATCACAGAAGGATGGTAGGGAACCCTCTTTTGAACTTTGACACGACGGCTATGCACTTGTGGGGTAGATTAGGGGCTGAAGGGTCACTTTCACTACCGGGGTCTCCTCAGGTCCCCAGAGGTCTTTTTACAGGGCTAGGTGTCACAGTCATGAATGCTGAAAGTTCCAGGATTGCCAGTGCAATTGGGGTACGGCGTGCTCTGTTTCGGCACAATTGTAAATTTTGTGGGGGAGCACACCTGGGTTGTGAGTGTAAGCGAAAAGATCTTGGGGCCGACAGAGGTCAGCCTAAGGGAGCAGCTGGCACTAAGGGCACCCACCCTGCTAAGGGTGGACGTTCTTGAGCTCTGGCTACAATTATATCCTGATCGCCAAGCAGCAGGCTTGCTGTTGGCTGTCACTCGTTATGTGAGGGGGTCTGTAACTCACTTCAATCTTAAGTCAGTAAAACAGTTCCCTGAGGTAGTGAAAGAGAAATTGATGAAGGAAGTGTGTCTGGGTAGGATGCTAGGCCCCTTCACAGAGTTACCAATTAAGGACTTGGTAGTGCCCCCGCTAGGTGTGGTAACCAAGAAAAAGCCAGGAAAGTTTTGCCTGATTCAGCACCTGTCCTATCCCGTTGGAGCGTTAGTCAATAATGCCATTGACCAAGAATTGGCCTCAGTGCATTACCAGTCCTTTGATGAGGCACTATTGGTGCTTCGGCAGGCCAGGATAGGCGCTGTACTGGCAAAGTTGGATATTTAGTCGGCTTTTCATTCTTTCTGGTTAATGGGGTGCAAATTGCAAGGGGAATATTATGTGGATAGCTGCCTCCCCATGGGCTGTTCGCTGTTGTGTGCACTATTTAAGATGTTTAGCTCATTTTTGCACTGGACAGTAGTGTAAGTAGCTGAGGATAATGCAGTGGCACATTATTTAGATGATTTTCTCTTCATAGGCACACCAGGATCTAGAGGTTGTGATAGACTAATGAGAACCATGTGACTTATGACGGTGAAATTCAAGGTGCCGTTAGCAGAGGATAAAATGCAGGGGCCTTGTACTCGCCTGACGTACCTGGGTATAGAAATAGACACGGTGGCTGAGTTGTGTCACCTACTGAGTGAGAAAGTTCGGAAGCTCCTGGAAGCGATTTGTGAGGCTGTTGCAGGAGAGTTGGCAGTGTAGCTGTGGGCTGATCGGCTTAGAGGTAGGGTGGTCACATTCTGGTCTGATAACCTCAGCATGGTGCATGCTGTCAACAACTTGTCAGTAGTGTTAAGATATTTGCATTTTCTGGTGTTGCGTTGCCTCCGTGACAATATTCACTTCTCGCCGCCATCATGTGCTGGGGGTGAATAATGTGGTAGCAGATGCTTTATCTTGTTTCAAATGGGAGCAATTTAGGAAGTTAGTCCCAGATGCTGCTGCAGTAGGACTGACCTGTCTTCCTTTTCTCTGGCAGCTCATGGAAGTGGGTGAGCCATTCTGTCGCTAGTGGGTTCAGCTTTAGCACCTGTGACTTGGGCAGCCTACTTATCCCACTAGAGCGCATGGGAAGAGTTTTGCAAGAGACGTCAGGTTTCAGTAAGGGATGGCTCGCAGGTAATGTTACTTGAATGTCTGTTAGTACTTAGGGTGAATAGTATGTGCAAAGGGGCAGTTCAAGCACAATTGGCGGCCCTTTCATACTTTTACAAGTTGGTAGTGATCCCTGAACCGGCCGGAAATTAAAGGTGCCCGATGTTAGAGAGCTGATCACCAGTGAGCACCTCGAGAAGCTCTTGGTTGGTTTACAAGCAGTTTGTACATCCTCATATGAGTGCTCTGTTTCGGGCAGCTTTTGTTCTGGCCTTTGCAGGCGCATTACGCATGAGTGAACTGGTAGCGCTAGTGGCACAGGTTTCAGGGAAAGGTGTTCTGCTTCAACAAATTAGAGTATATGAGTCAGCAGTTCTTTTTGTCCCCCGGTCTAAGACGGACCAGGATAGTAAGGGCACTTGGGTGACCTTAGCCGGGAAAGGTGGGGGTACCGCCTGCCTGGTCCGGATTTTGTCTGAGTTTTTGAAGGTTGACCTGGAAAGGGGGACACAATTCTTGATACATGTGGATGGATCTTTGCTGTCTGTCTACCAGTTTAAGAGAGTGTTGAGGGCAGTGGCTGTTAGCATAGGTTTGAATCCGTGTAGTATAGGGATGCATTCCTTCAGGATTGGCGCAGCTACGTCGGCAGAAGGGCAGTCTGCTGAGGGCATTAGGCACTTAGGGAGATGGTGTTCTGACAGGTACAAGTTGTATATTAGGCCATTGCCGCAGTAGCTTGTGGTGTTTTGTTTATCCTATAGTTAGCAAGTTTAATTATTTTTTTATTTTTTTTTTAGATTCTGCTCCAGGGGCTGTGCGCACATGGATAGTGGATCATTCATATGTCCATTTGGGGCTGCCGCTACTTTGGGGGGTCAGCAGTTAGGTTTCCCTTCAACTAAGACATTGGTTAGATGGTTAGGACATAGGGGGATGCACTGGCATGAGCTGCCGATGTTGTACCGGGGTGCACATAGGCATTGGAGTAGGCCCCAGATAGTTGTTTTGCACTTAGGAGGGAATGATATTGGTGAGATCCCAGTCTTAAATCTCATCAGGATCATTCAAGCTGACATAGCTTGGGTAAGAACATTGTGCCCAGGCATCCATGTAGGGTGGTCCAACATGGTAGCTAAGTTCCATTGGAGACACCTGGGTTCAGCGGGAGCTGGGTACAGGATCAGAAAGAAGGTCAACAGAGAAGTGGGGGAGATTGTATGCGGGTCGCAGGGGTTTGTGGTTTGGCACCATAACTTGTTGGCCGAATAGAAGGTCTTATACCGCACTGATGGGGTGCACTTATCTGATATAGGACCTATTTTTGAGTAATTTGAGATCGGCTTTGGCCACCCAACTTTAAGTTGTGTGATTGGTGGCGGCAAGAGTCTCTTATTGATATGGTGGCGAGAGGTAGTGGCTTAATTTAAAGCTTTGGGGTGGAGTAATGGTCAGGACGTCACTATGTCCGAGCCTAGTGTGCCTTTTCCTTGCACTTGTGCAGACCAAGAGAACTCCTCCTAACCCCTTTGGCTAACATCTCATGGGGCGCAGTCATCCGGGCGACTCCGTCATATCCTAAAACCAATTTGGGCCTCTACCTCACAATGTAGTGAGTTATTGGTAGGGACTCATGCCCGCCATGCATATTTAAATATGCAGTCAGTTACCAAGTAACCTCCTAGGGTGACCATTCACACTAGTTTAATTAAGCTAATAAATGCGACCTGTTTGTCTTACTCCATCTCTGTTGTTGTGTCCATTATTTCAGGGAGAATAAAGGGGGCGGGAGTAATAAAGTTATTGAGTTATGTTTGAGTTATTTCACTGTTATCCCGGACTAGGCTATCCAGTCCTGAAGCAGTCTGCAAAAATTATTACATCAGTAGGTAGTGTGTTGGAGTTGGGTATAGGATTAAGTATAGGGGGCTACTCTAGGAGGAGACACATGAGGGAAATATGCAACTGAGAAAAGATCCTGCTGAGGGGGATTTACCAGTTGGGAAACATGTTAAAAGGGGTGTTTGCTTTGAGGCGATTTGTTTGAGAGATCAGTTGAGTGTTTGGGGTATTTCAGAGGGGTCTTGGTTACATTTAGGATTAATTACATTTAGACAACATTACCCTTTAGTGCTGTTGGGGCTAACTCCTTGCAGAGCATAATTATTGTTATATACTGTATATACAGTATATACAGTATATATATATTCTAGATGTTCCCAAAGAAACTAAAACTATATTATTTGTGAGCTGCCACTGTACTTGGGCTGTTAAACTTGGTAGTGTATTAAGCATTATAAATGACATGTCGCTACTGGGATATCATTCTGCTGCAGAATATCTCCATGTATCAAATACACGCTCAAATCTGTGTATAAGGTTTCATTGAAATTCAAATTCAAAATTAAACTGTCATAATTCAGATACTGTATGCAAATTTCAACAACTTTTCAATTTAGTTTTATTTTTTTCTTTGTTCTTTTGCTATCCTTTGTTGAAAAGTGAACTTAGGTAGCGCCAGGGGCAGCAATGCACTAGTGGAAGCTAGTTGCTGATTGGTGGCTGCAAATATTTGCCTATCATCATTGGTTCATTGCTGTTTCTTCAACAAAGGATACCAAGTAAATGAAGCAAAGTTGATAATAGAAGTAAACTGGAATGTTTTTTAAAATGTATGTTCTATTTAAATGATGAGAAAACAATTTGGGGTTTCATGTCCATAAAACAGGATTTTGTAGTAGTAAAATGAGACAGGCAAAGGTTTATCCACAGGTTTATCCACATTCTATTCCATATCAATTTCAGTATGTTTACTCTAATTATGCAGTTCTTTCTCTGTCAGTATCAGCATTATAATATTTTTACTGTGATGTTTTTCTAGTGGTTTGTATAAGGTATGTGCAGTGCCACTAACATACTAAAATAGGGTTTAACTAGCACCAAGTACTGATGTGTATCTACAGTATGTACTGATAATTTACTTACTGTACCTAGGTGCAAGAGAAAAGTATTTACAACAATGCAATGTCTCATTAGCTACTTAAAGAAAGCACAGTTATAGGCAGTAGCTGAATCTTACCTTTGAGTGATCACCTTGGGCGAGATTACATGTGCGGCACAAGCTTCAGCACAACTGCTGAAACCCGAGCTGCCCCTAATTTCACCTCGCACATCGGGGTATCACATAAACCCCACCGGCAGTTCATGAGGTGCCGTAAGTCTGATAAACTAGCGATGTCCAGAAATGTGCGTAAATACGAATTTCTGGAGTCGCCAGTGACTTTCAGCACTTTAGAAACTGCCGGCGCCTAAGAAAAAAATAAAATAAATAAATCTCCCGTAAAAGTCAAACCCGCCTTCCAAAAATAAACCAGAAACGTAAAAAAAACCCCTATATATGCAATCCCCCCACATCACAACTAATAATAAATGTATTAAACCCTAGACCAACAACCCCCCACAACGCAGTATGCCTAATTAAACTATTAACCCCTAATCAGCCATATACCCACATTGTGATCTAGCTAGTAAAGGTATTAACCTCTAAATCCGTCAACCCCAACATCGCAAACTACCTAATAAATGTATTAACCCCTAATCCGCCATTAACCCACATCGCAACAAACCTTATAATCTATTAACCCCTAATCCGCAAAACCCACACAATGCAATAATCCTAATAACACTATTAACCCCTAAACCGCCAAACCCTCACAACGCAATAATCCTAATAAAACTTTTAACCCCTAATCTGCAAAACCCCCACAACGCAAGTACCCGATTAAATCTATTAACCCCTAATCTGCCAAACTCCCACAATGCAAATAACTAATTTAATTACTAAGCCCCCTAACCTAACACCCACTAAATTAACCCCAAATTGCATAAAATAATAAAATACTAAATTAAAATTAAAAAAACTAACAGTATTTAGAAAAATAAACCTAAAATGAAATTAAAATAAATTAAAGGGACATAATACTCATATGCTAAATCACTTGAAACTGATGCAGTATAACTGTAAAAAGGTGAAAATATCACCTTAGCACCTATGCAGCATCTATGTAAAAAAAGGAAGATATTTTATCTCACAATTTCCTCAGTTCAGCAGAGTAAGCCCTGTGTAAAAAGGTATACTTCAGCTGCTGTCCAGCTGCAGGTAAAAAAAAAAACTGAAGAAATGAACTGCAGCCAATCAGCATCAATACTGCTGAGGTCATGAACTCTTTTACTGTGATCTCATGAGATTTGACTTAACTCTCATGAGATTTCATAGTAAACTTCCTTAAACTGAATAGAGAAATTACAGGAGTGTGCACGAGGCTCATTAGGGTTAATAGTTTTATTAGGTTTATTGCATTGTGGGTTAATGGCGGATTAGGGGTTGATATTTTTATTAGGTTTATTGTGATGTGGGTTAATGGGGGTTAGGGGTTAATATACATTATTAGTTACTGCGGTCGGGATTGTAGTTGACAGGTAGATAGATATTCTGCATGTGTTAGGTGTTAATAATTTCAGCCAGTTACAAGAGTTACGGTGCTCATATACTCAGTGCAAGGCTTGCTGCGTCTGCCTATGTGTGGCAAGGTGACAATGGAGTAAAATTTCTCAATTTTCGCAGTGTAAGTCTTTGCGCTGAATATGTGATACCAATTTGCGACGCAATTCTATGTTAACTTATGGGAGTAAAATTTGCGGGCGACGGGTGAAATATACGCGCAGTATTTATATGCGGCGCCTTATATGTGATACCAAAACTGTGTAAAAACCATCATCGCCAGCTTTTGCAGGCAAGGTCACATATGTGATCTTGCCCCTGGTATGTGCCTCACACTATTACAGATGCATCTGATACCTAGCCAAGCATTAAATGGGCAAAGAATCCCCTTTGCTGCCATTTGTTATATTGGCTTGATTTGTAAGCTTTAGAACCATTGCCAAACCTGTCTTTCTCTTATTACTATTCAATTTTAAAAAAAATTGTATACCCCCTGTACCCTTACACAGAGATAAAGGGTGAGCTTACATATGCAGGGTAGGCTTCAGCGTAACTTCTGAAACCTGTGCTAGACTGGCGTAAGTAGGCCAACTTGTCGATCTTCAGAAATGTGCGCAATTGCAAATTTCTGTCGTCGCAAGTAACATACGCCAGTATTATGTCCGCGTAAATAAAGAGTCGTTTTATGCAAATGAGGATAATGGATGTAAAAAAGAAATAGGAATTAAACTAAAAAAGTGACACGTAATTATGCAATTCAAAATCCCTATATAAAGCCCTGCGCAACCACCATTTTC